>NC_140123.1:178551069-179151069 GCF_964035555.1 Netta rufina
ACTTATTTGTTGTGGTGGTATCTGCTGCTTCCCTTCTTCTTCGTCCACCCAGGGACTGACTTTGGATGAACCTTAGGTAAATATCTTTACTTATACATAATAATTAGACCTTTTACCTAAATTGCAGTATCTGTTATGTTTCTGGTTTACAGAACAGCAAAGCTTTTCTTTCCCTGCTCTCTAAGTCTCCTGTACGTATTCCACTTCCATTAAAATTTACCTTCAACATCACAGTTGATAGGATGAATGGAGACTGAAAACAGTCTAAAGAGAAACTAGCTTGTACATCCCTGTCCTCAACAAGATAGTATGAGAATTTTCTAATGATGTGTCCTGCTGTGCTAATGGGTCATCCTACCTCTGCTCTACCTCTGCCATCAGAGATGAGTGCATAGAAACACAAACAAGTTGTGTCCTTGGTCTCCCCCAAAACTCATGCAGAAGAGTGAGAGCTGTGAAGTTCCCTTCTGGCTAAATAATTTAAAATTTACACAGTAAATGCTAGAAAAAATTGATATTCTTTATAATATGCTTTTATATATGAAGGCCATTTTGTTGCTGTCATGATGCTCAGTGGATTACAAAATTAAGCTGTACTATATGTTTAATGTGGTCTGGTACTATCAGGACAATTTTGAAAAAGAAATTCACAGCCAAGTGGAAACCAAAACAGAAAATATGTTAGTGACTTTCTAGAGAATGGCCATGAACTCAAACACTGGTTGTGGTAACCAGAAGGTGGCTCGCTCAATTCTGTTTACTTTAAGGGCCCATCTGTTCTTTCCTTTCCATGGATGAAGGGATTCTGCCAGAAGACCTGCTTACAGTTATCTCCAATCTGGCTACCAAAAACATTAGTGCATAGTGGTTGTTCTGAGACTAGTGTGAAACACTCTTCCATGAATAAGCCATTCATGTGGGCGCTCACAGGAGTAGATATGTTTTCTCTATTTATTTATTTTTGAAAGGAATAGCTAAAAGACAACTATGCTGGTTACACTACAATGGGAAGTCCAGATCAAAATTTACATGCAGGGCTATGGCAAAGAGTGACAGAAAATCTCAAGTTAGCTAGGAATACCCAGACAGATATGACCATAATTAGATTATTTTTCTCCTGCTAATTAACATCTTTTTTATCTTTTTTTTTTCTTTTTTCTTTTTCCTTCCTGTTTATTTTATGGACTTCTGTTAACCAGAGCGTTCCATATTGCAATGGAAATGCTGAAAAAGGAGGTAGTTATTCCTTTTTTATTTGATATCTGGAGTGTCATTCAAAAAGTTAAGTTGTTTGAAGAGCTGAAGATAGCCTTTATTTTTTTCTTTTTCCTTCTCTATTTTTTTTCTTTCACTATTTTTTTTTTGTCCTGCCTTTTCTAAGGAGTAGAAGCGCAGCATTCCACACATACGCTAATAATTTCCAGAAATCCATTATTCATTAAATGTTACAACTAATTTTAGGCCTTTCATTTTTCAATGTTATCCTTCACCCTCAGAAACTCGGTATCACTTACATAAAGATTATTTTAGCGGCTTCCATTACACACTCTCACATTAGCAATCCAAACCATTTCTTCTCTGCACACAGATTTCCAACTAGGACAATATTATTAAAATACAGAAGTTACAGGTCTTCTCTTCAACTTTATTTGCCTTTTAATGGTCCTGGTAAAGCACTATTTCATTTGCAAATGCTTCCTTTCATGAAAATGGAATATATCAATGCTGAATAGTCTTGACTGAGCTGGCTCGAGTAGTTGCAGCAATGTCTGTCTCGGACAGTACTGCTCACACAAGCCAGTACAGTAGAGGAGCAAGCCTGTGCTGAACGTCATTTTAAAATGACTGCTCTTCTACCAGGACCCACACTAGCTAGATCTGGTTTAAAATCAGGCATTTGGCTGCAGAAGAGAGACACTTCAGAACCCATGATGCTAATTGCCACAGTGTGATTATAAATTTCACAGTTCAGGGCAAACTCGGTTCCAAGTCATTATACCTGCACAGTTTACAGTGTCTTTTTTGAACTTGGTGAGCATATGTGAAAACATTGAGTTGAGAACCCATCTATTGCAACATTGATTTTATAACTTCTCTGTAAAGCCTAATGAAGGCTTAATCAGAACTTGTTAGACCACAGGTAGGTACTGCATCCAGTGCTGGTCTCCCCAGGACAAAGACCATGATAAAGTGGGAGGAAGTTCAGAAGCAGGCCACCAGGACAGTCGATGTTACAGGCACTGTAACATTGGAGCTGCTTCTCTGAAGAGAGAGAAGCACAACAACAGCGATCTGAATAAATTGTGTTTTATCCATTCTCGCTTGTCTGGTGTCATAAGGTAGCTCCCAACGTAAAGCAGTTGCTGAAGCAATTGACTCCCAGATGGTATAATCCTTCCCTTTTCCTGTGTCTGTTTTTAGTGCCAACTCTTTGCAGCTAGGGCTTTTTCCTATCTTGCGTTTTTAATTTCTCTAGAACTAAGCAAATTCAAATTCACTTGGTCTTAGGTATCATAATAAACCCAACAAATATTCAAGACAGGAGTGTGTACAACACACAAGTGTATTATTACTAACTGGATACTTTTGCAATTCCATTAGCTGAAGAAGGAGAAAGAGATCAAGTTAAAGGTTTGGGGACAGAGCACTTCCTCTACTGGAGCTCTATGAAGCCAACCACCCAGGCTGGCTGCTTCAGACCCGTGATGTTTTGTAATCCATACCAATATTGCAAGAGAAGTAACTGGGGAGAATGTAAAAGGACAAGTAGAAAATGAGAAGGAAAATTGACAGAGGAATAATTATATTCTCCTAATTCCTTTACTCTAAATTACAAACAGAGATTTAGCACATGCATCAGTGAGATTAATATTTGTGTACATATCTGTGTAGAGCATTGTGATGATTTTGAAGCCACAGAAATAATGTTTAAAAGTGAAAAAGTATCTAGCATGCTCTTCCTTCTGGATAGGGGAGCCAATGATGGTACACTGGCAGCTTTCCTTCTAGCATTTTCTAATTTATGAATACCTGAATTTGCAACCTTGATATTATTTTGCTGCAGGCCTTTTTACATTACAGACAGACATACCCATGCATATGTGCATATCTAAATGCGCACATGCAAACTATATTAAATTCACACGTCTAAAGATATAAAATAATAAATAAAGACCCAGTAAGATATTGCTTTTCCAAGACGCCTTTGATCTAACAGATACAGGAGCAAAAAATTCCAGAAATGTAATTTGGTACAGATGTAACATTTAATCTTAACACGTACTTTTTTTTTTTTTTTTTTTTTTTTTAGGAAAAATGATCACATTTCATTTTTATTAAAAATGCTTCTGTCCAAGAGGAGCAATTTTATACCAGTCTGGAAGATTGCTTGGTAAGCATGAGACAAGTTCCAACTGTTAACTATTATGTCTGACACTGAATTTAATACATGATGGGAAACTGCAGGCTGAACATGTTATAGGAACAAATTTCTTACATTTCAAGGTTCAAAATCCCATAAATCTCTTATCAGCTTCCTAAATTAATGATTACAAGAAATGGATTCACCTCCTCTTGTACTGGAAATAGCTCCTGGACAGTTTCTATCAGTTTTCTTGCTGCCATAAAGCCAATTTGAAATTTGTTTATTTATTTATTTATTGCAGTTTAGTATCACTCCTGGTCTTAATTGCAGCATGAAAATGAAGAAAAACACCTGTACCCTCAGAGAGCAAGGATGACTTTAACCCATCTACAGGGAAATTATTGGATTTTCTGGCTTGTTCTCTCAAATCTTAACCAATACCAGTGATAGTATGAGACTATGAGATGACAGGCACAAGCCAACATGCAAAGCTGGAACAGACATGGCTACTAACAAGACCAGTTGCTTAAATAGTGAGTGCAGGATTGCATCAAGGTTTTTGTAGATGTATGTGTTGGTGATAATGATTTAAATTTTTTTATTATTATTATTTTTTTGCTTCCGTACATCTGAATTAGTAAAAAAAAACTTGTACTCAACTGAGCACGTTGCTTCCTTCAGTTAACATTTGGCCCTAATAGGTATGACAGGAGGTTTGCCACTGACTTCCAAAATTTTACCCAGTTATGTCTCAAACTAAATGCAGATCTTTCCAGGTGGAATCTGGGAAATTCACCCAGCAACTGAAACTGGATCTGTTCTCTCTGTGTCTTCTGGGAATATTTGTCTTTTGAAATACTGCATTCCCTAAACAGCATTTCCTGCAGATACACAGGAAAATGCCAGGTGATGCAGCACACTTAAAAGGCCTTGAATAGAGCATGGACTTCCACATGGATCTTTGATAACTGGCTAGCAATGGTCTAGGCTGTCTGTTTTATACATTCTTCTCAGTATCATATCTTGAGTTTGTATTTGGCCATAAAATGTTCGCTCAGTATGAAGGAGCCAGCTTCAATGAAATGAAATGCTCCTGTGCAGACTGCATGCAGCTCTGTGGACACAGCACTTGGTCTTCAGACCCCATGAAGCCATAGAGATCGATTTGGATGTGGCCGCCCTGCTCCTTGTTCCCTGCCGAGTGTGCAGGGGACAGCGGGGACAGAGTCCTGCTGCCTCTGGAGGGGTCTGCCCCGCGTCACAGCTCCAGCGGGCCATGGAGTAGCAGCAGGGAGGAAGGCTTCTAGGTCACCCCATAAACCTCCAGCCTCCAGCAGCTAAGGGAAGGTACAAGCAGTGTTCTGGATCACTGTCCTCAGCAGATGTTTCCATTTTGTTAACATGCCCAGTGGCATGAGGTCTGTAAGAAAAGAAGAGAACGGCATTAAAGGGAAAGGGAAAAGAAGGTGAGCACAAAGAAAAGGTGAAATGAAGAATATGGCTGCTTTACCAGGACAGGCATGAGAAGACAAAGGGACAGAGCAATTGCATGCAGTCCACATTGTGTTGTGCACTGTCAGGTTTATGTCAGCCCCCATCTAGGATACCAGCATCATTCATCGTTCAGAAGAAAACTGGGGTAAGCAGGAGGCTTCATTATGTGAACTGACCTAAAACAAACTTTGCAGTTCTATCTCTGTGCAACTGCTCATCTATTAAAAATATTTCATGAAGGCTTCAAGTCCTGGAAGAACACCAAGTCACTTTTGATGTGTTTTTTGGGGGAAAGTTTTAATAATAAAAAAATATTTTGATTGTATAAATAAAATCTTTCTTCACATCTGAAGTTTGAACCTTTGCCCTTTTTCTGCTGTTTTGAAATCCAGACACTGTTAAAAATATATTCAGTGCTGTGGTGAATATATTAGCATCCTAAAATCTCACTTGGGAGCGAAGTTTCAGGTTTTCATTTTATTGATATTTTGCCAGAAATTATTTCATGAAGCTTTTTAAAGGTTTGGAATATCAAACATTATATATGAATGTGAATGTGATATATATTGAAAGTCTGGAATGATATGAAGTGCTATTATCAAATTTAAAACAAATAAAGCAGGCAGAGACTGATTCTACTTTTTAAAACCTACTTTTAAAAAATCGCTATTTTGATATTATGGGATTTCTGTCTAAAACTTCATTGTACCTTATTGGCTACAAATGATAAAGTGTATTTATATTAGAAGAGGACATTGAGTCAGCCACAGTATGTGAACTGTTACAAAAGAGAGAATATGAGTACATTAAGGACAACTTAGCTGCAGCTTATTGCTTTACAGTGTTTTTCCATCTATGCATTTTTATGTAAAAATAACAAAGGAGCTCAATCACTGTAAGCCTAGGAATGCCTTCTGAATTTTAAACAACAAACAAAAGAAAACTGCTGATTCAGTTTTCTATTTTTATTATTTTTCCACACAAGGTGTTTCTGAGCCGGCAGTTTGAAGGGTCTGAAAATGTCATGCATATCCAACGTCCTGAGTAACCTTAGCCTGGATGCAAACGGTACAGTTTAATGGGAATTACATTTTTTTTTCTATCACTTTCTGCTTCCTAATAAATGTTCTAAGGAAAAGCTGTTTTTAAATATCAGAACTACTTTATTTCTTTCAGATATATTTTCTGGCTTCAGTGGCAATTAGATGGTAACAGGCCAGGCCAGAGTTGTTCTTCAAATGCTCTTCCATTGAATATAGTTTGCTCACAGTGGTCAAGAAGACTGTTGAGTTCCTGAGTGTATTGCTGGGTGAAAGATGCTGCATCTGTGGAAATGCATCCCTTGTCCACATTCACGGAAATCTGTGGATAAATCCACCAGGAATTCCAGTCAAGTGGAGTTCCATAATGGTTTGTGTCATCACAGTGACACAAAGCAACCGAAAGGACCTGCTGTATCTTATCAGACATAAATAATGGGCTCTATTCACTCTACAACAACAACAGCCAGTGTAATTCCACTTATATGTGCTGAATTACTGGAGTTACACTGAAACAAAATGAGAGTAACAGAAGCAAATTGGGTGTCGTGCTTTAGTGTGTGTGAAAGTCCACATTTGACCAGAGAAGCTACAGCCAAGAGAGATCGCTGTCTATTAATAAGCAATGTTATGTTTTCATTTTAGAAAATTTGGGAAGAACTTAATTGTATAATTGCATATAAAATGAAGCATATTCTTCACTGCCCTGTGTATGTTAGAGTCATTTTGCCAGTACAAAATTGACGTTGGTTGTTATCATTTAATGCTCACTTTATTTTACACAGCATGCAGGTCACCTTTGGAAATTCTGAGGTGGAGAGGGCAATGTAATAAAGTAAAATATGTATGAGCTAGGGAGAAGGGAAAGTCCTCTAATATAGGAAAGATTTTCATATCAAAATATATATGTATTTGAGGTTTAGTTTTGGTATTCTTTTCCAGGAAAACATCCAACTCAATCCTTTTTGTGGATACAAGGAGAATAGAATAGGACCTTTGGTCTCACTTTCTGAATTCTATCAGACACAGCTAGTAATCTTAGGCGCTGATCTCTGGTCATTTCCCAGTGCCCTTTATATTCCTCTGTTCAAGGGACAAGGATATTAAAGGAAAAAATAAAAGTAGAAATCTGGTATTTTTCTGCTAGAGGTCTGCAGTGTTTAATCACATTAGGAATCCATTAAAATTTGAGGCCATCTTAGAAGATACATAGATAGCCCTCAGCTGCTGTTCCCCACACTTCTCATATCTATTTGAGAAAAAGATAGCAGCAAACAATGGTTATTATACTGACATTTTTTTCTGTTTGGATTTTCATTCTTTTTCTACCAAAGTCTTGCCATGGCTGTGAAATTAGAAACTCTTTTTTCCTTTGTAGGTAAACATTTTTTTTTATATGCTTGTATATCATATAATATGTTATTTTTAATCGCAAAATTGTAAGAATGCTTGAGAAACTGGTGATTTTTTGATTTTTATTTTTCTGTTACCTATTT
This sequence comes from Netta rufina, assembly GCF_964035555.1. Lineage (NCBI taxonomy): Eukaryota > Metazoa > Chordata > Aves > Anseriformes > Anatidae > Netta > Netta rufina. Next base: position 178,558,464 of record NC_140123.1, read on the forward strand.
TCATACATGAAAAAATAGTTGTGACTTTGAAGTATATCTGCAGATCAGGTTAAACATTCAAGTATTTGTAGATTCTTAGAGAACAAAGCATAATCACTAATTTCTATATAATGAACAAATCTGCGTAGGATTAGAGAGGAAACAGTTTTTAGTACTAAAAACCAAAACAAACAAACAAACAAACAAAAAAAAACAGACAACCTTTTAATTGAAAAAAATAGAAAAAAAAATAAAAGAAAAAAAGATATATCAGTATATTGGGCTACCAGAATTATACTTTATGGATATTTTAAAATCTAATTATGTTATTAAATTGATATTCGAATCATTGTTTACCTCTGAATGTCAGCCAACAGAAGCCAACTTACACTTTGGAAATGGTGTGGTTCTAAATATTTCTTAGACAAGAATACAAGATCTGCATGAGTAAGCAACTGCTAGCTATAGGGAATCAACATCAGTTGATTGGGGCACGCCCCAAGACCAGCAGATAAGTCAGATCCCCTCATCTTCATGGCTTGTGGGTGCAGTGCTAGAGCAGCCCAGGTTCAGCCTGATGCATGCCTGTCTAGATGCAGCAGAGCAAAGCTGGGCACAGAGCACTGTGCTCGTAGTTGCAGCAGTAAGTTTAATTGTCCAGTGACATGTCTCTGTTGTGTCACTGAATGCAGAAAGATCAAAGATTCTGGAATCACTATATAAAAGCAGCACCTCAAGAATCTTTTCTTCCTTGCTCCGCCAGTTATGCTATGAGAAGAAGCTGTCATATCAGGAAGGATGCACTGCGGTTGTCCCAGCTCCCTCCACAGGTGGTGCAGTGAGGTACAGCTGCATCCCCTCCTTGGCCAAATCTGGCACAATTTCAGAAGTTCCTTCCTTTACTGGGTCTCTTCAGACTGACTAAGGAGTTCCAAAACACAACAGAGGAAAGTGAAAAATTTTATTTTTCTTTACAGAACTGGCTTCCAAATTATTTGGAAATATATGTTTAGTCCCCTGTAAAGACAAAAGTTATATGTCTGGCCACTTGCATTGGCAGGCTTCCCTTTAACACAAGGAGATGTAGGACAGTCTGCTACTAACAAAAACTCTTTGTTTTATCTTTACTTGGCTCGTGTCCTTCTGGATACTGTAGTGAGGATGCAGGGTGGACAAGAGTGACAGAGAATGTGCGCACAAAGCATGAGGCAAAGCTGGATGCTTCTAGTCCTAATTGAGAAGGTAAGGATCCACACCTATATGGGCAGTTCAGAAAGTAGGGTCAGAAAACAGCATTTATCTTCTAATATCAGGAAGAGGCTGAAGACAGAAGCTGCTAACAGGGGGGCCATCTAATATTGTAGGAAAGTCAGTAAGACTAGGTGCTCCAGCATTGAAATCCAATTAATGCCACAACAAAAAGCTGCAGGTTATTTTAACATTTCTGTCATGTTTTGTATATGCTTGTTTTGGTTTACCTTCCCAAAACAAAATCATATTTCAATAGCAAGAACAACAGCAGCTGCAATTGGAGTTGTAGCTTCTCCTTTTTTGCTGATCAAATAGGACAACTGCTGCCCTCTAAAAGGCAACTCAAAAGCAAGCGTATAATTAATGCTTAATACTTTCAGTTCCTAGTGCTTTCATTTTCCCCCTTCACTGTCTGTACCTTTGATAAAGAGAACAAAAGATTTTTAATGGTAGTTGACAGTAAGCAGGCTTCAGTACCAGAAGTGACAGATTATATGCAACTATTGAATTTCATATTGTCACAGAGCTGTGTTCACACTTTTAATTCTCAAAGTCTGTGCACTGCATCAAAATGAATCCAATAGCTGTAAAGGACAAATATATCCAACATTGGAAGGGATTTTTTTTCTGTAATATTCTGACTATATCTAGCTTACTATCACCAAACTTGATTTTTATGTGCTTTGCCACCTAATAGACTGTGTAGTTTTGACTTGTGCTCTTGTGCTCCTCACACACACCACCACCAGTAGTGCTGCTAAAGCCATGAAGCCGAGGCATGTAAACCAGACAAGGTTTGCTGGGATAACCAGTATCTTTTACCATAACACCTGATATAGCTGGAATAACTGAGTGCCACAACCTAAACTTAAAATAAGTCACTGTGCTGACCCAAGGGCACTTCAACTGAGACAAGTGAGTTAATCAACCTTTAAGAAAAAATGAACACCCATCAGCAGGCATTAGAGCAATGCCCTCCTACACTTTGAACCTACACAGAGAAGAGCTTTATACTGGAGATATGCACTTAAATTCTCTTCTTGATATGGAGAAAAAGTCTGAGTAGGTGTCACAGATCCCAAGAGTATGTTCAGCACCCTGAAGTTTTTATTATATCTTCAACCTTGTGTTGACCTGGCAGAAGTGGTCAAGAATTTTCACCAATTTATCCAATGGAGACCACAGAAGAAATGCCTGGTCTGTGGGTGACCAAAAGGTGAGAGCTTCTCAGCCCTACCAAAATTCAGGCATACCTTCAGCTTGCCCTGAAACAAGCATTAAAATATACAGGAGGTATTATTGTATATATTATTGTGCTTATAATCTTGTGCCTACTATAGCTACTTTGCAACGACATTCAGGAAGGGAGTCATCACACATCCCGCCGCCCTTGAACCTTAACCGTAAAGCAGTTTTTCTGTTTTTAAATATCTCTTTGCAAAATATTGAAATAAATAGTGAGAGAACAGTATTGTTCAAAGATTAATTTGCCACTGAGATTGTTTATGCAAACTATATCTTCTGTTGAGTATTTTAATGTTTTAGTGAGTCATATTGCAATTACATTTTTCCCCTTAGTTAGATGGCAGTAATTAGCTATGCTACAGGAAATTGCCTAAATGGAAAATTTTATGTAGGCTTCCTACAAATTTATAGAATATATCATGGAAATGGTTTTCCTATGCGGCTGAGAGATACGTCTTCTCCCTCACCCCAGTTTTACACTGTTTTAAATCTATTGACTTCAGGAAAGTTATGCATGATTTACCCAAAAATGGCTTTTATTTCCAAATGAGAACAGAATCAGGTTCCTGATTCTCTATCAGCATCTGTAATGAGGCACCACGTTGGTTTCTTTGCTATTTTAAAAAATGTTAATACAGTCGCTTGTGGCTCAGTGGAATAAAGTGTTAGCAAACATAGAGTCTGATCTACCATCTCTACCTGGGATCCTGGGATCTCATTGGGCCAATTGAGAAATATCTTGTGTGTTTACTTGCCCTAGACTTTTAAATATAGCTGTTAGAGTATTTTGCTAGCATCTTCATTTTCATTTGTGGACACAAACAGAAATGCACATATATGCATTTTTAAACACACCTGTGAAAGGAGAAGAGAAAACATATGTATATGGTTAACTGTGTTCTGGGGCAAGTACTGACAGAGATGAACAATTTATACTGCTTTTGAAATACACAAACATTTACAACAATATTTAATAATTTAACTTATTGCCACCTAATTTTTCAAATGAGGTCTATTAACAAGATTTGTGAATTCTAACTGTGTATGCTCAAGATTTTTGTTCTACTGGCAGTCATCATAGATTTGGACTTAATTATTTTTTAGTCAGAAAACAATTGATCATAAATCCTCAAAGTATTGAAATGGTGTTAAAAAAAATAACAGCTATACTGTTGCTGAGCCAATGCAATGCTATTTCTTTCTTTCTTTCTTTTTTTTTTTTTTTTAAAGAAATAGTTGAATTCCTGTTTTATGAAAAAGAAACTCATTGAGTATGGTGATCAGCATGTCCATAGCATTAATTTTATTGTGACAAGTTTAATTGGTGGATGCAGAAATGCTAGAGCACTCCATGTAATAGCTAATTAAAACTTGTACAAAGGGAATTCAGCATGGAAAGATGGCTACAGAAAGTACAGGATTATGACTTGAGCATCTGGTCAAAAGTAAAAGAAGCCATGTCTTATTTTCATGAATAATGTTGTAGACTCTAGGGAGATCAGTGCAGAGAACACTAAATACACTGATATGGGCTCTGCCTACTTTTTAACTATGCTACTTCTTAGTGTTTATTCTACATAACTGTTAGAGAGAAAATTCTTTTGTTTTCTTTCTAACTATGTTTAGAGAGCACTGTGGAAACTACTTTCTGAATCTAATCTGAACATGAGCTTAGTGTTGACTCCATTACTGTTCTGGCCCCACCACTGTATGTTTAGTACACACATTTTCTTACTTTTTATATCTTATCTTAAGTCAAAATAATTACAACCTGTTAAAAAAAAAAAGTTAGATTCTGAAAACCACAGACTTATGGAACATAGACTTATGGAAACCTTCCATTATCTGGGTGGTAAAAAGGTCCCAAACTGTCAGAATAGTGAGCTTCCACTGTATATGGTCATTTTCAGATACTTAATGGGATTTCATTTCATTTAAAGCTAAGTATTATTATTCTTATTCTAATAAAGAATGCTGAAAATGCTGCAACTAAATGTGCCTCTATTAAAGTAAAAGATGTTTTCTGTATGATGTATCAGTCTCTCAGTAAGGGCAGTGGTGCAATATCGTACAATTTTCGGCATTATCTTGTGCATAATGCTGAAAATAATGCAAACAATAAAATAAGCATTTTTATAATACACTGTGTGCTTTGAGCCTTGTTCAGTATATCTAACTTTACTAATTGCATTTATTCTTTAATTCTTGTTGTCTAAATGTTTTCTCATGTTCTCTAAAAGGCCACAGGTTTCAACAAAGCTACCCCAGGTGTGAGTGCACAATTTCTAATCAGTCTTTAGTATTGTGACTTTTTATGGTGTCTTTTTTACAGATTACAGTACAATTCATAGAAATGTTAATGTTTTCTCTTCTGGGATAATTAAACTTGTTTAGTGATAGCTAGCTCTAATTCCTGACTGGATAGATACAGGATAGATAGTCGGGTACTCTTCGTAGATATATATAACAGATCCTATCTGCAAAGTGACATATAGTTTACCTAATGTTTTTGTCATTTCTTTCTGGGCTCCATAAATGCATACATTTTAAGAGACTCTATTTCCATCTGCTGCTTAAAGTGATTTTCTGGTTTACTTCTGTTTACACACAATGTTACATGTGGATCTGCCTACATTTTCATTACTTTCATGGGACTTAAAATATTAAACTTTGTGCATTTTAAAGCAGAGAGGAAAAAAAAAGAGAAAAGCAACATTTTTTAAATGATGAAATTGTTATTTGTAGACTACTCATGAAAGAGTGTATAGTGCTCTAGTTGTCTCACTTGCTGGCTGCGAAACATCCATCTGTTTTTATGTTGTGCAGACCAAGTATGATATTGCAGCCTGGCAAGAGATTAAATGATTTATGAGAAGAAAATGCTTTAGTGAAAGCAGATCTATAAACACAACCCCACTGCTGAAAACGCTGGTGATACTGATCAGTGAATTGCAGCAGAAATTGTGAGTCCACTGAAAAGATAAAGTGCATTTTTCTCATGGGAGAACAGGTTTTTCAAAACAACGGTGACTGTGTCAGCAGTGGCGAAAGGGGTGTAAAATTGCCTTGTTTAGATCTTAGCTTGGCCTGAGTGTTACCCACCTCATATCACATATTGCTGTAATAGTGGGGGGGAGAGATTATGTGGGAGAAAGAAAGAAACTTTTATGTGGCCATTTATTTATTTCATTTTTTTTTGGGGGGGGGGGGGGGGGGGGAAGTAGCATCTGTTTGAACAAATCATGGTTTTGGAAGGCTATAATTAGCAGTGATTGGAAGATAATGATGTGCCAAATTAAGCAGGGTAGGTAGCAGTGCCAACAAATACAACTGTATGGTACTTTTGAAGTTAAGTTCCAAACTTTGTTTGCCATAGTTTTGCCAAACTTCGGATTCTGAGCTCAAAATCTTTTTGCTGAATGCCTTATTCACACGGGATTTTCCCTTTCCTTGTTCATCCCCCTTTCCTTTAAAGTTTCATCTGTTTCTGAGAGGGAGACAAAAGGAAAAGATGTGCTGCTAAGTTAAGAAGAATTTTGGCAATTTTTTCTTCTGACCAGATCTGGCATCCCTAGGTTTTGAGTAGGGCTTGAGATTTGTCAGTAAGCAGTATTTGTGGCCAGAACGGCCTTACACAGTGCAATGCTACCCCAGGCTGCTCTTATTTCTGAAATGTCTCAGTGTATAGATGCTTGGCAGAAACCTGGAGTCAGAGCCAAAAGGTGTCAATAGAACCGTCTCTGTAAATCCTGTCTGATCAGGGTCACCTAAATTTACTTGTAAGTTTCTCTAGTGCCTGAATTTCAGCTACCAGATGTTTTCAGTCTGAGAGAACTGGGATCCGCCTTCTGTTTAAGACCACACAAGACACACAGGCTAAGCATCATCAGGTCTAATTCCTATGGGAGACAAGGAGCTGCGTGGCCCAGTCTCTGTCACCAAACCTGTTTGGGAAATTTTACAGTGACAGCTTAGGGCACAAACATCCCCAGAACCTGGTCCTTCTTGCCATGCTACAAAATGAGCAGCCAATCAGGTAAGCATTTAAACCCTGAAAATTAGATGTAATGTTATTACTTCATGTCCCAGCAGACCAGCAGTGTGGAGAGGAAGCAGCAGCTCTGGGGACAGGCATCAGGCAGAGGGAAGCAGGGTGGAACTCCCCTGTGAGCAAGAGCCCGAGCAGGCCAAGGAGGTACAACGGGAGGCAGAAGAATAGCAAAAAGTGTTTCCAGAAGCTGTGTCAGCTGAACTACTCCGCAGTGTCTGAAGGGTATGTGATAGTGCAGGCACACAGAGGAAGGAAACTTTAATTCTGCTTGTCAAACTGATAATTATTTGACTTCCAGGGTTCTTGATAGCGAAACGTTATTGTTCTCTTGACATGACTTTATGTGAAAAATATTTAGACAGTGAAATCTCAGTCTCACTGATTTCAGTGTAAATTTTGTCTCTGACTCTATTTGGTGGAAGACTTTACCCATAACATGTAATAAATGGAGAATCATAATCACAAAGAATCATGTTTTGTCATTTATTTAACTATTGTTCAAGATTTAAGAATGACCGCCCAAAAACAAACAAACACACAAACACCACCGAACCAACCAACCAAAAAATACCCCAACCCAAAAGCTGAGATAGGAATAGTTAAAAATTAAATATGGGAAGAAGTATATCTGAAACGAGGTAGTGACTAAATGACAAAAGTGTTGAGGTTATGCACAGAGTACCAGATTCTTTTGCAGAGTGATCACCTAACCCATGTGTGTGAAGGGCAGCCAGCTAGATTGCCTTCTCTCAAGTAACTCTGTGCACTAGATGCAGTAAGCACTTGAGCCTGTGATCTGTGAACAGTGGCATATGGGGTCATGGCTGCGAGAGAGGCTGTGCTGTGTACTACATTTAATGTGTTGTCATCCACTGGAATGTGCAGTGACCTAGGTCAGAGAAGAAGACATTCCTCAGGTGTTGCCTTGTGCCGTGGTTCCTTCCTGTCATGATATAAAGACAGAAAAGTCACAGAAGAACCACCTGACTTCCATATGAAGAACATTTAGCTCACTCAGGCACAAGGTCACATCTCACCAGAAGCTCACAGAACCACTGTATGTTCCAAGATGAAACACGAGTGCCTAATTTCATTTACTTGAGTTTTATCCTACTGTAAGAGCTGTGCTGAGGAAAATATCACTGCATGTTTAGTTTCTGTATTAACTTCAATGTTAAGTCAAACCGAATACATAGGAATTGTCAGTAGCACCTTTCTTTTTCTGTGTTCAATTCTGGAAATCCTCTCTACCCACTTGCATGTCAAAATACAGTTCTGAATGTAAGAAGCTACATTTATTTCATTTTTTCCATCTTGGTTGTCTCTTTGTATTTGTGCTGAGTACTCCCTTTATTTCTTTCATTTATACATTAATTTATTCATTCTGCCATACATATTTCCACTGTAAAGATAACTCCACATGAAAAGTACAGATATTTTATGCCAATCCTTTTTATAAACCTTTGGAAATAGTAAACCCCTATTGCCATTGACTTTTCTGTCCAATGCCACCTGAGACGCTGGTGTCACCTCTTTTTCTTGTTGCTTTGACTGCTGTAGATAACAGGGAGAAAGCCTCTTTTATATTGTGTGGTTCTATAGAAATAATTTTTATTTATTTTTATTTTTCTCCACGTACAGTTTTCTGATTTAACATCTATTACAAAATTGTGGGTGATTTCTTTCAGTTCCCCAATCCTGGAATTCTTGCAGAGTAACAATGTGAGAGAGAGTGAGACAGCCCTGCATGTTACATGTGTGTATAAATAGAATTACTTAACTCTAACCATGACACTCCAGGTCCTTTATAGTAGGTATACTGTGAAAGATAGAAGTCCACAACTTGAGCTGTCCTCCAGCCCCAAGGGACAGTCTTTGCTCTATGGGTATGCGTGTGACTTCCATTGAAGTGAACACTAGACAAAAATGAACTGGTGTGAGAATGATTCAAGCATCTTCATCACTGCCTGCTTCTTAGCAAGGTATTCTTGTGTAATTAGATGCTGAATAATTCCACCATGGTTCATTTAACCATACTGGCAAAACATTCATTAGAATGGTCCCTTGGAAAAAACATGCAAACACTGCATGGTGAATATTTCTGCAGTGGTCCTCCCAAGCCCTCAGGCTATCTGCTTTAAATACATCAGAGGCTATTTGGGAGCTGCTCTAAACCAGAAAATTGCAAAGACAGAGATTAAACTGAGGTTTTCTGAGAAAAAAAAATGGAAAGAAAAAATAAAGAAAATGAATTAACGCAGACATTTTGGGATCATTCCTATTCAACATTTAAACATTTAGAAAACACATTCATACACAGCAAAGAACAACAATCAATTTTCTTGTTGACAAAGACATAATGCCAGAAGTAAAATATTATTTGGTTTTCTGGTGGTTCATCTTAAACTGGAAAAAATGGGACCACAATAAAACAGACTGTTGGTGAAAAAAAGTGTTTTAGATTATAAATGCTTAGGAATTAGGTATCAGAATGCTGAATATTTATTGCTGCTGCTCCTGATGACTGAATGTTTATTTCTTTTTGTGTGCCGGAACATAAAAAGAAACCATCTTCAAAGACTACATCTTCTCCTAGTATTTCTATGCCTCCAGAGATTAAAACTGCATGGAAATCATGGAGCCCGTGTGGACAGATCTCTTGTAGAGGCATGTGATTGACTTTTGAGCCTTTTCGCAGCATTACCTCTGTAAAATGAGTTGTGCATCGATCTTTTTACTTGCATAGATCTCGTTCAAATTTTCTCTATGTTATAAACAAGAAAAGACATCCCATGCAATATGTTGGAATTGAAACGATTTTGCATCTTTATGCTTGTCAACACTGAGTTGAGAATTACAACTTGACTAACTCACATATTTGTTTTGTAGTATTTGTATTCACTTATGTTCTGAAGGAGGTTAGTGATCAGGAATGGAAACCTCCCTACTTGAAAATTTGATGGCACAGAATGCATGTCTGGGAACAGAGGAGAGGAGAGATGAGGAGAGAGAAAAAGGCAATTAATGTTCTAAAAGACAATTGCTAGATATCACTGCAAAATCTCCTCTGAAAGACTAAATGTTCTCTGAGAAAATCTTTAAAATATTAGAGATAATCTTTTGGTCTCAGACTTCCTTAGGTAGACATTGAATCTTCAAGAAGTTTTCTGAGTACATAAATTTTTGAGATGCAGATCTCACAGTTAACCTTGTTATTCTAAGATGACCAGAAATGACAAAAAATGACCAAGCAGGGGTTCTCAACATTTTTATGTGAAGATTGATATGAAGAGAGACAGTCTTGTGATATGATGTCCTTGTGGACACAGGAGAGCAGCGTCATGAACGCTTCAATGAAAAATGTTGACAATAATTACATGCTGATGGCACGTGGAAGCAGAGGAGAATCAGCACTTAGGACTCTGAGTATTCTCATGGGCTCATGGCCACTCAATTAGAAATTTTTCTCTAGCACATTGAGATGATTGCTGTATGAACCCATAGATACCTAAGCTCATAATATATAGACAGATAGATCACTACACTTGATCTGAACTTTGACTATTTAATGATTTGGAATCTAGTGTAGAAATAATCTTATCTAAATATGATGCTTTGGAAAGGTGAGAGCTTTTTACAATTTAACATTAATGAATTCCATCAGTTTGAAATTTGTCATGTGGTTTGCTCGTATGGCATTCTTCAAGAAGAAAAACTCCAATATAAGTATTAGAAGTCAACTAGAAAGGAAAGAGTTGCACTATTAATACAATGGCAGATAATTGCTATCCTGATGTTTCTTAATGACTTTTTGCCTAGTATGCAATGCCAACATGTGTTTGCTTTCCCAGCTGTAGAATCATAGATTCTATCAATAGTCTTAAGTCAATAGTTTTCTACATTTTCTCCTGGTGTCATTAGCTATCTGTGCTGAACTATTTTCAGACTCTAGTACTGCTGTGTGTATGGCTGAACGAGTTATTCTTCCATTTTTCATTGGAATAGAGAAGATAGCCAGTACTGAAGGTGGGTGCTTAGTGCTTTCTTCACAAAGTGATATTTAATGTCACATTAATGTTGTTGTTCATCACTTTACCTATTATTTGTTTTTGACCAGGACATAGCTGTGAAACAGCTGGATGCAGTTCAACACTCAAGACTACAGAAATGTTAGGAAGCTGAGGAAACCTGCAGGAAGACATGGAAAATAACATATCTGCACTCTAAAGATGTGCGACTGCCAGCTGTGATTAAAGTTCAAATTTATGGAGAACTACATATTCCTTGCTGCTCTCAGCTAGCCATGGCAGTTTCTGCTACCCAGTAAGATATGAATATTTCTTTAGGAGGAGGATATTGTGCCTAACAATAGATTAGATACTGGTATGTGATGTATTTTTTACCGTGCCGTACCTTATCTAGAAAAATAAAGAGAAGCTGTGGAGAAATGAGCAGCCTCTTTTTTTTTTTTTTTTTTTTAATTTTTTATTTTTTTATTTATTTTTTTTTACCTTGTAATAATGTTACTGCATAGATTCATAGAATTCTATCATAATGCATAATGTCCATGTATTTAATGTCCATGTATTTCTGCACACAGTCTGAGGCATAGGCTTTGGTCTATGCAACTCCTAAGTCAGAGTGGGACTTTTCTCTGTGTCCTTATACAGCTTCTGGAATGGCAGGGATAGTGAGAGCACAACAGGTGTAACACTAATTGTTCTAAAATGCAAAGAGCTGCCAGCTGAGAGTTTTCTGCAAAAAACCTCTCAAATTTGCAACCTGATTCTTTCCTTCATTAATAGGGATCCACTTAAGGGAGCAAAATACCAATACCTAGTGACAATTGATGGTGGAGAGAAATCTCTCTTAGTTCAGCATTAGGTTTTTTTACCTGATGATGGGATGAGAGATAAATACTTATTTATTTATTTACTTAAAGTCTTTTAATGTGATTCCTTTGTCATTAGGCAAGGGAGCTTAGGGTCTACTACAGTATCTTATATGTGCTCGAATTCTGAGTAAAAAGGTAGGTTCAGAGCATCTGTGTGGAAACACAAGGTCTCTGGACAGATGGCTTTTGCCTCTGGCAGCATTTCCAAGGTCTATATGGATACTGGCAATCTGAAAAACCTTCTGCTTTTTTTTTTTTTTTTTGAGGAAAGTGAGGGAATTAAAAGTTTATTGTATATATTTGGATGAGAGCTTTGAAAGTATTTTACCTGCTCTTGCAGTTATAACTCATATAGAAAATAGGCTAGACATCCTATTCATCACCACCCCAACCAGACTTCTACAAATCAGTGGTACATGTTATGCAAATCTGTTTTGAAAGCTGACAAGGAAGCATACCAAATCATATAATGTAGAACAAGAAGAAGGTGTTCATATTTTTTAAAGCAAAAGCATATAATGTGTAATGTTGGATTGCACAGTACCACATCTCTAGTTTACTTTCAAAATGATATTTGTGAGTACTCGTTTTCAATTTTTTTAAATAACTGTCTACTATGACTTGTAATTTTTTTTAAATCCATTTTATATAACAGAAGCAGTATTCAATTGATTAAGATTTAATAGCAGAACATGCTGATCCATAGAAAGGAACATAAGGTCTTATTATGCTGTTTTTTTCAGCCAGAATATGATTTTTTTTTTTTTCTGATAGATATTATGTTCTCTAGATTCTATATCAGAGGCCTGATTAGCTTCATTCTACTGGGGGAGGAAGAGGAAGGTTGCTGCACACAGCCAGAGATACTCAAGTTTCAGCAGAATTGCAGAATCAGCTGTAGAACTTAAAATATTTGATTTTGTAAGTAAAAACAATCTGTAATTTTAATAAAGATTTTAAAAATTTAATTTAATCAAATAATAAATAAATAAAACCTTACATAACTCTTCGCTTCATAAACTTGTGCTTAGTTTCTGCGGTAAATTTTTAATGACTGTATGTCTTTACAGCACAAACGGCCATATCAGATAGACAACTTTAGGGCTGGAAGTGAGGCTCAGGAAGCATTTAGGTGCTGAAGTACAATCCTGTGTTTCTGGAGGAAGGTGCCTGCACCTGGGATGCATCAGAGATGGTCAGAACCACCCAGGTGTCATAGCTCTATGCTTAACTGTGGCCTCAGCCCAGCCAGAACCCAGAAATGAGGCACTCCTCCACGTACATTTCCACAAAGAGCTGATTCCAGTGGGTTTTGTAATAAAGCACTTAATGCACAGCACATGAAAGTGAGAATTAGTGCATTTCAAAGCACAGGTGATGTACATTCAGCAGCTGAGACTCATTCCATACCTCCCTCTGAGCTGAGGCAAGAGAGATGTTAAAGCTTTACCTACCATCTCCAAAAGGAGTGCAGTCTCCTGCAGGCTATTGCACTTGGCTGTCTCTTCCATTTTGTTCATTGAACCTCTGCTGTCACCTAGAAAGGAATTCAAACCTCCTGAGGGATCAAGCTGTAGGAAAGGCTCTCAAGTTGGGGGTCCTCTCCTAGACAGATGATATAATTTTTTTCTCTATACATTGACTTATCCTTGCTTATATCAAAACATTATTTAATATAAAATACATAAAAGTTTTAATAGCAATGAGAACACCCATAAGCCCACCTTCCAAAATGGCTCTGCTAATCATTAACTAGTCACAGTCATCCCATCTCCACTTCTGGTTTCATTAATTTGAGATTTGTTGCACACTTCTGCTGGTTCAAGAGCAATGATGAAAAGAGCACCTCTGCCACTGCTTGCTGGATGTGTAGGCTTTTGTGCCCATATCCTCCTTATGGATTTACTTGTAGTCCCACCGGAGAATTTTATTAAAAATATACTTAAAGTTTCATCAACTTTTCAGTCAGCAACTTAGAACTGGAACAAAAAATCTTTCTCCTCATTTATACAGAGTACACAATTTTTAATTTTTTTTTCCCTAAGCTTCCGTTGGAAAATAAATTACTTAACTCATACTTTTTACTTAGAAATGAGTTTTGAATACTCATTTCATTTAAGCCATATCTGCTTAGATACAGAAAGCACTGATCACAGAATATTGCAAAAAAAAACCATAAAACATTTGGACTTGCCTATTTACTTCTGTTCTCTGTGAGAACAATAAGAATGGACTACAGAAAGGATAATTCAAAGAACCTAGAAATAGTGTTTTGTTTTGTTTTGTTTTGTTTTTTTTTTTCCTCACTACACTGAAGTTCAGGTCTTAGAGTCTCTGTTAACCATGTTATAGCTTTTTTTTTCTTTTCTTTTCTTTTTTTTTTTTTTTTTTTTTTTTTTTTAAACTTAATCACCTCTTCAGTCACTGGGGCATAAAATAGACTGTCATTACTGACTACCATTTTTGCTCCAAGGCAAATTGCTTCCATGTTTTACAGCAGCCTGCTTCTGTGCTCTCAACCTCTCAAGACCTACATTACAATTTGGGGTATGGTGACTGTCCTACAGATCCTACCTTTGGTACAGGTGAAATGATTTTAATCTTTAAAAGTAGCTGCTGTACACAGCTGTTCACTTTTTATTAATTCTATTTGAACTACCTCTTTTGCAGGTAATTCTAGCACCTACGGACAGGAAAATTACATCTAAAATGAAGGTTATTTTTCAAACAATGCCATTGTGTTATGAGTTAGATTTTCATGTATTCTACAGCTCGAGTCTGAAAGGACTTGTACTTTGCCATTTCAGTGGTTTTATTCTGAACCTAAATGGGCTAATAGTTTAGAACTGGCTTACTCTGTTTTATATTCTCTAGTCTGGCCAACCGATTTTTTTATTTTTTTTTCCACGTGCTTGTGATTAAGGTCTGCAAGTTTAGGCACTGAAAATTGCAAGTTGTGGTTGCTTTTCTCCTCTACTGCCCTGAATAGAGCCTGATGGGTAGGATACTATTTTAGAGGATGGAAGATGTATCTGAACATCTTAATGCTCAAAGGGATTTCCATATTGCTCTCCCACATACTACAGGCCTGCTTTCACAACTAAATATCTCTCACTGTGATTTAAAAAAAAAAAAAAAAAAGCCCTGCTGTGTTCTTGGTAATAGCATTTGTAACTGCCAGCTCTTAGGAGAATGCTTTAGCCTCTGCTTGCCATACAGGTAAAAGCTAGCTCAGGAACATTAACTCTGCAGAGGTAATAAGATTTTGGATTTTCAGTTGTTCTCTAGTAGTGTCTCATGTGCTGGTGCTTACCTGATCCAGCAGTGAGCTGGTTCAGATTTTCCAGCCAGCTGGCTCCATAAACTGCCTTTCCATGGTGTCAGATAAATGTCAGCTTGGTGCTTGACTGTCCAGACTCGGAAAGGTGGTGGGACTGCCCCTTTTGGCTGCAGTCAGTCATTAGATAACTTAGATGTATTCTCAAACTGCTCTTCTCTGCATATGGGGTTTTGAAGTGTGTTTCTGTAGCACCAAACTGATTTTTATTTTTTATTTTTGTGTTGCTGACACATCTGTAGGCAGACTCTGCAGTGTCTCAGACACACACAGGATGTAGATTGTTTGCAGAGGTCAAATGTGTACAAGGACAAGAGATCCAACGCATTCATGACTTTTCCAGAACCAATGAGTGTGTGAACAGAGTGTTGAGTTTTTTCTTCTGTTCAAAGTAATATGTAGAAAATATTTTGAAAGTACACATGATTAAGCAAATGTAATCATTTCAGATCTAAAATAAGCTTTTAAACTATCACATCTGTCCCTTAAATTATCCAGACCAATTAGCTGTTATTTGTCTTCATGCTAAGTTGTATTTATTTATTTATTTTATTATTTCTAATGAAAGTCAGATACCAGCAATCACAAAACTGCATTGTTAACTGAACAACTGTATTTTCCAAGGAACTGGACCATGGATTTAATTTTTAATGGAATAAATAGATTCAAACTTTAAAACTGGTTGGGGAAGATATTCAAATCCTACTGTTAAAAAAACACTAGAATAAATGTCGGATCAGTTTCATTCCTGTGATTTACCTGCTTTCTGCATGGAGGAAAGTTAAGACAGCCAACATACTGACTTAAAAAAAGTAATTGATCAACATGTGCTGGCTGTTTCCTAGTCTTGTACTATTTTTTAACACTTTTTTTTTTTTTTTTTTTTTTTAAAGACGGAGCATTGTCTAGTCTGAAACAGGCACAGATCAATGTAATGCTTATGGCTGTTCAGAACTGCAATCTTATTCAAGCCAAATTTTTAATACCATCATGCAGAGGAGGAGCAGAAGGAAAGTACACTGATTTCCTATAATACCAGCTGATACCATCTGATATGCAGTGGAAAGGTCATAGGGAAATTAAGCCAAATATTACTTGGAAGAAAGTATCAAAAGAAAGAAGAAACAAGTGTATGAAGTTAAATCACTCACTTCATTTACAATTACACAACAGAAAACTGAGCTGACTGAAAGAAGAATGTGAGAAAATTCTGGCACCAGACATCCCCTGCCTGTGTTATAGCTTTCAGAAATACCTTAACTTGGCAATGCAGCTTTCTCACAAGGGCTCTCTGCAGTCCATCATCATGCTCCATGTCCAACAGACAACAGCTTTGTTGATTTAGAAAACAAATGACTTACTGAATTTGTGCACCAAGTATCAAGGTCTCTTGATGTATTTATTATTTTCTCATTTAAATGAATAAACATTTTTGATCTAATGTCCAGAACAGGATAACTTCATTTTAATAACTTATTTAAATATTACAGTATCACTATTATATTAATATATTAGAACACAAGTATTAAAGCATAGAAAATGAACAGGAACATAGTAACAGGTAAAGAAAATTGTTTCAAGTTTACTATTTCTGCTGTGTGTAGCAAGAGACCAGAGAATAGGAAGCAATTAATTTCTACCTATTTCTCAAAGCATAATGAAGAAAAAAACAGCATTCCAAATATTCTTCAGGCCCAGAAATTAAACTAAACATTCATAAAATCGTTTCTGTCACAACTTTTAGGGCAACTAGTGCTGGCTGGCCTCATCTTCATCTCTGTTACCCCAGATTGGGCTTTATAAGTCTGACAAGTTTTGGACAAGAAATAAACTTGCCTATGTTTAATTCTTTCTTTCTTGCCTTGGATTCAGTTTTATCTGGAAGTGAGGAAACTATCCACCACGATGTTTTGTTACCTCTTGTTTTTGAGAGGAACCTCTTTGAATGTCAGTGGCAATTCAAAGAGGTTAATTAATCTCTTGAGAGGGATGCTAACTATTCACAGTTGGCAACCTTGAAATTGTTTCACAGATTACAAACAGGAGACCAGAGCTCCTTTATTCAGTCCTTATTGTCATATTTGGCCACATGCTTGCTGCAGCTTTCATTGCATAAAATTTGGAAGCTCCTCTCTGGGAAGTTTCCCAAATGCTTCCCTCCCCCAAAACAGAGCAAAACAACAACAAAAAACATAACAACCAACCAAAACCAAACAAACATACAAAAATCAACAATGACCTCAATAACCTTAAAGTGAACTCTGAGTGAACAAAACACACATGATGGCAAAAATCCTGGATTCCTTTGTGAAGTCTAGTACTTCTAACTTACTTGTGGTCAGAAGAGGGAAGCTGGCTCATCATTCTGGAATTTGAATGGAAAATTCTGAGCAGGTGGTGTTTCACAAAATACTAGTGGATCTGTTTCTTGTTCTGAATGGAAGGACTGCTTCTCCTCTCAATGAAGCTTTGGATCCAGCCTTAATTTGATCACTAACAGAATTTTAGAAATGTTTGTGCCCTTTCAGCCCTGTTCTTTCATCATCAAATTCTACTCGCCTGAATAGGTATCTACATTACATGAAAGCAACATGACATGAAAGCCCAGCACAGCTTACTAGAATCTGTCCCTTTCAGATTGTAAGCCACAAAATATTCAAGAGCTTTAGTGTTAAAGATCAGAAATGTACATGGTACAGGATGCCATAGAATGAGAGAAAGAGAAACGATAAGAGAGAAAGAGAAAAAATATATGCCATGTGCTGTTCCCCATATTGGAGATTAAAGTGAAAATAACAAAGAAACGCTTTTCTTGTAAATTTTTATTCAGGGAATATTTCTCTGCCAATCTGTTTGTTCCTAAGCATGGGAACATGACATGCTAGCCAAGTATCATGGAATTGAATTGTGTGTTTGACTGATGACATCCTGGAGAGCTACTAGGAAAGTTGGGAGAATGCGTGGTTTGGGTCACCAGAAGGAAAGAAGCAGAATTTTAGTCTGACTGATGAACATTACTGTCTCCAAAGTTGGTATAAATGTGTAGTACACACCCCTTGTGTGCAAGAGAAAATTAGAAAAGTCTTAGCTACAAATTCAAAAAGTATGAAGACTAAATTTCATGTTACTTCCCAGATTTCCCATGAAGTCTTCACCTTCACCATGCCCACCATCTTTTAAAGGTGTTGAAGTCTGATTCAATTTCAGTCAACAGCCAGGCTCCAGTTACTGTCTTCCTGTTCATGAGGATTTAGTAAGTTAGTAAGGTTTATGATTTATAATTTTGTTACAAGCTTAACATGGAACACCTGGAACTCCTGCCTCTATTGTAGTTCCCACCAATAAATTTTACAATTGCTATGGTGTCTGTGCTTGTAGGCTTTTAATATTCAGATAAGTTGTCTTGCAGTTACCTGGATTTGTAGTTTCATAGTAGCTGCTTAAATGAAATACTTCATGTTGAACAACTTGATTTTTTTTTTATTTCAATACAATTTCTGATTGGTTGCATACCTACTTATTTCTTAGATGCCAAAATTTCTCCATGATAATACTCCTGGTTACCTAACCAGTCCAATTTGCAGCTTATGTGTCATTTGATATTGGAATTCAAAATGCTGGTGTTTTTATTGTTGTTGTTTCACAAGTCTGAAATAAATACATTTTTGTGGCTTAGTATTGTGATAACTTTGCAGAACATAAAATTAATTTCTCAGAGTTATGAAACGTCTTCTTGCTTATTAGAAGTTATTGTAACATGAAACAATAACATAGTTCTCATATAAGCAGCAAGTTTTATTGTCCACTAACTAGTAACCAAAGTGTTATATCTTCAGCTCCTGTAAAGTGCCACTTTACCATTTAATCCTATAGAGCACACTGCTTTATGGAAATAAGAATCTGTCCTTATATAATGGCTGCACAGGAAAAACAGTAAAAGTAGTTTTCATTAGGATAAAATGAATTTAACTAAGGCTAAAACTCCAAAAACTAATTTGTGATTCTGATCATATGTCTCAGTTATTTGAAACTTGCTGTCATCTATCTGTAGCCTTGCAAAAACAGAGTTGCCATAAAGAGGCTTTGGATGAACTCACCAAAGCAACAGAAGTTTCATCTATCCCTAAGGTAAATCTGCAGTGGAATTTTATGGTATGTATGTTGCATAATAACACACTATTTTGTGGGGAGAAGAATATCATAGGTTTAGCGAAATGCTGCATTTTTGATCAGGGAGTATATCAAAATAGCTTTTTTTTTTTTTTTTTTTTTTTTTTTTAATATACATTGTCCTGTTTTAGTTTTGTCATTTTTTATCACATTAAATTTATTCTAAACTGAGTGACAGCTGCATCTTAGAATAAAGTTACAGTACAGCAAAATTAGATCAGTGAATGCAATAAACAATACTACATTTAGAGGCTCAGATCAGACTGAGCTACAAATAATCCATCTTCTGAATGTATTAGGTTATCTTATGCTTGCACATTACATTAAGCATATTAAAAATTGACTTGTGAGGTATTGCTTTTTATTTATTTTTTGAGTAAAATTAGGTATTTTGTTAGGTACTGGAAAGGAAAAGCTGAATTTCTCTGTTTCCCTACCCAAATAACCCCTATCATTAGGTTTTCTAATGGTGTTTCTGAAAATCATGGATAACATCTTGATCCTTCCAATATACGTGACTTTTTAAAAATTATGTAGTTATGAAATTATATCTACTGTTAATATTAGGTTGACCTTACACAACTCTGAGAACTCTTGTAAAATACTGTACATTTAGAGGTTTTGGGGGTGCCCACCAGTTTGTAGGATCGAATCTTTTCAATAAAGCATTATTTTTCCTAATCTTATGATTAATGTTTATTAAAGTCAATAACACATAATAACACATGTGTGGAAATGGATCCCTCTTTATGTTTTCATTTCTAGAATTTATTTGTGGTGCATTTATACTTATTGATTAAACATGCTGATAATTGTAAG
This sequence comes from Netta rufina, assembly GCF_964035555.1. NCBI lineage: Eukaryota > Metazoa > Chordata > Aves > Anseriformes > Anatidae > Netta > Netta rufina. The sequence goes on from NC_140123.1 coordinate 178,578,210, forward strand.
TTTGCATTGGCTTTGCAGGTTTTTTTCTGTAATCTTATTAACTTTTTTTTTTTTTTTTCATTTTTCCCTCCAAGGGAGTAAATTGATTTATACGAGCGTGCTGTTAATGTTATAACTCCTTGTCTAGCCCCTTGGGTTCTAATGTTTTTTAAACACAGTACAATTATGGGAAACATTATGTAGGAATGACAGCATAAATCATCCCCATAGGAGTCTGAACAGTCTGGGGAGTAATCATATAGAGCCCTGCTGAGGTAAATAAAAACAGTAATTTGAAATAAATAGAAGACCAATGGTGCTAATGTGGATGTCTCAAGAATATCATTAAGTTTGTAATGACAATGTTTATTTGGTGTAACGATATTGGATGGAGTGTAATGCTGGTGCTTATATCATAACTTTATAGTTCATGATCCTGTCTTTTTCTTCAGAGAGCATAGCAAGTTGGCTGTGACTCCAGAGCTGTCCTCCAAACACCAGCACTTTCTCAAAGAGCATATGCACGTGTGAAAAGTAGCAAGGTTCTCTAGGACTTTGGTTAAATTTAGTATCAAATATTGACATTGCAGGTATAAAAATATGCTTGTGGGGATGGATTTGTTCTTTGTTTCCTGTTCCTGTTTACCATAGTCAAGATGTTGGAAAAGTAGGAAAATTAAGTACTAAAAATATTTTATCTGACATTCATTCACATACAGCAGTGTTGTTTAGGTTCAACTGGAGTCTTAGCCCACTTTGTACTCTGAGTGCAGAGTGAATTGGACAGCTGGGCAGCCTAGTGGGCTTCTTGATTCACAGTTACTTCTTCATCAGTACTTAATACTTATTGATATTCCAATACATTTTTCCTCTGCTGAGCTGCAGGGGAATTTAAGTATGAGTTTAGGATACACAGTGAAAGCAGTTAATCTGAAAAGGAATTTTTATCAATCTGTAGGTTTTTAATGTGTATAAATCTATATAATAGAAAAAAAAAAAAAAAAAAACACTTCAAAAATATGATCTTTTCATAAAAAAATTATTCCTGCAAAATAAATTCAACATCACACATAAAAGTATAATGCCCATTATACAGTTAGTATTACATTATTACTATTATATTATTAATACAATGGTATTAAAATAAATGCTATTGGATGTTGCCTTTGTTGCACATACTGATTTATTCCAACACAACATATAAAAGCTTATTGTTTTAGAACATTACTTATTAATATTGGCTGTTTTTACTTTTATTTTTTATATTTTGATATTGCCTAGGAACAGGTAATACAGCTTTCAAATGAGTGATGAAATGTTTTCCCTAAAAGTTCTTAGAATTTGAAGGAGACTAATTTTCTATATATTGACTGTTCATCTTTCAAATACTGTTCTGCAGTACTGTCTTATGCCAGAACAGAGTTTCTGGGAAACGTTTCATATCATGAAACAGGGTTCTTTGAAAATATAAGAAGAATGAGAGAATGTAGATGGTTTGGTGTTGGTTCATGTCAAATATTTTGCTGTGATCTGTTATGTAAGTTCAGCGTACTCAGTTAAATAGAAGTATTTAGTTTGGGTAGTTGTGCTGTACTAAACTAAGAATAAGCAGTAGGTAGCCATTTTCAGTATTTCTTCCAAAGAATTCTGTGCTTTTCTCCACAGCAATATTGTGGACTTTAATAATTGCTGTCTTTCATCCAAAGCTCTGTTCTTTCTCATCCTTTTATTACTTTTCCTTTTTAGACTACTGCCTCTTTTGAAGAGAAGTAACCTACTGAGCATTGAATCTGAGCCTTCAGGGATGTTTGTCAAGAGATTTGCACCTATTCAGCCACAAAGTATATGTTTAATCCATTTGTGGTGGTTTCTCAACTAGGTCATAGCTTACTGCTGTGGAATAATTTTGAAGTTACAGCTTCATATTACACCTGATTGTGAAGTAGTGTCAGAAATATCAATATTTCTGAAAGTGGACCTTTACAACTATGCTCACTACATTTCTCTTTGCATATGGTACTCTGTAATAAACATTTTCTTCTCCTACCATATTCTTAAAAAGAGAAGTACCTCTTGTCTGTTATTAAATTCATTTATTTATTTATTTTTGTATAACAAGATTTTTCTCTTTCTAGACCACAATTCCTATGTATTTTGACTCATGCTTGTAATCCGCAGGTCTGTCTTATTAGACATCTTGAATAATATTTGGGTCACAGGTAGAGCTTCCAAGACAACTTAGAATTTCTGGTTCCCAGCTCTGTGCATATATTTCTAATATGTTTTTGATCCTGGCTATTTTGAACATTGATATTCCATTTAGACTTTTAAAACAAAAAGAAACATTTTTTTTTTTCAATACTAAGAAAAGCTTACATAAAAATGCCATTAAAAGCCTAAGATTTTAGGAAAAAGCAAACAAACAAACAAAAGTAACTTCACTTTGGATTTAATTACTGAAAGAATACCATATTTTTATAAGTTTAATTTAGAATATCCCTCCTTAATTTCACAGTTCTGGATTACAGAACCAGCAGGATGATTCTGTAATATATGCAGTACAAGCATCACAGAGGATGCTATAGTTTTATCCTGAATTTGCTTCTGAATGTATAGCAAAAAAAAAAAAAAGGCAAGTAAGAAAGATCTTTTGAAAGAATAATTGTCTGACATAACTCCTCAGCAAATACCTCCATCCATTTTGGGAAGATAACCTGAGGTGACATCAAGTCAACTCAGCTAAAACTTGTAGAAGATACTTCCAGATAGAACAAAGGAAATGTTATTGTAAAAATGTCAGTATTGTGTACTCCTACTCTATGTATTAAATGTTCTGATTTAATTGTGAAATGTGTCTAATCATAAGAAAAATGTCCATACTTTTATTTGTTATTTTATGTCATTTATTCTGTAAGATTGGAAAGAAGCAATAGATGATGCTAATAAAGCTGTCTGCTTGGACCCTGCAAACCCTGTGAGTAATTGTAGTATGAACTTCATGTTCTAACATTTAATTTCTATTAGTGTTTGATTTTATTCATTTAACTATTGCTGATTTCCTATAAATCATTTGTCTAGTCTGTTGTATTAGGTATATGAGAGCAACACTTTGACTCGCTTTTAAGTTGTGGTGCAATAATCAAAATAACCTACATACATTTGTAATAAGTATATTATTATGTAAGATATTTTGGAGTGGGAGAAAATGATGCTTTGATTGAGAAATATGTGCAGATTTACATTTCTATACCTAAAAATTATCTGTCCAAATGAAAACCTTTTTCTCTTACATGTGTTGACATGGGTAATGGAGATCTGTCAAAGCCATTTTCAAGATACCAAGTTTCAGTACTGGAAAAAAAGAAAAAGAAAAAAAAAGAAAATCCAGACGACAGATATATTTTTGCACCACTAGCCTATGCTGAGCATGGAGTTGCGTAGCTTAGTTTCTTTAAGTACTTGAAGTAGCTGGAGGGCTATGTGTACAAAATCATAGAAGAGTTCATGGTGCAGACATATTTTGACACCATCATGTAAGAAAGGGGTTTACTGATGGAGGCTTACCAATAGTGGCACAGTCACACAGGGAACACAATTTCTGCTTGAACAGTTGTGGCTAGAAACACCAGGATTACATAAAACACAAAGCATCCAGAATTGGTCTGGGATATTACTTTTTAAGTAAAAATGTTGTAACAGATACTCCTCTTTATATTGGGAAAGTGTTGCTGTGTTTCTTGGTACACGCCAGCCAGCTGTATATTGGTTTTGACCAGGCCTGTCTCTGCTAACAAGAACCTGCTAGATGGTGCTCTTTAAGTCTTCTGTGTGCTTCAGGGGCATCTTTACATCTTCAATCTCCACACCAGAAAGGTTCTGCAAAATAATCATTACCTTCAGGATGGAACAAACTGAGTCTGCTACTATGCTTTGTTTTACAGAATACTCTATGTCAGAGCTCTTCTGTGGAGTACCGTGGAGTAGCAGAAGAGAACTGCTGTTGATTTAGACCACAGCCTCAGGCTGAATCCTTCTCATGTCTGTGCTTTAATCATAAGGGAGGAGTGTGGGGAAGGCATCATAACTATTCTTAGGGCAAAAGGGGACCTGAAGCCTTTAGAAAAAAAAAAAATAATACCATGACAAGGTATAGGTATTTTAGTTTGTTTGACTTCTCATGCTGTGTTTAAAAAGAGAAAACATGAAACCAAATTAGGCTTTAGTTTAAGCACATGCATATCTTTGCTCAGCCACTGTTTATGCTGAAACTGGAACTGAAATGAAAATGTTTATGCTGAAACGGACCTCAGATGCTTTTGATTCTTGAGTTTTTATTTGATCTAATCTTCTCATACTGTAGTGTTAAAGTAAAAGCTTTGTTTCTCGATCACATTTTAGTCATAATTCCATACTCATTTAATTACAATTTCTCATCCTTTCTGCAGTAACTACTAGTGCTTGGTTAAAAATAATCAAGCCTTACTGAAGCAGAATGTTCCTCAGCACATACAGTTCTCCCTAGGGAGAAGGTAAGGGAACAACAACATGTGACAGATGTTAGTCACATTGCTATGTGTACTACTGGAAGGTATTCAGACACTATTGTGACAAATGTGTAAAAACCTACATAGAATAAACCAAGAATAGGCAATATATTGCAACAGGTATAGTACTGGAGTGAATTGTCTGACTTTTGACCATCATTATCTACATTCTGAACTACATTTTATTCACTGTTATCTGCCTGGTTAACAAGTGCTTTCTCACTATCAGAGCCATTCTCTGAAAACAGCTGTTCTTCAGAGGAAGGATTCCAGTGTAGATTTTACAGTGAATGTAATCCTTTAAAGGGACCAAAGAAACTATTATTATAGTTTGAAATCAAAAGGAAGCTTACAGTGATTTCCCAGGATGTACTGATGTGACTGAGGCATTGAAATTTGAACTGATTATCCTCCGAGAAGTTGGGATAATATCAATGATGAAAGAATGCCAGCCCCCCCAAAACAGTCATTTTGATATACCACTGTAGCAGACAATATTTTCAAAAGCTAAAATTATTTTAACGTTGACTGAAAGAATACTTGCAAATTTAGGATGGGTGGAAGCTGAGACAGAAAAACTGGGAGTGTCTTTTCTTTTTGTCAGCATGACTAAATATGGTATTTGAGTTTTGAGAAGAAAAAGGAGTTACAGTTAAATTGAACAGTATCATTAAAGTTAAAATTAAAAATACTAAGAAATATAAAGATCCATGGCTACAGAGCAGTGTGTGCATGCATATACAGCATCAGGGGAACAGTTCTACATACTCTTGCAGTTCACAGGGTAAAACACTTGATCGATAAAATGTCAAACCTGGGTTTATTTTATCACCTCCTGACACATTTCAGTATCAGAAAGAAAGTATGCTTTGAAATAACTGAGGTTCAATCAATATTAGATTTTCTTCTCCCTTCTTATGTATTTTAAGAAGGAGACATAGGACTTTTCAACTTTGTATTAGATGCAAATTACTTGGCGTGAGACAATATTATATCATAAAGATTTTTGCAGGTGAGAAATTTGATCAACATCTATATGAAACACACAAAATGAGAATTTGGAAAATCCCTCAGGCAAACCTCAGGCTGGCTTACTGAAGGTTACACTTCTTTTACTACATGAATAATTAATTTTTTGAATGCTTCTTGCAAGCAAACCTTAGAATACAGAACACGGTATTTGAACAGCAAGATAAACCTTTTCTGTCAGAAATTACTTTTTCTGCAGTATCTACATTATTATGTAATATTTTGGGCAGATAAAACATCAGTTTCTATGGTACCAACATGATGAATGATGATGAAATGTAATTAATCATTCTTTAAAGCTAAGGAAATAAAGTCACCTCACTGGATGAGAATTGAAAATATGATATCAAAGGATCTTGCTAAGCAAACTGGGTGGTTAGGCTTCAAGACAAAACTGTGAAGGAGTGATACTGAAGAATATGCTTAATTTTAAACACAAAAGTAACACAAAAGATTTCAGTGTGACTCCAAATTAATGATATATTTCACAAAACCAATATTTTAACTCATTCAAATGGACTTTTAATATATACACCTGGAGTATTTGAATTCATTTACAAGATAGCTTGAAATTTCTATATGTTACTCTTCACTCTATAGGATTGTGTTGTAATTACATATGTGCATTGTGATTAGAAATGCACACAAAAAAGAAGAATGGGAAAAACAAAGGTGTTCTGCTAATCTGCTGCTCTTTCAGTGTAGTTACTCTATATTTCAATAATTTCAGTTAGATCATCACTTTGTGATAAAACAAACGTAGTAAATGGTGAAATTAGGCTGTGATTCTCTTCAGTTCTGGTCTTTCAGTTTTTGAGATACTGAGTCTTGCTTCAGGGAAGGTTTTTGTATATCTGGCTAACTGGGTAAAATACTTTGTGAGAGAGTTTATTCGTTTGAGAAAAAGACAAACAACACACTCTTTGACTAAAAGCTGCTTAATTGATTGCTTAAATTGGAAGTTCAGAAATTGAATAACTGTTAATGCTCCTGGTAATTCTCTGTTGTGCTAAAAGGCACAACAAGGGTGCAAAATGGAACAATGAGTAGTACTGATCTCCCATAGGAACAACACTACTAAAAAAAGCCCAGCCAAGCTGTTACACTAGCATGGGTTTAGGAATCAGGTAGTTTGCATATGTTAGAGAGCAGTAGCAAGTCATTTTATAAAGCTAGGTAAAAATATTGTCCTTTTGTGCCTTGAGAAGAGTCTTGGAAACTGCTCTGTTTAAGCTGACTTTTATTTTCTTGCTTCCCATGACTGAGAGTTTCTGTTCAGAAAATGGAATATTTATGGTTAAACTGCATCTACCACTATGCTGGCCTTAAATATAGTCATATATCATTGAAATTTAAATTGCAGCACTTGTTTATTGAGAACAGAGTTAGGTAAAAACAGTTTTGTTTTTTTGTTGTTTTTATTTTTAATGTCTATCCTCACTGAAATTGAATATATATGATTATTTGATAGCACTTTTACATAAGAAGAGTTATTTTTTAGTAAAATGGTCACTTGGTGGAGATGGATGCTGGTTTGTCCTGCAGCTCTCTAATTGAGGGAAGCTCTGCACCTCAGCTGTTACCCTTTATTGTTGAGAGTGCTCAGGTCTGAATTTTGATCATCAGAGTGACATGTTGCAACGGTGCCTTGTACATGAAACATAATCTGCTGAAGTATTGCTGAATTCAGCTTCTCAATGTGACAAATTTAACATACAATTTATTTATTTATTTATTTATTTTCCTTAGCTCAATACTAACATTTTTTGTGTATAGTGGATGGATTCAATACCGATTTCTATCTGATATATGATATGCAGTTGCTATGGCTACCATTTTATCTAGAAACTATAGCAAGATCATGAACAGTTGAAATAAAGCTAATTTAGGAATAAGTATTCTGTGTTTTTAATGTTGATCCAAATAAGTACACTTGTTTACCTCCCTGTATTTGAGAAGAGTTTATAAATAATACTCTTCTGATAATACATCAACACAAGTGCCATTTTGGGGGTGAACAAAAACATCATTAAAACTCAGTTCACACAGTATTTTGCAAAACATCATATGGTAAATATCAAAACCTGAAATACTTATCTTTTACAACTTAGTTATACCAATACATGAATCATCTCTATAACTTAGGTTTTGATTTAGAGGTTTACCACTGGATTCTCTATATAGTTATGACACAAACGTTCTGTTCAATGTCTAAAATGTATTCTGTAACTGAGAAAAAAAAAGGTCTAGACTACAACTCATTATTCTTGGATGGTGTGGTCATTATTTCTTGGCATAGTACCTCAGACAGTGCTATTCTCATTCTTGAATTTGAACTCATGAATAACACATTTTTACTTGGTGATATATCCAGTGAATTCTGGGTCTTTAAGCACAGAAGAATCTCCTGGTCCCTTTGAGTTCAAGGCCTGGGGTCAGATTCAAATTGCCCAAATACCTTTTGTATCTTGCTGTTAGAAGGCCAAGTCTCAGGCAAATTAATTGTCTCATCTTTGGCATAACCTAGCTCTAGAGGCAAACTCAAGTAATTTCAGTCCTCCACTTTGGTTTTCAGTTTTGGTGTATCAGGATGGCTGCTAGAGTATGCTTAGAGGCATCCTGACCTGGGAAAGCAGTTACTTATGTCCTCTGTAATACCTCCTATGATTTAATGGGCAGCAAAGCTATTGAATTCAGTCTAAATGGCTAATTCAATCTAATTGCATTGGTCCGCTCAGACCATTTTTGCTCAGACTGCACCGACTTTGGTACAAGCTTTGATGGTCACAATGGCTTTCAAAAGGAAATTTAATTTTGTGGCTCTGTATTAGCTCCTAAGTGTTCCAGTGCCTCACCAATCTCAGAGCGAAGAATTTCCTCCTAATCTCTAATCTAAATCTGCCCTCTTTTATTTTAAAACCATTCCCCCTTGTACTGTCATTATGTGAACAAGCAAAAAGTTGCTCTCCATCTTTTTAATAGGACCCCTTTAAATATTGAAAGGTCTCAGTGAGGTTTCCCCGGAGCCTTCTCTTCTTCAGGCTGAACAACCCCAGCTCTCAGCCTTTTTTCATGGGAGAGGTGCTCCAGCCCTCTGATCATCTTTGTGGCCCTCCTCTGGACACATTCTAACAGGTCCACATCTTTCTTGTGCTGGGGGCTCCAGACCTCAATGCAATACTCTTAAATAGAACCTCACAAGGCTGTGAGGAGGGAGGCACAATCACCTCCCTTGCCCTGCTGGCCACTCCTCTGTTGATGCAGCCCAGGATGCAGTTAGCCTTCTGGGCTGCAAGTGTCCACTGCTGGCTCATGTAGAGTTCATCCACCAGAACCCCCAAGTCCATCTCTGCAGGGCTGCTCCCGATGAGTTCTTCTCCCAATCTGTACTTCTATCTGGGACCGCCCCAGCCCAGCTGTAGCACCTTGCAATTGGCTTTATTGAGCCTCATTAGGTTCTCGTGGGCCCAGTTTTCAAGCTTGTCCTGGTCCCTTTGGATGGCATCCCTTCTTTCTGTTGTACCAACTGCATCGCTCAGCTAGGTATTATCTGCAAACTTGATGATGGTACACTTGATCTCATTGTCTATGTCATTGATAAAGATATTAAACAACATCGGTTCCAAGACAGACCCCTGAGGGACATCATTTGTCACCTGCCTCTACCTGGACATACAGCCATTGTCCACCACTCTCTGGGTGAGGCCTTTAAGTCAACTCCTTATCCATTGAATGGTCCACCCATCAAGCCCATATCTTCCCAATTTGGAGATTGGGATGTCATGCGGGACAGTGTCAAAGGGCTTACAAGAAATCCAGGTAGATGTCATCGGTCTGTCTTCCCTTGTCAACTGATGCAGTGACTCCATCACAGAAGGCCACCAGATTGCTCAAGCACCCTTTGCCCTTGGTGATGTCATGCTCGTTGTCTCAGATCACCTCCTTGTCTTGCATGTGACTTGACATTGCTTCCAGGAGGATCTTTTCCATGATCTTCCCAGGCACAGCGGTGAAGCTCACAGGTCTCTAGTTCTCTGGATACCCCTTTCTACCGTTCTTAAAAGTGGGAGTGATGCTTCCCTTTTTCCAGTCATCAGGGACTTTACCTGACTGCCAAGACTTTTCAAATAATAGATAAATATTTTCAAATAGATAAATATTTTCAAATAATAGCTCAGTGGATAGAAGCTTGGCAGCTATATTAGCCAAATTCCTCAGGATCCTTGGATGAATGTCATCAAGCCCCATAGACTTGTACCTGTTCAGTTTCATCAGGTGGTCACGAACATGATCTTTGCTTACATTGGGAGGGACTTTGCTCCCACAGCCCTCACCCACAGGTTCAGGGAAATGAGAGACATGGAAGCATGACTGGAATTGAAGACCAAGGCAAAGAAGTTGTTGAGTACCTCAGCCTTCTCCATGTCTGTTGTTACCAGTTCACCTTTCTCATCCATCAGAGGGGGTGCACTCTCCTTGGCCTTACATTTCTGACCAATGTACCTGTAGAATCCCTTCTTGTTATTCTTTGCATCCCTCACTGAGTTCAGTTCCATCCATGCCTTGGCTTTCCTTATCCTAATCCTGCACATCTGGACAGTATCCCTGTGCTCTTTGCAGGCAATGTGTCCTTGCTTCCAATGCCTGTGCATTTCCTTCTTGTGCCTCAGTTTGACCTTGTTCAGCCATCCCGGTTGTCTGCCCTCCCTGCCTGCTTTCTTACACAGGGGGATGGTGAGTTCTTGTACTCTAAGGAAAACATCCTTAAAGAATCGCCAGCTCTGTTCAGCTTCTTTGTCCCTGAGGACAGTGTTCCAGGGGATCTCATCCACCAGGTCTTTAAATAGTTTTAAATAGCTAGCTTATCAATTGGGTGGTAGGGAAATACTGCTTCATTTCAAGAGACTTGTGAATGTTTGTGAAGGGTGTGAACTTCTTTTTAAAAAACTTACTAAAATATTGTAACTGTGACATATTCTGCAGCAGTACCTCCAAGATTGCCTACAGGAAAGTTAATCTGATATGCAGTGGATGCAAATACATTTTTGAAACTTTTATCTTAGACCTATGGCTTATCAGGCAGAGAACATCTGAGAAAGCATAAATGTTTTATCCTTGCAACCTAATAAAGAAGGTGGGATAGGCAGAATATTGGAGTCTTTTTTCAGGTGATACTTGTTAGTAGCTTTAAAAAAGTAAGAAGAAAATACAAAGAGAACAAATCTATTTTCTCAAAGCCTTATGTATGAATGAATACAAAAATTCAAACACTGTTTAATAATTATTTTTATTTTGTATTACAAAGTAACACATTTTTCTAAGAAGAAAGACTGCATTATTTTTTAAGAATGGATTGGAGTGTACTAAAATGATTCGTTGTGTTTATGAAAGCTTGTCTGGAGACTGGCAAGGAACTAAATTCTCATGACAAAAAATAGTTTCAGCGGCTTTTTTTCTTGTTCAGACACCTTTGGTCACTAAGCATACTCACACAATTATGGATTTCAGTTTATTACCTGTACAGTTATTTATTTCACATTTGTCATCCTATTGTGAGAATCTTAACTACAGTACCTTGCTTATTTTGCCTTTGTCAGTCCACTATCTGTGAATTGTTTAAAATACAATAAAATGTTTTATATTTTTAGGCCATTCATGTTTACTAATTTCTGCTCCCCAAAGTATTTCCAAAAATATTGATTGCAGTTTAATTCCATGTTTTTTAATTGTTATTTGTAATCCTGGATTACAGGTGCCTTTCACATTATAAAATGTATAGTGACAAAAAAAAAATATGCTGGAAGTTTATTTCTTGTTCCCTGCCTTCCCAAAATAACTATCTAAAGGTTGTTTCACATATGGTAAAAAGGTTTTGGTTGTTGAAGATTCACCTGCATTCTAGCACAGTTAGAATGTAGGTAATCTGAACTATGTCTAAGTTAAAATGACTCAAATTAATGTCTTAATAGATCATTCACCTGGTATTTAGTACGTGTTCCAACCCCACAAGGAGACAGTTATTTATGACTGCAAACCTTCATTTTAAAAAATAAACCAACTTTGCTGAATGGGGTACTTTTTACTGTGATAATGCCCACTAAGAATGTGATTTTCTTTTTAACTAAAGTAGTCGGTAAGTAGTACAAATTGTGGTATGAATGTAGCTATGTTTGCAAATGTGCATTACCAGTATGGTTTATTGTCTTTCCTCTAGAGGAAAAACCTATACCAACATTAGCATTTTATGTGAATTTTCTTTACTTATATTATAGAGGAGATTTAGTATTGTAACAACTTTGTTATAATGATCCTTTTGTTGTTGTATAGATAAGACCTTCAACAGTATTTTTACCTTCAGTGTTTTTTGCAAGATAGACCGTTATAATTACTCATGGTCAATAACACAATAAAATTTATATATATATGAATTATATATATTTATATATCCCTACAAATACTGTTTGTTTAGGAAGAGTTACAATTTCCCTTATGAAAAACCTGTCTTTCTATTGCCTCCACTGAAATTTAGGAATACTGAGAAGTACTCATTTCTAAAGCTCTATAATCCACTTTGAGGCAGCACAATATATTTCTTGTACAGACCTCAGGGGACTGTATCTTTAAAACTCCTATCCTCTGCTAGTGCAGTCCTTACTGCCGTGTCTGTATTACTAAATAAAATACAACAGAACGTGTTCTCTGACTTTTAAGGCAAATGTCACATTATTACTTGTGTTCATATAACCAACCTTTCTCTAATTTATCTGTGTTAAACATTGTGGCCTTATCATACTGTCTACTGGGGTAAGTGCCTGGCTCATGCTATCCTATACGAAGTAACTTGGGAGAGCAGAATCTGACACAACAAAACCGTATAAGGGATTCTGCTAAGAGTTAAATAAATAAGTAAAAAAAAAAAAATGCGGAACAGTTCTCGATACTGTCCCAGTCCTGTTTAATCCTCTAATATAGACCAAGCTTTTGAGACTTGCCATTTGTCAGAGAATGATGCCTGGGAATTAAGTTTTTTCTTGTGCTCAGACTTCACCAGAAGATATTGATTATAAATAACTTAAATATAGGCTTCATCTGACCATTTTTTCTAATGTTGTTATAACTTAAAATAATGAGATGTTCCTCTCTGACTTATAACACTGAACTTAATAAATTGTTCAGTTTTATCCATTTCTTCCACTGAGACAACAGAGCTCTTTCTTGTGCCTCTCATCCCATGCTTCAGGATATATATGAGTAAAGATGCAGAAATTGCTTATGAGTAAAGATACAGAAATTTTTTAAATATTGCTTTCAAGAAAACCCATCATGATTGTCCTTTCCTAACCTGTCTATTTCTTTATAGGCATAACCTTTTGTGTAGATAAACTTCAAGCCAAAGAGAAAAAATTATATGCATGCATTATAATTTTTAACACCTGGCAGTATATTTAGAGGAGCAAGTTGGACTGGTTTTGTAATGTCTGGGGTCTGGGTTTGTTTGACCATAAAACAGGACCAGATATGATCAAAATATGAATTTTAGACTGGAAGGGGACATATTGTGTCATTAAATCAGAATCCTTGCAATTACAAGTATCCATGTCATGCAACATTTTGGTTTGTCATAACATTTTTTCCAGGTCTCAAAATATAAATTTTATTTTAAGTTTCCTCTCTTTGAAGGTATTTTTTTTTCTTCCCTCCAGAGAACACCCCCTCACTATTTTAAATGCAGATGTTGCAAGTGTGTATAGCCAGACATTTTTCTTTTTATTGCAAGTAGGTTGTGCACTGTGTTTAAACCCTTTGTTGCGCAACAGTTACCTCTGTGATTGCAGAGGAGTCACTTTGTTCAGGCACCTGTTACAAAAGAGCATTCTACATGCAGAAGACATCCAAATCAAATGCAAGAAGCAGTTTTTTATTGGCTAAAACACATAAAATTCTTCAACTCCTAAAGAGCATTTGCTGGCCAAGATAGGTACCAATCAGAGGGGGAAAGTTGCCTTTTGCTGCTCCCTGGAACGGACCCTTGATAGTTCTTGTCATTCTTTCATTTTTTATTTTTATTTCCCCCACCCCTCCAAAATATATACCTTTCTTTGTTGCTTTTCTTTTTGACTTGATTTGCTAAGGGTCCCTACCCCAGTAATCCTCTAGTTGAAATTTTACCTTTCTTATCTTGCCTGGGTTTACTCTACAGATCTTCTCCTTGCTTGCTCTCACCTTGCAGTTCCCTCAGTAGGCAGAGCGAAGGTCACACAACTGGCAGCATCAGCGATAGGCCTTGGAATTGCTCCCAGACAGCTCTGGCGGTGGTGCAAGACTGCCAGAAGTGGCTGGAGACAGTTAGAACTGTGTCGGTGTAAAGTCCCATTGTATGTACTGTAATTAACATTTTCCATAAGTATGTTTATGTTCATTAAGTATCATTAGGATTGTTTATGTACAGCCATTGTTCTGAATACCTTAGAAATGTAATTACATACTTTTTCAAAAAATGTGTTGCTAACTCATAAAACTTTCTCTACCAAAATTTTGAAATTGTTTCACATTTTGAGAAAGTGTTTAATTTCAATGAAGCACTTATTGCTGTTACAGAACATACCTATTCCCCACCTGAAAGTGTAAGCTTTTTGTTGTTGTTGTTGTTTGTAATTATAGGAGGGGAAAGGATGGGCAGGTAAAAGGTAAGGACAGAAAGGCTTAGATTAGTGGAGTTTGAAGAGAGGTGGGTAGATTTGATTTGCTGATTAATCTGCAAAATATAGTATCTGCAAAACTTTTTGCAAATAAAATAACTATAGACAAATGACCAAGTTATGTCTTCATAAACTTATCCATAGACTTTTTATTATTTTCCTAGAGATATTTAAATTAATGCTTTTCAATGACACTTACCATTCTGATATATTAGGTTACTGGTTAGAAGGGGCTGATGTTCTTACAAAGTTAAATCACTTAGAAAGATTGTTTTTCCCTTGAATGTGTCAAATTTATTGAACAGTTTAAAAACAGAATTCTTACCATAGTTAAAGAACAGTTCCACCCTTTAGCTAGAGACACAAGGAAAAAAGTACTATACCTGTAGGGAAGGTTCAAAAGAGATTTATTTATTTATTTATTTTAATTTATTTTTGAATATAGAGTATATCTGCAAGTTTATGTCTAACAGAGAAGCATATAATGTGGAAGAATTTTAAAATGATTGAAGTGCAAATATAAACTCATTTCTGGTTGTCGCTTCTCTGTAATTTGTTTATTTGTTGTGCTTGTTTAAGTACTAATGTACAGGTAGGTGAAGATTTTGATATTCATGACACTAAAATACAGGAAACCATGAGTGTAAGCAGATAATGAGTAATGGTGAGTGTGAAATATGTCCAAAGGAGGGAACGGCAGTGTTGGTATAGCCAGGATAAGAATAAAAGCCATAAACACAAAACATAAATACATATGAGATTTACTTAAAAAATATGTTCTGGGAAAGATAGAATAAGAAACATATAAATTTAGTGAAACACTGGGACAAATAGAATTATATGAAAAAGTGCAGCAGAAGATGAAATTGAATTTGATCCCTAATCCACTGTCCAGGTACAAACATGCTGAAACATAAAATTATTTGTCCATATTCCCTTCAGAAAGTGAGTTTTCAGGAAGGATTCTTCAATTTTTCAGAGTAGCCAGTAGAGAAGGAAGACTTTAGATCTGTGAAAACAAAACAAAACAAAACAAAACAAAAAACCAAACACACACACAAAAAAAGCAAAAAAACAAGATGGTAATAGCTGTATAAGTGTCACCATAGGCATGAGTTACCAGTTGTTCTGCAAGGTAAGCATTCATTCCAGAGCTGTGAAGTTAATGCTGATTAATTAAATTATTATCTTTATTATTACTTAAGTTTATACATGTGACTTTTCTCTGGGCCAAGTGCTAATTAGTCAAATGGTTTTCTTTCATGGGTGAAGTTTATACACTGATTTTTTTTACATATATTTCAGTTGCGATTTAGAGAAAGGGTAGCATTGCTATTATCGGATAGTAGTTGGGTAATGAGGAAGAACTGTGAAATAGGATGAGCAAGATTGCGCTGGCAAGCTAAGGATAAAATTCTAGGCAGCATACTAAGGTGAGAGAGATGTCTACACACATACATGCATATATATGTACTGGTTCCAGTTTTTTTCAGGAATTAGTCCTTCCCTGTGACACCAGCACAGCACTTTCACCCATCTGAAACTAAGAGGATGGTTGGTTTGGTCAGCACTACAAGAAGTTTAGAAGTACAGATTGCTTTTGCCTTCCCTCTCCCCACCCAATACCAACCAATCAAAAAACACTGCTTAATTGTGACAGAGGGTTTTATAGGGGAAGCTAAACATGTCTTAGTGATTTATTTCATTATTTTTTTTTTTCCAGAGTTTTCAGTAAGCTGAAGACTCTGGAAAATTGTAGCAATTGTTGGTGTAATATAGTACAGTTCATACTACATTCTGTTGGTGTCATGAGAACTAGTGCTGTCAGTGAATTAAAAGTAGTGCAGAAAGGTAGTGGGGTGTGGATGGTGGTTGGGTAAAAAACATCAGCATAAGAAGCAAGCCCCTCTCTACATTGAATGAGAAGTTAAGAGAGCTGAAAAATCTTCGAGCTTTATGAATTAGTGAAAATAAATACTCATCGTCTTACTGGTTATCTACCCATTCAGATTTGGTAGAAGACACTTTTACTTTTAAATATAGGTTAATTTTTGACCAGGCTTATTGTAAGACTGTTTTCAAACTAATTTATAGATAACAAATGTGAATAGTAATTACATTTGGGAAAAAAAAAATGTCAGGCATAATTGTTTATATCATCATTTGAAATTAAAATTTTAAGGACCCCGTCTACAGATTTAAAGTGTGGTGACAAGCTACACTATAAACAATGCATTTTTTAATGGTTCCTTTAAGGAGGTAAATAATATTAAAGACAATAAGGAATCAATAAAGCATTAATTTTTGAAAAATGTCAAGAATTATATATATTTTTTTTTAACGGATGGATATATGAAGAGGAGGAAAATTGATTGCCAAAAATATATTAGAGAAGTTAGAGAAGGGGGGGATGGGGAAGAGATATAACAGCTTAAGATGGCAATGTGAAATGAAGAGAGAGGGTTACTGGTAATTTCTCAGTAAGATTGTGTTTAGCTTAACAAGACAAAATGTTTGGAAGCTGTGTTAGAAAGACACAGTGTTTCTAAGCAGTAAGTGGAAAATAGAAAACTTCATGATTTAGGTTAATATCTTGAACAGCTTCAGAATACCCTTTTGACTTTCTTTAACCAGAGCTTCAGAGTAAATCTTGAAGTATTGAAATGTCAGGTTTTCCTCTCCTGATTTTATTCTGGATTTGGTGTATAAGCAGTCTCCTCAGCTAGATATTTGACCTTATTAGTGCCATTTCATACTCCAGAAGTAAAAGAATATTAATTTCCTGCCATTAGAATTTCCTCAGATTTACAAGAAAAATCAAGTAGAAAACATTTCATATTCTCAGTCTTTGTGAAGTAAAGAAATGTTGTATCCTAAAAAATATTCATGGTTTGTCTGCCATTTATTTTATCCTTTGTTTAATCATAATTTATTCTGGGATATTTAGTGTTAATTTGTCTGTTGTTGTGACTTACTACAGGATAAGAATAGAGGATAGTGTGAGGATTGACATTAAGCTAGAGAACATAGTGAAACCAGAGTGCACAGGACTTACCCATGCACATTCCTGTGCATTTGGGTGCACAGGAATTACCCATAGAGGATGAGACAGCAGTGTAGATATTGTAGCTTGCTTGCTATTTTTCTTATTGAGAGGAGGAAAATTGAGGGTGGCCATGCATTTTATTTTAATGATTGAGAGAGAAATTGCCTCTGTCTCTGAGAGTAAAAAGATATAATGTGTAGTTAGAGTATCAGCATGTTTTTCTACTGATAATATAATATAATAAATTTCACCCAGGAGTCATGCCAACTAATTAAATTTCCTTTCAAGTGATGTTCCACATTTTTATGTTGGAGGAGACTGTAGGGACTTTTCCAGCTCCAGGTTACTCAAAATTATAATCTTCACAAACATACCACAGAAGGTGACAACTCTCTCCCACACACCCTTTTATTTATTTATTTTTTTTCCCAGTGATATTTCTGTGAGTCTTCACAAAATGTAGTGGTAGTGTTGTAGTGGTGTTTTTTTGTTTGTTTGTTTGTTTGTTTGTTTGTTTGTTTTTAGGAATTCAATCAGAACAAGAAGTCTCGTGGCCAGTATAAACACATGCACATACATACATACATGTAAAGGAAAAAAAAATGTGTTGTTTTATCATGAAGGGAAAAGACTTCTTCAGTAGAAGGAAAAACAAATCAGACATAAAAATGATGGCAAAGCATTTTCCTTGTGCAGTCAGTAGTGGCAGATTGTT
Organism: Netta rufina; assembly: GCF_964035555.1. Lineage (NCBI taxonomy): Eukaryota > Metazoa > Chordata > Aves > Anseriformes > Anatidae > Netta > Netta rufina. The sequence goes on from NC_140123.1 coordinate 178,596,222, forward strand.
TGACACGAACAACTATGTGCTTTTTACAAATAATTATGACACCAGAAACTGGAAAGGGCTTCTTAGGTTATCATTTGTCTTCCATTGTAACAGACCAAGCCACAACATACAACATGTGACATTTAAAGTGATGGAATAATGCTTTCTTGTGGTTTTAATATGGAAATACAGATATGCTTGATACAAAGAAAAAAGTTGTGAGTGCTGAGAATGGAAAAGTGTTGAAAATTCCACACAGATGTACTCCCTTTCTCTAATTAAAATAATCTAATGCCAAAGAAACCCAAAGTCTGAAAAGGAAAGTTGAGAACTGCAGTTTCTTTACTGGTCCAGATGCACAGTGGTGACTTTCTTATGCTATAGAATTGAGTGTGATATCTTGTAGGATTTATAGGTATGTGTGATATTTATCATTTATTAATGTTTTCAATATATTGAGCCATTGTGGTATAGAGTTTCTGTGTGTTCATAAAGGAGAGCAGAATAAAACTGTGTTTGACAAGAAACGTGTATTATTTTACTGTGATTTTCTGGAATTAGTGAGGCACCCCCTTCCATTCCTTTAGCCACTGTGCACTTTCATTCTGGATAATTCCCAGGACAGATAGGAATAATCTGTTTAAACATTTTGTGTTTGAGACTAGCTACTCCTTCAGCCATGGTATACTTGTAGAGAAGGGAAGGAAGCCAAACTGTGATGGTTCTTCTATGTTTTAATATTAGTGAAAAAGCTTGTAGCTAATTAGAGAACCCTTTGTATGAAATGTATCTAGCGAGTCTTTGGTATGTAGGCTATCCTAATTTACAGAATAAATAAAAGTAAAAACACAAGGCATTCTCCCTTCTGTCTTCAACCCATCTTTTTCAGCAGGAGTGCTGCCAAGTTCAGAATCTGCATTGGCAAATAGTGCCTGGTTGTTGCAGTCCTTCACTCTACCAGTTGTTCAGAGAGCAGCTGTCTGACAGCAGGGGAAGTGAAGCACCTTAGAAGTAAGTTCAAAGAAGCTGCAAAGATGAGTGGAAAAATGTGGAGTAGTTAGAATGTGGGGAAGAGAAATAAGGTCTAAATTTCATCCCTCAAAGGTGTTTGCCTCCAGCTGGGACTTTTAGATCTTAGTTTTCTTCCTGCTGAACTAGCTTCGTTTTAGTGCAGCTGAAAAAAAAAGAAAGGTAATTTTAAAGATGGTACTGATTTAATTACACTTTGCTGTGGAAGGCATACTGCAGTTAATTTTATTTTTGTTTGTTTTTGTTACTTTTGTTGTTGTTGCTCTTCTCCAGAGATAAGCACTACATGCTTGTTTTCAGTTCTTCATACAGAATCATAGAAATATTGGTTGGAATGGATCTTTGGAGGTCACCTAGTCCAGTCTCCCACCTATAACATGACTGCTGCTAATCTAAATCATGTCAGCTGTGGCTTTCTCTAGCTGAGTTCTGAAAATCTCCATGGGTGGAGATTCCATGCCTTTTCTGGACAACCTGTGCCAATGCTCAGGATCCTCCCGGTGAAGAATTTTTTCCTAATGCCAAGTATGAACCTCACAACCTACAATTTGAGGTCATTTTCTGAAAAGTTTGACACCATTATTTTTTTGTAGCACCCCTGCAATTAATTATTCTAGGCTGCAGTTTGTTCTTCTCAGCCTTAATCTCCTCTTTGTCAAACTAAACAAGCCTGCTTCCCTCAACCTTTACTGTAGGCCATGTGTCCTCTGCCTTTTGAGAACTCTCTCCTATACTTTTTTTCCGTCTCTTAATTTTCTGCTTTAACTAGATGGCACAAAGCTAGATAGACTCTTCCAAATGTGCCACATCAATGCCAAGTGGAAGAAAATGCAGTGACTTGAGATCCACCATGATAAGCCTGGGAGCTTTTCAGCAGGGTTGCTCTTCAGCCAGTTGGTTCCCATCTGTCCCGATGCATCCGAGTATTTCTGCCCCGGGTGCTGAACTTGGCTCTTTGTGTTGAACTGTGTGATGTTTCTGTTGGCTTGGGCCCCAAGACCTCATTGAACTGAAAGTGGCATTTTTCAGAACAGAGTTTTTCATTCAGTGGCTGTAATACTGTAGAATTCATCTTGTTTTAACTTGGAAACTTTGAAGTACCTTTACTGGCAAATAACTTTATGTTTCCAAACAAAAATCTTTAGCCAGAATTCACTGCTTTATTGTAATTGTTTCATTGTCTTAGAAGTTAGTTGGGTTTCATTTGCAGAAGTTGTGTAATGTAGGAATGAGCAAAGCTTATGTTTTAATTGTAACCTTGTTTTCTCTAATCTTGGAGCTATTAGGTTTGAATTAGCTTGTGGTCTAATTTTTTATCAGATACAATGGGTCCTGAAAGAAATTTTGCAGAGTGCTGAATTGACTCATTGTGTCCCAGGGTCAGACCTATAATTGTCAACAGTGACAGATATTTGCAACTCTATGAAGAGACTCCATATAAATCAAGAACATCTACATTTAGATTACCAAATTAAATGTCTGTTTATTTCATGTGGGTTCAACTACTTGAGGAGGAGGAGAGGAGAGGAGAGGAAAATTAACCTTCTAGCTTTTTTAGAAATGTACCAATGTTGATTGAATTATACCTTTATTGCTAATAAATGTTGTTTACCAGCTGGTAGGTAGTATGCCTAAGACTTTGCCTATTGCTCTTTCACAGCATGGTTACAACTTCATAATGAAATCACAGATTCATAGAGGCAAAAACACAGCTGTTTAAGCCCATAAAATAAATGGTTTACAAGAAAAAGCATAATCAGTAGTATCAAGTATTTTGTCAATTACATTAACAACAGAGAAATAGATAACAATGCCTATTTGACAAGAGACTGTTTTTAAGATGTTATATTTGCAAAATGCTTGTCTTTTCTTATTACAGAAAGCAACAAGACATCATGAAAGAGAGATATCCATTATTCATGAATTTAAATAATCTGACTTGCATGTGGAAAATAAGACTGAACTAGATTTTATATTGTTTCAGTGGCCTTCTAAAAATTACAGGCAATTATTGCTTGTTTTCTTAAACTAATCCTGCTTCTTCACAGGCTGATTCATTGTATGATCTTGCAGTTAGTAAATTAAATATTTTCTTATTAACTTCAGTATAATTGACACCTTGTATGACTCAGTGTGCAGAGAGTAAACAACTCAGCAGAAATATCCTGTCACATCTGTGGGGCTGATTAGACATAAACATCAGTCATGACAGTTTAGGTTCCCTGTAGTACATATGGCTTCTCCAGATGCCCCTTTACTGTAAGCATGGATATTAACTAAGACTATGTTGGTACAAAACATCAAAGCGACCTGGAAGAAGAATATCCTTACTTTATTGCTCTATCCTATTTTTTAGGCAAAAACTGTTGATCTCAGCACAGAATTAGTGACTAGGTATAATATTCAATGGAAGAGTCATAGGCAGATGAGTCTGTATCTGTTTACTCAAATAACATATTTTTGGAGTATGATTCTTCCGTAAGACCTCAGTTTTGGTTAGCACAAAATGCTTGAATCTCTGTATTTTTTTCAGCTCTCCTGAATATGTTTCAGGGCTTTATACCTATTTTCCAAACATAAGCTCTTCTCCCTTTCCACTGAAAAATCACAGTGAAGCCTCTGTGTTGTTCAATGCAACAACTGTGCAGTTGCAATGTGCAACTCTGAAATGCAGATGAGATTCTGTTGTGTCTGTTCTAAAGCTCTGTCTTCTCCCTCCCACAGCTACTCCCATGAGAATTTAGAGCATTTCTTTCTGTCTATACTCAGGCTTTTTCTTTCAAAATCTTACAGCATACTCTCAACTTAACCAAGTTCCCTTCATGTTTCTGACTCTATGACTTTGTATTCTCTAAAGATGACAATATATTTTGAATCATTATTTTTTGCCTTTTTAAAATTTTATTTCTTCCTTCCTCTGTTGAAAGTGGGTTCTCTAGTAACAGTGTTACTGTAGCTCTGATAGCCTAAGGATATAAGTGAGCCAAGGTTTATAGGTCTAAGTAACATATTTTAATTACTTTATCAGTTGAAATACTCCATAAAAAAATCAAGATTTCTCTGACACTCATCCAAGGCAAAATGAGAGATGCTGATGCAGGACTTGATTAATATATAATTAAAGGAGGAAAATATAGTGACAATTAATAAAGTTTTATAGAAAAATGACATTATTAATTGGAAGACAGATTCTTCCTCACCAATTCCATATTTTTGTATTTTACCAAATATATTCTTTAATTGGTATTTACACCGTGGATTAGCTTTCTCATTTTTCTTCAATTAAGCTCAATTTGAACCAGAAAAACCTTGACTTTCTAACCAATGATGTGATCAGGGATCTTTAAGGCAACCTGGAAAGGACAGAACTTTCAGGAGCTCACCGTGGCTTTTGTGGCCAGTTACAAACAGATTAGAGGTCAAGATTTTTTATATGTAAAAACTGTTTAAATGCATATCTTACTGTGATAGTGTGATTTTTTTTATTATTTTTTTTTCCATTGAGTTAAATGTGACTTCATTAACTGGCATTAGACAATTTGATTCCTCTACCTATCTTCAAGTTTGAGAAACCTGTTGTGAATTTAACCTTTCAGCATACATACTTGGTGTCTTTGCAAGCTATTTTTCAAAGTACTTGTTTGAAGGTTTGACTTCACTTTTTGGAAGTGTCATCAACTAACAGAAAGTCTTTCTTAACTCACCATAGAAAATGCCTCAGGGTTAGGTAATACCCCATGAAACTCCTCAACTATATTTTCAGTTAGATCCATTTGATTACATAGACTAAGAACAGAATAAGTTGACTTCTGTGAGGTATAATGCCAGTAGTCAGATGAAGTAAGATGAAACATTTTCAGAGAACCCATTCATGGATTCTTGGCATGGATTATCTGGAGAAGATTTTTTAAATATTGTGGAATTAAACTTCATTGTAGGATTATAACTAATTACAGTTTACTGTTCAATCCTGCCATTACCAAGAAAATAAAACAGGTTTCCTCTGGTAGTACGTATCAGTTTTACTCCTGGACTGAGATTATTTTATTCTTAGTCACATTTCAGTTTGAAATGCAGTTTAACAAGCTTATTTCTTTCCACATTTGAGGTTACTTCCAATGTGTTCAGAAATTTTCAAAAATAGGTCTGAATTTTGTGGCCTAGTAGAAATAACTACAACTGAAGCGACATGGAAAATCAAAAGTTAATCTGAAGTCTCTCAGTACCTTGCAGAGTTGGAATTGCAAGCATGTGTCCCTGTATCGAGAGACCAGGTTTCCTGACTTAAGCTAGAGTTATTTATCAAATAGTTCAAGAAGGATCGTTGTCCTTAGTGGAACCTTGTGCTTTGCCTTTGTTGAGTTCAGCAGTAATCTGTCTGTCTGATGTAGCTGTTTACAAAAACTTTGCATCCATGTAAAACTTCAGACAGTTGCACTTTTCAGAGTAGTCAACAGTAGACTTAAAATGAAAAAGTAGCATTGCACATTGAGCATTGCACTCATACAGGTCACCCTTGCTAAAGATTAATCTGAACTGTGTCACAGCTCTTGGTGTCAAGGCTATCAGTGTGTCAGTGCCAGTATTTATTAATTCCTGAGGAAGCCAAAACCACTTCAGTGAAAATTTATCACCATTGCAAGTTTCCCTCTATACAGTATTTTTTTTTCACTAACATACCAAAAAAAGATTGTGTTTGTCTCAAATCACTTTGAAGTATTTCACAACAGCCTTTGCGTGATGAATTTTCAAAATAATATTGTACTACACAGCTTGCAAACTTTTATCATAAATATAATAGAATGAAAGAATGCATAAAGTCTCTTTTGCATTATTTTTATTTGATCTACATTTAAGACTTTGATGCATAAATTATATTTCTTTATTGTGATTCAGTACAAGCTATTTAATTAAAGAACCAATTAAAATGATTCTATTTTTAAAATATTCTCTTATTCTAGGTTAACTACTTTTTCCTTCTCTGTATATATATATATTATAAAATATATTTATTTATTTATTTATTTATTTATTTTTTCAAGCAATACCTCCTGTTTATATTTGGGAAATATTTTTGTTCAGAGACTTGGAATATGTTCCTTCCCTTGATTTTTGTAGGGCTGGAAATCTTCCATTATAATTTTTCTTATAAAATATGCAGGTCTAATAATTTAATTGGTGCTTCTTTTATCTTCCCCATGGCAATGATTGTTTTGTAGACAACAGAGACCACATCTAGCTGCTACTGAAACCAGACTCTTTCTCTTGTAATCTCAATGGAGAGTGAAGCAGGTTTCATGAAAATGGATGATAGCTTGTAGATCAAACAAAGGTATCCCCGTGTTGCTGTGTGATGAAGATGCATCTCAGCACCCTTCTGTTCTGTCCATTCCTTGAGAGAGCACTGCTCTTATATATTATAAGCCTGTACTTCAGTCTCAGCCTGCAGATCCTACTACTAATTAAGTAGTAGGTACTACTTCTAATTAAGCACTTCTAATCAAAACTGATAATTTCTGTTAAATGAATATTTCTCTTAAATGAGGCATACTAATATTTCAAGAAGTTTGTGTTGCCATTAAATACAAAGCCTATACATCTGGAGTTCTTTTCTATCTGAAATTTATTTCAAAGCATTTTTCCACTTAGAAAATGAAGCTGTCCTGTTTCATGTCCCTGATTCCAAACTGAGTTGAATGCCCCAGCTTTCAGCAGCTCTTAGGTCTTGTTCCTGGAATAGGAAGATTTCTGTCACCTGAAGATTATTTATCGGTATGACTGAAGGCAGTGTGACTGTAACTTCCGAGAGCTTCTGCTGAGGACTTGCTGTGTAGTATTTACAAGATATTTAGCATCTTAATTCATAGGTGTATCAACATTTGAGACCCAAAAATGAGACAACTAGCTGAGAGAAAAGACTATTTGGGATGCCACTGAGCTGCAAGCAGTCAGCATCCTCTGGGAGGTGCTAGTGCTTTATAGTATTGCATTCCCAGCTTATACATTGTGGGGCATGTCTTTCTAGTGAGGCACTGAATGCTTTTTATTCTTATCAAATCTGGGGAAGCTGGGGAGGAGTAGTCTTGGAAAACTGGTCTCTTAAAAGCGTCATAAATTTTACTCATTTTAGATCATTTCTCTGAGTGGCATTATTAGCATATGCATTTATTTTTTATAGAATCTTTACTAATTTCACTTTCCCGTACAGAATGAAAGATTTCAATCAGAAAAAAATGCATTATTTCTGCATTTAAGTCCCTATGACAGCACATTGATCTACAATGATCCTGAACAAGAAAACCATCTCACTATTATATATGCACATTCCTTGTTTTACGTGACATAATTATGACCAAAATGCTGCAAAATCTGGAGGAGATCCTCTGTTCCTTTGTAATACAAGTAACGTAAAGGGAACAGGCTTACTAAGGCCTTACAAATTAAATGCCTTCATATTTTCCTTGTCAACTTTTCACATGCTTAGTGCTCATTTCAGCTTGCTAAAAAGAGCCTTTATTATAGCATTATAGTATTTGATTTTATATTTCTCACTGCAGATTGTTCAGATAACTGTTCTGGCTGCCTCTGCACCTGTTTTGGATCCTGCAGAGACGGTTGCCCTTTGTAAGTCTTGAGGACCTGTGACCTCTTTCTGTGCTTTCCCTGCTCTTGCTGCAGAGAGTTCTCCTGTGCCTTTGGTCTCCTGGGGCAATGGCTTCTCCAGCCATGCTTTCATGTCTCTCACATCCACACTACAACACTTCTGCTGTCTTTTAAGCACAGTTTAGAAACCATTTGCACAGTTCTTCTCCTGAATGTAAGACTTGTACTAGTTTTGTTTGCGTTGCAACCCCATATTGGGGGAGGAGGGGTGGAAAGAAACGGATTACATTGAATTTTGGCATAGTTCTGTTTGTCATGCTTTTGCTTCATAAATTAGAAGTCCTATTATACCACATCAATCCCTTTCAAGTATTAGCTGCTTTTTTTTTTTTTTTTTTTTTTTCCAACAGTATAACTTCATAGTAAATGATTATTTTATATATTTTTTTATTATTATTATTTTAAATCTCAGGCTTTAATCCAACTTGCCATAGCATTATAATATTGTATTTTAAAAAACATTCTCAAAAGGCATTTTTAAATTAAGCTGAAGTTCCTTTTATCTTTTAATGGTATGACATTAATGCCAAGGTTTTGGGGATTTTGTTTAGCTATGGTTATCTAAAGATAAGCTACTGAATATATGACCTGATTCTCAACATCGTCAAATAGCTGCAGTGCCCAGGAAAACCAGGATTGCAGTTTGGTTCAGAGCCTATTTAACAGATTTATTAGCCTAAGAAGTTTCCAAAGCTCTTGAGGTGAAGCTAAGCTCATTATTTATGAAAACAAAGCACACACAAGTCTTGGGCCAGCTAGTACCTGTATGCAGCTTCCAGTCTGGGAATATATAGACAGCAGTAGGAGGAAGCATTTGTCCAGCTGCATAGCTTTGTGCATTTTGTGGTATTGCGTAACGCTGTAAAGCCAAACCTTTTCAGCAAAGCTAATTGCTTCAGAGAGAAGCTTTGCATTAACTCTGCATGTCTTGGTCCCCACTTCTGATTATGTGGCTTTGCACTGTGCCCCTTTACTGGCAACTTTACTGCCCTTGTTCAATGAGACATTAGTTTCTTATACAGATAAAATGACAACTTACCTGTGCTGGTTTACCAAGCAGTCTAATGTCTCTCAGTTTAGTTACAAGACATCTGCATCTATCTGAAAACTTTTTAACCATGCCTTCTGTAGCATGCCCTGCTTAACCTGTAATAAAATCTGTAATAAAAATAATAAATAAATAAATAAAAACAGGTTAAACCAAAGCGAATAAAAGTGAGTCCTGCAGCACTCACTCAGTTTTGTGGCACTATATAACAGAATTCACAGCCTGAAACCCTGGCTTACCCTAGGTCCATGAAAGGATTTGTGTGCCAGTAAGTCATTTTGTTAATGTTTGCTGTCTTGTTCCCCACAGCTTAATCTAGAAACTTGTATTTACAAGCCTGGGCTCCCCAGAGCATGTCGTGCACAAACCTGGTATCCAGGCCTGTTCAGCAAAAAATGGTGAGCTCTCCTGGTGCTGAATGATTGCTGTCCTTCAGGTTCTCCTCACATTCACCTGGGATTTACAGCAAGAAGGAAGTTTTGCTGCCTTTTCACAAGTGTCAGTCAACACTTCAGCATCCTCTCAGGATCTCTCGTGCCAGAGCTCACGTCCCTCTGACTCAGCTTCGTCCGTGCCAGTGGGGGGCTCAGAGCTAGGGCTGGGAAGTTTTAAACTATCACAGCTATCTTGGACAGAATCCTGAGTCAGGCCAATTTCAAAAAATGCATCCAGAGAAGATGGCCTTAAGACAGTAAGTATGTTCTAGGCTTGTGTAGTATCAGAATGTAAAATTTCATGGCTATTTTAAGCTGAATTGATGGTATTTGCATTCTTTAAACTTAGTCACGAAAACACGTGGCCTAGTTTTCATTTTCAGAGATTCTGCAGATCCCTTTTATTTATTTATTTATTTTAATTAAGAAATACTGATTACATTTGTGATGAAGAAGAAGCATTTAAAGGAATACTAATGAACAATATAGTATTTTGTCCCTCTTCAGTGCAAAACTGTTCCAGCTTAGGTGCTCTGTATAGCCATAATAGGAGACTTGCTTGACTCTCAAGTACGTACAGGTGTCCTTACAGAAAAGGTGTCTATTTAAAGGGTCATGGAGGGGATATAAATGGTAGAAAAATAAAAATACAGACAGAAGAGAGCAACAAAATCCCAGTTATTCTGAGATGGCAGGGAGAGACTAAGAGACCCCTTGTGACTAATGAGCTCAGGAACAGCTTTGACTCAGTGAAATTACTAAAAACATTTTAATCCAAGGTATCGATGCTTTAATTGCAGTGCAGTTCACCTTATCAGCTTTAACAGGCAGTGGTGTATACTCCAAAAAAATCTGTGACTGAGTGTTATTTACTTCACTGTGTAGTGAGTTGTTGTACCCATAAACAAAAAGGACACGCAGACTACTATGAAGTCAAGCATAATTGCTCTCAATACACAGCACTACCTTTACAAAAATAAGTCTTTTAAATGCATGCATCCCTTCGGTCAGTATAAGCCAGTTTGTCATTGCAATGGAGAGGAGTTGCCACAGTCCTGTTCCTGCTTTCAATCAGACACAAGAGGCACTGGTTTGTGCTGTAATTTTAACAGCAGTGCTGTCTATCGTGTCTTGTGACAGCCTTTGTGAGCAATGTAAAGTACTTCAAAAATTAGTGCCATGTATTTTAGTGAAGCGGGAAGGGACCTGAAAGTTTTGGGTCTTATGTCCCATCATTTGCTTTATTCTTCTAAGTGAGGTCTTTGTTACTTGGGACAGCTACAGAAACTCTCTAGTACCTAGTTTTCTGTCATGCTTCTTCCATTTTTATTGCAGAATATGTCACACAACCACTGGTAACCCAAGACTACTGCAAATCTTTGGCATTTTAGCATCTGTTACGTGAAGAGCAGAGGCATGCCTGAGGCAAGGGGTTGAATTTTCCAAGAGAGAGGACAGATAAACAGTATGTGAAGGCATTGCAACAGGAATTCCTAGGTAATCTCTGTGCACTGAATGAATTACAGCCTTCAGTTTCATATGGGAAAGATACTACAGTGGTGACTTTGCTGTTGCCCTGTACAGGTTGACTCATTTGGGAAGTCTACATTATATACATGTACTTAAGTTTACCTTGAGATCTGGCATGTCCTGTGGTGAAGTGGAATAGCACTTGTGACCCCAAATTCAGGCAACGGTCTTGAAATTCATTTTCCATTTCATAAAATGGCACTTTTCAAGTGCTAGCAAGTTCCACTGTCTTTTGTGAAGATGTGACCTGCAAATCTTGAATCTACTTATTCCTCAAACGTCCTTAGTTACTGAGCAGTTATGCTAGGCTTGGCAGAGCACCTGCTGCACCTTTTAGGGCTTTGCATGGAGAGCTAAATTCTCTCCTTAGGGAAACTGGAGGGGATCTTCTAGGAAAATAAAATGTTGCAGAACTGCAACACCATCCAGTCTATGTAAAATTCATGTTTATTGTTGACAGAAATCACTGTGGAATTTAGAAATGTCTGATGGGGGAAACTTATTTCTGTATTTCTGTGGTGGTTTTCTTTTTTTTTTTTTCTTTCTTTTTCTTCCTTTTTCTTCCTGCTCTGCCCCCAAAGGAAATATGAAATTAACTGCTTTACAGGTTACAATTCACCTATTTCAGAAAGGAAATGAAGTGTGAGTATTTGTCAGGAGCAGAGGCTACAAAACAAAATACTGGGGAGGGAAACCTTGGGGTTGCAAAGGAGAAATAAGGAAATTATGGGAAAAGTCAAAGTTTTGGGGCAATACTAAGGAGGATGTTCTGGGTGAGGAGGGAAGTGGAGAAGTCAGAGAAACTGAGATTGTACGGGAGAGAGAGCTGTTACCTCTGACTGTGTACCAGGATCCTGCAATTCCTGTCCTTCCTCAACATCTGAGATTAGACCTCTGTGCTAGGGGCCAAGAGAGCTGCTCAGCCTCCAACTTCCTCAGTCACCTTGTCCAAGACCCCATCTCGAGCTAGCTGAGGAGGGCATTAGACACCACAAAGCAACCTTCAACTTTTGCCAGGCACTTTTTGTTTTGCCAGTAAGTAATAATGCTGGCAGGCCCCAGCTTCCTGCTTCCTCTGCAGGTGCTCGGCACAAAAGCAGGCAGCCAGCTGGGGGCAGGAGGCTTGGACCTGCTGCTGAGATTCAGAGCTTGTTCTGTGCTCACCAAAGTTTGAGCTGTCATGCTACATTAGCCATTCTGGGAAAATTCCCTGTAATTTCATATTTGAGGGTATCCATTTTGTTTTGGCTGAGCCATTTCACTGGATACCATTAACGGCCTCACGAAAGTGCCTTGAAGACTACTTTACAAAACAGTTCAAGGACAGGGTATAGCAAATAAATGCTCAGAAGATCCATTCATCATTTTAAAATAGCTATTTTCCTGTGGCACTGCAGCAACTTCAATGAGATGACAACTCCAAAACTGAAGGTGCATCTTCACAGGGGTGTTTATTTTGCATTTAGCTTAGCTGCTGCTCATGAAAGCAGCTGCAATAACAATGCAATAATTAGAGTGCACTGACTGCCAAGACAGTGTTTGTTCCTCACTCTCTTTTGAAGGTGTTCTAAGTTCACTGCTTATTGATGCAGTACAGACAAAAATACACCTTTAAAGTATGGCAGTCCTTCAGTTTTGCTTCACACCAGGAACAAGCAGTCCTTTTGCCATCAGGTGTTATCCCGCTGTGAAGAAAATTACGGGCATTACTTGCACATTCCTGAAATCATCATCACCAGAATATGGCTGTGGTACTCTAGGACTGTGTCAGCCAAAGTGGGGTAGTTCTTGACTTTAAGGGGGAAGGAAAGGTTCAGGATGGGCTCTAGAAGTATTCCTTGAAGGGTTAACTGAAACAAGATGCATCTGGCTAGCCAGCAATATTTTATTAACACAATGAGCTAAAGGCAAATTATAGAAAACCCAAAGAAATTAAAACCAAGATGTTTCATGAGTTCAAAAAGGAAATGAGTTACCTGTGGATTTGAATTTCCTATTTGAAATCTCTGTTTTTTTAATGACACTAGCTGGAATTCACACTCCAGCCATATGGGCGTTCATGATGTGTTTGCTCCTATGTACGGTGAGGAGTACCCTTCATTGATCAGGGATGCACACATATGGGAGGTCTCCTTCCATCTCCTCTGCTTACTTCCATAAAACTTGTAGGAACCAAATATCTTTAGCATCTCTACCTTGATACAAAATTAGATTTATATTGGCCACTGTGTTACTGGTAACATATGCAGGCACAGAAGGGGTTATTATATGTGTCATCTCCTTAGGAAACTGTCCAAAACCCAGAGCTCAGCAATATTTTTATTGTATTCCTGGTCTGACAAGCTGGATGGAATTTTGTCAGAGAGCACCCAGCAGAAACCTCTCCTAGCTGCCAACAAAGCTGAGGACAGCTTCTGGTTCACAAAGCTGGCAAGAGAGAAGTTCAAGAGAATTCTGGCATCAACAATCAACTTGTCTATCTTGGTGGCGTTTTTAGTGTGCACACACCTTAGATTTGAGTAATAAAACCTTAAAATAAATGAATTTCTGGAGCAGTCTAGAAGCAACGCAACAGTTAAAGTAGGTTGATTCAGTTTTATCCCTCAGTTGTTGAGATGATACTTATGGCAGATGACTCACAGAATTATTCCATGGTGATAAAGCATTTAATTGCCTAGCTCTACAAGGATTATTGCAACCGTCAAATGAACTTTGTACCTATCTTCAGGATAGGCTAAAGGTACAACTGTAACACTGCCAGACAGCCCTCCCTTCTCATCTGCTCCAGCACATGAAGCTATATCTCTGATGCCAACAGCATTTTGTGAGGGATCAATCTGCCTATGTCATGCTGAGTTCCCACTTACCTTAAACCATTTGTACTTTTTAATACTAGATACAGTCTGCCAATGGAAACCAATGCACAATTAGTACAGTTTACTTCCTGAAGGTATTCTTAGCATGAACTTTCTTCCATGACTTTCCCAAGTATTTCCTGACCAACATCCTCTGAAAACTCTTCTTCCTTCCCCACTAGATGGGGATGATTGCTGCAGATAGCTCTTCTTGGTCAGTAGTCCACAGCAAAAAAAAAATAAAAAATAAAAATTGCCCACCTGCCCAGTGGCCATGCATTGCAGGAGTATACAACGAGTAATTCTGACCACAGGGTGTCAAGTGGGAGAGAACAAGGATCTCATGTGGGGAGAACAAGGAGGGGAACCATTTATTGCCTGCAGTCTAGGGAAGAGGCAAACATCTCTTAACTGAAGGGGGTGGGGAAGTATATCCTTTAAGACATGAAAACAACAAGTTCATCTTTGTCTTACTGCCTTTCATAGTAATCGAGCTTGATCCATTAGTGCTATCAAGGACTAATACCTTCTTCCTTGCAAATCTGAATGAGAAGCTTAAAATCAGAGAACATGCTTGAACTATACCTAGTAGTTCAAGATGCCTGACAGCAAGGGTTTTTGGGACTGAATAGGGTCTCTCAGGGTTGGAAAGGGAAAGATGAAGAGTTAGACATGTTATAACCAAAGATAATCACACTATCAGTAAGACTTTGGAAAACAGGGATAAGTGAGGATTCCACCTGTAGATGAAGGCTTTCTCCCCCACAAGATCTTGGTCCTCAAGATACCTGCAACAAAGTGGGCAGTAAAATGTAAAACTGGAAACTTGTGATCTCTTGGACTTTGACAAATCCATGCAATAATTTCTATAAACATCAAAATTTGATGACTTACTGTTTTTAAGTTTACAAACTTCCCTTTTTAGTGCACTTCATTACAGCAAAGTAATTTCTACTTACATTTTTGAGAAGAACAAGTGATTTGCATCACATCTGCATAACTGAAAAAAGTTCTATTAACAAGCAACCTTCAGCCAAAGGAGTTCTGTTTTCATATTCAGTTTTTTTATGAACTATCTAAAGTGTTTAAAGGCTCCCTGATGTTTCCATGAAATATAGGTGCCATTGTATAAACAAAATAATTAAGATCTTACTGAATTACATTGGATGTTGAAAAGACTCCAAGAGAACACATGCTCAATTTTCATGAAATTGTATGTTACATTTCACTAACTGTTCAGGCCCCATATTTTACAATATTAATTAAGTTTCATAGCAACATTCATGACATTTAATAGCAATGCTCATACAATATTAAACAAAGCATTAAAAAGAAATCACAGCCACGAGTTTAATAAATTACAGGAGTGAAAACTTCCTTCCGAAATTTAAGAGAACAGTCATCCTGCTTCATTTGTGTTATATTTCATTAAAGAAAGATAAGAAATGTTTCATGACAGATTTGCAAGATAGGTCTTAAAATTCTCACCAGCCATTCATAAGCCAGCCATTCAAAATCCCACAAAGCGTAAAGACAGCATAGCCACAGCTTAAGTGGAATTTATTTTAAATTATTAATAACAAAAAAATAGCCCCCTCCTGTTGTAGCAGGAGTGCTGCTTTGACAGCCCTCGTCAGAGGCCACATAATGCTCTTCCTGTATCTTTCTAGCTGCTCAGAATTTCTACTTCCTTGTCTTGAAGTAGAAAATCTTACCCCTCAAAGACTTTTAAATGGAAATCGCTAGTCTGGCAAGTTGCCTTTCAGATTTCCAAATTCGTACTTCATCGTTTCCTTGCAGCTTGTCAGTCAGTAATTCAGCAGTCATTCAGGAGAGGGCTCTGTTGATCAGGGGAGCTGGGGGAGGCAAGGTGGGGCTCCGGGGGGAGGACCATCAGCTCTACCAAGTACAGTAGCTTCATGAGGAAACGGATACCTTACAGCACAACACATTAATGGTGGCAAAAGGATCACTGTGATAAACCTCACTTTGGAGTACCAAATCTATCCACAAAGGCACATAGTGCAATAACAATGAGAAAGGTTCTTTAATCAGTCCCACCCTATTAAAAACTGGTCACCTCCTACCTGCACCAGCTGTGTTGGCTTTACATCAGTGGAGCACAAGCACAACACTCAGCTTAGAGCTACCCAGTAGCTGATTAGTGGAGGCAGCAGTTTTTGGGTGGTGCTGGTGACTGGCTTCTGCAGGCTGGTATTGGGGTGCTGCTTTGCCAGCAGCTTGTCTCTAGGGATGTGATCTACTCAGAGCGAAGTTCTTCAAACAGGGTAGGTCACCCTGAATCTGATGAACCTGTTTCTCCCTTCTTGAGCACTGAAACATCTTTACGGGGCAGCAAGGGTGTACAGGAAAACGCATTAGAGGATGCTGGCCTGTGGCTCCTTGTCAGTCATCTGCTGAAACTGTTGGCAAAGCTGCTTCACTAGCAAAGTGGGGGCTGTAAGGAGCAGCAAATACAAGACCATGTGGGTATTAGTAGTGCTGTGGAGTGGATCACTGTGCCTGACACACACACTAATAATGACCTAGAAACAACTGGCAAGCTCAAGAGGAAGGAGGTCATGGAGAGGTGTTGGTAGTCTTGTACCCCACAGCCATTCTGTGCACTCACTTCATCCCAGGGTACACTGTTAACTGGATCTTCATAAGCTCTACAATAAGCAGGTAAGCATTACCTTCTGGGTTCCTTCTCTTTTTTCCCTTTGTTTTTCAATATTTTGCTGTATTTGGCTATCAGTGCTTGTGGATGGCGATATAGTATGAAGCATATTATATAATGTAACTAGTATGGAGTATTTTAAATACTCCTACCATAATGTTAAAGCCCTCAGTCAGTAAGGTTTCATACTGAAGGAAAGTGTCAATAGGGATATCTTCCTTAGCTTATTAATTGCTTAAGGAAAACTTCCTCTAATGGGAATTTGTACGAGGCTAGTTTGTAATTTGGCCATGATGAAGAAATTAGTACAGTAAAGGGAGTACTTCAAACTAATTTTTTGGTTCCTCCAAAGAGAAACATACTTATTCTTCATGAGAGGCTTTCACATATCCTCAGATCCTCACGTGGACAAGTTAGGGCTGAACGAAGTCTGCTGTGATTCCTGTGAGCATGAAGCAATTGAATCCCACACTGTTTTACTATTTTCTGTGTATGAATGAGAGGTCTGCTGCTGACATTTGTGATTCAGACTCTAACACTGACCGCTTTCTCTATCAGTGACAGAACTGCTTCGCTATAAATATTTAATAGTAATGTTTAATATTTCCAGACATGACAGAGCTGAAGCACTGAAGTGACCTGATTCTTTTTTTCTTCATTTTTTTTAATGTGTGTGGTGGTTGAGAGAGGAAATTCTCCTGCTTACTTCTTGGAAAAGAGTAGAACAAAATGACAACCACATAAAAAAAAAATAAATAAAAAGATAATAAAAAAAATAGAGTTGTCATAAGGTACCACAAATGCCTGGAAAGCACTGCTGACTGTAGGATGTTCCTGTGAAACCATTTTGTGCCAGCTCATTAGAGGGCTTTGGCAAGGATATTTGGCATAAAATAGGTTTTATTTAGAATTAGGAACTCTGCTGCCCTGTTCTTGGCAAGAAATGAACTTGCAAATTAAACTGTCTTGTAATATAATGACATTACCTTGTGTTATGAATCATTGTAGAATTAGAAACATTGATCTGAATAAGAAATAAAACTTCTTACGAAGTGGAGAAACATGGGCAGCTAACATTCAGGGAAAGCACATAGATACAAGTGACGAATGCATTGCGTGCTGTCACAGATGAAAGCAGTTCTTGAGGTCTAAGCCTGTGTTCAACACTTAAATCCTTTTTTTGCTAAGGCTTTCAGTTACTCCAGTGGTTGCTTCAGTGGTTATATTTTTTCAGGTTCACTTTCTTAAAAAAAAAAAAAAAAAAAAAAAAGCCTTCTTCACTGGACATCTCAGGTGACATAATATTAAAATTTTATATTTGCCAGGGGCTTACTTTTCAATTATAGCAAGTTTGAAAAGTCTAGGTTAGGTGGAAGAAAGTTTCAAATGCAGGAGGACAGAGGCTGGGCATATGATGCCTCTCTAAATGTTTGATGAAACATAGGGCTCAATTCTGGCTACCCATGGGGAAAAAACCCACAGGGATGGTTGTGAATTTCTCAAGCAACTCACTGAGTATAGCTTTGCTTTAGTTTCTGAAGTGAATTCAATGCTTTTAAATCAAAAGTGCAAAAAGCCTAAATTGGTCTTCAGGGTTTGTGCCCCCTTTATAAGAAATGGATGCATTTTAGGTGTGATAATCTCATCTCCCTCAGCGTGCCTCAGACTCATAGAGTTACAAGTGGAGAGAGTTTCCCTGATATTTTCTTGCAAATCTTTTTCTCAGATCAAAGACAGCATCCAGCCCCCTGAAGAAAGCCAGGTTATGGAGCACTACAGCTATTTTCCTCTAGCCTGAGCATACAGGAGCGCAGTATGCTTTCGTGCAGTTGTTGTGCTTTAGCATTCATGAGCGTCCTTATGAAGTCAAGCTGTGAGTCACATGCTGTGTCACACTACAGGGAAGAAGAATATCAGTTGTATAGCATTCTTAATCATGAGGAGAAATGGATTTGCCTAAATGAATATGCAAATATCAATACAGAATAAAATTATGAGTTCTTCCTGATGTGCAAAATGCCCTGGTGAAAAACATTTTACTGTATCGATGCTTGACTTCAGGAGATTGTCCCTTATGAAAGGAAGAAGAAGAAAGAAAGGGGAAAGAAAAGTAATTAAATTTCTTCTTACATTATGTTATTATTGAAACTGATGGTATTTTTCTAGTTTGGAGAAGTGTAGCTGACACAAAGCTTTTACAGCATACTTTGACATTTAAAATACAGCTTCCTGTGTTTGCATTCGTGCATGGCTTCCTGAGATGAAGGGTGGTAAATAAATACTCGCTGCTGTTTTCCTGCATACACCATGAGGATGTACCGGATGGGATTTGTTCTACAAAAAGGCAAGTTGCTTCTGTAGCCTTAAACACCCTTGCCCTAATAAATCAACAGGTGTTTGGCAAGGAGGCAGGAGTTTTCCTTCTGACCCCAAACTTGGCATTGAGAGCTATTTGCCTATGGTGTGGGAGGTCACAGTTTGTTGCCTGCTACTGCTCAGTGAGAATGGACGCCACCACCCCCAGATGTCAAAGTGCTTGCTGGAACATCTGTTCCATGCCTCATCTCGATATTTCACTTTGGTCTGGTAACATGGGCTGGCTCAGGGAAAGATGCTGTGTGCTGTCCTGAGTGGGGAAACCTCCTCCCAAACAGCTTTAAACACTGTGCTGAAGTAACTGGAATGCTGGCAGGTGAGGCCAGATTTCCAGCACCCTCAGTGAGCACTTGAGCCAGTTGTCTAGTCAAATGGCAACATCTTCCCTCTCTTACCAGCTTGTGTCTAGAGCACGTGTTTGAAGGTCTTGTCTGATCAGACTCATGAGGTCAGGTTTTCCAGGAGAAAACCCTTGGACCGAGAGGAGCTTGTAATGCTGGGCTGGGTGGTTTGGTATGCAGGCCCCTGTGGACTGAGGGCTTCCAGCCAGACACAGCAGCAGCACAGAGGGGATACAGAAGTTCCTTTGACAGCTGCAGGCATTGGCAGAGGTCAGACCTTGGGGCTCAGGATAGACGAGGTGTAAGCAGTGGCACTGCAGCAGGGATCTGAATGTGGTGCCCCTTCACAGCAAACTGCTCTGCCTGCTACCCCTGCACCCATGGCCACCTTACTGCCAGCAGTGCCGCTGTATCTCTTGTCCTCTTCTCCTTTTCTTTCTCTCAGCATGTTTTCAAAATGCCATTTTAATGGTGAAACAGAGCTCCAGACGCTAACTGAAATGTTTGGCTCCAGAACAGGCTTCAGAGATTCTGGTCTCAACCTGCTCACCTGCCTGCGGCTGGGCTTTCAGCACTTCCCAGTGCTCTGTGAGTGGTGTGCTGCTTGGCCTGGGAGCCTGCCTGGGTGCCTTGTTTTCCTCACACATCTGTGACTTGAAGCCCTGGGATAGGGCAACACTACACCTTCACATCACACACCAGGAGCGTGCAGAGGCCCTGGCCTGGCCCTCCTTCCATGTGAGCTTGGTGGGCAGCTCCTTTCCACCCCATGCACCCAGACCCATTGCACAATATCTTTGGGGCTGGCAAACAGCTCTGGTAGAGAAAGGTGCTGCTTCTGCACATGGAGGAAGGCCATAGTGGTGGAGTTGCTTCAGTGGTGGAATGATGAAGTGAAGTGCTAGCTGTGTCCTGCTGCCTATCTCCTAAATACCCAGTCTTAAAGTATGTTACAGCTGCCATTTGACATGGCTTTTTGGTAAATATACCAATGTCCAGGTCTGTAGGATGCATAGTTGGCAGAAGCTTCCACCTGCTGCAGGTCAGCTTGGAGGATGTTCCACTCCTGCTGGCGTTACCATTCCCTTCCCTTCTTGATGTGGGAGGGTGTTTGGGGTAAGCCTAATGGCTTGAAAGAGGAATTGTAGCTGATCTAAGCACTCAAACCAAGACCTGTGGTTTGAAGATAACAAGATAAATATATGAAAAATGACAGATGGACGAGTTGGAATGAGCTGTGAACTGACAGCTTTGTGACCAGTTCTGACTTATTTCGGTTTTGTGGTCTGAAACTGAGTGCCTCATAAATCCTAAAGACATCAAAACTGTAACTAACATAGCAGAAACTATTCAAGATCTCTGGAAATTTAAGGAGCATTTACTGTAACTAGAAAAGAAGAGAGTGAATGTGGAATGATTTCCCTCACCAAAGTGATATTTTGGGTATTTATTTCAGTTTCGATGTTGTAGGTTGACTCAGCACACTGACACAGTTGTGAGCACTGGCGGTCACACAGTGACTGTCTGAAAGTCTGACGTGGACCTGAAAATGAAAGTCATTTCACAGTTTATGGTTCTGTTTTACGGATGAATCTTAAAGACCCTGTTAACCTCCAGCAGATGGCTGATAATGCCCTCATGCTCTGCCAGCCATGAGGCATGTGGCTCCCCAGGCAGACTGGAGGGCTGCAGGCTCTTTGGGTGGGAGAAGAACCTGAACTGACAACAAGAGGAGTCCTGGCCTTGGGTTACCAGCTTGGTATTTCAGAGCCCTCGGTGCAGTTGCTGTCCATGAATCTGTCCCTTATCTCTTTAATTCAAGTATCTGCAACAGGCTCTGGTAGGACTAACAGCTGAACTCCCTGTTAAGGTTAGTCAGTGAGGAGCTGGGGAAAGAGTCAGAAAATGCACTACAGTAATGCTGCCCAGCTGCAAATTAATATATAGCATCATGCAGTGACCAACAAACCTTCTCTCCAGGGTAAGCGCTAACTTTTCAGTGGCGGTTCTTTGCTGTGCATAGCAATTTCCCCATTGTCATCAACTCATTATTTATTTATTTTTTTCTCAGAAGAGCCACAGGGCACCTGCTGCTTAGCAATGAATTCCAGACAAGTACTAAGGTCTAGCTATTGAGAAGTGTTTTTATTGTTTGTTTTATAAAAACAAACAAAACCCACTGAAACTCCATAAATTGTCTCAATGCTGCACATTATGAAATGGAATTAGAAACTTCAGAGGAGGTTCTCAGGAGTACCACACATGCTAAATTTAAGTTTGGCATCCCCGGCAGGGCAGTTTGCTTACCCAGAACTGAAGGTGTCTGAATACTCCGCATGTGTTACAAGTCTCCGTCGGCTAATTCTGGTGTGTGTGCACCCTTTTTTGTGCGTCAGGACCAGGCTGGTCTGCTTCCTCCCGTCTCTGGGTGGAACCTGTCTGCTCTGCCTTGTCCACACAGGAGCTCACCCCATTGTGCATTTTCTGTACTTGAGATGAGGTAGACGGTACGTCAGCCATCGGAATCCTTCCTGATAGTTATCTTAGCTATGCTGTTTTTATCCACTTATGCCACACAAGCAGACACTACAAAATATAATTTCACTTCCTGCCCTAAGCCAAGCTGTCTTCTGGTATGTCTGGGCGCGAGACAAACAGGATGCGGGGCACTTGC
This sequence comes from Netta rufina, assembly GCF_964035555.1. Taxonomy (NCBI): domain Eukaryota; kingdom Metazoa; phylum Chordata; class Aves; order Anseriformes; family Anatidae; genus Netta; species Netta rufina. The sequence goes on from NC_140123.1 coordinate 178,617,831, forward strand.
TGGATGTCCTGCCCTGCTTCCCTCCCGGCTTTCAATGGGGCTGTAGTTCATGTACCTCATGCGTGTAGGCCAGCGCTGCGCTCACTCTATGTTCATAAAACCTCTTGTCAGAACGTGCTAGGCCTTTAGAGAATCTGTTTCACTGAGGAATGTTAGGTATTAGAGACCTGGCTTGAACTCAGCAGGGAAGGACGCACCATTCAGGGGAGGTTCAGGTTGGAAATGAGGAGACATTTCTTCTCAGAAAGAGCAGTCGGCATTGGGATGGGTTGCCCAGGGAGGTGGTGGTGTCGCTGTCCCTGGGGATGTTCAAGGAAAGGTTGGATGTGGTGCTTAGCAACATGGTTTAGTGGGTGACATTGGTGGTAGGGGGATGTTGGACCAGATGTTCTCAGAGGTCTTCTCTTAATGATTCTGATTCCTTATCTAGAGAAGCACATGAAGCCTGAGAGTAAAAATGAGTCAGAGACCCAGCTTAAATGGACTGAGCCACCTTCCTCGCCAGTGATGGCAGGAAATGGGAAGGTTCCTTGGTGCTACAGCTGGCATTTCATGCACAAACACTGCTGTGGGAATGTGCCTGAGGGTATGGGTCAGCCACTGGTGCCCTTGTACTACACAAACCCCACTAGCTAGGACAGCTGTTGCTGTATAGCAATTACTGGTTTCAGGCACTGTATTTAAAAATAATTTATTTATTTTTTTTTTAATAGAAACCTTCTCTATAGCAGTAAATAAACAGTGTCTGGACCCAGAAATGAAATGTGACCACCTATCCTGTTGGTGTGTAAGGCTGGGCCAAAACTGACCAGCCCTGAAGCCTCTCTGTAGCTCTATGTCTGCGAAGTCTGTTCTCCTAGCCACAGCTCTGGATCAGGCCCAACTGTTAGTATTTCTTTTCCTCCTGGTTTTCCTTTTTTCTTCTGCCATTTCCTTTCTGGAAAATAAGTAGCCTTTCTCTAAGGATAAAATCTTTGTACTATTTTGCAAGGCAGAATCAATCTTTAGGGCTTTCAGCTATATAAACCTGATCCATCAGGTTCCCCCCCCCCATCTCTCTTAATGGATCTCATGCATTTATAATACACTCAGTACCATGGTATCTAGGGACCTTATGCACAATTTATAAAGCAAACATTATTTATATATTTTTTTTGCAAAAACTTTCTACTTCTCTTCTGGCTCTTGCCACTCTCCAAATCAGGCCTTTCTCTTTGATTTGCAAAAGAAGTGAGTTGTCTGTTTTATGGTCTGATACAGACTGTTTTCCAGTATCCTGGCCTTGTGTTTGCTGGATGGCAAAGTCAGGTTCAGGTTGCTTTATTTTACCAGCAGATATTAATTATAGAACTGTCTATCTTAAACAGAGCTTGATATGTTTCTCTGTCAGCTTCAGCATGGGCATAAGTCAGCGCTGGCAGTCCCTAGCTCAGTTCAGAGCAGTAACTGAGGTAGGATCCCAAAATATTTCAATGTACCCTGAGATGGTGATACTATTACTACAGAGAAAACAGTGTTAATGAGGACTGAAATTTTAAATTGCCATATCATTGGTTGGAGGCAGATGCATGCACGGATTTGGAGCAGCTTCCTACTTGGTAACCTGAGCAGTTTGTCACCTTGCAGGGTGACTGACCCTTCACAAATGCCTGAGGTGTGCATCTGGTTGTGTGAGGACATTGCACTCAGTTTGGACCTGAATCTCCAAAGGTGAGCTCTGTTGTTTTTTTTTGTTGTTTGTTTGTTTGTTTGTTTGTTTTTTTGGATCTAGCTTTTTGATCTCCTGGCTTGTGAGAGCATGTTTGTATTTCACTCTGTAGTGACTGGTGCACAATGTATTCAAGAGCTGATGAAGCCCAGCTGAGGACAGCACTGGATCAGTAGGGAACAGGGATCAAAGCTTTTGTGCTTGTTCCAAATCAATGTGCTTGATTTTTACTTGCTAATTTATTTGCTACAAAATGTTGTGGGCTTTTCTTAATATTAGCATTTTTCATCCTACATAATAGTCAAGTGCAACTAAATACTGTATTATCGATGAGTCTGTTTTATCTTTCTTCCTAACCAACAATCGCATGATTTTAACAACAGAAGACTTTCTGAAAACAGGTCAATGTTCAAGAGAGCTGAATTTAAAGAGCTTTTTAAAATTAAATTCTTATGCCGCAGTAATGGCATAAATAAAATCTATTTACTAGGTGTTCTAGGTTACTTTGTTTTCCAACAAAAATATGTAACAGCACCAAAGGAGAAACATGATTTGAACATTTTTATGTTCATAAAAATCGTTGAGTTGAATCTGATTTTTTTTTTTTTTTTAATTTTTTTGGTGTCTTAACACTGCTAGTGGTGAGGTGACTGCCTCCACAGTTCTGCATACCAGCTGGGCACTGCTGTGCCCATCACCTGCACCTCACACTAGCAGCTCTGCTTCTCTGGCATTTCCCCCTGTAGTCTTCACTGAGAGGGTCATGGCCCAGCCCCAGCTTGTTATGAGTGACGGCAGGAGTGTTTCGTGAGGAGGGAGTGCAAGAACATCCCTAGCAGTAATTTAAGATTTGACCTCCTCAACACTGCACACCATCACAGTTTCCTTCTGCTTTGTTTTCCCAGGCTTGATCTAATTCAGACAGGAACCCTCCATTACCTTTAGAGTCTGATCTTACCGGAGATGGCAAGTTTGAATAAATACAAATACATCAATGAAATCTTCAGTTAAGATTCTAAAAAGTAATAGCTCAAAGCACAAGGAACACTTTTACTAGCTTGTTGACTAAATTATAAAAAATGAGAAGGTGAAGGGTATGTTAATAATTTAAGTTAATATTTATCATTTCTACCGAATTGTTAAGCTACAAATAATCCTTAGTGTTTTCAGAAAGCCCCATTGTACCTTCTATCTAAAAAAACAACTCTGAAACAAGATGTACACAAAAAAGAACAGACTTAATTCAAGATGGAGCACAGAAGTTTTGGAAGTGACAAATAAAAACATGAAATGGAAATGAGCATCCAAACCAGCAAAATATATTTAAGCAATATCACAAATACACAAAAAAAAAATCTATTTACAGATTTAAAAACAGTATCTCCAGTAAAAATCTTCCCAAAGAAAGGTATTTATACACAAGAAATTTAACCCAGTTACATTGTCCACTGCTGGCACCATAGATGCTTACAGCTAGCACAACATTAATTATGTCTTTGCAAAATAAAGGGAACGCTTAATAAAACTGATGAAATTTCTAGGAAAAACTGAAGGCTAGACAACAACAATCACAAGGCATGCAAAGCATAATGAACAGCAAATACTTAACTCTGGTAGTGCAAAAATTAAGAAGATGGCTTTTATTCCCATACTTGTTCAGAGAAAAACAAAGACTAAAGTTTGTAGGACTTTGTGCATTTGCAGCAAGGTTGATAATGTATGGGAAGTAAATGAAAAAAAGTCAACATAAAATTGATATAAATTTATAGCAACCTTTATAACAAAATTTCTGAATGTACAGTACAAACAAGCATCTTGGAAAAAAAAAGTTTAGACCTCAAGCTACCCTTCTTAATCCATATATATAAATCCATATAATAAATTCTTGAGCGTGTCACCAGTAGATAAAAATAACTTGCATGTCAATGATAATATTTGTAACATTCTTTGGAATTAGGTCTAAATTTCTCTTTCAGGCTTTGCCCCTGTATTTAATACAGAGCACAGCAGAGGGATAATCCCTCACTGCCATGAGGAGCTTCTGGTGTGTTGTCTCTCACAGAGTGCACGTGGGGCTGGGCCGGGGCTAGGCAGAGACCCGTGGAATTCCTTGAGTACCAGGCACCAGAGGAGAGCTCTGCCTTCACCTGGTCCTTGCCTGGGAACATGGGCAGTGGTAGGATGTCTTGATATTAATTAGTGTAGAAGTGGTGAATTAATACTGCTGAATTCCTGAGGCTCATCATCCTACACCCTGGATTTTGAAAGACAAAATACAGTCTCTTTGTCCAAAAAGGCCTCACAGTTTTCAATGGCTGTAAACATATATTTTAGATTAAAAAGGTATTTTCACCATGCCTTTGCTTTAAAAAATAAAATCAAAAGTAGGAATAACCTTAGTTAATGTTAATATTTTTACAAATTCAGAAAACTAGAGTTAATTGTGAAAACTGAAACAAATCTGAAAACACATGATTGGTTTTGCAAATAATCTTTTTGCAGATTGAAGAGCTGACTCTTTGTTTAATTTCTAACAAACTGCTAAAGATCACACAGTCCATCCTGCAGAAAAACCTAACAGTTTAATAAATATGCTGGAAACCATTTAATAAACTGAGGCAAAAGATCAGCACCAAATGTTGTGTTTGTTCTGTACAAAACTGTGTGTCACGACACTGCAGAGCAGATTTTCACTTTAGTCTACTTACAGTTCCCAGCATAGGTCAGAAATCCCACGCTTTTCAGTTCCTCTTGTCGTAGAAAGATACAGACAATGTTCATAAAGATGTAACAGCAGAAGAAAGAGAGCAAGATGTACCCGTTGTAGTTAGCAAGAAGTGTTATGGTTGATGTTCCAAACTTTTTCAAAATAAAAAGGACTAATTTCTTGATTTTCAAATGTTTGGATTGTACACACACGTGCAACACCACAAAGCGTACTACCTTGGCGGCTTAGTTATTTACCTTCTGACTTACGGTATTTAGGCAAACAAGACAAAAAAATCTACACAGCTTCTCTGACTGAAGAGTACCAAGACAGGATTTCCAGAGTCCCATTCAACTCTAACTGAAGGACCTTGTGGCTGGGAGAACAGCGTTGAGGAACACTTAGGATTCAGTGCTGGCTTATGGGAATAATTTTCCTGACAAACTGCTTGCTCACAGATTTAATACTTTTGGGCGTGAACCCATTTGTCTAATCCCAGACTCAACATTTTACAGGACTGAGGTCTTAGGCACAGCAAAGACTTCAGATGTGGAAGCAAGGCAGCATTTGTATTTCTTATCTATAGACTAGTTTCTTACTTAAATTTCTTGTTTTTTTTTTTTTTTTTTTTGCTATTTTTTACTTCAGAGTAGCTTTTCAAAAATACAAACAGGTAAGAGCCTGAAAAAGACAGAACCACCCTGACAAGTGAGGAAAAAACCTCTCAGTGCACTTTTAACTCCATCAGAACGTTACAAGATTGTCTGATTTCCTTGTTTTCTGTAGCAAATTTCCACTGATGGCAGTAGAGAATGAGGCAAGAGCTGAAGATGTAAAAGCAAATAAAACAAGATTCTTGGTAGCTACTTATCTACAGTGACCATTCTTCTAATTTTTGGCTCAGTGCTATTTCATAGTAGCCTTGATCCCACAAAACAAATTCAAGAATATAAATACTGATTTCAAGATTAGCTTGTTTCCCTTCCCGTATTTGAACCTTACAGGGGATATAAATGACAAGTAAGCACGCTCTCATATTCATAGGAGCTCCTGTCTGTCACACTGGTGATTCTGAAAAAAGGCTGCTTAAAGTAACACATATGAACAGGCAAACTGTCGCCAAAATGCATGGTCATAGTAAATTTCTTACATATGTACATACAGTTCAGTAACAAAACACAATTATTATAGTCCTAGCCTCTTCTGTTTAAGACTGCAGTTTTCTAACTGTTGCATATACTTTAGCTGTTCAAAGAGCTGAACAAAGTGAGTGTAGCAGATTTATTCAGAGAAAATAGTCATACAAAAAGTTTCAAATACTTTAAAGTGAGAAAGTTCCCAGAGCTCTCACTTCGTTTCCTCTTTGGTTCCTAATTAGGATTTGACGAGTTTGAAACCCTGTCCCGTGTCCAGCACTGCGGGAAGAAACCAACTCATTTTCAATCTTTTCAAGCACCTGAAACACGCTTTACAGACCCAGAACATATTGAGACCACAAAACCAGTTTGCCAAATGCACTAATGGGTAGGTAATACGCGGGAAATAAATCATCCAGTGTTTGGCAATATCGCTTCCCGTTGGCAAATGCAAAGTGTAGTCACTCCAGTGTTTTGACACACCATACACGGCTTTCACTGTACGACCCTTTTCTGACCAGCTGATGTTGCTGTCAGGGTTACAGTTGTACTCAACCCATTGCCTGGTGAAGTCGCCAAGCTGTGGAGGGTCTGCTTCCTCAATGTCTACAACCTTGGCCATTTCTGCTCCTTGCACTGCGATGTACTGGTCGTTTACTTTCCTTACTTCTTTAACCCAAGGCTGAGAGTTCTCACAGTCTAGCACAATGATGAGTCGGGAACAGAAAGTGCCGTTCTTTTCTCTCCACCACTCCAGAAGTGTGTCAAGCCGTAAAGCATCACCACCTGCAACAAGGAAATGTATTTAACGTTAACATGAAGAAACTGAAAACTCGATAGAATTTTAACTATGACACTTGCAATTTGAGTGTCCAATTTCTCATGCTCCATCTCAGCTCATGCTCCAGCTATGCTGGGAAAGAGCACGTTTTTATTAAGCAAAGTTACCGATAGTGGGGATTCATTCTGCCTAGAGTAGTGGATACTTCAGAATCTACGTAGCTTTGAAAAGCTACATCAAGTCATCAAGTGCCCAAGGAAAATATCTTGCAAACAAGTGAATAAAACTCCCCTGGCTCCACAGTGACTATTAATGTGAAGAAATTATGTCTGCGTTTTAGCAAGTTGGAGCTATGATACAGATTTACAGCAAAAACACTAGTTCGAAAATGTCAGCTTTAAAAAAAAAAAGAAAAAGATGACTTTCAGAAGAGGTAGAAAAACATTATTTAAAATAACTGCATTTCAACTCCATAATGATTTTCATTGTGTAGCATAAGTACATTTAGCAGTGTTTAAAATCTTATTACTAGCAATTGAACTGCACAGATAAATCTCAAACAGAGTAGCTGCGTATTTCAGCACTCACATTTCTGTCTATAAGGGGTGACAAAAAAGTGCTTCAAATTAATAGCTTGGAGTTAAGGCTTTGAGCACGATATTGCAGTTATAGTAAAAGCAAAATTACAGGGCTACAACTTTCTCCAAAACAAATGCAAACCTGCAAAAATAGCATCAAAGAAAATCATAATATACAAACGTACATTAATGACAGTCTTGGTACACGATCCCCAGATTGCTGTACTTAGAATATTTACAATAGAGCATGTTTACAATAGAGGTTTGTATAGAAGCCAGTTTCCTTTTTTTTTTTTTCCCTAGGTAAGCCTTCTGTGTCAATTATCAGTAAAATGGATTTGTTAACATTTGAAAGGCTTATAAGTAAACTTTATTTTGGTGTAACTACGCAAGGGTAAACTGTCCAAAGAAAACCAACTCAGCCTTCATAAGCACACAAACACACGCTCCTTTCTAACCCTACCGACATCAAACACATACATTGATCAGCTGGCACAAGATTCAGGCACCAAGCTGAGGAAGAAATCCATGTATCTGGCCACATCTGGCTCTTAGGCAGGCTTCACAGGCAGTTAAGCTGACAATTCAGCAACAGAGAGAACACTTCAGCAGCCCAGCTCTTGCCTTTGCATTAGCTGAGAATAACATGACCTCCCAGGTCGTCTGACTGCTCATGCTTTATGCATGACTAGTTAACAGTTTTCTTTTGTACACCGCTGTGTTACATCCCACCTTCCAACAACAGAGAAACATCATTAGTGAACTAAAGAATCCAGTAAGCCTCCTTTAAAAGGATGTCATTATAAAGGAAAGACTATATGCTACTGCTGTGCTGTAGCAGTGCCTAAGCCAGCAGTGAGATGCTCCTTTCTGTTAGATCCAAATGTTGTGTTTCCTGGTTGCCATCCCTCTTAACCCTCTCCAGAGGCCAGAGGATGGCACACATTGCAGGAGATAACGACCAGATGTTCCATCTGCCACAAAACACCACTGCCCAACACACAGGACTTCATACAATCAAATCTCCTTAGTCTTCTCAGTTTGTACTTCAGGTTATGTTCAGGAGCTGTGCTATCTGGCAGGATTATCAACTTATGCTCCACATATCCACCTCTCACAATGAAACAGAGCACAAAAAAGGATTCAAGACAAGCACCAAGTGCTTGTTCCTTTCCTTTCTGTGACTATAGATTATTTCAGAGTAGAAGCTGAAGATGTGCTTGGATAGAGAACTGAGAAAGAACTGCTATGAAAGCCGAAACCCACCACATTTATACACTATATTGTTATCACAGTAACTCTTTTTATTGCAACTGGTACCTTACCTGAAAAGTAAGGGCAGAGCTTAATACAGACTATAGCTCTCTGAACAGGTACACAGAGATCTCAGCTCCTCTGCCACACTCCAAGCTGGCCAGATGTAAGCCATGATCTGGAAGCTGTTGAATTTCTGCATCAGCTTTCATCTGTACATAACCTAGCAGTGTATGCAGCTGGCTGGAGCCCTGGCAGGAGGCAGTCTTGCAGTTAGCAGGCTCCACACCTCGTGTGGACATGCCTGGCAATTGCGCGGGGTGGCAGCTGCTCTCAGGAACAAGACCACCCTACTCTCAGAGAAGTAATTCAGCAATATTGGCACACACACTTGTATTGGTACATCACTCCTGCTGAGAACTGCTGTGGCTTTTTTAATCCGCTGATACAGATGAAGGGTTTGAGAAAAAAATATGCATTGCTCTTCAGCAGGTGTAGTACTTCAGGCCTGGAATTGCACCAAAACAGGTGTTGGGCCTCCAGATGAAGACTGACCTGTGGTCAAACAGCTCAGCACAACTGCATGCAAAGCTCCAATCTGTCTACACTACTCCAGAGCACATGCTCCTGTAGAGAGACTGCTGACAAGCAGACAGCAGCTCACAGGCTGAGTGCTATCTGTGAAAGTGAATTCTGTCCCACGAAGAAAACAAGTTGCAAATTTTCAAAGTTATTACTAGAAGATTCAATGTTTGCACACAGAAGCATCAAAAGCCCCGTTCTGTACAGCAAGACAGAAAGGCTAAGCCCTAGTATGTGAAAGTATGTGAAAGTATGTGAAAGCTTCACAGGTTTACCAAAGAACAATTCTTACACAGTTGGGGTAGAACTGCATTAGTACAAAGAGATCAAAAATGGGCCAGAAAAGGGAAAAAGGGTGAAGTCTATACCAAACATATTTTTACGCATTGAAACAACCCTCTATATATGCATTTGTAGTCTTGAGGCTACATTGCACCCACAAAGACTCCCAAACTCTAGGATGTCAGCAAACCATAGTTCCCACCATGATACAAAGTTTGCTGTACGTTAGAAGACCTGCTTTTCTAGCATGGGATTCACACCTGCTTCCTACCTCTTTGATTAATTCTATCTTTTATAAAATCCAGAGTACATCTTAAGGACACACAGGCAGTTCTTCATGACAGACTAGCTGTCACAGCAATACAGAACGTTGGATAATTCACTCATAAGTAAGTGTGCTGGTTCTGCCACGTCCAGGGAATGAGATTACTCTTGTTCAATACAGTGAACAAATATTCCTCAAAATACAGGGAAAATCTGTATTTAAAGAAAGAGGGGGTCATTTCCATATTACTTTTCCGGAATAAAAAAAATGATCTTTAAAGGCAACTTTTTGAGCTGTAAGTGGAATAAGAAATCATGTTTAAACTTGTAAGCATACATTTGGGGTCAACAATAATCAGAGAATTTTGTGAACAACTATAAGAACAGCTAGTTTCAAAAGGATTTTTATCAAAGTGATTAAATACTAAAAAATGATATAGAGCTTCACACAGTAACATACCTGACTGTCATACAGAGAAAGGTCAGGAAAGGGCTGCTTCTTTAGATCAAGTTAACTGCATGGAACAGGGGCTTCTGCATTACTGCATTCTTTCCAGTGGTAGAAGTAGTCAGCCTGCAACATTGCCTATTTTGATTACTCCTCATAGCCCCTGAATTTCTCAACAGTCATGCTCTGTATATTACACATTCCTTTCCTCCTTCCCTGCCAGGAGCTCATATGAACTTGTACTCCAAAGACTGGTGTTTGTCATTCTAAACTATCAGATAGAAAGTGTGACCAAACCAGAAGTTTAGCAATACGTTTTACTTCTTTTTACAAGAAAGAATTCAATGATTTGGAATGTTTATCAATGCCAAAACTACTACTAAAAAAAAATCACGAAACAGTTACCTGCTAGTGCCCATTCACCAGTGCCATGTGAGTGACCACTGTAATACAAAATGTAGGTATCGTGTCTGGGTCCATCTGCAGTCCGAAGTTCAAGAAAAGACTTGATCTTGGAGTGAAGGGTATCAAAGGACAGCCCACTCGTAGAGTAGTCACAGCCGTATGTCTCAATCATGTGATACGCAAAAAATCTTTGGATGGCATTAAGCATGCCTGTAGACCTCAGGTTTAATTCTTGCACATGATCAGGTGGAAGAAGAGTTGGCTGGCCATCAGGACTAAAGAGAAGAAAACCAGTTATGATCAACAACAGTTTCATGTTTAGTGGACTTCTAGCAATTGGCATTTCCCCCCCCCCAAGGCATATTTTCTCCTCTATGAAGTAGCACTGTTGTATACTCAAATTGACTTGAAATGTGCAGCTTACAAACAATGCCAAATACTGCAGTTGAGTGAGGAGCCACTATCTCCTCCTCCCACCACACTTGTTCCACTTCACAATGTAGTCTTTACTCAACCCCATACAGGTAAGTGGCAGGGAGAGAGAGAGAGCATCTTAACACTTAACACTTGCTCTGCTTGCACTCTGCACTTGCTGAACGAAGACGAGCAGTGATGTGAACATGCTGGGCTTCAACTATTTCATGGAGTCCCACTGCGAGTACACTGCCTTCAGACAGGCACTTGTTCACACACAATTGGAACCAAGTGCAGGAGAATGAATGCGTATCTCCACAAAAAACCTTGCAAATGAGTTCCAACAATAGACTTTGAAAAATTCAAGTACTCATTTTCTTCAGATATTTTGAATTCATATATCTCTGCTCCAAAGTAGCTTTTATTCAGTATGGAACTCACACAGATAGGATAATTCTTACTTGTGTGTGTTGTTCAGATGCTGATCTTTCAGCATCAGAAGCAAGTTTCAGATAATGGCATTCAGTGCTTAGAAAATGATGAACTGGACCTGGAACAAACCAGGCATATGCAGGTATGTGTGCATATATACCTCAACATCAATACATAATCAACGAGACTCAGGATTACAAAATGCATGCTTTTATATATGTTATATATATAAGTCTTCATAGATATTCATTAGTCATGACAGTAAGAGATTTGGTTCTTCAAGATACCCAGTGGAATTAGTTACTCATTCTTTTTGAAAGGTGAAAGAAATTAAAGTACAAAATTTGTCTATTAATTAAATGAGTATTTTCTTATTGAAAAAATACAAGCAGCAGCACTGGATTGCCTCTATTGGCTAACAGCTCACTTACACTACTGTGAGGTTGAAGTGCACGGTAACTATACCTGCAAAAGTTGGTGGGAATCACAACAGCATACCCAACACACGTTCCTCCCAAGCAGTTTCCCAATTCATGAAAAAGCCCGTGAGCCATGGATTCCAGAGGCAAAACAATGAGAAATGCACTCATGAAGATTCCATTGGTTGGCTAAAAAGAAAAAAAAAAAAACAAAAACACATATATAAAGAGAGAGATTTAGGTACGGCATGAAAAACCCTTCCTGTATGCTGGGTATGGTTTTTAATAATAATTCCCTGTGTCTGATCAAATGTAATTGGGTCCTGAAACATGGAACGGGAGTTACTATATGAAATGTAGACTTATTTTTCCACGTACGTTACACAGTGAAGTACTCTAAAGAGAAATGAAAGCTCAATTTGGATATCTGGGGAGAAAGTGGCTGGCAAGCAGGGATCACTCTTCTGAAAGGAATGCATTTGAAGTCACTGACAGCACAGGATTTAGGTTTGAAAACCCTGATCACAGCTCAGCTTTACCCATTTAAGCAGAGAAATCACATGTCACGAAATTGTTTATGTGCATAAAATATGTACATTGGTAAATATCAGCAGGATCAGGACTTAATGCACTGAACAGAATATCATGTACCTAGCATAAGATGACAACATACTATATTGCATCATTCAAAATATACATTTAACTATTCTTGCTTTTTAATGCCAAGAGATTTTAAAAATATCCCTAGTGCAGGCTATTTAGTGTGTCACACAAAGGATGACTTACGCAAACACTGAGAACATTATTGCAATTAAAAAGACAATTCTCTATCAGCTACACAAATATCAGATGAGAAAGAAAATCTACAATGGGACTTTGTAGGGCCCACACAGCTAATGCCCTACCTGAAGCTTTCCTTTTTGCAGACAGAAAATTGTTTTGGAAAAGATTACTTCAGTAACACTCACTGATACAAAAATGACTTCTGTGAAAAAGTTTCACAAGTTACGTTGCAACCACTAGCACTAGTAAATGGTATGGTTATTCACTGAATCATAGAATGGTTTGGGTTGGAAGGGACCTTAAAGCCCAACCAGTTCCAACCCCCCCGCCATGGGCAGGGACACCTCCCACCAGCCCAGGCTGCCCAAAGCCCCATCCAGCCTGGCCTTGAGCACCTCCAGGGATGGGGCAGCCACAGCTGCTCTGGGCAGCCTGTGCCAGGGCCTCACCACCCTAAGAGCAAAGAACATCTTCCTTATACCTAACCTAAACCTACCCTCATTTAGTTTAAAGCCCTCATCTTATCCTATTCTCCCTGACAAAGAGCCCCTCCCCAGCTTTCTGGTGAGCCCCCTTTTGGGTACTGGAAGGCTGCTATAAGGAACATTAAGTATCACAGAATCACAGAATCACAGAATTTTCTAGGTTGGAAGAGACCTCAAGATCATCGAGTCCAACCTCTGACCTAACGCTAACAGTCCCCACTAAACCATTTCCCTAAGCTCTACATCTAAACGTCTTTTGAAGACTTCCAGGGATGGTGACTCCACCACTTCCCTGGGCAGCCTGTTCCAGTGCCTCACAACCCTTTCCGTGAAGAAGTTCTTCCTAACATCTAACCTAAAACTCCCCTGGCTCAACTTAAGCCCATTCCCCCTCGTCCTGTCACCAGGCACGTGGGAGAACAGGCCAACCCCCACCTCGCTACAGCCTCCCTTGAGGTACCTAAAAAGAGCGATAAGGTCACCCCTGAGCCTCCTCTTCTCCAGGCTGAACAAGCCCAGCTCCCTCAGCCGCTCCTCGTAGGACTTGTTCTCCAGGCCCCTCACCAGCTTCGTTGCCCTTCTCTGCACCCGCTCGAGCACCTCGATGTCCTTCTTGTAGCGAGGGGCCCAAAACTGAACACAGTACTCGAGGTGCGGCCTCACCAGAGCCGAGTACAGGGGGACGATCACCTCCCTAGCCCTGCTGGCCACACTGTTTCTGATACAAGCCAGGATGCCGTTGGCCTTCTTGGCCACCTGAGCACACTGCTGGCTCATATTCAGCCGACTATCCACCATCACTCCCAGGTCCTTCTCTGCCTGGCAGCTCTCCAACCATTCCTCTCCCAGCCTGTAGCTCTGCTTGGGGTTATTGCGCCCCAGGTGCAGGACCTGGCACTTGGCCTTGTTGAACTTCATGCAGTTGACCTCAGCCCATCAGTGCAGCCTATCCAGATCCTCCTGCAGAGCTTTCCTACCCTCGAGCAGATCGACACAGGCACCTAACTTGGTGTCATCTGCGAACTTACTGAGGGTGCACTCAATGCCCTCGTCCAGATCATCGATGAAGATATTAAAGAGGAGTGAAGTATTCATGCTTATGTAGCAAAGGAAATAAATTCATCCCTACAGCCTTCTGTCTTTAGAACAGTGTTATGACCTTCCAACCACACCTATTTTTGTGCCCTCGTTGCATAAATCTACAATATTAATGGTTATTTATTTATTTATTTATTTATTAAAAAAAATGAAACCAGATACTCCCTTATTGTTTAACAGTCTCAGTGATTCGATGAGGGCTGGTAGTCCAGTTTACACACAGACAAAGCAATTTATAATTTGGAAAGTAAATGAGACTGAAAAAATGACACCTAAAGGGAGTCAGTTCTTGTCGGCACACAGCACTAACTCCAAAATACTCAGTTTTTAAGAACTGAAATACTACATGACTTTGCAAGCTTTACTTACCTAATGTGCCGCCTGAGCTAAGAAAGAGCTCTGTGCTTGCCGAGTGTCCCAGTTTTAAATAGTGCCCCATTGTACTCCTGACAGAAGGATTTCACTTGTGTGTCCTTGAAATGGTGACAGCAATACTTTTACCACAAATAAACACCAGAATCTGATATTACCTGATAACTAACTGATAACTGGTAGCACTCCTCTCAAGTAACTGGTGACTTAGCTGATAGCATCACTCTCAAATTGCACTACCTGAAGCCACTAGAAGATTATAGCCAGAACCAACGATGCTTTATTGAATTTGCTACAAATGAGAAGTTTGTTTGTCTCGTTTCTAGTGCTGAAAAGTGAGGCCACGACACTGGGCAGACATCAAATCAGAACAGCCAAGGAGACCTTCCCCATACTCACAGCCCTACACTCCTCAGATCTGCTAACTGCTTGGCTACAAAACCAGCCCAGATACAGCAAGTCTGTAAAAGGTGGTAATGCTCCTGTTAATACTGCCATCAGATTTCGTGTGGTATAATGTCAACTGATTTGGTGCTAATAATTTCAATCCACAAGGAGTAAAGCGTGCCTATTAAGTGCACATACATTACAGGAGATTGCTAATCACTTTTATATACATCATTTTCTTAGCCATCTCGGGAGCTATCTTGCATCACTCCAGATACATTCCTTTCCCATTCCCAATCTTGCCTACTACTCAGAGGGTCAGGATCAACGAGTGAGTTAGGTTAAGTCAGGTATTTGGGGCAAGGGCAGAGAAGCATTCAGCTAGTGATTCTCAAGTTGTGTCAGAGAATAAGGATTTTCAGAGTAATTTCCCCAAAACACAGTGTAACAATTATGGTGCAACCTGAACTTGTTCTGTTGTAAATTAGGAGAAAAACAAAACAAAAAGCCCCTATTTTTTTCCCAAATGCATCAGCAGAAAGTTTATTTTTGTTGCTCAGTTTCCTAAATATGCTCTGAAAATCAAAAGGACTCAATAAAAAAAAAAAGTCACGTTAACGTTCATTCTACAGAAAGTTGTTAAAGTATAAATTGATGAAATTGTAGAGCTCTCTGGCTAAACTCGTTTCAAGATTTGAAGACTTACTTTTGAAACTGCAGATGCCTGAAGGTAACTTGCCTTAAGTTATCATGCAGAAATTGAAGGGCTCATCTGAGAAAGCTTCCTATTTATGATCAGTCTGAGGATTTTCTAAACCTTGGAAAGACTGAATGCACGGACCGTGAAGTATTATAATCCATTTTTAGAACTACGACAAATTCAGCTTCTCCATCATATGATGTATATGACTTCTTTGGATCTTGTTATAACTAACTGCTCTTACGTTGCATTAGTGTTTTGATCTGAGTGAACATATTAGAAAATAAAAAATACACCTGCCCATAAAAAGTACAGCTACCAGAATATCATAAAAATACTATTGTACCGGTACTTGCTATGACTTTTTATTTTAAAAGTTTTATTTCAAATTGCTATGTTCTAAACACTCCCTGCACTCTCCAAGCCCCTAAAACATACACAAGTCAGTAAACCTATGGAATATTCTGCAGTAACAGAACTTGAGATCATCCAAAATGTTTTCACCAAATTCCTGACTGAGGAATTCTAAAAAAAAATTCTAAAATAAATTTTCTAAAAAAAAAAATTCTAAAAAAAAAAATATTTACTTTTAATTGCTGAAAGTATTCCTACTAATACGAAGATGCCAGCAGGAAAATTCACAAGTACTTGTCAGATAAAGGCCCTATATAGAAATGGTAAGGATCACCCTCTATCATGAAATGGCTCGGGTTGGAAGGGACCTTAAAGAGCATCTAACTCCAACACCCCTGCCATGGGCAGGGATGCCACCCACTGGTGCTCAGGGACTCATCCAAACTGGCCTTGAACACCTCCAGGGATGGGGCATCCACAGCTTCTCTGGGCAGCCTGTGCCAGTGCCTCACCATCCTCTGAGTGAAAAATTTCCTTCTAATATCTAATCTAAATAACCCCTTTTTAATTTAAAACCATTCCCCCTTGTCTTATCATTATCTACCCCGGTAAAGAGTACTCTATGTGTTTTTTTTTTTTTTTTTGTTTGTTTGTTTGTTTTTATAAGACCCCTTTTAAGTATTGAAAGGCTGCAATGAGGTCTCCCCAGAGCCTTCTCTTCTCCAGGCTGAACATCCCCAGCTCTCCCAGCCTTTCTTCACAGGAGAGGTCTCCAGTCCTCTGATTATCGTGATGATCCATTTCTCCCTGTATCCTGCATTTAATTTGTACCACATATTAAAGAGGAAAGGGAAATGTATTCTATAGTGTTATGAGTCAACTCAGCTCCATCTGAAGTTTCAAATTCATCTTAATTTACTGGCCATCTTATGCTCTGAAGTAGAGAAGTATATTGTTAGGATGGATATGTCACACGTATAGGCATTTATGTAATGTAAAGATGCTGACACTTGCTGTCAGCACTTCTTCAACAATTTTGATTTAGAATAAATATATCACTAAGTAATATAAGAATGATTAATAGTGTTTAGAGCAGCTCCATAGTAAGATAATAAAATATTTTAATTTAGTGCTACAAAAAATGATGTCATTTTAAAACATCTAAACTATAACAACCTGCAAGAGCAGGAAAAAAAAGCACTAATTAAGCTACTAATTACTTTAAATCTTAAGATAGGTCCCTCTTTTAAGATAGCATATAAGATGCAAGGTGGAGACTTACTAAATCCAAACGATCTGATGACTGGTCCTTCATGCAGCAGATGGCTGTGCATGCATAGCCGGGGCCACAAAGGGATTCTGTTCTTTCATCTGTTCAACCCATTTTCACTCTGGTTTCGACTGCACTGGCAAACTTGGCCTACAGTAGCTCTCTGTACTCCGAGTGCCCACTGATCCCAGGCTGCGCCAAAAGCAAGCATAACGCAGGGACCCTCAGAGCAACACCACTGAAAACATAACAAGCCATTTCATCTTTTTGTCTTTGGTGCTGGTTGTTTTTGTCTGTTTGCCTTTGCCTGTCTTCTAAATGAGTCCTTCTGAAATATACAGTGCGTTCTCATTTCCAAGAATGTGGAAAAATAAAATAAAATAAAAATACTTCTTGCCTTTGATTACTAAAATGACAAAATGACAAATGAAAGATGGGCGAGATTCACTAGCAGTACTATCTTTCCCCTTCCTTTAGCTTTTCAAGCAACATTTTATGGTTAAATGTTGCTTTGTTAAAACACCAGAAATTACAGGTACTTTGTACCCTAAATAAATAATTTTATATTAATAGATAGGACAACCCCATTCCCAAGGAGAAAACCACTGCTGAAAGTGAAACACTTCTGATGGAGTATTTAAGGATGGAACATTATGTGACAGACGAAAATAACTAGAAGGAAGAAAAAACTAAAGAAGCATTACTTTAAATTGGAAGCCAGTTGCGAAGGCCTACAGAAAAGCCCTTCTGATTCAAACAGAAATAAATTCATAAGCAGATGTCACAGAACCTCTGGAGGTCACCCGGTCCTACCGTCACCCTGCTGAGGGACACCCAGGGCAGGCTGCCCAGGATCACATGCAACAGGCCGACACAGCCGAGGAGGCTTACGCAGATTTTTTTGCCTGTTTGTGAGGAAAAATTCTGCCCTGCTTTCCATTATCCAAGCTGAATTTATCCAATTTCAGGTTTTATATATCCCTAAGTGCCTGCACATGCATATAAGTAAATATGAAACAAAGCTGCTTAGCTCCTCTGCAGTTATCATGCAAAACTGAAGACGTAATATACCCCGTGAAGAAGAAATCTCAGGAGAAAAAGACTAACTTGATAACTAATCTACACACATTTGCAGAAAATAGCCATCACGTTCCCTGGCAGGCAGATTTAAGGTGTTGTTTCCCATCCCTGACCCCTGCTCTAATCCCAGGAAAGCCCGTGCCGCTGCATAGACGGAACAGCAGAAGCAGAAGAGGCGGTCAATTTACAAGCACATTAACTTGAATCCTGAATATTCGGAATGCAGAAATTTGACTTCTGAAATTAATGAGGCTGACAGCAAGGCTGAGCACACTGGCCAGATTCTGTAGGCTTACAACAAATGCAAATGCTCTTGTCACAAAATAACACTGGTGCTGCCTCTCAGCATTTTGCCAAGGGGCTGTGGACAAGGCACGTTAACTTGCCTCTGAATTTCGGTCTGACAGTACTCATCGTGACGCAAGGAACAGAACCAATCGCTCCTCATTACGCCGTGCCAAAGCCTGAGCCTACCTCAGCTACCAAAAGCACCCGGGCTCATCTGAACTCTGTCCTCATCCATTCTTCTCAGGCAAAGCTGCACAAAGATACAGCTAGGGCAGGAAGGAGGCTCCAGAGGTCCCCGTCAGCCTCAGATGGGGTGACACCGTGACGTACTGACCGGGATGGGATCGGAGATGCAGGTAGCCAAGAAGGGCTTGAGCGCCTCTTCCAAGAGGGGAAGACAGGCAGCAAAAATAAGGAGGGTAAAGGGTGAGCTTGAGAATGGTTCAGCAGGGCATGAGGGGGATTTAGAACCTAGCTGAAGAGACGTGAAACAGCAGGGAAAGGGGAAATGATGGTGTTGTGGAAGAAACAGAGCAGATGAGTCTGTAAAGAAATTGTGAGGCTGCTATGCAAGTCAAACAGCAAGCCCAACAACAAGCAAAGCCCAGCGAAGACCGGATTAAAAATACAAGTCAGAAAGAAAAGCAGGGGAAAACAAAGGAGGAATAGATATGATTTGCATTTAAAACAGTTATTTAATCTGCAACAGTAACAAAAGTATGTGCAAGCAAATACAGAGGGTACTTAGAAAACTTTTTACTATTCAGAAAGCAATCTCTTCTTATAGAGAAGTTGAAAAAAATCACCACCTTCAATTTTATTAAGGCATTGTAACCTGAGCTTTCAAAAACCTTCTGCGAGACAGTCACACTGCATAAAAAATACAAAATCACCAACTCTCCCCAAACAAGAACACACACACCATAAGCTGACTGTTCTTCCACGAACAATTGGAGTTCAACAGTACTGCTCATTTAAGCGCAAGTACTCATGCATATCATGAATACAATTACTTTACTAATCCATAAAATTCACTAAAACTAAGAATAATGTACTGAAAGCACTTCATTCCATTACTTTACCTGTCTCTGACATAGTTCATTTTTCTCCTGGTAATACTAAATACAGGTCTTCCAGGGATAATAATTCTCTTCAGGCAGTAATTAAGCAAAACTGCGCTGCTACCTTGGCATATAGCACTTAACCAAATCTGATTTGAAGTTTCTCAGAAAAAGATTCCTCCAAACCTTTCCAAGAACTATGCTTGTGAATTCCAAGCCCTTCCTCTCCAAATTTTTCATCATTTTACTAGCTTCAAGAAGAGGTAATGCCTGAGTCATTTGCACGACTTCTGCTGGATCCTGTCCCAACCCAGAGCCTAATTACAGACATGAGTAATTGCTGAAATGAGTAAGTACTACAGGAGCTAAAGAGGCTATTGATCTGACTGGAATTACTCACACGAATGTAAAGGCAGCACAGAACGCTTCCTGCAGATTTCACAAGGAAAATTTTCAACGGGTCTCTACTGACGAGTCAAGGTGTTTTTCCTCTCCAGCTCAAGCAGGGATTAATCTCAGAAGCAGACCGTGTCACTCCTGAAACATGTCCCACTGAAAAGCTGTTACTCCATTTTTGAATGCAATCATCTTTGACAAATTGCTTCTACACTCCTCGCGCTTCCTCAGGTCATCCTCCAGCTTCAGACAGACCCGAGGGCTCTGCTCTTCACAGTTCAGTTTGATCTGTCGGAGAGGGATTCTCCTTTCAGGGGCCCCAACCCTCCCCAAGCACACCGACAGCCCCTGGCTTCTTGCAAAGGCTAGACCCCCTTTAAAGCAAGGTCCCCAGCTAACAGGCCTGCATCCGCAGCAGTTCTGCGTGAGTCACAGAAGCCCTACGTGCACACCAGTGAGTTAATTCTCCCCATTTTAAAGGCCTTTCTATGAAACAAGATTTTATTTTCTTTTTTTCCTGGCAATTTTCGTCAATCAGCACACACTGTAGCCACCAATTAGCAGGCAACGTTCTCCTTAGGCCTTGACCCCTCATACATGTTACATTTACACGATGCATTGATATTGCAGTGGTTCAAAGGGCATACGTAATGCTGCTGTAATGAACTTCTCCGTGAAACAGAGCCCTTTCCATCCTCTACCCCATTTTTGGCTATAAGATAACACACACAACCGAGCCAGCTTTTTCATATGCTAGGGCTAGTTATTTATAGCTGACTGTTAGGAAGCAACTTTCCAAGGCGCAGACTTTTAGCCAATTCTGCTCATTATACGAGAGGCCAAATGGCAAACCATTAAGCGGTTCCAAGCCACCTCTCCTATCGAACGCAGTGTCATTAAACTGGCTTTCTGCACGTCCTCAGACTGAGGAAAGGTATAAACACAAAGCGCTTCATCTTCTAGGCTACGCTTAGCAGATTTCAAATACAATTAGCACTTACTAAGATGACATAAATCCCAAATTGGAAGTTGTAAAGTCTGGAAACAGTCCTGTTATTTTACACATGCAGAAAATGTTAAGAAGGAAACTTTAAAAAGAGCAAACACATTTTCAGGAGCTTCTGACTCTGGAGTGCTTTGCACTCCTAAGAACATAAAGAAAAAATATGTTGCAAATTTAACTAAAAAAATACATCCCTAACATGAAAATGTAAGGGTGACTGCACAAGGCTGCACCACAGATCCAACTAGGAGAATGTCTTGTCTCAAAGAGTCCACATGGATGCCTAGAAAAGACCGTAAGGACAGAATAAGCAGGCGTGTTTCCTGAGCACTCCAACAACTGGTGTCTCTTGAGCCAGACATTGGTTCTTTACAGAAAATAAACCTCAGTGAATTTGTCCCCAGGGACTGTGCAGCGTCCCCTTTAGCCTGTATGACTGCTTAGCACACCGTGATGCCCACTTCTCAGGTCGCTTGGCTCAGTGCGAGGAGCTGTCCCCACCTGCCTGTCTCATTCCTGCTTCCTGCCAACTCGATCCCTCAGCTCTGGGGCTGGGACTTACTTCTCCACATCACATACAATATTTTATATTCCCACTCCGCTATCTCATTTCCATACTGAAGCATCCCCACTTAGTCATTCCTTCCATGGAAACTGTGCTGGGTCTCTAATGAACTTCACCACCCTTCTCTGAACTGTCTCCTGTTTTCTGATCTCTCGGATGGCAAGTAAGAATTGCACACTTATTTGACATATTGAAGCTATGGATTTATACTGTGGCATGATGATAGCTTCAGTCCTTTCCCAATAATTCCCAATACTTTTTTTTTTTGACCATATAAAAGCATTTTCATAGAAAGGCATCTAAGAGCCTTAAGATCTTTTTCTATTACGTCCTAATGCCAGTAACTTTTTTTTAACAAACACAAACAAAATACAAATCCCAAGCTAACAAGCATTTAGGAATAGCTTTTCTTTCTTTCCTTTTTTTTTTTTTTTTTTTTTTAAAGAGGAAAACCAGAGAGTATTCTCTACATTTGTCTCTGTTACAATATGTGTAAAACATCATAAGGAAAGTACATATTCACTGCAGAAGCTTGTTTGCTGCATTACCATTGAGCTTGCTAGACCTTCGGAAACAACTCAAAAACCCTGCAAAGGACTCTAAAGGAAGAGTCTTGAGACCTGCAATTCCCCCTATAAAGAAGAAAAAAAATCGAGTTTCCTTAAAGCCCCAGAGAAAAAAAAAAAAAAAAAAAAAAAAGTCCTGCAAGAGGGTAAATCATATGCTCATACATCATTAATTTCTTATTTCTAATTATTTTGAAAACTGACACTATCCAGAAAAACAGAGAAAAGGCCACAGCTCCTTGCAGTCACTATAATAAATGATGTATCCATTTATTAAGTCACGCTCTGACCAGGTCTGGTAAAGTATTTCATTTTCTGACAACAGATGAAATAGGCACAGTGATCTGTGTGGCAAACATCACACCTCTGAAACAGAAAGGATTTTGGTTGGAGACAACTGTATTTGTAGTCTTAAAGTAACTCGTTGATGTAAATACATAATGGAAGAAACACAAATACAGTAAAATTAATGCCGATATAATTATCTACTAAATTAATTATTATTATAATAAAAAAATGTATTTTCTGACAAGTAAAAGCACGTGGTCTCATTTTTGCCACCACCATTACTCCCCTTCCCACTGAACAGGGAACAAACAACCTATGGGACAGAGGCAGTGAGTAACAGCTTATCTTACGTACACACACGATGCCAGAAACTGAAGTTAGCCAATAACAAACACTAAGGTTTAGCTGACTTGCCAGCTTGCTCTTTGTGAACTGTCCTGCACGAGTCCTTCCAAAGTACAACAGGAGTTCTCCAAAATTAGAGAAGCCTGGAAATTATCAAACCTGTTACTGCTGCAGTTATTTCTGGGCACACAACAGAGACAGAAAAAAGAAAAACAATGAATTATCAGCACGAAGAGGAAAATGTAACCTGACGAGTTTGAATCCAAACCTCCCTGCTTGTGCACATAACCTGCACTCAGGAAGCAGCCCCCTGAAAGCAGCTCCGGTGTGCTTTCAGCAGACCAGCAGGGAGACGGAGCCCTGCCCAGGGTGATCCTGCAGGACCCCCATGGTGGTATCTGGTGTCCAGCTGTGTGTGGACAGGCACTGGAAACCACCAAAAGCAAATGTTTCTCTCCTCTGACTACCTTCCCAGCTTACATGTCTGGCTTCTTCTGACTGCTGTTGGGTATAACTAGGTGGAGTGACTCCACCCAAATCACTTCTGTAACTATTAACTAAGGTGTATCAAGGACGTTGAAGGAGTAGGGTAAAGACAGAGAAACTAGTAAGGCTATTTCAGACGTGCTAAGAAATTTGCTTTTAATGAAGAAGTCACCCGGCACACCAAAATTAAAGATCTGCATTTTGATTGATAAAATCCCATAGTTCTCTGAAGGAAAAAAAAGGAAATCAACAATATTAATCTGTGAAAGTTTATCTTGACTTCTTTCTGTTTCCCAAACTATTTTCCCATTTCTTTCAGTGCATTAGCACCTTCACCCCTAATAAACAGAATTGCAGAATAGTTTGGGTTGGACCTTAAAGCCCACCCAGCTCCACCCCCCTTGCCATGGGCAGGGACACCTCCCACCAGACCAGGCTGCCCAAAGCCCCATCCAGCCTGGCGTTGAGCACCTCCAGGGATGGGGCATCCACAGCTTCTCTGGGCAGCCTGTGCCAGTGCCACACCACTCTGATTAAAGAATTTCCTCCTTGTATCTAATCTAATCCTATTCTCTCTTTTACCTCTTATTAAAAGAATGACTGTTGCTGTTTTTCAGATCAACATAAAAAAAAATACAGGCACCAAACTCCCTTTTCACCCTATTGCACTAGTGATAACACACAGTGTACTTTTGTTTGAGCACTGAGCAAGCATTTCTAGAGAAATATTTGTTTTCTGACAAAGAAAAGGCATAGGCCTTATGTCAGGAATGGAAAGAAAAGTCACAGATAAGAACACCATGTGATGTTAAGAACTAGTCTTTCTAGGAATGTATGAGATGCATAAACAGATTGCAATTTAAGAAACTGAGAGCACCTTATCCCAACAATTTATCAGTTTATCAACTGACCTCTGACTTCACATCAAAACAGAAGTATTGAATAATGCATTCTTAAAATGTAACTTTGCCTTGATTCCATTAAAATAGTCCATAAGAAAAGCCCTCAATGTGGTGCACATTACTAGGATTCAATACAGTGCTTTCATCTGAAAAAAATAAATAAATTATGGCACAAAGAACTCAGAGGTAAGATTATTTGCTAAGTAGGTACATTTAAAAAAAATTGCACACTTCTTTTGCCTGGAAGCATGAACTCTGCTCATTCTGACTATATGGGGAAACTGGCAAGTGCCAGTTGCCTTCCTAAGACACAGGCAGCACAAAGTGTTGAACTGGAAGAGCGTGCTTTGGAAGCCAAAGGCTCCAACTCTGAACTGCTGAGCCACAATACACCACCAAATGGCACAAGAACTTTTAGGAGCCAACAATTCTCAAGAGGGAGATCAAGATAAAGAGATTATTGTTTACCTGCCAAGAAACGGCCCCCAAAACAGCAGTTGCGACAAGGCTGAAAAATACTAGCTGTTCTGAAATTAAGCAGAAGTGACGCATTCCTTTGGATGCCATAACTCTGTCGAGGCTGTTGTTTTCTGCACGGTGGGTATAGTATATCTTGTGACAGTCATTTAGTTTTGTGTGAAATCCCCAAAGAGTTATAAAAAAAATCACGTGACAGATCATCCAAAAAATTCCAAAAATAGAAAAACCAGGTATCACAAAATACCAGAGATCCAAATCGCGCAGCTTAAAGGCGGCAAGGATGAAAAAGATCAGTTCAACGACTCCAACTGAGATGACAGAAAGCCTTCTGCAAATCTTACCACGGTACAGGTAAGGTTTCCATCGTTCAGTAACAGAAAGTCCACTGAAGTAAACGTCGAGAAGGGGATCTGAAATCAGGCAGCTGAAGAAACAGGCCAAGGCAAATGGGTTTGTGGGAATGTGCAGCGATGGAAAAAAAAGTAAGGATGTAATGGCTCCAAAAATTGCCAAATTTGGAATTGCCAAAAAAGACTTCATACGTAAGTCAATAATTAACACGGCCAAAGCCATAACCAAGAGAATGATACTCATAGATTCTTCCACCAGCATCGTTGTGCTGGCAATTGCAAACCCAACTAGCTCCAAGAACTCAACTGTTGTCAGCAGAGTCGGTCGATGATGGATACAACCACAAATCCTCTCAACCAAAGCACACAATACCCTTAAAACAATGGCAGAAAGGAGCAGATATTTAGTCGCTTCTTCTTTCACATCATCCTTGAAGGCAGAATTATTAAGAAAACAGAGAAGGCCAAGCAAAAAACCAAACCAAAGATTGGAGAGACTCAAACTTGCTGTTTCCATTGAAAAATAGTAGTAGAGTATGCTGGCAATTCCAAGAACAAAGAGTCCCAGAATAAATATTACCAAAATCAGTGCATCTGCAGTTTTTTCCCATCTGACATAAAGGCCCATGCAAATGGCAACCAGTAAGTTGATTCTGGCAAGATAGCCCAGATATCTGACCGATGAATGCATGTTCACTTCTCTGTTTGCTTCTTCTAGTCTTGTCATTGCTGCGTAGAGACAATGACTAACACAGTAACGCAGTGACCTACACATGTAAACTGCAGTTAGGGGGTTTTACCCACTTGACTGAAAGAAAATATTTGGGTTTCATCCAACAAATGCAATGTAACAGCTGTCTTTTGTAATATCATTGCAGTAACAGTGGTCCAGAATCACTGAAGTCCTGGAAGAAGAATTAAAAGAAGCGTTAGTGGCAATTAATTCAATTTAATCATACACAGCATAAACATGACACATTCACTTAACATCTAAATTAAAAAACACATAATGAATATCAGGGAAGTCTATTCTCAAGAGTCAGTCAAATTGGGGTCATTATTAAAATAAATTTATGTGAAAATCATATTATAATTTCATAATTTGAACATATGAAAAATTTAAACCAAACCTTGCCCATTCAGCTTTTCAGTAACACCCATTGGGTATCTTATCGGATATCTACAGGTATCCAAAATATTCTTATGATACCCATTACCTTCTAAAACATTTCTCCATTGTTTTAAAGCATTGTTTTATTTCAGCACCACATTTTACAAGTTCTCACTTTACACTGAACATTTTTGGTATGTTTTGCAAGACTTCTTTTTAGTAGTCAAATAGCTACAAGGGTTTACAAAAAGAACTTCACAATCAGTTAATGAGCTTCAAAACACAATAGATCACAAAAAAAGCAATTATCATTATCTCCACTTCTGGGAAGGCGAATGGATACACAGTTTATCAACTTGTGTGGCATTCAACATATTCAGAGATAAAATCCAGCCTTTTTTTTTTTTTTTTTTTTTTTAAGGTCAACTCAAAGCCTTTATTTGCACCTCTGCGAGACACTTTTTCCCTACCAAAAAGACATGCAAATAAAATGAACAAGATAAATATTGTATTTAGAATGTATGTGCTCCTACCCAGACCCATTTAACCACCGGTTTTCTTTTCAATATAGTATAGGAACACATAGTAATTTTTTTATTTTTATTTTTTTTGGGGGGTAGGGGTTGCAAGAAAACGTGGCTATGGAGATATCCCTTGAGATCATCAATAATTTACAGAAAATGTTTCTTCCTGGTCTGAACTGGATCTTGAAACACGAGGATTATTCTAATTCTACTGGTGTTTAATTTTATTGAGTTTACACATAAAGAATAGCATTCATTTCCATAATTAGAAACAAAAGTTCTTGAGGAAATTCTATTTCCACCAAAATCTGTATTTCACTGTATTTAATGATAGTTTTCTACTTCACACAATGTTGTCAGAGGCAAAGTTCAAAGCTCTCTTGTTAAAGGCAAAAAAGGTTTGTGCTTCAAAGCCATAACCCTGCTCTGTATGCAGAATGTGTTAGAAACAACAAACTGGTAAGAGTTACTCCAAGAACAAGCTTTCTGAGAGCTTACAGGTAAAGGAAAACACACTTACTTCTGCTTTTTGAGCATTTTGCACCTAGAAACTCTAAACCAGGAGTGACTGAATAAATAAAACAGAGCCTACACCTCCAGAGAAAGTAAGACAGAAACCAGCAGGTGGATCAGAAGAAAATAAAGAAACAATATGATCAGTATCAATATTTTTCCCTTGCTAATTTTCCTAAGAAGCATCACAAATTAGAAGGGGCTCCAGAACAAATTCCCTTAGCTAAAATGTACTGAAATCCTGTGTAATAATTATATTTACATATAACGTTTGTTTCACAATGCATTAACAAAATGTTTATCTCAGAGTACAATTAGATAGGTTACTGGCAATCTCCAGCAAGTAAGAAGACTCATTTGTAGCCTCTATCATTTCTGAAGTAATTACCTAATTGCCCATCTTTCAATGACTTCTGAAGAGTTAATGGTACGAGAGAGCAGATAATGCCTCGAGAACACTTAGAGCTAGTGTTATAGCTTACTGCTTTCATTTATAATGCTGAGGGAAGTATTAAAGGACACTTTGACTGAAACTCCTAAGACTTCGTTCTCTCTTCATTTTTATTTTTATTATTTTTTTAAGTCAGGCAAATCAGTCCCACACTTTTGTTGTTCACTATCTGCTTCGGCTTCTCTGAAGACTGACACGCCGTATCAAACCAGCTTAAGTAACTGGTGCAGTGACAAACCAGGCCTAGGGAATTCTAGTTTTTAAATTACTTAATATCAATAATACATATTTTCAAAATATCTTAAATACCTAAGATACATTATAAATATTATTTGGAAAGAACTGTGCATTAAAAATCTCTAATTAAAACAGCATGCATACGAACTACTCAAAAGGGATGGTTATTACACAGTGCCATTACAAGTTCAAGTTCTTTGAACTTCAGCGACGTTTTTTCTTAGCTCTCATTATTATTAATGTTTGATACATATCAACTTAATTTTGAACTGCCTAGACACTTAAGATCTTGTAATATTTCTCCCCTCACCTAGTGGAATACTTTCAAACTTTCCTTTATTTCCTACTTTATACAGACAGCACAGTTCAGTTAGCTATCATATTGCTGGTGGCACCGTATCAGGTTATTACAGCACTGGTTTCACTTTTGTATTCCTGTAATACAAACAACGCTCATGTTACAGACAACCTGAGCCATTTATTTAAACTTCTGCGTGTCTTCTCCCCCCACACCAAAGTCACCAGTTAGCTCACATTGAAACCGTGAGTATGGAGGTGTGATTTCATATTTTCTTCCCTCTCTCAGTACTGATACTTGACTGCTGCTACACTGAACCATCCTGTCCTGTTACTTCACTCACCGAACCTTTCTGGAATCCCTCTGAGACGAGGGACTGCTGCTGTAAGTGTGCGTGCAGACAACAGCCTCACACAAGCCACCAGACCAGCCCATGCACAAAAGGCGTAAGCTCCCAACGAATATCCAGCTTAAAATTCTGCCGCTGTCACTAAATCCTTTTTGGGTAGGATCAGTGCAGAAGCAACACCACCACCCCCCAGCAGGCAAGCAGCCACTCTGAGGGGCAGAAATCCTCTGCCCAGTTCAGCGCGTTGCTGGCAGCAGGTCGTGAGAAATGTGGCACAGACGCTGCTGGTGCTGCCATCGATGTGCCCGCATGGGGTGCCAGGGCAGGGAACACACATGGGTTTAGAGCAGAAAGGCTCAGCAAGTGCTGAGTTATCTGCAAAGTGACAGCTCGGACCTTAAATTTGACCTCCTCTTCCTGGTTTTCCAGCAAAAAGATGGGCTAGTAAACCCTGCTACTGACCGTGAATGTCCTCTGAACCAAATCATGTGGTCAACTTTCTGGTCAGAAGAAGAAAAAGTAGTGTTTTTGTGATTTACATATCGTATCTCGCAGATATCACCACAGCAACTCCAATGGGAAACTTCTAGGGCCGATTTATTCTTTACAATGCAACTCTTTGCTACTTTTGTCACTCGTTTGTGCTTATACTTTGAACAAAGACAGTTCAAAGTTTACTTATTTATTTATTTTTTCTTTAAAGTAAAGGCCTTAATGTTTCATGTTGCATCATCCGCGTTAAATGTTTGAGCAAATCCATCTTAGACACAAAGCAAACAGAACGCGCGCGTTTCTTTTTAAACACTCATCAATTTTCCCAAGCCTGCGGTTTTAAACTGAACCTAAACCCAGATCTAAACTTAAGCTCAACTATCCAAGAGCCTCTTTACAGATACTCGGGAGCAGCGTTCCCAAAGCAGTTTTTAACGTGATTTGCAGGAATCGAAAGGAAAGCCCAGCAAAGCAGCTTTGGCAGCGCACCAGCAGCTGGCTTCGAGTTTGGGTGAGACCTCTGGAAACTGGACAGTGGCGGTCTCTTGGCTGGAGCTGGCCTCCTCTTTTATTCACCCACTTTCGCCCAAGTTTACAACAAAAGCAACTCCGGGAGACTTTAAAAACCAAAAAAGCGCTATTTATGCAGAGCATCAGCTGAGCGCCTCAGACCGACGGGCATCCGCCTCGGCCAGGGCAACGCGCCCGGGGGGTCCCCGGCGGGGCAACACCGCCCGCCCCGACCCCCAGCTCCCCCAAATCCCCCTTCCCAGAGCCCAGCCCCCCCCGGGGCTCCCCGCCGGGCCGGTGCCGAGCCCCCCGCTGTGCCCCGGCCCCGCCGCGCGCCCCCTGCCCCCGCCGGCCCGGCCTCACCTCCGCGGGCGTCCCAGCCACTCCCCACCCCCCCGCGCAGCGCCGCCGCCATCTTAGGGCTGCGGCGGCCCGGCTACGGGCAGCGCGGAGGCTCAAACGGCGCCGCCCGAGCCCCGGGCCCGGCCCCTGAGAGGGCTGCGGGGGGATCCCGGGAGGCCAGGGCGAGGCGCTGGGGGGGGGAGCGGGCACCCCCGCCGCTCCCCCGCGGTTAGAGGAGGTGGGGATGGGGGTGCTGCGGCCCCCCCCGCAGCCTCACACAGGGAGAGTTGAGCAGAGGGGGGATAGGAGGGGGAAAGACGCATCCTGCCCGGCACACAGGCACAAAATGGAAGGTGGGGGGGGGGGGGGAGGCAGCCAGACACACGCCCAGCCTGCACAGGAACCCCTCCTAAACCCTCTTCCACATTTAAGTAAAACGATCCAATACTCCTAAAAATTATTATTTTAATCTGAATGTTTCCTTTAGAAGCACCTGCTACGGATGCTGTGGTAGCATCATGAAAAACTCCTACTTAAAGCTGTGTTTCTTTAACTGTATCTTAGGGATACACTTCAAGCAACTAGTGGTTGAGCTTCCTAGATGATACTTTATTTGAAACGTAAGAAAAAGGAGCTAAGTTTCAATGCAAGTTTGCTAAATGCAACCCTTCTAGAAGTCTTCCTGCTATTCCACAGGTATAAAACAATGAATTTGAAGTGAGAATAAAGGAGCAGGAACCTGAACAACCCAACTTTGCAAGGAATCAAAGATGCACTGTGCATTAATGGAGGTATGATTAAAAGCACTTTTAATAATCACTTCCAAAGGCAAGTCAGCAAGTCTCCCTGAGGCAGAAAAGGTTAGGAAAATTCTGTGAAACGATGCTTTTTAATCTTCACTGTTAAGCAAGGGATCCAGAACACATCAGCTAAGCTCCACAGTGCTAGGGGCACACTTAAGTTCTGCTGAAATTTAATTTTCTTACAATTTTGCCCTGATTACGAGACTTGCATTTTCAGTTCTTTGGGTTGCTTTTCCCACTGCCATCCTTTCACAGCACCTGCGCAACTCAAAACCATCATGTGGAGGAATACAGGGATGACTTCAAAGGGCAAACTTACCGCAGCTGCTGCAAAGATATTTCAGAAGGACAGAGGGGAAATTAAGAATCTCTATAATGGAAAGAGGAACTGTATTACTAAGTGGTCACACTATAAGTAGGCAGAAAATAAATATGATACAAGATCAACTAGAGGAACTCCAGAAATATGTCCATAAAGCTCATGTCACAACTAAGATGTAGAAATTTAGTACATGAGTTTCAACTTAACTTCTTTACTAGATTCCAGTTTATAAAACAAACCCAGACAAACCCAAGTGTTTTCTTGAAAATAAGAACTATGCATTGGTTTTATTGGGCTTCAGTGTAAACCAACTGCAAGAGAAAAAAAAAAAAAAAAAAAAAAACACAAAAACAGAACACCCACATATCAAAGAAACAGGTCTTTTTTTTTTTTTTTTTAATAAATGTGCTTTGTTCACAAAAAGTAGTGACATAAAGACAACAAAAATGCAAATACACTTTTTTTTTTTTCCTCTCCAGCACCTTAAGAACGAGAGATTTGTGTCATCTCTTGCCCAGTCAAAATTTTCAAACATTTCATAACCTAGAAACATTCCTCTTACACCAAAGCTAAATATCCAACAACTCCCACCATCACTAGTATTGTTCAGGGAGGTGTAAATATTTATGCAAAACTGACTTTCATTCTCCACAATTCACTGTCCCTTGTAAAAAAACAAAACAAAACAAAACAAAACAAAAAAAAAAACAACAAAACAAAAAAAAAAACACTTCAGGTATTTAGAATAAGCAGCAAGAAAACCAAACTGTTACAAATCTCAGGTCCCTAAACCACAAATACAATGGTGTCAACAAGCTGCCAAGAAGGCCTAGATTTTAAATAATTATGTTTTAAACTCTTTAAGGATAAATCTTGGCTCATTTGTATGAATCACAAACCGATTTACATTGGCCAATGCCAACATTTCTGTCAGCTGGTACGCAACTTTTTTTTTTTTTTTTTAGAGGAATATAAATTAAAATGCTAGGCAGACTTCAAAGCATGTGCAGATTAGATTTCTAAAAAACAGCTGAATTTATAGCACCAATAGTTTAACACTAGCATTGCTGGAGTCAGTGAAGGAAGAGAGGTTTTGACTGATGAACATTTTAGTGAAATGGTAAAGCAGTAGATGCAAACACTGAATTACAGCTGGTTTTGAATCTGTTGTATATTTCATTAGGTATTTTCCATAAAAATTAAGTCAACCATAATAACTTGTCCTTTTTTTTTTTTTTTTTTCCTAAACACAAGCTGTATGGGTGTTTGGTTTGTATACAACTATATCATTCAGATTGAATAACAGTTTTGAATCAGATGTTTGGGTACACTTTAAATTTATGAAAAGAGACACAGAAAGCTTATATTAAAGAATAAAGCATTGCAGTCCAGTTCGCGTTTGAGTGTAAGCAGGACCAATACAGTATGACTCTTTGTAGGAAATTGTATACAAGAAAAAACAGACAGGTCAAACTGGCACTTTCAGTGCAAAACTTCAATGGAAAGTTTTCATTTCTGTAGCAACTACTGTTAAATCCACACTAATACTTCAGTTTGCCTGGTAACATCTGTATTATAAAAACAACATGGCAGATTGAAATGGTGTAAGGTGTGTTTCCAACTATGAAACTTTACGCTGTATTTATATTTTCTACCACGTTGCTGCTGTCAGTCTTAAATCCATGATGTAGCACCTAGTTCCAATCATTTGTGATAGGCACTCACTTACAGATTTTAAAGCCTAACATTCAAATTTGAAAATCCTGGTCATTTTTAAATAGAGGGCAATCTAAGCTAAAGTAATACTGAATCCTCTATTTTTAAATGCTGAACAGATATTTTTTTTTTTCCTGCAAAGTACTCACAAATTTATTACACGATTTAAAAAACTTCATAAACATAAACCACTTGGTTTACCTTCTTACAGTGCAGACCAGCTTTCAGACAGCTATGGGGTTTTCATTTAACTAAAATAGAAGACTGTGGTCCAAATAAGCAAACAAAATAGTGTATGTTAACTTCACTTGTGTGGTCTGAATATGTCTTTTGTGCAAATACACGTCCTTGAAAATCTTGTGAAAATGTTCCTTTTTTTTTTTATTAAACAAAATCAGTCTGTAGTTATCATACAATTGTTCTTAACTGTAGACCTCCCAACTTAAAGTTTGTTTTTAAAACACATAAATAATTTACTTTAAAACATGACAAAAAACCCACCACCACTCCCCTCCCCCCAAAAAAAAAAAACGAAAAAAATACAGAACACATTGGGGAAATACTGATGTATGTTAGTGCTTGTACACTGAAAATTGCAAAATCATATTCCAGCTTTTAAGTGAAACAATTGTCTAGACGTACCATACTTCTCTGTGTCTGGGGGATAACCTCTTCAGAAACCTCACATCTATCTGCTCTTTATGCAATGAAATTACACAACGTGTATAACTATGGATTAATATATTCCAGTGTTTTGGTGTTATCTCAAGAGGGCTGCAATTAAAGTAAAATTAAATGTGCATTATAGTTTCTCCAGCCCAGGCTTAACCAGAGCAAAAGAAATTTTGGAAAGAGAGCTTTGTTCCATAATTAAAAAGGGACATGTGTAACCAAGCATCTTAACCTATCTGCACATTTAATTAAAGTGCAAATTATTTCTTCCTACGTATACTTCTCAGAAGCCCACCAACTCCAGTGCCTTATGCTCAACCACATTAAGAGTTAAAATATTGAAACAACATTTAGCAAATTAAATAGAATTCACACTTCACAGCACTAAAGAAAAGAATGGTACCTTTCTGGAAGAAAATTAGTGATACATATTCTAAAGAAAGTAACAGCAATTTATGCTATGACAAGAGTCATTTGCATAAAACTTGTATTTTTTTCACTTTCATACAAGAATAGATTTTAAAATTCAAAAGTAGAAAAAAATAGCAAACTCTGTAAACTGTTGCATTTTCTTTATGCAAACCGTTGTTGTGTGTTGAGCCCACGTTAGTATAGCAAAATTAGTTAAGCAAGAGGTTTTTGACTTAGCATGTCAACTACTACGTTAACTTAGAAGCAATATAGGATCTTCGAGCTCATAAAAAGGAATTGAACTAGACTGGCTTTCTCCAGAGTCTGAGTCATACGGAGCATCAGGTAGCTCCATAAAACCGTAAGCTAGCTGTTCATCTTCTGTATCTGATCGAACGTAGCAGGAAGTGTTGGAATACTCCTCATCCTCTATACTGTTGAAATCCTGCGGGATATACAACATTCCCGGATAGTTCCTGCTAACTAAGTCACTTGTTGTTTGAAGGGAGGTTTTCCTAAAAGCCATCAGGTGCATGTGAGAAAACTTGGAATACTTGAAACGTTTAAAACCCAAGGACTCTATGGCAATCTTCCAGCTTTTCATCATCATAGCTCGGCGATTCTGGTGAGATGAATCAGGAGTTATTACAAGCAATAAGCCATTTAAGACGAGAAGTTCGTGTGCCTTCTTGCAGCATATCCATCGTTGATAGGGTGAAGGAAAGTAAGAAAGGAGGAGCGAGAAAACAACGACATGGAATAGTTCTCCAGGTAGAGAATCAATAGGATTTTTCAGTTGCTTAAGAAAGGCATCTATAGCATCTTGTGCCAGTTGGAGAGGTTGCTGAATTTGTAGATTCAAGAAGTCACATTTGTATACGCTCTGGTGGATTAAGAAAAACAGAAAAACAAACAAACATCAAGGTTAGTTTAAAGAGCAAATACAACTCACACCCAGATAATGATCAATAACATCCTCTTCCATTCCTTGAGAGAATTTCAAGCCTGCTGAACATCCCTCTTGCTATTAAATCAAGCACTCTAAAACAGCAATTTAAAAGTAATGCATATTACTAGCTTTCACAGTTGCCAAGAATGATTTGAGATATGCAGCAATTTAGGGGAGATTTGATAGCTGAGAACTATTCATTTAAAACAAAGAAATGAAATAGAAAGCCCTAATAGAACATATCAAATCAACTATCTCACAATTGATTTAAGAAGTATTCCGATGAGTGTACGTTGCTCGTTTCCCCCAAATCCCATGCTTTCATAGCATATCATGCATTGCCAATCAAATTCCATGTTAAGGTGTGGCAACAGAGTAAAACAGTGCAATTCTTAAAATTCCGATCTAGACTATACTGGGTTTCAATTTATATCTTTTTATTTTTTAAACAAACAAACCTGAAATAAGTAAATAGGAAATAAATTCAACATCATCAGTATTTCCACCAGCTTTTTAAAGAATCCAAGAGGCTTAATAATTTGGTCACTTGGAAAAAAAAAGAGACGTTCCTTAGTGGTATAGAAAAGGGAAGAAACTATGGCAAGGCAAAATACATCAGAAAGTTACAGTACATTAACTAATTTGTAACAGAGATGAAGGTACAAGTTTTAACCTTGCTGCAAATGCAAAGCTTACCAGTAGACATTTGGGCAAGATAAGAGTTTTAAATTCATCATTTAATCATTTGTGTGCTCAAGCTGTCAAAGATTGAAAGTGACACCCTGATACAACGTACAAAAGAACAAATTCATAACACCCTTAATCACAGAGAACTCAAAAAATACAAAATAGTAGGCTATTCACTAGGCTTAAGTTTTGACATTTTATATTCAAAGCCTAGTACTGACTTCTCTCATGAAAAGGTATTGAGATACAAGGCTGCAACTTGATAGAAACAAAAATTGTTATTAATGCTTACAGAACATGCAGTGAAAAAAAAAACAACAGACTGCTAAACAGCTACGTGAATATTAGAGCCGAGACAAAACATTCTCCAGAGCATATCAGAAAGGTGGAGGCAGACCTGCTGCATTTTCATATCCCCCTCCCCAAAGTATTTCTAACATATTTTATGAAGCGATATTAAACAAATCAACATTATTGCAAAGGTATTCACAAAGCAACTGATATGCACCGTTGTTCCCAAGTAAAAGATAACATTTCTGTATATATCAAATCATTCTCTCCAGAGAACATGCAGAAAACTAGAAAGAGTAAATCAATCTTCCAAAAATTTGTAATTTACTTTTCAATAGCTTTAATCTTGGCCTCTGATGCAGATGAAAAAATAATTCAAGAAAGATTGCAATTAAAATTCCTTGATCATCGTGAAATAATTACAATCATATTTGCAGGGTTATATTCCGCTTCCTTGTACTATTTAGAACAGGAAATCAACAGTAGTAACTTCAGGATATATAGTAACAACTTCAGAAGAAAAGTGCTTTGGAATGTAATTTTCCAAGGCAACATGCTAACTTTGCTTGGAAGGAGAACTTAAAGGCTACACATACACAGCTGAAAAAAGTTTACACTGCAAGCATTTCTCTGCAGTAGGAAGATACTAATAAAACAGTTATGCAGAAGAAAATTTCATGATTAAAATATGTTTCAACTGGAATCTGAACTCTGCAAGGCAGTTTTATGACAAAAATGTTGCTCTGCTGCTAAAGTGGGGATTGCTACTCTAGATGGACAAGTCTTGAACTGATCTTACAATCTTTCTAGACACTGAAACAGCCAACTCATATTTCAGTGCATACATTGACATTTAAGAACTCAATCCAACTTGTCTTTTGTCTTTCTTAACTTCAGTACCATTCCAGACTTTTTTGTCTCAGGTTGTATTTACTCCAATACAACATCTGCTGTATATTCGGCTTGTTTCCCAGCTCTATAAAATTGTATCGGGACTTTCACCAAATTGAGATTTGCCGTTCATTTCAATTACAGTGTTCTCCCTTCCCCTGACAAGTAAACAAGATAAACTCCTGTAGGAAAATAACAGCTGCTAATTATTCTCTGGAATATTTGTGCCACCGAGTGTTTGAAGGAGTGACCAACAAAAGCACCACTCAAGGAGAAACTTGTTCTGCTTGCCTTAGTCTCTCTTCCCCTTGAGCAGCCCCCCCGCCACACAAAGCACACACCTGTTTAACAGAAATGTATTTCTGCATTCATATCACACAGTTGCATTTTCTGTATAAAAACATAGATTCTAAACATTGTGAAGACATTTGTTCTTTTGTTTATGATTTTATGATTCTTATTAAATAAAGATTTTAGTTCCTCTGACAATGTTTCAATAACATCTTCAAAATTCCCCAAATTATCTGAAGTATCTTACTCAACTGCTACTTCTATATCTAACATACTTATATACATAGTGGATTAGCCTATTCTTATCAGTACATAATTATTTAACTCTTTATTCAACAATATTTAACAAACTGACTTCCTAAAAAGCCTCTGTGTTTCAATTTGTTTCAAAAAACATTTTAGTATCTTACGTAAAAGATCAGCTAAGTGAGGAGGTTTTACAGGTTCTTCTATTTTCAACTTCAACCACTAAGTTACTGCATTGATTTTTTAGGTCAGAAGGCAACATCAACTCCCACAAGAACCCTCTGGCTGTTATTCTGAAATCTTACAATCAGTGCAGACAACTGCTGGCCAAGAGATAAATTTATTCAGGGTACGCTGCTGATGCAGCTCAAAGCAGAGTCATCCCAAACACCAGCGCTTATTAATTCCAGTTTGGAGGTGGGCCTGAACTTACTACAGCAGTAGCATTTGAGTGCACCAGTTGTGCTCCTTTTTACTCCAAGAACGCTAGCTAAGTTGTGAGGTGCCCTGAATACACCAAGGTACTACCAAGAGGATGGCAGTAAGAGAAGCTGGTGAACCTGAGGCAGGCCTCACAGTAACCATGCTGATCTGTATGGCAGTGCTCCAGTGAGTTCCTGTCATCAAGGCATGTTGCTATGTCGGAATGCAGGAAATCAATTATCTTATCGTTCGACTGTACTGGGAGAGAGCCTGAAGAACTGGTTAGTACACAGATTACACAAATGCTGACTACCCCCTCTCTTCTGTTGTCTGGTCTGGATTATTTGTATTCCTCAATTACATCCACAGAAGCAGCCTTTCTAGATTTTTTTCAATAATGATTTTGGTCACTGTAAATTTAAACTTATTTTCTTAAGAAGAATTTTTATTATTTTTTTTTTTTTAAAGAAAATAGCATGACTGAATACATAGTAAACTATTACCTATTTATAACCTCAAATTAATGGTTAGACTCGTGTCACGTAACTTCAGGTGTCCAGGCTTCTATTACAGTCACTGTAGAGCTAGTCAATAAAGGATCAGAGATCATGAGATCAGAACACAATTCACCTCACTGTGAAAGAGGAGATTTTTAAGTTTCGCTGATTCTAGTTTTAACAGAGCTGCACTGACTAATTTGAACATAGAACCTTGGATGTAGACACCCGGGCTGCACACATCTCAGCTTGAAATTTACTTGCCATATACTGCCATTTTAAATTACTTAGGCTGCCACTTCACAATGGCATTTATCTTCTTCACATCCCACATCATGAGCAAGAAACAACCCTATGCTGATGTCCTACAGCATCTCAAGTGGCAGCAAGCAATTGTGTTTGGGCAACTGATGCCTATTCCTAAAATTAGGCAAGATGAAGTCCATTATTAGTTGCTTTGTGTTTTAGCTGAAACTAGCACTGAGTTACTTTAAAAAGCAATTTATATGACTCAAATATTTGTAAAGAATTTTTTTTTTTTTAATTTTTTTTTTTTTATATATACGTGCTCAGAGATAAACTAGGTGTTAGGAACTAAACCTGGTGACCACAACAAAATGCCAATTATTTTGCATGTAAACCACGCTGCAGCAAACAGAACACTCACTATTTTCATGTTAACTGTATTACTGTACTCGTACCTGTCAACACCTAAAGAGAGTTACCTTAAGCCACTGATTTTAATTTTACGCTATTATAAAAATTCAACTTTGTAGAAGTTAGCAAGATATGTATGATCAAAGGTCTCACATTTTCTGACAGAAATTCATTCCTTTATGTCTCTTTTCTTTTTTCTACTTTGTCATTTTGCCTGGTTAATAAATACTGTGTGCCTGGTTAATAAATACTACTAGGACTGACAAAAAAAAAAAAAGTCAGATCAAGAGTGAAAGACAGAAGAGACACAATTACAGCAAAGTTAATACAGTTGGAAATCTTACTACATAGGGAAAGTGAAACAATTGTATTGTTTGCATTACCCCAAATGTATTACTCACCTTACAAAGTTCCCTAAACAGTAATCTTGTACTCAGAATTACGGTTTAGTATCTGTAGCAATAAACTGAAAATCCCCTTTATAGAGCACTTCTGGTTACTAAAATTCCCCATAAAAAATACATCAAGTAGAGGTAATGATTATTTCTTTCTGTCAGCAAATGCAGCTTACCAGAGGTTCAAGCCTAAGCACAAGCCTACTCAATTTTCATTTATGGCTTTTAAGATGCAAGAACTCACCTGAGACTGCATTAAAAGATGGCTACTGAAGTTTTTCCAGTTTTAAGATGCACAACAGCATTATAAAGGCACAACTCTTGAACAAAAATGTATTTTAAAATCAAAGCTACAGTTAGCTATTATTTTGGAGCCTGTTCATGGGAATGGATGTAATAGAAGGACCACAGTTCCTTTTAAAACAAAGACATTTAGGATACATACTGATTAAGTATTAAACACAGCCATTTTGAAGCATTCTAAAATATCTGAGAGCCGAATTTATATCAAACATAGTAAATGTTACATACCTCAACAGCTGGAACAATATCTATGCCAACTGTCAGAAATTCTTCAAACTTCAAAAATGGATTAAAGCAGCTACCAACGTCAAGTAATCTGATCTTTCCCAAGGAGTGAAGCAACCTAAGAAGCAGCAAGAATTCAGTTTTATGAAGTGTTATTTTTGAAGCTATATTCTGAATTACAATTTCAGATAATTAATGCAAAAGAAATTCTTGTTGAATACTATGGTAGTGACTAATATAAGTGAATGCCTTAATTGAACTGCTGAGACGTCTAAAGAACCAAAAGAACAGTAAAGCAGATGATCCCCTCAAGCTGAAAAATTAACCTTAAGCACACCTGTAATACTTTTACTTCATAGAAGGGCTCAGGTTGGAAGGGACCTTAAAGACAATGTAGTTTCACCCCCCCCCCCAGGCAGGGACACCTCCCACCAGACCAGGTTGCCCAAAGCCCCATCCAGCCTGGCCTTGAACACCTCCAGGGATGGGGCACCCACAGCTTCTCTGGGCAGCCTGTTCTGGTGCCTTCCCTGCCTCTGAGTGAAGAATTTCCTCATAACTTGGGTACTTAAAGTAACAAAGTAAAATGGCAACCAGTGTGCCCGCTCATCATGCTGATCAGTGATTTCTCTACCACTTTATGTTTCCCCACTTACCTTTTTGTGGTACTTATTGACGTTTAAGCAACACAAGTCATTAGAGTTGAAGTTTCAGGAGTACACAAGAGAAAATGACAGCACTCCATGACCTACCTACTCGTCAGCCCCATTTTAAAGGGCATCCAAAGTCAAGTGTCATAACTGGTTTAAGCAGAGGACATCCACTGGTATTCCAAAGTAAACAAAAATATCCCTGAATGCGAAAACTTTTTAGACATTTTGCAGGGAATAGCTAAAATATTCTATTAGCTTTTTTTTTTTTTTTTGAAAATGGACGTCTGCTTGAGCTTCGCTCCAATTTTATTTTCAATGGATGCTATGAAAGTTGGATCAATCCGTACAGAACCACAAACTCAAAAACTGGCGAGTGAAGTTGGAGCAGTAGCCACTTGGACGGACCACAAGTGCTCAGGAGTTTGAATTCCTTCTATTGGACCGTTTACAGGACTATAGCTAAGAATTTCCCGTTATGTTTTGTAAGAACTTAGAATACCCAAAATCCATTAACGGAGGCAAACAGAAGTGAACTCATAGCTTTCACAGGGAAGAGACTGATAACTTTCCAGTAAGTGAGTGTTGCTTTTTGCTTCAAGTTTCTGTAGCCAATTCTAAGTTGGCACCTTCCAAATATCATTTGTTGCCTTTCTGGGAAAGATTCAGCCCTGAAGAAATGTAACTGTAAAAAATTTCAGAAACAGATCTACAGAGCTAATGGAGTCCAAAAAAGCCATAGCTGTACTCACATCAAAAATAAAGCTGTGAGCAATACCACAGAAGTTTTTTTTTTTAAGAAGCAGCATCAAAGTTCTCTACGTTCCTCCCAAAGCTCTTCCTTAACTTTCAGTGACCTACCACGAAGATGTTAGAGAAGCAAGAGAAGATTCCTTGTTGCCTTCAGCTGAGTAACACTACCAATCTTTCAGATTTTCCTTCTACATAGCAGATATCCAGGGAATTCTTCCGTCCAACTACCAGCACCACCAAGACAAACAGCACAACAACTACCTCTAACAATCAGTTAAAACCACACACGTTATCAAGCTACCCTGTAAGGCAGCTGACACTGAGTGGGATTTCAAAATGAAGATGATTGCAACAATTTTTCCCCAACTTGGATGCCAATGACAACGTAATCTGTGCAACGGATTGAATTACACAGGAGGACCATTCAGCCTAGTGGCAACAAATCATAAACGTGGGCTGAAGTCAAGCAGCGTCTTTTTCCATGTAAGGTCAGCACTTCTCAGAGCAGCACTCCTCCTTGTCTAGCAAATACAGACTAATGGCTCAGTGTCTTTTTCATGCCAAGTCTAATGGCTTTTTCATTCAAATACATGTCTATATGTACACTAGTGTTCTACATTAGTCTAACAGTAACAGCAAAATAACTGAAGATTCATTTTGCTTCCTGTGGTCCCATGCGAGTTTGATTCTATAGTCCAGCTCAGAGAAAACTTCCCATAAAGAAGAGCAACAGCATCTTGAGTTCTCAACGTTTTCCATCTAAAGTATTAATGAAATACTTAAATAGACTTAATTTTAAGTAATGCAATATAGAACCCTCTGATTTCCAGGAGAACCCACTGCACCTACGGTGAAATAAAAAAATCACTGTGATGCATTCTGTTCCCCTCCTATAAAACCTACTTTTGACTCAGTGAAGAGGTTGCACCCCTCAGACTACTTCTGAAAGCATTAAGGCACGCTTCTGGATAGCTACACCTCTGCATCCCAAGCTGAGCAGAAGCCATCTCTTCTACACTAATGGACAACAGATCCCAAGACATTTGATGTAGGACAAAGATAAGTTTCTTCTTTCACTTTAATAGGTGTTCTTTCAATGACAGGTTTCTCTTTCATTCTGGTAAGACTACCAGACTCCAAATTCAGTGTGAATACACTTTAAAACCTCAACAGTAGCAGAGATTCAGCTGCTCGCTTGTGTTTTGACTTTCCTGCTGCTTGTCAGGTTGTGCTGCCCCTCTGAACACAGGTGCAATGAGTAACTTAGCAGTTTCCTGGCTGCCAATTCTATCTATTCAATCAGTAAGAACAGGATCCTAGTTAGGTGCTTCAATTAATTTTGGAGGTCTTCAGACCACTGGTGCAGACCTGCCTTTTTAAAAAACAACAAACAAACAAACAAAAACCACTACAACTCTCAAGTCAGATTCCTCAGTGAAAACATAACTGTCATCTAGATGACAGTCACTGATCCAGTGAGCCAATTACTGTGTTACAAAGGCAGTCTTGCTGAATTCACTGATAATCACCCTTCAACCCCATTTCCTAATGATTTTCACTCAAAGCAACTATATGGACAGTAAGAGAAATGCTTTGCACTGTAGGTAATCTCCAAGCACATCTTGAATTCACAGTTCTCCAAAGCACTAATATAGTGGCAGAAAACGTGAACAAAGATCAGGAACTGGTGAAGAAGTGTCCATAACCTGGAAATGAGTCCATTTTAAACTTATCTTACACTTGCTTATTTCAAGAACTTTATTCAATGGACTACAGTTCTTGATTATTAGCCCCTTAAAAATGTACATATTTTTAAGTAGGTGTCTTATAGGCAGGTGACATTTTCTCTTGGAAGTAGATGGAAACTAGAAACTAGGGTAAGTTATATAACCACCAGGAAAGTCATTGTATCTCCGTCATTAATCACTTCAAATGCTGACCTTCTAGTTTACAATTTTCAATTATCAGGCTACTATTTATCCAAGGATGGGAGGGGAATAAGAAAAATCAGAGGCCTATGCTGTTGTCAGAAAAGCAGAATGAAGCTATACAACTGGCTCCAAGTGCCAACACCAGCATATCTCAACTCTTCAGTGACATCCACACGTGCACTCCATGGGAAGGACTAGCTCGCTGAAAGAAGGAATGATGGCTTGACTGTCTCTTAAGGTACAACCTACCACCGGAGAAGAATCTATACAAGGTTAAGATTTTTACCATTAAGGATAAAAATC
The DNA here is from genome assembly GCF_964035555.1 of Netta rufina. Taxonomy (NCBI): domain Eukaryota; kingdom Metazoa; phylum Chordata; class Aves; order Anseriformes; family Anatidae; genus Netta; species Netta rufina. Next base: position 178,660,743 of record NC_140123.1, read on the forward strand.
AAGACTTTAACCTGATAGAAAAAGATGACAAGACTCAAACAGAACAAAGGGAGAAGCTAGTAAACAGCAGATAACAGCCACTTTTATATTTCAAGACTGAACCACTTTGAAGTCCAGCTTCACAGCAGGTGAAGATGCAACATTAGACACATAAGAACTGTTCCTGGGATGGAAATACGTACTGGGGACAACATATTACCAGTCCTTTTCCACTTTTATCTGTACGTCCAAGTTAGTTATTAGTATATAATCTGTGAGCTTCACCAATTTTAGTCTTGCAAAGAGGTGAGCAACATGAGCATCTGAAAATGGCTTCAAAGTAGTTGAATGCCTGAGTAGCAGTACAATTTGCACTTCTGGTTCCCACAGCACTTCCTACCACCACCTTTGGGATCTCATGGAGTGCTACCTACTTCTCTCCGCATCTTCTGGTCTTTTTTTTTTGTTTGTTTTAAAACCACGGTGGAACCTTTTACTTCCGAGCTAACTCAGTGCTTACCAAGAGTTTCGGGTTTTGATGAAAATAGCGGTGATGGTAACCAATGACTTAGCTGTTGCAGAGCAGCACTTACACAGAGCCGAGGACTTTTCAGCTTCTGGTGCTGCCCTGCCAGCGAGGAGGCTAGGGGTGCACAAGGAGCTGGGAGGGGACACAGCCACGACGGCTGACCCGGCCTGACCAAAGCGATGTCTCATAGCATGTGGCATCATGCTCAGCAATAAAAGTTGGAGTAAAGGAGGAAGAAGGCAGGAATGTTCACAGTGATAGCATTTGCCTTCCCAAGAAACCACTGTGTGTGATAATCCCTGCTCTCAGGGAAACAGTTGAATATCTGCCTGCTGATGGGAAAGAGTGAACTAACTTCTTGTTTGATTTTGTGCATGTGGCTTTTGCTTTACCCAGGAAACTCTTTGTCAACCCATGAGTTCTCATACTTTTACCTTTCTCTCCCCCATAGCAAGCAAGTGGCTGTGTGGGGCTGAGCTGCCTGCCAGGGTTAAACCACAACAGCCTTACAAACAAAAATTAGTACTTGACTTCTATGGGCAGTGATTTATAACAGATATGTCCCGTTTCTATAAGGTACGTACAACTACTAAAAATCTTACCATCATTTGTTGCTTACTCCAGCAACGTTGCTTACTTCAGACATGTTACAGTAATGAAAAACCCTCCTCACAGAACAGAGAAAACTGGACCAGTTCTTACAACTGTCCGCAGAGTATGAAACAAGTCAAATATAACATTTCATGGAAATGTGTTTATGCATTCTTATTCCTTTAAACTTAAGTTATTCACAGCACACAAGGAATAGTCACAAACATGAGCCTTGTTTTTTAGGAAAAAAATAGCGTGGACTGTAAGTGAAATAGAAAAGCTACTCATGAATATGAAAAATAAAACTCTTACTTGAGTGAAGGTTAAAAACAAAAGTTAAAACTGTTGTTAGGGAAATACTTCAAGGATAGTGCAACTTCTGCAGAGCCAGTCGTCAGAACGCTAGCATATTTAAAATTAAGGGCTGTAATTCAAAATTGCTTTTGAAGTATGTAATTGGAATCAAGAGTTTCTTTGCAATTATTTATGAACAGAAAGTTTTAAGTACTCTGATATTTACATTTGCCACTCGGTACTTACATAAGCAATTGACTTTTCAACAATACTGAATAGCCATTAGGTTCTAACTTAATTAACGTCTCCCTTATTTCACCTCAAGCTTTAATATAAATTGCACTGCACAACAATGACATACAAAAGCAAAATTACTCTAACACTTAAATGGCGATGACTAAGATGTCATTCTCAAGCAATCTTTACTGCATCCACCAAAACTTATACTACAGCTCAACTATTTCTTTAAGCATGGAAATATTCACATGAAAATGCACTTAGAAAAACAAATGTATCAGACTTTTCTAATATATTATGGGGAAAAAAAATCTCATCACACAAAGAGGAAAATAAGCCTGGAAAACAAGTAAAACTTACTCTTCTGCTATAGCCTCATGATTTGTCAAGCCAAGACTCGGTAAGGGTTCTTCAATCTTGGGAGGCTGGGAAACATTTAAGGCTGGAGTGGTCTTTGAAGCAAGAAGTGCTCTTTTTTCATCTTTCTCAAGTGCTTTTCTTTTTCCCCCATTCTGAAAATATTCTCGGCATACACTGAAAAGACAAAAAAAATTTCACCAGAAAAATAAAACGGTGTTTTGGGTGATCACTGTAGACAGAACACAAGACAGAGGTTTAAGAGATACAAATTCTGTCATCTTTTGAACAAATATCAGTTTTACTGCAACTTTGGAAAGTCAGCTTTAGGAACGACGTGACACACCCCCCAAAGACAGATAGGTGTTTTATTTCCAAATATCAGGCTGTGAGTCACAGTTGCGTAAACAGACTCAAATTAACTTCATCTGGATAGGCTTTCAATGCAAGACAACAGATGCCTTGTCAGAACATCACCAGTGGGTAATTTCAGCTATCACCTGAACTCAGCTCTCTATCAAGGCATGCTTTCATACACGCAATGGTTTAACTAAGCTCCTCCTAAATGCAGGGACTTCTGAAACATCCGTGTCTTGCAGTGCACTTAGGGAATGTGGAAAAAAGTGAATACAACCCAGGCTTATGGCCTTATTTATACCTGTTTCTAATTTAGAACCCCCCACCCCCTTTTTTTCCGTTTTAAAATAGCATCTGCAGTAGTTGTATCATTGAAGAAAGCTTATTCTAGCTTTCGTTTTTTTCCCTGTTTAAGCATTTTGCTAATTAGGAAACTGAACAAAATATTCAGTCACGCATGAACTGAAAGGTTAACCAGTTTAAAGGAATGAACATTATCAAAAGAGTTAAATTGCACCTGCATACTTCAGCCAGCAGTCAGCATTACTGTAAGAGGCACGAGCATATGTTCCAGAGAATAACCGAATTGTTTTGTCCACAAAATACAACTAGAAATGGAAACAATTTGTTGCTGTGAAATTAAAAAGCCTGACTCACCCTGCACAAAGCAGTATTTTTAATTAGATGCACCAGCCAAGCATTTGCATGAGAAGTTTAACAAAAATAGTACTTGTTCAAATTATGTGTTCATAACAACGCATTTTTACGATACTTTCTTGAAACACATTCGATCTTCCTCTAAAAAAAGCTGCAGAGGTTTGAGGTAATGTTCCAGAAGACAAATCCAAATTTAATTTAGTAACACTTTATATTGTCTTTATATTATCACCTTATATAAAACACCTTATATTATCTTCATCGTGCTTTGTATTTCACATCCTAGATTCAGGAAAAAGACGTGTTGGTACAATATGGCAGGTTAAATCACAAATAGAGACTTGGAATACAAAGCCTTATCTAAGTGATGGTGACATTACAGGTAACAAATATACCCAGACTCTCCACCATAGACAACGTGAAGGAAAAAGTTAAAAGTGTCATTATTGTTGAGTTTCATAAAGAGAAACATATATAATCGAACAGGTACAGATTGAAGCCACTTTACTCCGAGCTGTCAGGGAATGACCACTCTGCATCTGTACACATGTAATTACAGTAGCACATTACATCCACGTTATTAGTTGTTGCTGTGAAGGAAAGAATGAAGTTACCTTGTACACATCTCTGTGCTGACAGGCTTAAATGGCGTCAAGATCAAAACTGACCCGTGCCTAACAAAATCAAAGTACAAGCAAGTTTTACTTGCTTAAGCAGGCCCTAGGCATTCTTGCACTAAATATGAAAAGTTTAAAATGCAGACAGTAACCTTACGGTAGTAAACAGCTATATGAGAAACAAACATAGTAAAAATTATATTCATAGTCAACAAGTTTATAGTTACAATTCCTCAGTAACCAAAGCTATTTTCAGACCAAAGAGAAGCTGGGTGGAAAGGATGCTAAAGAAATCATAAGATCCACATCTTGGCAGTATTAAGCAAGGTCACACAGAAGCAAGACCAGCAGTCCAGGCTACGATACTCCCAAATACATAAACTGTGAAATCACACCAACTCTATTAGAGACTGTATATATACAATTCTAAAATTAACAAGGTTAAAGAAATCTGAACTTAGGGGGAAAAAAAATTAAACCCCAGAAAGACTTGGATTTATTGCTGTTATGCTAATAAAAGTTGTATTTTACACTATATTGAACTATTTGTTCACAAGCATATAATCAATTTAGAGATAATGTCTTTCATAACTATTTAGCTGTGTGTCATTTAGTCAAAAGAAAACACAAAACTCAGGAAAATCCATTTCCTCACCCTGTTACAGCTACCTTACCACTTTGTAAGCATTTTGCAGTGTCTTAATTTTACTCTAAAAGTCTTTTTTCTTGTTACCTCTTCTTAAACATTCAGAAGCAACAGATGACTAAATACTGTCATACAGCTGCTGACACCAACAGGTAAATCAGAACAAAACAAAAAAAATCCACAAACTTGGGAGGAATGTATTGTTTCTTCTGCTCAACTATCGATGTTATCACCTTCTTCCGTCGCTACAAGCTGTCATGCTGCCCAGGTTAACACTGGTGAGCTGTTGTGCAGGAGAATAATCTACTTGCAAAATGTAGCATAACTTCTCCTGTCACTATGAAGAAGCTATTTCTTCCTCATAGTTGGTACTGCTGTCATTCAGTATTTCTTCCCCATTATTTTACAGCTCTCTCTCACGTCAGCTGAGTTCTGATGTCATGAAACACCAAAGTCAACTATGGTGAGAGGCACTGTCTACTCCTGGGTTTTCACTGCTGGACAAGAGGGGCTAGAGTCAAAAGGCAGCTGGAGATTGGGTAAAACTCTTCATGTTCAGACCCGTCTGCATACTTGTGCTGTGCCACAAGGAAGCACAAGATACCAAATCCACCCATCCAAACAAATACCCCCCAACAAAAAAAAAATTAAAAAAAATCAAGTAAGATAGCAATTCATAACCACTGAGGGTTTTCTCCCCAAGGCCTCACAGGAGCTGTCTCTGTACCTCACACGTATGATGGGGTAGCACCGATCACATTGGCACTTGCTGCTCATAGTTAATAAAATGTAAGGCACTCAGCAGGTTACCCTTATGGTGACTTGTTGATGTAGCCACAGGTTTAACTTTACGGTTATTAAAACCCCATCACCAATCACACTGTGGTTTTGAGTATGCAGTTACTTAAGACTCTGCATTTAACAACTGTCTCAAGTAATGAATAGACTAACCCTTAATTATCTACAAAGAGAAATAAAATGAAGGAATCTATTTTATAACTCTGAGAACTGCCACAGCTCCATTTTAACTGACATTTAGGCTTCCACTCTTTGATGATATATTAGCTCTACAATTAACACACTTGTTTTGAAGAATTGTGCAATTCAAATGCTACCTGAGCTAACACTTGCTACAGTTTACACAAACCAGCAGAATAAACTTTTCAGTTCTAAACTGTTTTAAGCTTGCTGGCAGGTATTGGTAAAGTGTGCAGTTCATATCTTTGCTTATACAAAAACTCCAGGTATTTTCTCAGTGAAATATGTTTTCGATACTTCAAATCTCAAATTATAACCAATTTGTTCATGGTGAACAGCCTCCTCTCTGCACCCTCTCCCCCCCCCAATCCCATTTAGGCTGGACACATATAGAAAGTTCCAGTTAGAGAGTATGATACACATTCATCAGATAAATCGTTTGTTCACACTCTTCAGCTATGAAAGAAAAGCTTTGTTGTAGAATACAGTAACCAAAACCACATGCTTCAATAGAATATAAAAAACTGAGGAGAGGGTCATGTTTCAAATCCTCGATTGCCAAAGAAACACCATACGAAATTTGAAATATGTCAAAAGAATCAGCAGTTATTCTTCTTGCCAAGTAATAACTAACAACTAAATTAATGCTGGTCACTTTTTATCTTGGCAAAGAGCAGTTTCTGATGCTGAGCTTTTTATGAATGCTTAAGAGTTTCAAGGAGACAGCTTTGCAGGCTAAGAACCGAGACAGTCCATCTTCTCTGCTTTTCAAAGAAAAGGTGAGCCTTACTTACGTTCTTTACACTGTTTACTAACCAGAATCTAATATTGAAAGATCAAGCTCAGTGAGGGTATAGAGAAATAACATACTTCCCAGAGCTGAAGAAAAGTCTAGACTTCTCATCGCGTCTACAAAAACTTTTCTTTCCTGCTCCCACACATTTACAAAGAAGCATACTAAACTCAACTAAACTCAACTGAAAGAACTGCTGGCCTGAAAAAAAAAAAAAAAAAAAAGGTTGAACTCTTCTACAGGTTTAACCTCTCCTACCTCATCCTGAAGAAAAATCAAGAAATGGAGAGTTCTTAAGGTCCCTTGGAGATGTTAATCATGCAGGATGGCTGGAAAACATTCTGCTGTTGTCATAAGCATCCAGATTTAGGTTAAGAAAATCCTACATTCAGCCTGTATGACAGCACTATAGCACTATGCATTACGAGTTATCTTAATTATATTTCGTTGAAGTTCAAGTTGAGAAACTTGTATGCAACCCATTTTCCCAATTTATTTTTCATACTTGTCTCAGTTCTCAGTATTTGGGACATTATCTTTTTGAAAAACACAGCCAGGTCTGTAATCAGACATTTCTCCCGTGTTGTGGCCACCCCCTCACCACAAACCAACTTCTGGAGGCACTATCCTTCACTACCTGAGGATTCCAAGAATCTGAAAATAGCTAGCAGTTACTGTATGATCAACGCTCTAATTAGCTCTAACACTCAAACAGATACGCTTTTGTCAGAACAAAGTATTTAAAAGGAAAAATAAAGGCTGTCATACAAACACGCACAATGAGCATTAAATCCTTTTTCTATTTTAAATAGTTTCCCTTCTCCTCTTTACCCCACATCTCTCCTAACTAATTCTATTGAAAGTGAATTGCTCAACTAAGTGCATTCATCAAAAAAGCTACAAAATGGCACTATAACGACTTCAAACATTAATTTATTCTATCCTCCAATCCCAAACAGACCTAGTAGTTATTTTCAAAGATCTTATAAGATCTCCTATGACTAAACAGCCTAGGTGATAGAAAAAAACACACAAAAGCAAACAAACAAACAAAAAAACACATTGCTTTTGTGGGAAAAAAAGCATCCCATGGGTGTTTCATATTCAGCTTGTGGTCTGCTACAGAATCCAAATGCTTTTCTAAAAGACTGACAAATAACCAATGACACCCTGGCCTGTATTTGCATAGTTGACAGTATTTGGTATAGTTAACATCATTATTAATCTTAGTCCTGCCCTCAGAGTGAGGATTTTTATTTGGTCCCATTTTCAAATTTTATGACCAGACTGTATTCTAGCAGATCATTAACAAAAATATTGATTAGCAATAGATGTAGAGACAGATGCTTACAAAGCCCATCTCAGTGAAACAAATATTTAAGATAAGGTTCTAACATCTGTTCTCCGGAAGTTTTTCCAAGCAGTTCTGCATTCCCCAAAAAGTAACTTCATCAAGACCGTATTTCTTCAGTTTACTCATAAAACTGTCAAAAGACTTTAAAAAATGCAGGTCTAGATAATGTTTTGTCATGTTAGCTATTTCTAGCTAGTTAGAATTGCAGATTCTGCTTTTTGTTATTTAAAAAAATAGCCAAGTCAACACAAGTCTTAACAGTGATGCAAAAGCAACAGAAAGAAGCAAACCTGCTAGTCTAGCTCATTTTGGTTTAACTAGAACCAGAACAGGCTGGCATTCACTGTCCATACAAAGGTTCACCAGGCACTATGACAGCAAAAATTAAGAGTTAGGACAATTTTTCAGGGTAAACGCAATCTTATCCCATTTCAGTTTAAGTTTTTTGTTGTAACAAAACTGAAATGAAAGAGAAACAGAAATGTTAGTTTCCAAATATCATTTGCTACTTTGCATTTAATTACTAAAGATATACAAAGAAATCGAGGGAAAGACAGCTCAGTGCAGTCCAGGCTTTTTACAACACCACCAGGCTGTATCTAGAAGGGGACAAGGTTTTGAGCACTCTTCCCCCATGCTAGAAACTGCATAGTATCGCTGTGGAAAGATAAATGAAAGAAAACTGGCCCTATACAATGCAGCAGATGGTCAACAGCACAGCCTACCCCTTACTGCTTTCTCTCTTACAGTTTCTAGAATCTCAATATGTGCAGTTATAAATAAAAAATAATGAAGTAAAATTGTAAGTTTTAGGTCACCTGGTATAAGCACTAACTTCACAACATGTATTTTGCCAGTACCTTCAACTAAACAACTAGAAAGACTTTCAAAATGATAACCTGGCAGGAAAACTATTCTTGATGCTGAGAAGAACTACACACAGCTTCTCTGATGGTTATTCTGCATCCATTGGTTTACTTTATCAAGTATCTGGTTATACAAGAACACAAGAAAAATGAAGGAAAGATTACCAAAAAAAGTATTTTTTTCATCTAGTGGAAAAAAACACTTTTCTGTTTCATATGTCTAAAAAGATCTTCCTTAAAAGGAAAACCAAGAAAACCCAAGCTATCCTTTCTTCAGCAGAGATACACCAGTGGTTCCCAAGCACTTTCAGCATTCCACTCACAAATTAAATTTCATCTAATACATCAGCTACCTTCCTGCTGTCATGATGACAGACAGTTAAAGAACCAAACAAAAACTTTCCGTGAAGTCTCATGCATGTGAAGTTCTCTTGCGTGCAATTAAGCAATTAGACACAAGGAGGAGTAAGGAAAACGGGGCCTGCCATCTGTCTGGCACACCTCCTGGTCCTTTGATAAGGAGGAAAAAAATTGCAGAACACAAAGCCAATCTGCTGTGTTTTGGTACAGAGCCATCCAGGCCTCAGTTTTCAAAAAATTGATTTTTTTTTTTTCTTCCCTGATGTAAAATTCCTGACCCCTGGACTTTACAGGCTGAAAAGGTCCATGTTTTAGAAGCAGCTTTATACTGAGAAAGAGCATTTTAGTGTCTCCCACCAGGTGGATTTTCTTCTTAGTTCATGCTGCAAGGCCCAGACATGTTTACTCTGTAGGGCTTGTTGGAACTACCAAAAAAACCCAACCACCCAACTACCAAACAAGCAAGAGTGTCAAAATGCCTCAGTACAAAGGACATCAACTGTTCCTCCACTGTCAAGAAGGAACATTATCCTGTCCTACAGGGAAACAGGCAAGCTTACCACAAGCTAGGGGAATACTACTTAGCAGAAATTACTTTAGATAATGTGCATATAACTTTACTGAAAAAGTTTCACATATCACTTGACAATCAAGGTGTAAAAAATATTGAGCAATGTAGCATGGGAATCATCAGTCCTGGGTCCAGTACAATCAGTACTTGCACAGATAACCAGGACAGTCAGTATTCCTCTCAACTGCTCTGCAAATGATGCCAAGCTGGACAGAAGAGAAGCTGCAAGAAATCTCAGTATTAGAACTCAGTATAATTTAAGAGTGCAATTTAGTAAAGAGACAAAGATCAACACTTCTACAGAAGTAATGAATAGCATAAATACCAGAAAACAACTCACAACTGAGAAAGCCCATAAAAAAGAAACTCTCAGTTGCAGATCAGAAGTGAGCATAAGTCATTGACACAAAACCAACACAACTGAAAAAGAAAAAAAAAAAAACACCAGAAAACCCATCAAACAAGGCCAGCTGCATAAAAAGAGTTTAATCAATAGTATTTCTTCATTTTACTTATCTCTAATGATGCCAGTGGAACACTGCGTCCAGTTTTGGGCACAGTTGTTTCAAACTGACTCACCTCTCTTGAAAATGAGACAAGGTAACACAAAAAACGCCCAGGAAAGGGTAAGAAATACTTGAATGTTTTCTTAACCTAAAGAATCAACAATTGATAAATAAAGGAATGGTTTTCAAATATTTAAGAGTGTTGTAGAGAGAAAGAAAATGAGCTTATTATCACTTGCTCCATTTCCTGCAGGCACAGAACATCTCAATTTGCTACCAAGACGACGGCAACTACACCAACTGTTTCACAGTCTCTGCCCCCCAATTTTTTTGTTCGTTCATTAGGCTCAAAAGACCTGTGTTACAAGTTCAAGTTTAGTGGTACCATGCCTGTTTTACCTCACTGTCTTTCCCTTATTACTTTGTAACACTCACCTCCATGGTGGCTATTCCAGAACTGGAACAGAATGGTACTTTGTTAATATTTAATCTATTTATTTTCAATCTTCAGTGATTTTAAAGATTGTAGGGAAGCTGGAGAGCTCCACCACTGCACCATTCTAAGAACAGACTAAGAGATGCCTACAAAGACTTAATGACATGTAGTTGATATACCTCCTCTAGGTCACATCATTTAAAAGAACTGTAATACGATGATGGGAAGGAAACAAGGTGTTCTAAACATCTAGATGACTGAAGTCACTCACTGTATGTCTGTCTCTCAGATGTACAACATCTTCATCTGTCTGAAGACAGTCCCAAAGGCAGGACCATGCATAAATTCTTCTCCAGGTCAGATTTCCAAACTACTGTGTTTTTTTGTTGTTGTTGTTTTTTGTTTTTCTGTGGTACAGACTCTATGGTATGCCTCAACTTTATGTAAGAATACTGAGTGACTGACATTTATCCCCTTGAAGTTTCCTCAGAGATTGAAATAGTTTATTTGAACTCGTTCCATGATTTTGTTATCAGGACGTGTAAGAAGTTTAAAATCCATGCACTTATATGCACAAATCAAACCCGAACTCTGTACATTAAACTTGAACTACACTTGTTACATTAGTTCAGTCTAGGTTCAGACAAAATTACTTCATTGGTATTTGCAAACACCTTCAGCATTTGATGGAAAAAAAACATTGTTGAAGATGCAATTGAGGTCTCACATTAGAAGAAACCATTCCATAAGCTATATATCCCTAACAAGCTGGAACAGTAAGACAGTTATTTGTTTCAGCAACCAATAAACCATTAACATTTTATGGAACAAATCTTAAAAATTGAAAAACAAAAAAACTTAAATCCTGTATTATAAAGAATTGCAAATAGAAATGTGCAATTACATCTTTCAAATACATTTAGGTTTACCTGCAACACCACTCAATCCGGCCTTCCCCTTCGCAAGTTTTTGCCCAGTGATTATCTGCGAGGTTTTTCATTGCCACAGCATATTCACAGAGAGTTTCCTCATCCTCACAGTGCTCACGCCAGATCTTATCAAAGTCTCCCACTAAAGAAAACAACAACAAAAAATTGCATGTTAGATACAACGCACACGTATCTAATTGCACATGAGATACGACAATTGCTGCTTTATTGTAGATGGCAAAATTCCCATCTTCCAATTAAAAGGAGTTATATAATGTAGTAAGAGATTGCTTTACCTGCATTTAACAACAAAAAACAAGGCCCTCTTTCTCTAGTTAAAAACAAAATTCCAGGTTTGGGAGATGGAAGGGACTATCAGGTACTGGAGAAGCTAGCAATATTCTCAGTATATGGATTTTGTTCAGTTTGTTCTATGAAATTAGAGTTCCCAGGAAGTTCTGCTTTCAGGTTTCTGTGCATAGCTATTAAACTTGACAAACAGTTTTAGAAATTAAAGACTGAAAGGCTTTGTAGTCACATTCCTGTTCACTGCAACTACCCTGGGTGATGTTACATGTAAAACTGCCTAACTGAAGGTTTATTCAAGGCTATAGATTTCTCTGGATACATTGGAAAAGGAATTCAAGCCTTCACAAATGTCTGCCTATGCAGTCAGTCTTGCCCAATTCGCGTCTAGGTGACAGTGCAGAAGAATCAAACTGACTACAGTCAAAAAATCAGATAAATTTGCCTGCCAACATCCAGGGACAGGCTTATTTTCACTTTCCTCACCTTGCTGAAAAAGAAGGCTTGCAGGTTAAATTCTGACACCTCAAAGTAATTAAACATCATGATTTTCCCACTTTTGCTGGGAAGCACCTACTTCTTGCTTTACATAATGTACTGTCAAACAAAAACAAGGTAAATGCCACTGGTAGCAAGCCATAATTCCTGCTGAGGTTTCTACAGCGTGAAAACTCTTGGTATACTTTTACTAAAGGACACTTCTACACTACGAAGGAGAAGAAAAACATGCTCATTAGTACAGTCCTCACTAATTCATTTTGTGTTTCTTAATCAGGAATGTGTGCACACACCTGGTATAAATTTATGTAGATCTGCAGAATATTTATCTACCAATTTTGCATCTATAAGCGGATGCAGATAACAGCAAGTTATTAAGAGTAGAGCTATATTTTAAGATTCAACTGACAAGCAACATGCTTTTAACAACATGGTTCCAAAACCAGTTTTCGCAGCACCTTACTATGAGAAAGAAACATTTACAAAGTGTATCCAAGCATAAGCCAGCTATGTCTGCTACAGACTGAAAGTAGCTTACAGTATGACTTGTCCTCATACCAGTAAGAGATTTGTTTTTCACCCATTTACGAGAACTCCTTTGATGTGCTTTGTTTTAATTAGCAGTAATAGATTTCTTCCTGTCCCAACTTTTATTTTCTTTTTGCGTTTGTACAAAGCAGTAATAACTGCTCTCCCCATCTGTCCTCCAGTTCCAGCACGACTGGGTATGACAGACAGCTGCACACTCAGAAGATCTAAGCCAGACATCCAGGTTTCTGCCTGTGTAAGTTTGGTTTAGGGATGTCACAACTATTTTCTCTTCTTCAAAAATAATCATCAGCACACTCATGCAATCATCAAAATGAGTCATCCTTCAAATTAGGTGTTTACATCGCCTTGGATGAGATGGCAGTCAAGATGGAAGGCTAGGAGTAGATGTGATACTGTTTTATTTAACAGGATAGGTGAGAGGAAACCCTCATATTTCCCAAACAATGCAAGTCTGGGGAGAGCTGCTCTATAGGAAAGGGCCTCATGTGGAAACAGTCAGGCAGGACAGGACAAATTCTAGTGCCAAGAGCAAGAAATGGTACAGACAGTGTCCTCCCTGGAAAGAGGGCAAAACGAGCACGACTCTAGGGAACTTGATTTCTTACATCAGAAGTGCTGAATATACACTGCATCGAGGCAGAAAGCACCAGCCCGGTCCAAAGTATGCTCTTAATAGCTGCTTAATTGGGATGCAATTTAGATAGTTCCATGGGTTTTCTGCCACAAGGCACTGAACCTTGCTGCATGAGCCAGGTAACTGTAAAACAGCTGAATGACACACAGTTGAGAGAGCTTTGTTTGAGGAAAACAGGCTAAAGAGAAACAAAAAAGTTTGAGTCTACAGACAAGGAGTCTTGAATTTAGGTACACAGAAGCAGACCTGGAGCTGACTACCAGCACCCCAGGATGTGAACTTTGGGTTACAATAAAACTGCCTATGGCAGTAACAATTTTTAGCACTGAGAGAAGAAAATAAAACTGAAAGATACAGACTATTAACGGAGACATGGAGAACCAACATGAAAAATTCATCATAAAATAATTCCATCACACATCCTATATCAAATCAATTCTGTGAGCACTTCTGGTTTGTCTTCATCTGTCAGTAAAGTATCTCTAAAGGTAGGGAAAATGGCAACACAGGATAGATACGGCACGGTTTCTGCCTGTGCAACACCTTGCAGACACAGGGGAAGGATGGATGAAAGCAGAATAGGACTCCTCATGATCATGAGCAAAATGGAAAAGTTCAATATAAAACAAGGCTTTGTTGTTCCAAGATGAGGAGACATCCGGGTAACGCATAAAAGGGCAGCTTCTATGCATAAAGCTGTTTCCTCATAAAATGCATAATTTAGCTTAAAGTTCACGTAGCTTGGCAAACTAAGGGAAAAAAATCCATGACAAACTTCAAAGATGTGGCTTCCTAGAGTTCCTAGACCATGAAATCACTGAACAACAGAACAGTGAGCAAGTGCAGGGAGATACTTCTGCAGCACTTGTCCTATATTCTTGTCTAAGCACCTGCCTTTGACTCACCGGGTTTGATATGACGACCATTTGTCTGCCCTTTTCCAGAACAACCACAGACAAAAGGTTTTCTGAAGAGACTGACATCACTGTGCAGTGACTTTCAAAGAAGCATTTGAGGTTCAGCTTCCCTTGAGCAAGTACCCTGGCAGGGAGTTATTTCGGCTTGTTTTCCACATTCTTCTCCAGCACGAGTTTTGAGAAAGCGCAGACAGGCGCATTAGGCAAATTTACAGGAACTCGAATTCCAGCATCACGCTCCAATCCTGCCTGAGTTGGAAATGCAAACAGCGATTCCTATCTGCTGACAGATTTTAAGGTAGTGACTACAACAGGTCTTGCAATATCTGATTTTCAAGTGGTACCCAGAACACAGCAGAGCTGTGTATTAATATTTTCAAACAGGTTTATAATCCGTGTGCAAATACGGCATTAAATCTGGTGCAGTTAAACATTTATTTGTGAATCATTGCTTGTGTAACCAAAAAGACTGTAAAATGTACAGGAAGCTTCCACAGCAAAACTAATGCTTACCAAAAAAAAAAAAAAAAAAAAAAAGATATTCTGTTAAGCAATCACTAAACCCATAAATTAAATTTAAGTCTGTGATAGCTGATCTAAAGGATCAAAAAAAAAAAAAAAAAAAAGCCTCACATCTTTTGTCACATCTTAATATTTGGCTTAGTGCATTAGACTTTTCATCTCAGGTTCTCATGACCATACCATGACAAAGTTTAAGGCTACTCAACATATTTCCTAGGCACTTGATGATTACTTTTTATGCAATTTAAAACCTGTTTTGAGCACTGGCTCTTCAGAGATCTTTACACATCTCAGATCTCCATAAAGGAACCAGTTAAGCCAAAATCTATCTGAAAAGCCTCTGATTTAAGGCCGGTGCATAACAGAAGTTTCACATACCTATCAAATCACCACAGTGCAATTACTTTGAAGGTATTTAATGTCTGCTCTCCTCTCTATCCAAAATCTCTTCACCTTGAAGATTAACTCCACCTTTAAAAACAAAACAAGGCCAAGCCCACCTCTTTCTAGCAATTCAGTCAATGAAGAAATGAGTGACCAACTCGGAGGTTCTTCACAGCCCGACCTTTTTGAGAAGAAAACCAAAAAACCAGTCCTGTTTACCTAGGGCAGACGAACCCCTCAAATCCACCCACAGGACTCCTGCACACAGAGCAGCCACTCACTCTCCCAAAGGCAGCACTCACTGAAGCCTGTCTCAGAGAATAAGCCCATCGTGTACGAGTTATTTTTTAAAATAACCCTAATTATGAGAGAGTTTTAATTGTGGGGAACAGCAATAGACAGCTAATGTTAGCTGTAAGTTTTAACAACTGAAGACATTTTTAATAAAGGAAGAATTATGCAATTATATGGTAAGGACTCCCCAAAATTCAGCTTCCTTCCACCCTAGATTTTATTGGTTTTGTTAAACTTTTAAAAGATGTTTCTTATAGAAAAATTAGTCAATTCTTCTTATTCAGCTAAGACTTCTGACAGAATAAATCAAATCAATTTGTCTTTTCAAGACAGTTCTCTATAGAAGAGAGATCAGTTTCGCTAAAAACAGTATTTATCACTTTGGCATGGGATAAAAACCCAAACAACTGATCTGAATCATTCTGTTTTATCCAGTGGTAAAATAGTTATGCCATATGAAGCTAAATGCACAATCTGCACCCAGGGGGTAGCTTTTGTAGTTACGATTTTCCTTAATTCCCTCACTGCACTTCAGAAAAACTGCCAGATAGAGATGGCTGCAGCACCTCAAAAGCAAATGCAAGATACTTTGTCCACCACCAAACTAGAATTTATCACCTGCATCCCTTGATTTAACTGATACCACGCAGTTAAGATTCAGCTAGATGCAATGTCATTTTACATCTTAATCAACCTTCCTTACTCCCCAAAATATTTTTTTTTAGGACTTGAGAATAATGGCCCTTCTAATTCCAGTTTTCTTTGTTTGGAAAGTTATAATTTTAATTAGTAGCTGCAATAAAGCAAAAGAAAAAAAAGACAAAAACAAGGGTTTGAAGTCTTGACCACCTGCATCCTAGTATCAACTGGTAATGCAAAACTCAGAGGCAGATGCAAAGGGGGTGGATTGCATCTATTTAACAGCACAAAACCTTCCTGCACACACCTTTGTTGGCTCCTATGGAGGGAAAAAAAATAAGCTTAAAACATTGACTAACAATGAGAGACAGAAACAAAAGTGACATGCTCATATTTGTATAGTTGTGTTAATAAAACTCTTTGAATTGCTCATTGTTAAAAGAAAACCCATGCCCACATTTAACAAGTGTCCATGACAATGCTGGATAACTTGAGATGACAGGCTGCTAGCCATAGCAACGCCTAGCAAGATCTCTGAGCTTTCTTTTTTGTTGTTGTTGATGGCAATGCTCTGTGGAATGAAAAAAATCCATCTCATTTTAGCCTCTTAGAGGCTCTCTTAAACCCTCTGCCTCTCACGTACTCGCTGGAAACAGTAAAGAAGCTTCTAAATCATGCCAACTGGTAAATGGGAGAAATCCTACACTGTCCACTAGGCAAAAACTGAAATCAGATTCCTATGAATACTTCACGGGACATTATTTTTTTTATTAACAGAGACTCCCCAGTTTAGTTGTACTACTACATCTCTGGATGCTATGGCAGTGATTAATTACACGAAGAATGTTAGCTAATGCTCTGCTATTTACTACTTTCAGAATATACGAGATAAACCAGAAACCTACTAACATCTGTCCTACTAAAACAACATCTGAAAGACATTAGGTATTTTTGGCTTCAACGTTGTCCAGTTTTACATGTCTAGATACTGAGCATGAACTTCAACTCGGACAAAGTTCAGGCAATTTAAGCTAGTATTTCTTCTCTTGTCTGACTAGCATTTACTTTACATTTCTTAGGACTTTACATTTCTTACCTGAAATATTTCACAATTAAATCTTCTTTTAAAGTGCAGAAATCTTGCATATATATATACACACACACATTTACAAAACAATATATTGATATCTATCTATATAAATACGAAATCTACCTGACAAGGTATCTGCAGCTGGTAAAAATCTTGTGTGTGAACCTACTATCTATCTGTTCACACTAAGCAGACATCTAGGGTACAACTCACCTGCTATTTAAAGCACCTCTTGTGGGCCAGCTCACATCACCCTGAAGAATGATTTGTGTCTCCAACCTGCTACAAATCACTTTAAAGACTGATAGCTGTCACACAGCCAGCGGGGAGCCCGTTCATGATAGCTGAAGCAATTACTGCCCCCAGGTGTTGAATCGACTCTGCTTGGCAGGATCACCCCCTCTCCTCCCCAAACCTGGCTTTGAGGGATGACTGTGTGCTGCACCCTAAGGACACCAACAAGGAGGCAAACACATTAATGTAAAACCGATTTGGGGGGATTTATGTAAACGTGGGAGCAAAAAACTGAAGCAGCTGAGGCACAGGTACGGATTTCATCATGCTGACCCTGCAACAGGAACGTTGTTTTCCCTGCAAAAGCAATAAAAGGAGCTGCGGAGGAGGTTACACATAGCTGTTTGTGCAGCGAGTGCAAGTCTGTGCTGTAGCCAGTGGGCATTCAAGATTTGCGGGCTAGCCAAATGATACCAGGAATTTTACTGAATTCCCCATCAGCCTGTAAAATAACATGGGATTTTTAATGAAACGTTCGCTCAAACTGTGAGGACAATCATATCTTAATGCCTACATCATAAAACGCCATCAATTTTCATTTATAATAAAATGAAATTTAGTTTGTTTGAAAATGTAATGGTATTTCCAAATGTTTCCCTTCTCCAGGACATTAATGCAAGGGGGGAAAAGCAAATGGACCTTACTATATATACAACTGGTTTACTGTAGAAATAAACATAAGTTTTCATTAGAGAGGAGTAACAACTGTTAACATACCACGTAGAGCTCAGTAAAAAGGTTTTCCTGCCCTGTGAAAAATGTCACTATTTCAAAATGTTTCCTGTTTCAGATCAGGAAGAACTTAAGCTCTCTCAAGGTTTTTCATGAAAAACAGGAGAGGAAGAGACCATAAAGCAGCTGACTTCAGAACAACGCTTCTCACATCAGTGTCTACGCCACTTACCTACTCAGGCTACCTACTATTGTAGGGCACGGCTGTCAAAAGTCTTTCACATTTTCTGGAGCTCTAGAACCTCAATAAAGTTATAACCTATTCCTTCAAAGCCTCATTTATATATATAAGGAATCACACTACCACCTTGAAATGTTGCTATCAGCTTCTGTGATGCAGTAAATAATACTTAGCAAGACTGGTATCAATACTGTGTGATTCAAAGACTAAACAGCCTCAAGAGGTGTAAAGATAAATAAAACACTTATGAAACATTTTCCTGGGTGTTCACTAAACACCTTTAAAGATACCTCAAAGTTTTTCCACTTATATTAAATACAGGGTTTCCAGTGAGAAGCAGAGGCTGTTGCAAAACATCTTTCCAAACTATATATAAAACCCTCTGTAACCAAGTGTCAGGCTGTACAGAAAATGTTTACTTGATAAATAGCGGCCTGCACGATTACAGAGGTAATAAACAACTCACAGAAAAAAACAGGCTGCTTCTGTACAAGGAAGGGATTTTTATACCACAGTAAAAATTAACCCTACTTGGCTATTAGGAGCAACTGTAAACAAAAACCAAAAGCACACTGCACACGTTCAATAAATCATGTTTAGTTCCCTACAAACTACTAAGTCTGCTTTAACAACCTGACTGTTGGGCCTGACAAACACCAACGTACTGCAGCTAATGCATGCGCCAGCTCAGGGCTGCAGGTGCCTAAAAGGTGCGTACTGGAAAACCCTACACAAATTTGAGGTCACCTGTGGTGCCAGGCAACTGAGCCAAGAACAAGAGACTAACCCCAAAACTGCTCTGCCATACCCATTTTGCAAGAGGCTAGTATGAGAAGACCAAATTCAGGTTTCATGAAAAACCCTAATTTGTGTACTTTCTAAGTGCTCATGTCAAGTGTCCAGAACCCCAAAGTTTCTTGTAAGTGACGAGCAAAACGCTGGAGCGCTGTTGTTTCGGCTTGTGGATCTCACCCTGGTGTGTAGAGCAATTAGGGCTCAGCGAATCCAGTCGGGTAGGAAACAGGACTCCAGAAAAACGTGAGCTCTACACTAATGAGACATATTCCTAAGCGAACACTTCACACCTCAGCGTGTTTGTTCTCACTTCAGAATGTTTTCTTTACGAAGACAATGCTTATAGCCTAACCTGAAGAATGAGGTATTTTTAGGAACCACTAGACGGGTTTTGTCTGTGTCTACCGCTGCCTTAAAGGAGTCTGACAACTTATTAATGATTAGCTAATTTAGTTGACACATTTACTTACCGTGGAAAAGGTCCTTCAATAATTCAAATACTTTATTTTCTCCACATTAAGAAAAAGACACACTGTTTTGTAAAACTTCAAGAAACCATCTAAAAATACAGAAGACACACAATAGTGCCTTAGGATCCACAGTAAGAGTATCCTGCAATCCCAAAATACCAAGTCTGCCATGGTACTTATGTTTACAAGCTTCCCCTTCTTTATTTACTCATTAACATCAGAGAGAGTGTAAGGGAAAGGGAAGGAAATTGAAAAAGATGAAAAGAAACGGAGATGAAAGAAAAGAAAGAATCAGTATTTCCACTCGAAGTCACACTAGATTAGTAATACCCAGAAAACAGGAAAAGGTAAGTACTGGTCACACAGTACAAAAGTTAAAATTGTTCAAGAAAGAAAACACACTTTTACACAAACTTAAAAGAATTTAAGCTGAACCACTTCAAACATGGAAAATTCTTGGTCATGAATAGACTGGCATGGTCTGGGACCAAGACATTGCATTAGCCACGGTACAAAAGCACATACAAAACCCGTCCACCAAACATAAGGGTAAAGATAGTTCAAAGAAAGGCAGAAATTAAAAAAGAAGCCAAGATTCAGCTTCGATAAACTTCTAGAGTTCACGGTTTTTCCTTAAGAAAAAATCCATCAATCAACATTTCTCATGAACTTTTCTCTAGTGATTCCTTAGAAATAGCAGTAAGATGTCATGATGAGTTCCTGGTTAAAAAACACTGCTCTTGCACTTTGACAAGTTTGTGATTTCTTCAGAGAAGTGTCAGCTTGCAGTTTTGAAGCTCACTGCTCTCAGTTTTGTACCGGCTCATTTTCCAGAAAAAGAAAGGGGAACTATTGTGGGAAATAAACCACGAGTAAAGATGCCAGTTATAAGCAAGTCAGGTAATACATGGACTTATCTTTACAGAAACACAGGCCATGCTAACACCAGAAAGGTAAATGAATTCTCAAAGTAATCAGCTATTAAAAATCAAGCCTAAATAACTTCTATCCACAAACATCTCTGCATCTCAAGGATGCATCTACTCCTCTCCAACACTTCTAACAGAACACAGTAACTTATGACCATATTACAGTTTCAAGTGGTTTCCTAGACCCTATGCAACATAAACATATACCTTGCAGAAAGGCATTCAGCATGTTTTTTTTCCATCAACAAAATTAATACAAAGCACTGAAGTCCATGCAACAGCAATTCTAGTGCTGTTTGCTTATTTAGATGAAATAGAAACCAGCTTCACAGAACTCCAGTAAATGTGAGAGTAGTCAGCATAAATTAAAAAGAGACAATGTGAGACCCTGGAATAACACAGATAGCTCTGTGATAGCTTCATACGGAGGTGGGAGCACTGTACTGGGGAGCCAAGAGACTTTCCTTGTGGACATAACCAAGGATACTGCTTTTTAACCTTGTTTCTTTCATACACTCAAGTTGCCACTCAAATTTTACCAAGAAATTACAGCTGATGTTCTGCTTTTTTGCTTCTTTAGCAATCCGACAACTTTGATTTTGTCACAGTAATGCATTTGCCAGTCAGCGTAGCAGAGTATTAGAAAATAAAACCAAGGCATTTCAGAAGGAAATTTTCAAGTCTGCTTTTAGAAGCAGAGAGAAACATGGGGAGAAGGACTCAGAACCTCCCTCCAAAAATAAAACTCTGGAATTGAACTAACCTAACGTATGAAGTACAGCTACTATTAATCACGGGTTACTTGTAAAGACTACCTAACCATCGGATAAGCACGTAATGGGCGGAAATCTCCTTGCTGTACAGAAGTGACATGATTAACTACTTGTTTTTAAAGCTTCCCTTTAAAGATACAAACAACATTGCTAAATTAGCATGACTAGAAGATTACTGTAAAGTTTCTGCTAACGTGACTTACACGGCTTATGAAGTAAATTAGAGTACTGTTTTTCCCCTTTCTGTTAACCAATTACATTCAACTGAAGACAAAACCCAACTCAGCTTTGCATACTAAGTTGCTCTTTGCTGAGCTGTGTGCTTACGCTGACTTCCATGTGATTTAGGCTTCCATCTGAAGCAATTCAGGTATTACAGAGGCTGCTTGCATTTCTTGGAGTTCACAGTGACAATGTTTGCCTTTTTTAACCTGCAGGCGCTGTGAAGTAACAGAGAAATGCGACCTGCTAGAAGCTGGACCCCTCTGCCAGGGCTGCAAGGTCTGAACGCTCTGTGTTCCCTCACCCAAATGGCACGGGAACACGGGAGAGCCTCCCTTCGGTTTTGGCTCACACTAAGGCCAAAATAAACAACAACTCTTGACCAGTGCCTACACAGGTAGATATCTGCGAAGTCCCATGGTCGGGGTCCTGTGGGGACTCCTAGCACCCAGCAAGCAGCCTGACCTTCTTGCTTTAACAGATGTGCCACACACAGACCTGGAAGGGACACAAGGACCAGTGACAGGAGAGGAAACGTCCCTGTTTTACAGGTGTCCTCCTGGAGGAACGCAACCAGCTGTATGCCAGTCACTGGAGTGCGGTGGACACCCTGACAGAATGAATGAATGAATTTCTTATAACCTGCACTACAAGGAAGGTCGGAGAGATCACTGAAGTCATCCTGAAGAGGCTACAAATCCCAGAAAAATAAATCTCAACTCTGGACGCTCATCTCCAGACGTTCCTGCGATGTTTGAGGCACCCCAAAGCCACCACCACAACCCCGCCGCCCGGGCAGATCCCCGAGGGCCGGCACCACCCCCGCCACAAAGCCGTGCCCCAGCCCGACCCCCTCCCCGGGGCCGAAGGAGGCAGCCGGGATAACAAAGAGCGGGGCCCCCCGGGGCACCAGGGGCTCCCCCGGGCACCCAGGACCTGCCGACGGCCCCAAATCCTCCCCGCAGACCGCCCCAGCCCGCAGCAAGCCCCCCTTTTGGGGCTACCACCCCCCAGGACACCAAGCCCCGCGGCCGGGCGCGTCCCCTTCACCTGGCAGCATTACCGGCGCTGCCCACCGAGGCCGAAGGCGCCCTCCTCCTCCTCCTCCTCCTCCTCCTCCTCATTGCCGGGGAGGAGCAGGAAGCCAGCGGGAGCCGCTCCGGGCCGCCGCCGCCCCCCGCTCCCCGCCACACCCCCTCGGGCAGCGGGGGACGAGGGGGGCGCCGGGCTGCTAGCGGGGACCCCCCCCCCCCCTTGTCCTTCATCTTCCTCCTCCTCCGCCTCCTCCTCCTGCTGCTGCCCCCCGCGGTTACCTTCCCGGTACTTCTTGCGCAGCCTGCGGTGGACGCTCTTCACCACCCCGGACAGCTTCTCCTGCTCCAGCTTGCGCTCCTGCTCCGGGGGCTGCGGGGCCGGGGGGGCAGCAGCGGCGGCGGCGGCCCCGCCGGGCTGGGGCTGGAGCCGGGGCTGGGGCTGTGGCCGGGGCCGGGGCGCGGCCTCCATGGTGGTCCCGCTGCTCCGCGGCGCGCAGCCCGGCCGAGCGAGGGCTGAGCCGGCAGCTGCCGCCCGCCCCGCATGCGCTGCCCCGCCCCGGCCCGCTCGGCATGCCGGGGGTTGGAGTCCTCCTGGGGGGGATCCACAGCCTCCTCCTGGGCTGGGAGGGTTGGGACATGTCGCGACATGTCGCCGTGTATCGTGACGTGTCGTGGTGTATCGTCGCGTCACGTCACGTAGCCGCCGAGGCGCCTGCCTCTTCCAATGATCCTGTGAAAACGCATCCTGTGGTGTGTCAGGGATAGTGCAGCCGGCAGGAGCGGGGAGATGATCGTCCCCCTGCACCTCGAGTGCTGTGCTCAGCTTTGGGCCCCTCACTGCAAGAAGGACATCGAGGCTCTGGAGCATGTCCAGAGAAGGGCTGCAAAGCTGGTGAAGGGCCTGGAGCACAAGTCCTATGGGGAACAACTGAGGGAACTGGGGGTGCTTGGTCTGGAGAAGAGGAAGCTGAGGGGAGACCTCATTGCTCTCTGCAACTACCTCAAAGGAGCTGTGGGGAGCTGGGGGTCGGCCTCTTCTCACAGATAACTATCAATAAAATGGCCTCAAGTTGCACCAGGGGAGGTTCAGGTTGGAAATGAGGAGACATTTCTTCCCACAAAGAGCAGTCAGGCACTGGCACGGGTTGCCCAGGGAGGTAGTGCAGTCACCGTCCCTAGGGGTGTTCAGGGAAAGGTTGGACGTGGTGCTTAGGGACATGGTTCAGAGGGTGACATTGGTGGTACAGGGATGGTTGGACCAGATGATCTTGGAGGGCTTTTCCAGCCTTAATGATTCTATGATAAATGGATGCCAGCAGGCCGGTGTCCACTGGAAGCATGCAGCCCTACAAAGCCTTTATTCTGCCTTCCTGGGGCTGCTCATCCCGCCTCCATGCTGAGCGTGGTTTCCGGCATTTTGGGAGGGAAATGCATCACCAGGGCAGGACAGAACCTGCCAGCAGCAGAGCTGATGGAGCCAGGTTTTTGGGGTTTTTGTCTCCTGCTGAAGAGCTGGGGATGCAATGTCAGGACACCGTTATTCCCTCCTGCCTCACATGCAAGTCTGGCCAAAGGGTCACCTCCAAGCAGGGGCAGTGCTGGTGGGGCAGTGGCAGAGCATTGCCCTGCGACTCTGCCCAAGCGCTGCACAACACCCGAAGCGCTTTGATTCTCTCCTCTAAGCGCAGTTGGAAACAACAGAGGCAAAACCACCCCTCCCAGGATCGTAGCAGGGACATCTGCAGTAAAGCTGTTTCCTTGTTTGACTTGGCTAGAAGCAGCTAATTGTGATCTCTGAGGATGTTCATAAACGCTAAGAAGGTAATTGCGGCTGCAGTTAAACCAGTGACAAATCACACGGACTTGGGCAGGGTCAAGATTTCATCCTAATGAGAATTCGGTGACATGTGCCACTTTGTCCAGCGGGGCGTGTAACAGGTTCTTATCAGCACTCTGTCAATCCTGCCAAAAAGATTATTTCATAGCTAATCACGGAGCATGGCATCAGTCTGCCTTTCTGATAAAGTTCTTTATAAAGCTGCAATTATCAAGACAAAACAAAGAAGTCCAAACAAAAGCCTGCCATTATTATTGACTGTAAAAACATCCCTTTTTAACTTTACTCTTAGCTATGCAGTCAGATACCGCATTGCACACATCTCGCAAGTGGGTTGCAGATTGCAAGCAAAGGTCCAGCTTTTTCAGTATTGTTATTTTTCAGTAAGTGCATAAAAGAACTGCAGTCTAGTTCAGATCTTCCATTGCTAGATTTACATGCCAGCGGGTATTTTATTGTCAAAATGTTGCAGATTTTTTTATTTGTTTTTTTACTTAAAATACAGGAGCATTACATAAGGAGAATTTTATTTTTTTTCCTAAGAGAGTAAAGAGAAGCCTGGTGATATAGTTATGTTTTTCATTAAATTTTCAAACTGCAAAGAAAATGAGCACAGGTTAATTAGAAAAATATATTAATTTCACTTTACCTTGGAAAGCATCCGGAAATCTGCTTCCCATAGAGGTGATTACATTTCATATTCACAGAACTGATCCAGGAAGCTAAATCTGAATTATAAAGAAGGCTTAGTGCTGTGACTCTATTTTAGCTTTCTGAAATGCTTCTAGTTTTATATGCAGGTCCACATAAGAACAATTAAGACAGTTTAAATAGCGGAGAATAAATTGATAGCTACTGGGAACTTCTTGCAAGAAGGGCAGCCTACACAGTGGTTAATGCTCCATCCACTTTTACGCTGTGTAGGATTTGTGGAAGCACAGAATTAAGAGGAAAAGCATGAGCCAGTCTTCTGTGTGTGGCGTGATACTAGGAGGGCACTGAGGGAGCCTCTTCAGCAGACTAGGAGTATTGGAGCAACATAAGGCTGGGGGCATTTGGAGAATGCCTGACGGATACTGCTGCGGCATCAAACCCGCTGTCCCCAGCCCTGAGTCTATGGATGTAGCAGTGTAGGATACACAGTCAAAACATAAGTGTATATGTGATCCAGAAATCTGTAGAATTGGAAAACTGGAGAAAAAATTGCAGAGTTCTTATTTGAAATATATTCCCTCTGAACAATAATTTAAAGTTACTATTTGAATAATGTTATCACTGATGCTTGCCGGTTCTTAGGAATTCTTTCTATAACTGATGTCCTGGGTTGGGGCAACCCCAGACAGGAGCACAGACTGGGAGAACTCACTGACAGCAGCCCTGCTGAGAAGGACTTGGGGGTTCTGGTGGATGAAAAGCTGGACATGAGCCAGCAGTGTGTGCCTGCAGCCCAGAAGGCCAACTGCAGCATGGGCTGCATCAACAGAGGGGTGGCCAGCAGGGCGAGGGAGAGGATTGTGCCCCTTTGCTCTGCCCTCGTGAGGCCCCACCTGGAGCACTGCGTCCAGGTCTGGGGCCCCCAGCACACAAAGGATGTGGGGCTGTTAGAGTGAGTACAAAGGAGGGCCGCAAAGATGGCCAGAGGCTGGAGAACCTCTCCTATGAAGAAAGTCTGAGACAGCTGGGGCTGTTCAGCCTGGAGAAGAGAAGGCTCCGGGGGGACCTCATTGCGGCCTTTCAGTACTGAAAGGGGGCTTAGAAAAAAGATGCAGAGCAACTTTGTGCTCATTCAGATAATGACAGGACAAGGGAGAATGGTCTTAAACTAAAAGAGGGTAGATTTAGACTAGACATCAGGAGAAAATTCGTCACTCAGAGGGTGGTGAGGCACTTGAGGCACTAGAACAGGTTGCCCAGAGAGGCTGTGGATGACCCATCCCTGGAGGTGTTCGAGACCAGGTTAGATGAGGTAACCTAATCTAGTGGGTGGTGTCCCTGCCTGTGGCAGGGGGGGTGGGGTTAGATGATCTTTAAGGTCCCTTCCAACCCAAGCCATTCCATGATTCTAATAAAGTGGGTTCAATTGATCACAATTATATACAAATTTACAGTATAAATATTTTTATTTTAATACTACATTACACTGTATGATTTTTAAATCTGATTCTCCCTTTTTATTAAAGTTAGTGATGGTGTTGCTTTCTATTGTCAGTGTATTAATTATTTTCTGTGCTTTAGAAATGTGTTAACAACCAAAAAATCTACTTTAATGTACTTCATTGCACCGGCTACATTTATACCTAGGTGTACAAGCTATTTTTTAAAAAAAGGAATAGAGAAGCGTAACATTAGTAACATATGGGTCTATTTTCTATATTAAAATAGACCACAGTAAAATTACATTCTTCATTCTTAAAGAATTAAATTAGAAGTTTAGCTTCCATAGGCAAGTAAAAGGGAATTGCTGGATTTCATTTTATTTATTTATTTATTTATTTTCTGGGGGAAAAAAAAAAAAAAAAGAAAGAATACTAAAACATGAGGCCTTATACTTTCAGGATACACAGATACTTACCTTGGTTTGGCAATGGAGACACTCTGCAAAAGTCCCTACAGAATGTGCGTTGAGAATTAGCTTCCAGCAATGGAATCTGAATGCAAAGCTATCAAAGGAGGAACCTCCACCAGGTGCTGCATGGAGATACCAGAGGGTGATGGCAAGCAGGTGATTAAAGGAGGACTGGTTCTAGCAGCCCTGGAGCTGATGGCCCACTGCTCTGGCGAGGCAGAGAAAAACACTTGTGCTGAATACATTTCTTGAACTCAGTACAGGAAGAGTCAAGGAACAAACAGAGATGACTGCAAGTCTTGTAATTGTCTCTGAGGCATGACAGCAGTACTACTGATAAGGACGTGTGCACTTACTCCAAAGGAATGCGACAATAAACTACTTGTGCCCTGATGGGGACACTGAGGTTTCACCATCTGGGAAAGAATCATTTTGAGCAGCTGGACTTGCTATCTTGACTATAGAAAATGGCCAAAAGATCCTCTGTGCATTACTTCTTAAAACAAAACAAAACGAAACAACAACAAAAAAAGCAGACTTAGGGCAGACTAAGACAGCTTCTTTTGACATTTCTGAAATATTTCAGCACCTCTCACTTTTCATGAATAACTTTAGAAACAGAAGTCTAGATTCACAGACCAGGAGGAGAAATTACCCCTCTCTACCCAGTGTTCAGGTGGATGGGATATTGACTGAGGATGTAGGAGAACCAGTTCACATCCCTGCTCTGCCTGAAGGGTTCTGAACCCACATCTTCACTCAGGGATGATACAGAGTGGAAGAGGTCTTCCCTCCTTCCTGAGGGAAGGGTGGCAGCAGTCTGTATTTTCTGTCGTTCTCCCCAGGAAAACCATGGAAGAAAAGTAACATAAAAACTTTCTGAAATGAGCAAATTAGCAGCACTCTTCTTCCATCCCTGTTTCAGTGGCATTTTTGACAATCAAGTCTTCTCAGCCTGTTCATCCCTTCTATCTTCTAGTTGCTAGTTGTATGAAAAGGAACAACAACAACAAAAAAAAGACACATCATCAAAGAGAAGTAACCTTTCTAGATAACACTCTTTCTCCAGTGTGATGACATCATCGTAAGAGTCTCTAATGCAATGTAACCTGCAAAAATATTACCAAAAGCATGTAATGATTTTAATGGAATATTGAGATGCTGCAGTAATTTAAAAGGAATAAAAGGCTTCT
This sequence comes from Netta rufina, assembly GCF_964035555.1. Classification (NCBI taxonomy): domain Eukaryota; kingdom Metazoa; phylum Chordata; class Aves; order Anseriformes; family Anatidae; genus Netta; species Netta rufina. Next base: position 178,688,662 of record NC_140123.1, read on the forward strand.
TTGTTGATGGGGAACTGTTTTTGCTATGTGTACCCAAAGGGAAGACAAAGAGGCACCAACAGTATATTTGGTTTGCATTTAAGATTTTACTTATTAATTGTGGTGTCCTATAAGCCATGAAAAGCAGGTAATTTGATTTAAAAAGTGGAAATCACATCTCTGTTTTTGCACTGAGGCAATTATTAAGAGCTAGTCCATTATTACATTTCTCCAGACTACACATTTTGGCAATTTAGTAATTAGAATTACGTGGTAATTAAAACTGCTACCCCATAACAATAATTTTTGAACTATAGATCTGTGACTCCATTCCTGGAGACTGACACCTCTAAAAGTAAGTTTACATCAGCAGTTCCATTACTTAGTCCCCTGTGCTTTTTTAGCGGCAAACATAGGTTTGATAATGACTTCAGTTTGGATCTGAAGTCCCAGTATTTACTGAAATAAAATTTTGCTTCTGGAAAACTGAGGGTTCTTCTATTAATGGACCAATTAAAGTTGCTCCCCAAGTAGCTGGAGACACCCAACTTAGAGAAGAAGACTGAAAAATCCGTCACATCTGCAGTCTCCTTATGGAGTCTAATTATCTGTTCTCAAGGCCACTAGAATTTGATACTGATAGGAGATTTTATTTATTTTATTTATTGAAATCACATCTTTTGCTTGCTAGCCTGTGTTGCAATAAGGCAAGGATAATTTTAATAGCAGCCATCATTTCTGCATTCAGTGCCATTCCAGTCGGCAGACACCAAGTATGTGTATGCATGGAAGGCAGCTGTTTCTTTGGACACAGGAAGGAAGAAGTTACGAATGCTTTAATCGCTTCAGTCTGACACTTGTTTAATAATACAGTGGGAATTAAATTCTGTGGAACTACTCAATTGCGTACTGAAAATGCAGCAAAATACTTTATACCTCAGTTATTTTCAGTTTTATGTATAATGTAGAAAGGAAAACGATCCTTTAATACTGAGAATAGACTATGCGTTTTTCAAATAAAAGCTGTACTTTATTGTACAACTTCTTTACAACATGAGCATTGCAAACATACGTAACACTCTATTAAAGATCATTAAATATAAGCATAACTTATTGAAAAGGAATTCCAAATTCCTTTAAAAATCTGTGTTGTTGTTGTTGTTTTTCATTGATTTTAGTCTAAGCACATTCTCCTATTATTTGGAAAGTATAAATTATTAAATGAAGACAGTCAATACAACGATTGCTTTAACAAAGACTACTAGCTACTCTTTCTAGACGGAGTTTCTTCCTAGCTGATTTCTTGCTGCCATGAAAGATTAACTCATAAAATCACTTTGATTTAGCAAGAGATGTCAAAACATCCAGCAGGTCTAACTGGTTTTCTTCCGATGTCAGTCAAAATAGTATGTGGTTTTAGCACTGATTCATGTTTCTGTCAGTTGCTCTGCATAAACTTGCTGAGTAATCAATTCAAACACAGCGACTTTACGAAAAGTTGGAGCTAGCAGGAAGGCTTTTATGTCTGATTATTGCTGTATCTAGGGAACCTGATAGCATTAAGTTCAGTTCCCGGCATACAAACCCCAATCTTCCCGTATGGGTCAGGTATGTACAGCTCCAGTTCAGTTCAACAGCAGTGTAGCTGTACGTTGGGTCATTCTCAGCTTGGGAAATCCTGCGCTATCCCTGTAATCTTGTACTGCAGGTATGATAGCCTGACTCATAAACTAGGATGACCTCACTGTCTGATGGGAGTTGCAGGTGTTCAAAAGCACCCTGAGAAAGACTAAGCTCTGTGTGAATTTTTGAGACTTAGAAAAAAAAAAAAAAATCCATGAGGAGCTTCTGTGATGCTGCGGATAGGTCTGGGTATGCTGCGTCATTTCACTTTTCTCTTTCTTTTTCTTCCTGAGGGGGTGTGTGAGAAGATATTTTGGGTATCATTAGATATGACCTATAAAGGAAATATATTTCTGGTATGCGTAAACTATTCTTATCTATCCCAAAGATGGTCCAACTCCTTTTCATCTCTTCTGTCTCCTGAATACCGTCACATGGTTCATCTGGGCCCTTACTGAAGTTCAAGTCAGGTTTTCAGAAGGTGAGAGAACAACAACAAATTCTATTCATAGACCATCAAACAGAGCTGTATCTTCAGGATGGTATACTGCAGGCGGCATAAAGTACTTTGGGAGGAGCAAGGAATGCTAAAGCTCCTACTCTGTACAGCTTGGATATAGCTCATGCTTTAGTAGGGTATGTCTGGCTTCAGTGACACTAATGTCTAAGGTATTGTCAATAAAATCTAAAGGGTTAGTACTTTACTAAAGGATCAGGAAAGGATTGGGACTTGGGAACCTAAAGAAAAGTGGTAGAACAAATGAAACCACAAATAATAATGCTGTTTCAGAAATGTAGGCAGTAAGTACATGAAGACTCGCAACAGTTTTCCCACATAAGCACCACAACTAAAGATTAGTTAGAAGAATGATTTCTCACTTCTTCTCTAGAACACCTAATAAGCCAACTGTGACACAAGTACCATGAAGTGAGCATTCTCCACACTATGTTTTTTTTTTTTTTTTTTTTTGGCAATTTTATCTCCTATTGTTATGGATTAAGAATGATCTGATAGCAGCTGCCCTGAGGTATGAACAAGACGACAGTCTGCCAAAGAGAGAGCAGTTTTGGAATGCTTATTTAGAGGTATGTAGAGTTGTGATAAAATTAAATAACTGTTTCAATTTGTTGAGCATGCACTGATAAAGTATTTTATTCAAAAACAAGGAAATTGGACAGCAAGGCACTATAGCAGTTAATGGAAAGCATACATTTCATATCGATGTTCACATTTTAGTTAAGGAAGTATTTCAGATTTCTTGCTAATAAACATTTCTGTAACCACTCTCTACATGTAAGGGTGTTCTTTGACATTAACCACCTTGTTAACTCCTAGAAAAACTTTATAAAAAATAAAAGTCCATTGTTGAGTGCTATAATTATTGTTGGAATTTTCAGTGTTGTTAAAAGAACGAATTCTCACACATTGAAAACACTTCAAAAATAATTTAAACTGTGTGTTTGAACTATGTATAAATCATTACATTAAATGCAGGTTAAAAGTAGAATTTTCAAGTAGCAAGGAAGTATATAGGTATCTTCAAATGCTCCTTCTTTCCCTTCCTACTGGACTTTGAATGTAGCTGGGACCACAGTAGCACCTATTCCTCAGCATTGCATGAGACCAGGGGTTGTGATGCTGAGATTTTTCAAACATCTTTCTCTAATGAGAAAGATGATACAACCAATGTTTTTATAATAAAAATATATATTTGGACTACTAACCTTTCTGTACCGGTCACCAATAAAAAGACAATTTTAGAAGCCATAATGCCAACATGCTACAAGATGGGGAAGATTATTTGACAGCACACTGTAATGTAAGGAGGGTGTAAGAACCAGGGACAGAACTTCTACTTGCTGGATGTAAAAGGTGGATTTTGCTGAATGGCTCCTGGAAATCCAAATGAAATGGCTGCCAGCTCCTGGATCACATACTCAGTAGGTATGTAATTTCACATTATGAAGTTTAATATTTGCCTCTTGTGGAGTGTGACAAGATCAGCAAAATGCAGCATGAGCCTTATTGCAGGGCTTGACAGGTACTTGAAGCATCTATGTCCTTGATTTTTCAGGAGAATGGTCTCCTGAAGGCTTTTCTACATAAATAGAAACAGCCTTTTCTTAGAAAACATAGAAATAGTTTTGAAGCATCAAAAAAGGTAATTGTGGCCAATTTTCTTACATTACTTATGACCTTTCAAGCTCTAGAATTCATAAAGGTGAATTTTTATCCATCATTTACTTAAAGGTCCATGAACCAGAAATAAAATCGTGACCCAAAATGCACTTTTAAGATAATTTGAAGTGTTCTTTCCTTTCCTTTCCTTTCCTTTCCTTTCCTTTCCTTTCCTTTCCTTTCCTTTCCTTTCCTTTCCTTTTCCTTTCCTTTCCTTTCCTTTCCTTTCCTTTCCTTTCCTTTCCTTTCCTTTCCTTTCCTTTCCTTTCCTTTCCTTTCCTTTCCTTTCCTTTCCTTTCCTTTCCTTTCCTTTCCTTTCCTTTCCTTTCCTTTCCTTTCCCTCTCCTCTCCTCTCCTCTCCTCTCCTCTCCTCTCCTCTCCTCTCCTCTCCTCTCCTCTCCTCTCCTCTCCTCTCCTCTCCTCTCTCCTCTCCTCTCCTCTCCTCTCCTCTCCTCTTTTTTTTTTTTTTTTTCTTGTTCTGAACAATACTTAAACTTGTCTGAAAAGGTAGGAAGAAGAAATCTTCAGTTTTAAAGTATTTCAGGTTATACTTCCCTTTGGTAAAAGGTTGCCTCCATTCTTTTGTCCTTCAAGCTGAAGTCAAAAGACCGATAGATAAATAGAAAGATCTAGCTGACCTTACAATTGCTGGAAGGTTGTATGTGTGTATTTTCACATGATTCGCTTTTTCAGAAGAAGTTGCCTATAAACCTACCTAGATAAGACAAACAGAATTTTGTCAGTCCATGAAGGCTTATTCATAAGAGAAGTGGCCCAAATGAAACAATGTGGAATAAATACTTTGACTTTGTTGGCAGTGTGGATACTGGTTATATTTAAATATAGCACTGGGAATTTTATCTTGTTCCCACTCCAGCACAAGGCATCCCATGGCTGCTTCTTGACAGATTCTTTTTCAGGCTACCCAGAAATCTAATTTATTGACATTGCTAAAGATGCCTGGGAATTACCTGGGATTCTCATGTGTTCACGTCTCCTATGTGATGTTTTTCCGTAACTTTAGCCTGTAATTTGTGGCAGACCAGCAGTTGCTGCCATAGCTGCATTAGACTTACCATGGAGACAGAAACCTCTGAACTAGGGGCACAAGTCCAGCTGTGAACTGCAGCTTCTGTAGCCACCCCAGCTTAACATGCCAGAGCCGTAAGAGAAGAATAAACATCCACAAAGAGAAAGAAGACAAATGGCTATTGTACTTTACATTCACACCTGGCTTATTTTGCAACGGCTTCTTCATACAGATGAATGGGGACCCTGGCCAAACTTCTTTTGCTGGAGGAAGGAACCTTTTACTGCTGGGGATAGAATTGGTCTGTCTCCTTTAGTGGTTAAAAGGACTACATAAATGTTTCTGTGATGTGAATCTCCTCTGCCTGTGACTCTTCTGCGCTCAATGTTCTTTAAGTTACATCATTTAAGGCCTTTGGAGGACAGGAACTGGATTTCTTCCTGAAGAAGTTTAACTGGAAATTGCACACCGGTGATTTTTCTAACACACCCCAGAGGTAATTGGAACATGTAGTCTTTGGGCTGTTGAGAAAGAATACAGAGGTTGATCCTGTTATTATTTTGAATTGTGCTCCAGCATCATTTCCTCTTTTATCCTGAATAAGAGAAATACTAACACAAAGGTGAGCTTTTAAAGCTCTCAATTGTTGAGACTTCTATAGAGGTGCTAGGGTTTACTTTTTTGCGGTCTGAAAAACTTGATGAGGTTTTTGAAACTGTAAAGAGAAAGACCTTTCAAAATACCTATGTCATTAGTGTGGTGTAAAGGACTTCTACGAGAGCTACCTAAATCTCAGTGAGTCATTTTTAAAGGGAATTTATTTTTAACAAAATTACCCTTTACATTCTCTCTACTCTAGGGTATATGCTTAGCAACTGTAATACTTGCTTTTCTGATATTTCAACTTACTATGCCATATGTAAATGTCAGGAGACTCCTCTTCCTATAGAACCTGGCACCAAAATTAAGGCAACAAGCAAATGGATGTAGTCTGACGTCTTCTTGAGCTATTGCAGATTACTGAATTCACATGTGCTTGCTGGGATGTCTGTCATAATCAGCTATCACTTCTGACAGCAAATGCTTACAAGACTAAATTTAAATCTTTTCAACTTCATGGTAAGGCTTGGGACAATAAGCTTAGTAAGTAGTTTGAGTTCACTACTACTCTGCATATACTCTTTTTACAATAGTTTTACAAACACTCGGTTGGCTCCAAACCAGTGTAATCTGTCGTTCCCCTAATACAAAATCAGTAATGGCCATTGGATCACATGTTGGCACCTGCTGTGTAAACATGCAAATCTTGCTTGATAAATGGGTAAAATAGCTGTGTAGTTTTGGAACCGGCTGTAATTCTAGCTGTAGGAGTAGCAGTCAGTGTGATCAGAAGAATTACTTTCTCACATTAGTCCTTTACTGTTTCTTGTGTGATTTTATAATTTCACACAAGTTGAAGTCTGATGTAAATTTCTTCCTAAACGTACACTTGCTGAATCCTTAAATAACAAGACCAGAACAGATTGAGAACAGAAGAGATTTGTATACCAAACAAAGCTGAAAATAAGCAGTTTTTCAATCTTATTAATTGGCACAATACTCCATTTTTTTTTTTCATTAATGGAATTGTTTTCAATGTGGTCATGTCTGCTATATAAACAATTCCCAAAGCTCAAAATGTGCATTACAGCCAATGTGCAAGACCCCACATTCAGGATCACGTAGTGGTGACAATGATGTATGGGAGGTATTCAACATTACAGTGGGCCCTACCTGGCTCCATCGTCTCTTATACTGGCACAGCATGTAAATCTTGCCTAGCTCTGTCTAGCATGTAGGTAGGTTATCAGTGTGGAATGGTAGCACTGTGCTGTAAATTAATAAAATTTGGACACCAATGCAAGGAAACATGAGACAAAGATCCATTAAGTGACTGTCACACACAATCTAGAAAATCTGACAGGTCTGTGCATAAACTGAGGATCACAGCTACAGCTGGATTGGGGCAGACTGGGCTCTAGGTAGACTATAACCCTAGGTCAAGTGCAATTCCCCTCTTCAGAACAGTCCTTTGGGATTATTTGTGGGTAAAAATCAATTCATTAATTTTACCTGGTTCAGACTTTAAATAATTTCTTAATAAAGAGCAAGACTGTGTTTTAAATGGTATATTCTTGGAGAACATATGATATAATGCATCACCTCACGCCACAGGTAAACTGTCCTGGAGCAACTGTGCCTTAACCTAGTCCTGATCAGAATATCACTTTTAAGAAAGGAGGTTTCTTTAACAATATTCAGGTGGGAATTGGGTCCAGCTACATCACTTTTTTTTTTTTTTTTTAACTCAAGCAAATTGAGACATCTGTTTTCTGTCAAGTCACACACTTGTAGTCACTTGTGCACAGTTTACATGCTAAGGAAAAAAAATGACCCTTTGCATCATACATGTGTTCTACTTTCTCAGAGGGTCATTTATTGAAATCCTCAAGTTCCTCTTGCCAGATGGTTTTAATGTAGAGAAAAAACAAAGACACTTGTCTTTCAGCCACTCTGGCACAGGGTAGCCTCTACTGCAGTGCCACAGAGATCCTGTAATTCACACGAGACCATGCAAAATGTTGAGATAGCTTTTACCATTTCTGAATAGTGGAGAAAAATGCTACTGCCTGCTGAGAGACCCTTAAGGCAGAGTAAGGTAATGAAGAACTGGACTGTCAGTCAGTTTTTTGTTCTTCACAGAATCACAGAATGGTTGAGGTTGGAAGAACCCTGTGGAGGCCATCTGGTTCAACACCCCTGCTCAGTCAGGACCACCTAAAGCCACTAGCCCACAAAAATGTCCAGTTGTGTCTTGAATATTTCCACAGATGGAGACTCCACAACTTGTCTTGGCAATCTGTTCCATTGCTCGGTCATCAGCAGAGTAAAAAATATGAAAATAAAAAAAGCATTTCCTGATGTTCAGATGGAACCTCCTGTGTTTCAGTTTGTGCCCATTGCCTCTTGTTCTGTCACTGGGCACCACTGGAAAGAGCCTGGCTCCATCCTCTTTGCACCCTCCCTTCAAGCGTTCATATACGTTGATCAGATCCCCCTGAGCTTCCTCTTTTCTAGGCTAAAAAGTGCCAGCTTTCTCAGCCTTTCCTCCCAGGAGAGGTGCTCCTGTACCTTCATCATCTTTGTGGCCCTTCACTGCACTCTCTCTAGTATGCCTTTGTCTGTCTTGTACTGGGTGTCCCAGAATTGGGCTCAGCACTACAGATGTGACTTCTCTAGTGACCAGTAGAGGGGAAGAATCATTTCCTTTGACCTGTGGGCAACACTTTGCCAGATGCATCCAAAAATGCTGTTAGCCTTCTTTGTGACAAGGGTGCATGCTCAACACGGTGTCCACCAAGACCCTAGGTCCTTTTCTGCCAAGCTGTTACTGTATGGTTCCTGGCTCCCAGTTCAAAATTTTAACTGTGAAATAATGCTTCCTAAATGAAGGCTGCATACCTTGAAATGGTAACTTTAGCCAAATATTGATTTTTTTTTTAATTGACAGGTTTTCTTATACATGATGGTACATGATCTGATGAATCACAGAAGAAAATATAAAATTAAAGCTTACACTAAATATGTCTTCTTGGATTTCACCAGATTGATTTTAAGTCTATAGGCTAAGTAAAGATAATATCTATGAGACTGCTGTTTCACAAACATTGCTTGATTTATAATACTGAAACTGAATTGTAGCACTTGCAAATTTCCGGCAAGCAAAAAATGTAGATTTCTTGCAGGAGCCAATTACCAGTAAATGGGAAGTGACAAAGTAAATGCAGCACTTAGAGACAGAAAACATAACAGAGGAATAGAACACTGCTTTAAAGCTCAAAATGTGTTTAAAATATGAAGAGATACTAGAAGCCTGGTCTGTATTCAGAAAAAGAGAGTACTGTAAACTGATTTTTAATAATCTCTAAGAATTTAAAAAATAGAATCTGAGAGGAGGAAAGGGGAACATTCCCCCGAGAGGGGAAATGTCAGGAATACATTTTAATCCAAGCAGCCAGTTAAGCGATCAATTAGACAACATAGCAAGGGCAAACAGATCAATGGTTCTATCCTCCAATGAAAACAAATGTGCTTACTTACCAGCATTTGCATCTTTGATTAGGATAAGCACAACATCCTTTCATATTGGTCAAAACCCAAAGTCTTGTTGATGTTGCCTCTTTTTTCCCCTAAACAATTACTTTTGTATTCACCTTTTTTCTCTTTACCTGACTTCTTGTAGAGACTAGATGTCAGAAGGGAGTCAACGGTTGACACCATACAGGTCTCCTCAGAACATCTTGCAGTAGGAGATTCACTCACAGAACTCACTCTCCTTGACCCTGAAGTCACAGATTCAAATCTATTCTAATTGAAATTAAAAATAATTAATTTCTTGTGACTGCAGTTCAGTAGCTTCTTGTGTGGTGCGGACAGTTCCTGGTGGACAAGTGCCTGTGTAGCAGCAGCTCAAGCGCTAACAGCATCTGCAGGTTGATTTAGGAGTGGAAGGAGCCACCACATCTGCTAGGACTAATCCACCACAGCCACAGGAAATCCTGTGATACACCTGTACCTCAGGAGGTTCTGCAAATCATCTCACTTCATGTGCAACAGTAAAAGTTTGCTACATGTAAAATAAAACTGAACTAGGTGTGAAGTAGAAGGTCAGAAAGCATAAGAAAAGATCAGACTTCTTAGGAGGGACAGTTTCAGCATGGAATAGAAGTATCTCTTGCATTATTAAAGGACTTAATTCTCTGAAATAAAGGAGGAAGACCTCAGGAAAAGGGAATTGCACTGCCACTTGCTGAACCACTTCCATAATGTGGTCAAAAAGGATCCATTCTCAGGGTATGAACCTGGAAGCTTTCACCAACCCTACATGTAATATTAAGTCACCTGCTTCTTTTTCTGGTGAATTCCACAGGAAATTCTCAGTCATAAAGCCTGTGCAGTGTAGAAATCTTTTTAGCCTTGAGCTGTGCAAAGCAGGATTGAGCTGTGCAAAGTAGGCATAAAATGCTCTCATTCTGCCTGGTGTACAAGTAGGCAGTAACACACTGTATTCAATAAAGACAAGAAAAAACAGGTATGTTGCTCCCAAGCTTGAGAAATCATGGGAATGCTTCTTAAATTATACTTCTTGTGAAACAGAACTTGTTTCAAAAACAAGCTGGTGTGATTGGTGATGATGATGATATACCCTACAATACATTAACCCCCCTCAGAATCTTATTGGGCCATTAGTTTACCCCAGGGAAGAAAACCAGCTGGAGCCACAGCTGCACTGGCAGCAGATGTCACATCCATAATGCTCATTGCCGTTAGGTGTAAGATCTATGAAAAAAAGTATCTATTCACATGGAGTAGCAAGATGGTAGTACAGGGCTGTCTGAGCTACAGAGACTAGCTTTTGGTCTCTCTAGCTGAAGGCCATATTAAAAGCAACTCAGCTTCCTGGGCCTAATAAAAGTAATGGTAACTTTAGCTGAGGCATAAAACCATTGGTTTTGCATAACACAAGTGAAAGTTTCCAAAAATAAAGTAAAAAAATCTTCATTTTCAAGATTTTGTCTTCCTATTAGTTTGGAAGAGCATAAACAGCATTCTTTGGGTATATAGCATTGTGAAAATGCATGCCACTCCAAGTGAAAAATGCTGTCAGTCAGTGCCTCAGCGCTGGCATGCAGTTGCAATATATAGTCATTGGACAAAAATAAGCTTATTGCAAAATCATCCTAAATTCCATCTTCTGCTCCTCACATGAAAAAAAATTAAAAAGAAAAGAAAAAAGAAAAAGAAAAAAACTGTGTTTGTTTAATCTTTAGCTTTGGTTTGCAAATTAGAAGTCACAAAGAAAACTACATTTTTTATTTGTGTGTGTGTGTGTGTGTGTGTGTGTGGAACTTACCTGGCAGAGAAGTGCAAGAGCACATATCATAAATTTTCTTGCTGGAAATATGTGGGTGTAAAGGTTAATGGCATGCAGCAGCACTCTGAGTTCTGGGAAGAAAGGTCTGAGACTCAGCTCACTGCAATTCAGAGCAGCTGTGGGGTGTGAGTGCTGGCATTCCCTCAACCTGCTTTCACGTCTCAGGGTTTTTAGCTGCTTTGCAAACTCACAGTTTCAGTGATCGCTGTCCTCAGCTGTCCTTAGCTTTATATCTTATTGACAAAGCGGCTAGGAAGAAGCCAGGCTCCCTGTTTCTGTCCGCAGCCGTATGGCCCAGGTCAGGGCTCAGAAGGCAAATCGGCTCGGCACTGACAGGAGCAGTATGCGAAGAGTTCATCACTCGCTGTGAGTCACCCGCCCAAGCTGCCAGAGAGAAAAAGATCTTTTGTATTTTCTGCCTGCTCCTGGCTCTTGTTGCTGTTGGGAGACAGGAAAAACAAGGCATTCATTGACTCTATTTTTATTTTTAGACGTGTTTTCTCCTCTTCCGTTATTCAGTACTTGACGTCTAAAAAGCACTGAGATGCAACTGACTTTCCTGCTAATTTCAGACAAAGTAGTGTGTGAAAAGAACTTGTGGTCATTATCTGCCCCATCTTCTGCTTCAAGGAAAACTCTTCTGATACTAAATGAGACCAGCAATGGCTTTGTCTAGGCCAGTCTGGAAAGCCTCTGAGGATGAAGGTCCCGTTGCCTCTCAGTAGTAACTGCAAGGTAACACAAATAGGAAGAGGAGCTGACCATTGGCTTTCCTTTTTCACAAGTTTACTGCTTGGTAGGACTGCAAACTTCAGAAGTGAGACTGAGTAAACTGTCTTTCAAATCATGGAGCCAATTTTGCAGCAGTTAACCTTGTTGATGCAAAATAAATCACGCTGTAGTGTGTTGTGTGGTTTTTGTCTTATGTTGATGATTTTCATGGAGCATCAAGTTTTAGAATGATATCAACTAAGAATCTCATCCTGCTCTGCTTTATGCAGAAGTTTCTAGAGGTCTTGACTGCAGAGATGTAATTTAAAATGTAACTTCAGCATGCTCCCATATTCTGAATTAAATATCTTAGAACTAGGTCTTGACATGGACAAGAAAATGCCCACTTGCCACCAACAAAGGGTTTTCCAGCTTTCAGCAGATATTCAAGGAGAAGATGGAGATTGTAGAGTAGTGCTTCAGAGAGGTGTTTAAAAAGGAAAGGCGCTAGAGCAGATGGGATTATAACAAAGAAGCAACTCTTGGTTCCACCCTCAGGTTTAATGAGTGGTAGGTAGATATACACCAAGTGTGTACACCTACCTTTCCATAATAGATCTGGAGCCTCTGACACAGTTTTTTGTTTTCTTCTCATTTTCTTCTCAGCCCACAGCAAAGATTTTTTTCAAAAGTCATTATAGTAGGGTTGGTGTGAGGTGGGAGTAAATATGCTTGTTTGCAGTGTGACTAGGGAGGATGGAGTTAGGAAAGTAGAAGAATATTCTGTTGGATTGTTATTTTTATTTAAGGTCAGTGTGTTAATCATAAATTTTAAAATGCAGTAATGCAGAGAAAGACCTGAGGGTGATGGACAAATGAGACAGGAGTTCACAATGTGATGAAGTGGCAAAAAATGTGTACCATACCATATGTATAAATACAGTATGCCTTTTTGGGATAGGAAAACAATTCTGCTTCATGCAGCTTCCCTTACACTTGGGAATACCGTGTCCAGGTCTGAAAATTTGATGGAATCCTAGACAGCTGACAGCAATCCTAAGGTTTTAGGAAATCGCTCCTGTGGAGCTAACAAAGGAATTTAAGTCCAGAAGGAAAAAGCTGAGGCTTTGAGCAACTCCTCAGCCTGGAATAACCAATGTTACTTCAGTCATGAGACAATTGCTGGTATAAAGAAAAGGGCATGTCCTGAAATCAAAATAGGTGCCCTACTATTTAATTCCAAATGAGCTTTTTGTGATTTACCCTGTTTCACGAATGACCTATGTACCACTATGGGCCAGTGACATATTTACTGCATCGCAGAAAAATGTCAGATGCATCAAAATCAGGTTGGTGGCAGGCACTAGGCTCCTCTATACAAGCTTGTTTGCCAGCACTTCTTAAAAGTAAAAGTTACTCTGTCTTTTCCAGAATTTTAGTTACTCCTGTAAATGGAAGATACACGTTTCTTTCCATGTATAGCCATGCACAGAAATATCAGTCAGAAATATTTGTGATTTATCTAAAACGTTGGATCTAAAACAAGTGTTAGTAGACTGGTAGGTTACTACGGACCAACTATGCTATTGCAAGGTATCTGTTCATTATCTTAGTTTGGTAAGACATGAGTATATTGAAATTAAATCAGGCAAACAGGTGATGATATAATTAATTAGGAGTTGCCAGTTTGGATGTATCTACTAACTGCCATTGCAAGCAGCTTCAAAGTTCTCACAAGTCCCTTGTTTTTTTACAGTGTTTTTAGTATGTAGTGCATAAAAATGCTGGATTTATTGATAAAGTGAGTTACTCCCAGCCCCAAACATAATTCTTTTATTTAAGTATGTGTATGAGTTATTTAATCTCCATATTTTTCCAACTACCTTGTAACTATATTACAAATTTGGGAAAAGCAGACTCTTAACCTAGCCTGATCTCTGTCCTTGGATATTACATCTCTAACTTATCTCCTGTAGATAGCAACATCTTGGATGTCAAATACCACCAGCATGTCAGGTACATTTTGATGCTGTTTTAATGCATGAGTAGAGGCTGAGTGGCTAATGCCAAGAAAAAATGACTTTCTTTAATTTGCTTGGTATGATAACCCAAGAGGAGACAAAATGGCTGAAAGAGTTGATAAGTGAAAATAAAATCTTCTGCTTCTAGGCATAAGTAGTTACTAAGTAATTATCTTTTATAATATATCCAATGCCAGAGTTAAAAGACAATGTTATACAGGTGATGATATTATACAATATATATATATGACAAAAGCAGCATGTTTCTACAAAGCTGAAAAAAAAGTTGAAAAGCTGAACAAATTTTCAGTAGCTGACTGCTTCTTCTTCTGAGGTATTTTTTCACAGAAAACAAATATTTGTGAACATGATTCTAAGCTTTCTTTTATATTAATTGTAGAGAGAAGAAACATTAAGTTAGGCTAGATGTATTTGAGCTTTACTGCCATCCTTTTCCCAGCATTTCATCTGTTGCACACAAGGTACAATAAAGCCAGGGATAATGTCATGACATCCATTTCCAGTGAAGTGAGTGGGAGCTTGCAAAAAATGAAGAGTGTTGCTGTTCAGTGTTTTTTGCCCTTGAGGTGCCCTTCTATCTCTGCTGATGAGACCCAGACAGTGGTGCCTTTTATAATGCAAGTTGGGCTGATCTCCTGACTTCTTCAGTGCTGTCACAAATATGTCTCATCAAGTAAAGAAATTTCCATGAACCCATGTGACCTGTCCTACCTTCAAAGTCCTACCCCTCACTGCAAAATAAATATAATATTATGTTCAAGATCACCTTCCTCTTCATTAATGGACATTTTATGGTATGCATCTGGGTTAAGACAGCAGCTGTCATCTCAGGTACAATGAACCTGACTATCTCACCTGAAGAGTCAATGCGTGAGGCAGAGCTCTCCTGGAGACTGATTCAGGATCACTTCTGATCTCATTACTTTCTGTGCCAGGTAAAAGAAGAACTCAAGGCCTGTCTTCATGTATAAAAACACATGTATTTGATGATGAATGAACGCATATGCAATTTCTGTCCTTTCTCAGGTAAAGTAGGATGGGCTCTGTATGTGACAAATGCTGTTTTTTTTCCTTCCTTCCTTCCTTCCTTCCTTCCTTCCTTCCTTCCTTCCTTCCTTCCTTCCTTCCTTCCTTCCTTCCTTCCTTCCTTCCTTCCTTCCTTCCTTCCTTCCTTCCTTCCTTCCTTCCTTCCTTCCTTCCTTCCTTCCTCCCTCCCTCCCTCCCTCCCTCCCTCCCTCCCTCTCTCCTCCCCTCCTCCCCTCCTCCCCTCCTCCCCTCCTCCCCTCCTCCCCTCCTTCCTTTGGTTTGAAAGCATTCATTGTGTGGCATGAAAATTGGCACAGAAACCTGAATGGTGCTGCACAGCTAGGACTAATGTTAACGCAAATTATTTTTTTTTAAAGCCCGGTTCAGACCTGAAGTAAAGGTTTTATACATGCGTATGTACAAAAATCTTCTATATATGTAGATGTATTTTTTCCCTTTTCAATGTTTGCATCAGGAGAGAGAAGACCTTGTGAGATCCCTGTGCCCTAGAAGGCCAATTCACATCAGTACTGCAAGGTTCTACTTCTTTGGCTTGGTGCCTTTTCTGATGTATTTTTTTCTGAACATTAGCCCAATAGTAATTTGTTGTCCTTTGGCACAAATGGTTTGCCAATAATTGGAGCTTCTGTCTTCTCCTTATTGACAGCAGAATCTGATCTTCCTTGGGTGTTTATTTGTTGCAACTTCGCTTATTTCCTGCAACACACCATAGAAATGGACTCCCATGACCAACTTTTTAGCTGATTATTACCAAGTCTGACTTTCGCACTGGTCCTGCACAACAGCAAGCATTTTATCTGCTCAGTACAATTTGTGACACTTGCTGAGTTGCTTTTAGCCCTTTCAGTTCTCTCTGCCTCTAATAACAGAGCAAAAAACACATTTACCTCAGCCCATGGCCTTGCAATCAAATGAGGAATCAGAGAAGACTATTGACCTAACTGGCTTAACTGCTTACTGTACAGGCTTTAACCTTGGGCAGGAGTTTCTGTTTCAGGTGTCATCACACATGGGAATAGTTAATTACTCCTTCCTTCAGTCTGAATGAGAGGTACTTACCAGACCTGTGTGAGTAATGGATTTTGTTGTGGGGCAAGCATAAAAATCAGATGTAAAATTGTTTGGATTTATTCCACATTAAATGTATCATTCTGACTTGAAAAGAAATTTTAATTTTGGAATGGAATGTGTTTTAATTAAAAAAGCATTAAAATTGTTCAATTAATTCAATCTGATTGTAATTCCTTCCAGATTTGTATTTGCTCAGCATAAATTCTGATCTCTGAAAACGTCTTCCACCTCTAGTGTTCAATATATCCGTTTACTTTAACTGTACTGGTAAATTAGTAGCAGTCTTTTATAGTAAGACTAACAGTAGACTTTGGGGGACCATAGCTTGGAAGTGTCTTTTTCTGTTGGAGGTTAATTTTCAAAGCCATTTTTGTTTTGGGGGTTTATTTTCAGGTTTCTCTTTACATGGACTGCTCTCTCCAAATACTGAACAGAGCAGAAAGCTGTCTAATGCTCTTTTCCCACCACTTTATCCAAATGTGAAGGTCCTCATGTTTTCCTTTACTTCTATTTATCTGCTTACAATAGCGGCTCATCTTCTCTTACCACATGCTCAGACTTACTCCAGACCATGTTCAATATCATAGTCATTTTTGAATCATTGTTAATTTCTGCCCCGGTCCTAGACCTACTTTTACATATATGTATTTAGTAAAGCTCTTCATAATCCTCTTACCCATTTGCCCAGCATTGCTAACACAGAATACTTTTTTGATGTTCTTGCTCTTCCTGAAGTCCTTGAAATTCACTTCCTGAAATATAGCCATTTACAGCTGAAAAGAGATCTCATCTTATGCCAAGAAAACTATGATAATTGTTTCTTTAATTGTTTCTTTAATTCTTCAGCAAGGTGGATTCTCCTGTCCTTGAAATCTTTGACTTCAGGATCATAAAACTGTAGCCTAAGTAATTTAGTCTTTTCAAAGCTTTATGCCATCTTTGACTCATGACTCCGGAAAAAACACGCAGTTGGAGGACTGATGTCTAGTGCCAACTTTCACAAATTTTCATAGAAAGATATGATTTTTAGATGTCTTGATAGATTAGATAGGGCTGTCTTGTGCAGTTAGGGCCTGTGATGATTTGGTTATGTTTACTGTTTTCTGTTTTCTGTTGATGGCTTATCAAGGGAGCCACAAAGATTTTTGATATGCTGGTGAACTCCCTGTATTTTGCTTTTTGAAGCTTTACATTGTTTCTCTTTTTGTGAATGGTATGGCTATATACTCTGAAGATTTAACTGGTACCTCTGCTTATGCACTCAGCAAGATAGGGTTTGGGTCACTTTGCATGTTAAATTCTGTATAATCTTAATGTACTCTATAAACAACTCATAATCTAAAAAGAATTGAGATGTATAACATTGATGTATAATTCATGCTTTCATTTATACAGGGTGCAATATGCACATACTAGCAGCTTCCTCTGGGGCCTGCAAGCTGAACTGAAAATTGTTTTGACTTGTGTTCAGTGTAGTGTATAGAATAGTAATTTTACAAGATATATCTTAATTGTCAGAGGAAGAAGTGAATTACTATCCAAAGTAGAAAGTAGGACAAGAAATCTGTGTCATGTCACAGTCATTACTCCAATCAGAATATGAGCAAAGGGGAGGAACCATGTAAGTGTTAACCTTGTCAGACATAAAGGAGAACAACCTCAAAATTGAGATTAATCTCATAGCGATTATTTAAATATTATGAATATCTTCTTTCATCAAGTGTTGTCAAATCTTAAGAGTGCTGTCTTACAAAATACATTAAAAGGAGGGATTCTAATGGATGACTGGTTGGCAATAAGAAGGAATAAAATTGTTTTGTATCGAAATCCTATTAATTTAGTCCTCAATTCCATGGAGCTAATGCGAGAAACAAATTACAATCCTATCCTAGACTATGTGATACTTTTCCTAGGTTGCTTAGCATGAAGGATGCCTATATTATACCCATATTTGATTAATCAGGTCTTGTGATTTTGAAAGTACAGTAGGAGTGGGCACAAAGAGTTAACAGGAAGAATAAATGGTACTGTTGTAGGAAAAAACAAAAATGAAAATAAAACAAAAAACTTGTAAATGCTTTGGGGACTTTTTATTTCTGGTTTATTTCTGGTTTATCTGTGTGTGTGGATTTTATTTATTTGTGTTGATTTTCCTCCCCATCCCCCCCCCCCCTTTTTTTTTTAAATAATCTCCTTTCTGAAAACGATTTCATTTTCTCGGCTCTTTTCCTTTCTTAATTAATTTTGCAAACTTTTTCTTCTTGTCCTCTTTTTGGTTTTGCCTTTCCACTGTAGTTACTTTAACTTGAAATGCCATTGTCTCTGTTGTGTTGCCCCCTCAAGGTTGGACATTACCGTGATTTCTTTCTTTCCACTGCTCAATATTTGTAACAATTTAGAAATACTTCACTGATTTCCACTATGATTCACACCTTATCCATCAATGCTAAAGTCAGTGGAACTGTATAGGGTATGTATGACAGGGATTTACTCTATTTACTCTGTGCTATAATTATCACATCAGCACGATGCGGGCAGATACCTGTTATATAGATGAGGACAGTGGGACAGGAATTTCATTGCTTCAAGTCAGGGGCAGGATACAGACAGAACTGGGCTTGGCACACAGTTTGGCACCCATTATTTATCTATCAGTCTTTATTCCTTTAGACTGAGTGGTGTCTTACCCTCTCCTGGCCATGACAGAGGTTGTATACAGTTGCAAGCAGCTCCTGGCAGCTTTAGCAGGGAGCATGTGGTGGCACTAACAGCCCTGGAAATTTCCACATTTGGTTAAAGCTGCATCCAAGAAAGCAGAGAAGCTGTAGCCATCCAGCTACCCTTCCAGCCCTGCCTGGCTGCGTGCAAGAAAATTAAAATGACAGATTTTCCAGAGTAGAAATGTCTTTGTTGAATACAGAACATTATGAAGATACAACAGTGTGCTTGAAGGGAATTTCAACATTTCCAGCAACTCAACAGCACGAGAGCAATTGGATCCCAAGGACGAGCTCTGGAAGCTGTCTGGCTTGGGGAGGCTTTAAGACATCAACCTCCTCTTGTGCATGTATGGATGCAGCCGTGCTAACACCACGGGCAGCAGCCAGGTTTCCTACGTTGCAACGGAGAGCAAAAGAACATATCTGAGTGCTTTGGAGATGCGTCTCTGGGGAGGTTTTGTCCCAGTTCTGCTTCTTGTCATTCTGGGTCATGTGAGCACAACCATTACAGTGAGCAAGGTGATAGTGTTTAAGAAAAAAGATCCCCTTGTATACTTTTCCAAAGGGTTTCTTTTGACCACACACTTTCTTCCTCCTGCTCACGACAGCACTGGCAGCATGAGACTACTGGTATTAGATAGATACGTTAGTACCGTGCATTAATTTTAATGAGATGGTGAATTTAGGGCAGCATATGACTACAGTAGTTTAGATGAATTTCGAGATCTGAACCTCCTTGCTGGAGCCCTCTTTGAGGCTGTCACTGTGCCCGTGTTAGTCAAACGCACCCAGACTAAACCCAGACCTGTGCTGGCTCCTGTCCAGCCATGTCAGCTCTGTGTCCTACACACTTCTGCCTCTGGGGCAAGCATGGGGGAAGTAAATGCAGATCTGCCCATGCTTGTCAAAGCAGGAACAGTCTAAGTGAGCCCCTGGTTGGACAAACTGTCCTTTAAACCTACGCTGAGACTGATCCACAAACTGGTCCAAAGGGGGCATCTGAGTCATCTCCCCTTGATGGTGGATTGTAAAAACATGCATTTCATAGCTATAAATAAAATTCAAACAAAATAAATTCACCCCCCTGTCTCATAAAGGAAACAGTTTCTGTGTAAAACGAGGCACAGTACAGCAATAAAACAAAAGAGAGCAGGGAGCACTACTTGGCATGATGGACATAGATGCTACGATCAGTCAGATCAGCTGCTCATCTGGGTCCTGCGGGCACCACTGAGGAGGAGATGTTGTAGGAGGTTTTAGAAATCTTTGAAACTTTTATCCTGAAATGTGTTTCACCGAGGAGAATTTTCAGAGGATTTCTGAAGACTTGGCAGACTTTTATACTGAAGTCCACTTGTGCATGAAGGAGGCAGGGGAAAAAAAAAAAAAAAAAAAAAAAAGCTACATGAATGTGAGACAGAACCATAGAAACACTGCTCACAGAGTTAGGAAAGGGGAGGAAATAAACCCTAGGCGCAGTGATAGAGCAGAGGGGTTCAAGAATTTAGCATGGGAAGAATGCTAAATAGGGGTAGAGCTGGTATTAAATCATCACTTGTCATCTGCTTCTGTCACCAGGAGGGCAGCAGGATGCCAGCCCTTGGCTGCCCGAGGTGCCCTGCAGGTATGCCGCGGACCAGTGGAGGAGTGGGCAGGTGGCAGAGTGTCACGTTTCTTCCCTCTCCTCCCCTGTGCTGCCTGTGATCTCTGCAGTGAGGGCTCAGCCAGCCCTGCACAGTGCTCACACCTCGACTTGGCTTTTGTCATGGTCTGCAGCCAGGATAAGGACCCCAGCACCTGGGGAGGCTTTGCCATGGTATTTTTCCACTGTTTGAAGCTCTGTCTCCAGTTGCAGTTATTGGGCACTCTCTTGCCCCTTTCGTGATCCCTCGTTCCTCCCCGCAGAGTGATGTGAAATACTGTCAAGCAGAAAAGCACTTTATACCCACTTTACCCAGATGTAGTGACTGCACGAAGTCCACAGAAGCAGAGAACAAGTACACCGTGTTCTGAAAAGTAATTAGTCACTGTATGCGAAATATCAGTGAAGCCTTTGAGGGAGAAATTGCTAAATGAATCAGTCTTGAAAAAGTACACCCTTTTAATCAAGTGGATTTAAAAATCAATCTGGTTCATCTGGTGCAAATCTCTAATGTAGATTTCTGTTAATCCTTTTAACCCTTGTCTATATCAATTTTGCTTGTGTCAGTAAGTTACTGACTGAGAGCAGATATAATAAAGGGCTTAGCACCCATGTATTAAGTGCTCCAGTGCCCAAATCCTGAGTGTTTGGTACCTAGAGTAAAATGCAGACAAACAGTAAATCATACAGGCTCCCTAGACAGAGAATGGGATGAATTAATGGCCTGAGAGAGGTTTTGGACCAGCCCTTGCACAACAGGAATCTCCTCCATGTTAGAGGCAGGGATGTTGAGCACAAGGGTGTATTTGGGTGTTTGCCCCTTTTGGGAGCTTTTGTGCCACCTCTATGAAAGTGCAGGCCTCACATAGTGCAGGTCCGTCTCTGTGAACCTGCATCAAAAGCTCAACCTGTTTTTGTATGTCTTCAAACATTGATAATTTTAGAAATCTTGCAATCTGTCTGATTGTGCCTCCTACCTTTTGCACAATAGCCCAGCAGACGGAGCCTGTGTCTAGGGCACGGGGCAAGCTTGGGCCCTTGGATTACCTCAGCCTGGAAACCTGCTTCTGGTGGCTGCCCATTTCACCAGAAGAGGTACCTCCTGTCCCCTCTGCAGATGTGGGGATACCGGGGAGCAAAGGCCACAGTCACTACACATCTGAAGAGCAGAAAAGTGAGAATCTGGTGTAGCAGCACTAAGTTTTCAGGAAACATTTTCTGAATGGTGCTTTGGAGACACCTGCATTTACCCACATACTGCAATGATGTCCCTGTGCCTTATCCTTTGCCTTTTGGAAGCAAAGAGGCTAAGGATTTTGTTTTAATGTGTCCTCAAGTTTCTTCATTTGGATGGAGCTCTGAGGCCTTGTCCATGCAGATTTTTGGAGCTGCCCTCTCACACATCTTTTCATGTTGTGTTTCCTATATGTGAAGTCAAGCCCCATCCCTGTTTCTGGCAGCCAAGAGGAAGAGAGTGTGCAGGAAAGGAAGCACAGATTGCTGCTACCTGATCTCTTGTTCTTCATGGATGTGTCTGAAGTGCACTGTCAGGAAAAAGAGGTAGGGTTGAAAGGAAAGAAGACAAGAACAATGTCAAACTCACATTACATGAGGCAGATCTGCAGAATTTCTGGGTCAGAATGGGTGCAGCATCCAAGTGCTGAGCTGAGCAGTTTATGGGATAAACAACTACACAGCGTTTGGCCTTCGAGGAGAAAGTATAATTCGTTTGGTAGTAGGCATGCACTACCTGACCTCAACAAAGCAGTCCGAATTGTGTTTTTGTCAATCTCACGATAGGTTTTGCTAAGAAGCCTGCTTGGAGAAAGCTAGGTTAGGCTGATGTCTAATTGAGTTACCTGAGTCTAATTCTGTTGTCATAATTGCCCGGGGGAAGCAGAAAGGGCTGGTTACCAATTAAGATTTTAATGTTTTTAATTTAAGGGAGTTTGAAGGGTATATGTTGTCTAAGAAATCTATCTAATTGATAGGAAAACAAGTTAAATATTGTACTGCCTCAAACTCTAGCTGTGTTCTCTGTCCAGGGAGTTCAGTTTTCTATTTTTACATTTGAAAGGTCAGGTCTTCACAGCCTGCGGGAGGTCTGGAATAGCCATGTCATGTGAAGCTGAAATCCTAGCTACAGCTCTGCCTCCCTACAATGAGGGCCCAAGTGATGAATGGGGAGACACCCTTTTCTGCAGAAGAACAGCTGTAACTCATGTTTCAGACTGGTGTGACATCAGTGTTTCGGTCTTCCAAAGATCTGGCTGAAGTCTTCTGGCACAAAGGTTAACAGAAAAAGAAAACAACCTACCAGAAATGAACAGTAAGGACCAAAAGATTGGGTTTTGCTTCACTGCTCCTTGCTGATCTGAGATCCTGGCAATCCGATGAGAAATACTATGCAAAATGCTTGCTACGAGCCTGCATCCTGTTCATCTTTGTGAACTGCAGCTCACAACAGAACTGAAATACAGAGAACTGCGTAGTTACACAGAGCACAGCTAAAATCTGGCAACCCTCTCCCCTCTGACAGATGCAGGCTGGTAATGAACTGAATGGTTGCTCTAAGATAACACCCAAGATGTAAGCAATAATGGAAAAAAAAATAATTAAATATTAAGCAATCTCCTATTAATTCTTTTTAAAAATTCTCTTAAAGTTTTTACGTGAGAGAGAGCATTTTGAACATTTTGAATGACTGCTGAGGTTGTAAACTTATCTCTGAAGTTATATAAGGTGCAATTAGCCTATTAGATTGTTTGCTGCCTGCGCTAGCTTTCCAGATGCTAAGGCTCACTCCAGTAAGCTAGCAGTGACTTCCTAAGGAGTAAAATGGCAATTTAGAAGAGAAGCTATGGAGTTCGGTTTCCCAGAGTCTCACATAGTGCAGGTCCATCTCTGTGATCCAGAGGACTCTGCTGGTGTGACCCGAAGGGCAGACCGTCATCTACCCATCTTCAAGAGCAAGGCCATGGTATCAAAGCAGAACTCTGCTTCCTTGATGGGATCTTTGAAGCCGCAGTGGAGGAGAAGGTGAAGCTTCCCTCTCTCCTTCTGAAGAAAATCCAGCACAGCATGGCTCTCTAGAAGTGACATATATAAACATAGAGAAATGAAACATGATTTTATGGAATATGCTGCCCTTGGGGAGTTCCTGTTTCTGCTGAGTGACCTTATTTGTCACTGAAGTTTTAATTGTAAAGCTGCTCTCTGCTTTTGATGATGCTTTCCTTGACTGCAGGTGGAGAAGTCTTGTGCCGACTCTTCTGCCACTTCAGTCCTTCTGTAGTAACTTGTACACGCAGAAATTGGTACCTCCTTGATGTTCATGTAAAAGCATACACAACATGAAAACAATTGAGAAAACAGTGAGTAAAGATGGGATGAGGCTTTAGCTCTCCAATTTGTTATGAAGCTCATTTAGGCTATATTTGTACTGTTTTGGTGGTCACATTCTGCAAAGATAACAAATTAGCTAGTACGAGTGGCTGTCAAAATAGAGATTAACTGAATATTGCAAAATATTGGTGAAACGATACTAAATTCTTGTCTCGACGTAGGCAAATTTGTTGTCTGATTTATGACAGTGCAATCAAGTTGAAAAAAAGCCCAATAATGACACAACCAACCTACTGAAACTATTCAATACTGGTATAATGTAGAAATACTTTGATTGCTCAAAATAATTCTTCGGGTTACATTTATACCTGCAGACTTAAGGCTGGTTGAGCTATGTTTGCTTGCGCATAGTGGCGCAAGTTGTATAGAGGTCTGGAAAATAGATCCTAGCTTGACCTGGATCCAGACTTCAGAGACTATCCTTTCAATTAACAGCCAAAGCACATTAACAGCCTTTGGAAATTCAACTAGCTGCCCACTGCAATCATAAGCACTCAAAGTTTGCTTTGAATAGGATATTTATACACCAATAAGATATATATTACTTCTGTGCTTTTCATAGGTTCGTACAGGAGGAGAGTGATGCAGCAGGATACTCTGTTCAGACTGGAGTGCTAATGTTCATGACAATGTAGCACATGCTTAGAAAATACTGAAATGTGATGAGAGTGGTCGCAGGTAGGTACCTTGGAGTCACTTGCTTTGTGGGATTCACTTTCATTTAAGCACCAAGGTTTCTTGCACAGTTGCCTCAGGAAAGATACACAAGAGACAGGCCTAAATCTTCCAGTTAAAAAAATACTTTTTTTTTTTTTTTCTTCTTTCATCTTTGTCTTGGAGGACTTCATGTCATTTAGTTCTTTTCTGGTGAGAGGGTCCTGCATCTCCAATCTGTGCAGCAGGGTAAAAAGAAGCTTTGGGGTCTCTCAGCCAGCACAAGCCTGCCTTAATCACGATTTTGTCTTCTTCCTTGGCTTCATCTGTCATTGCTCCAGGAGCCATAAGTGCTGTCTGTACCACCCCATCAGAGACAGAGCAGGTGTCATTGCTGCCTGCAGTCTGGGTCCTGTGGCAGGACATCCCCTAGTCCGGAGCAGGGATGACAGGAGATGTGGAAGCACGGTGGGACATGCATACTCTTTCTCCAATGTGGGGGCTGTTGGCTCAAACCCTGTAAGATCTTTTGGCTCACGTATTGTTTTTAGACCATCTCTGTGATTTGAGTAATTTTGTATGTTTTGATATGGCATTAGAAATCCTTAAGCCAGCTTGATCAGTAAACTGCAGCCTAACTTTGCCCACCTGGGCACTGACTGCAGGGCCATCAACAGAGCAAGAAACCCAGCTCATGACCCAACACCTAAAAATAAGGTGCTGTCTTATCTATCCTTTTGTGGATTCAGTGCCCTAGAGTCCTAGTTTTTCTTTTTTCTTTTCTTCATTCAGCCAATGAAGACTGAATGTAAAATAAACCTACTCTAATTATTTGGTAATGTTACGCTTTTTTTTTTTTTTTTTTCTTTTTAATATATCTAATTGTGAACTGAAAACCAAACCTACTTGTAATTTTCTTGGGCTTTTGTAATTTGTTATTGGCTTTTATAGATTATTCAGTAAACTCAAATTGCTTTTTGTCTTAATTGGGTCTTGTCTGCATTCTGCACTGGCCAATTTTCAGCCTATCATCTAAATTGCTTTGTGCCCTAATAAGATTGACTAGTTGATACGAGGTAGTATGACATTTATTTTACACCTCATATTCCCCTCAGCTTGTGTAGAAAAATCATTTTAGAATTAACATATTTTGCAGTTGATTCTTGTGAATGCCAGTTTTCCAGAGCTAAATATAACAGGGAGAACATCTTTTGGTCAGAGCGTTCCTTCTAAAGTTTATCTTTTTAGCTATCGCCCATGTCACAGAGAACTTTTCTGGAAACAGCTTTTGGAATTTTAAAGCTTTTCCCATGCTTGAATTGAGCTTGCCCCTTTTGCAGACAGGGGTTTGTTTTGTTAGCATAGAAATCAGAGGGTGCAGGTGTTTAATGTTTCTGTTTACTGAGCACTTAAACAAGTGTTCAAATATATCTTCAGCTCAGTCCTCTCCCAGTCCTAGGTCTGTGTTGCTGGTTTATGATGCAGTTAATTAATTTCATATATTACATTAAAAGTGAATGTTATATAGTGGGTGATGGACATTTGAGATAGTCCTTTTCAATGGTGATAAACCTACTGATCCTTTTTCTAAAATGGCTGTACTCTCATTTCTACCTTCTTACAGTTCATAAGAAGTATTAATATGAAACTCAAAAAGATGTCAGTTTCCATATATGATTTTTTTCTGGTTCCATTTGATTTCCATAGAAAATATCCAGAGATAATTTGTGTGCATGACACATAAGAGGTAAGGCATTAGACTAAAATTATTATTTATTTGCTCTCAGTCATCCTAAAAATATTTTGAAAGTTGGTGTTTGTTTGTTTTGCAATGAAGTAAAACTGTAAGTTTACATTGCAAATGAATGTTAAAAATAATATCTATATTTATGGGAAGAGAGGGGGTGAGAGGTGGATTACACATTGTGGCTCCGAAGAAGTTGCTTACCTGTTCTGCTTGGCTGCCTCCAGACAAGTTCAGGTTGTCTCCATAGGCACTATGTGCATAAAGGGCTTGTTTTAAATAGGCAGGGTGGGTTTCTCCAGCACCAGTCAGCTGACTTTCAGAGCAGCTTAAGCCATGCTGATACCTACAACACCCTCCCATTCCAATTATACTGTGCATGAAGAGCCCCATACAGCAGGTCCTGCTGCCTGGGACAGAGCACAGCACATCTTGCTGCCCACCACCCCTGCACAAAAAAACATCTGTCTTTTCAGAGTTCCAAACACATGATCATAGGGGGGATCTGGAGACTATGCTGAAATTTTCTGTTGTTTCCTGTTTAGCAGCAATTCTATTCTAGAGGGTAGGATAATCAATGTCACCTGTGGTTTCTATCTCCTGACACATCCCATTAGCTGGGCGTGATCTGAGCCTTTACTGGGTCTTTCAGTTCAACAGAAATCTGCATGCGATTTTTTTTTTCTTTTTTTTTTTTCTTTTTTTGCCAGCTGTGATTACATGGTAATGATCAGATATGTGTCCTGACATCACCTTTCCTGCTTACTTGTGGGTGTCAGGTTCTTCTTTCTCACTTTGTTTCAGCTATTAAACTGTCAGAAAAAGCTAGTGCTTTGTTACTGTAATGAAGTCGTATTGGGGGTTTTGTGTGGATGTGTTTGTCTTTTGTTTAACTGTTAAAATTGCAACATTTATCTTTCAATTTCCTTTGCAGTATCTTTTACTACAAATTAATTGGTGGTTGCATGGCTGCATTCTTCCACAACCTTGTTAGGAAACATGAAAAATTGCAAATCTTGCAGTAATAGTTCATTAAATCTAGACTCTAATTAAGAGTGAGAAATAAATACATAATATTCATAGAAGTACTATCAGCACCGCACATTCATGAACTAAGAATATATACATTTTGAAATTGGTGCACACAATGTACATTTTTTTCCTGTTTATATATCCCTACAGTAACAAAATGAAGCATGGAAAGTATCATTATTAATGACCTGTAGGCAAGTATAAAGGTTATATTTGTATGGCCCAGAAATAGGATTAAAAAGGAGACCTAATTTTATAGTGCTGATATGGAAGAAACTCTCATCTATTTTTCTATGGCAGTATACCATCTTTATGTAGATTCATTATGAAGTTATTAAAACAACTCTATCTTATTGAAAAACCTTAAAACTAAGGAAATGTCTAGGCTTTATAATTACTACCAGCCACTTTAATAGAATATAAATATCATATACAATGTCATCACGGTACACAAAGCCAACCATCCTATAAACCAAGGTAATATACCAGGGAATTACATCTGCGTATTTTATAGGAATTGTCATATGAAAGCTTAGATTAAAACAACTTGTCTTTCTACAATTAATATGTCAAAGTATGTGAGCAACTGAAGTGCAACTGTAAGAGCAGAATTTAAAATACTATTCTAAATTTCTGTTACTGTTCTGAGAAAAAATACTTAATGAAAACGTTGTTTTTAAGTCTCTCCACATCCCTTGTTTTCCATTTTTCCATTCTAGGCCTAGAAGAAAATGCTATTTTTCAATTTATTTCTTGTGTTATTATGGATTTTTTGTAAATATGGATTAATCTTCTTCCGCACTGTAGGAAATTTACACTAGTGTAGTATGGAGAGATTCGAAGAGCATAAGGATTGGCTGATGGTGTTTTCCTTACCCTTTTATGCAAGTACTAGGCACATATATAAAAACAAGATGCCCTGACCTGGAAGAAGTGTTGATTAGATGATGAAAAGCAATGGGCCATATTTCTCCTTCTAGTTCAAACTAATTCTAAAACTTCATGTTAGAACATACTGGAAATATGGTGTTCCCTTTGAGGAATGAGAGATTAGATGGGGTTCTGAAAAGGCTATTATGTGACCTTGAAACTACAAGAAGCTTCAGTATCCCTGGGGAAAACGTGCTTTTACCCCTGTTTGTGTTGCACCTGCTAAGGGGATTTTTCCTAGCCTGTACTTCTAAAATCCTTTTTCAGACAGTTGTGTTATGGAGTTAAAGCTGGTAGCACTACGCAGAACTTTCCTGTTAACAACAAGCTATGCAAAGTCTCTGCGTGAGAAGGTGAACCTATTTGAACAGCTTAAATTGCAGCTATTTTTTACCCTTCAGATTTTGCAGAAAAGCCTGCTGTTTTGACCAGACCTGTGTTTCTGCTTGGCTCCTGTGCATGTGAGAGAGGCCCCCATACTGGGGCTTCTCCCATTTCCACTTTCCAGCTTTAGCTCACGCAGTTATAATGCCTTACTTCATACATCAGACATGAAACAGCATAGCACGTAACTATCTGGTATTTTAATCCCAGATTTAGCTGTGTGTTCCAGATCCATCAAGTGACAGCAGCACACACTCAAGCCTGTTTTGGCCCTGCCTTCTCATCATGTATACTCTTGCCTGGACACTCTTGTTTTTGAGATTAATCTAGTTTTGAAGTTGATTTGCAGCTTTTGCAAGTATGTCTGTCTTTTCTGTTACTTTGCTTGTCCAGTTTTCCTCTGGTATTGTTGGCCTGTGCTACATAAGGAAGACTAGTTTTGAGCTATTTCATTAACCGTTGATCCCTAATGGTAAGATAATTTTGTTTGGCTAATCATTACCTCTTGCTAAATATTCTGTTTTCCAAGTGTGAAGGTAGGTGCTGTGTGTTTTGTTTTATTGAATTTTATTTTTATTATTTAAAAAGAAAGATGAAATCTTTTCTGTGGGTAAAGTAACACCTGCTAGTGTCTTACTCTGGGACTTATCATTACAAATAAGTAGAACACTTATTCCCCTGTTCCCTGTTAGCAAATTTCAGCTTTGTCACCCATCTTCCTTAATCGTATAATACTTGCTTGGTACAAAATGAGTGTGGCTCTACTACTGAAGCCATGCAAAAAATCTGCCCTATTTAATAGCTGTTCTGTGGATATTAATTTTTCTGTGCGCTGAATGAAGAGGCACTCCCTTGCTGCTTATTCACATCATTCTTTATTTCTGATTGAATTGCTTCTGTCCTCTGAGCTTCATAAAGGATTGAAAAAATTTAAATATCAATTGCATCTAAGGTGTATATAAAGTATTTGAATAAAAACAAACAAACAAAAAGTGTAGAAATAAATACTGTAGGAGTTACCAGATTTCTGTAGGGAATTTTTGCAAAGGATCTATTTTTCAATTGAAGATTACGGTATAGTTTTAGCTAATTATCCTCAGACATCTTTTCTATTATCTCCTCTACTTAATAACAGCAAGTGCAGCTGTGTGTGACAGTGTTAATTCTCCCTTTATTCCTGTGACTCTCAAGCTTACTGACTTTTTCTGGCTTTCATCCATTTTTTTGGTATTCTGGAACTTCTTCAGTCCAAGCTCTCAAACGAAAGGTTGTTCATCGGCTCCTGAGGATGGCAATATAATAAATACTGGGCATGGAGGCTGTGAAAGCCTGACAGATCCTGTTCTTTGATCTGCTCAAACTTCTATTGACTTCTCATCATTCTCATCCTTCCCCTGCCTGACAAACAGCTGAGGGTAGAGAGAAGCCACTGAAACAGAAGTAGGAAGGCAGGAGTTTATACTGCCCTAAATTGAAATGTACAGAAGTATAAGGGTACACTTTTTTTTTTAGAGGTAGCAATTAAGGAAAGAAAATAACTTTCAGAAAAATAAAAGGAAAGGCTAAATAACTGATCAACAGGGAAACCTGTTAAGTGACTGATGTGCTGCAAACAGCAGAGGTCTTTGAAGGAAGTTACAAGAATGCTTGCTTGTCTTGCTTGAGGTTTTGTGCTCGTACACCTTGTTGTAGCATGTTGAATTCCAATAAAATTGTTTTGTTCAATTGATTTTTTTTTGTTTTGCACTGTTATGTCTTTCTTTACCAATAAATTAAACAGAAAATAGCTGGGATTTTAAGAAGTGCACATCTCTCTGCGAGCAACTAGAGCAGAAAATCTTTGTAGTAATTGACCTGCTGAGACTAATTCAAATATTCAGTGGCTCTAATGTGATCTGCCTTACTTCACCAAAGCCTGAATACAGCACTCTTCAGGAGTAACTACAGGAACTTCTCCTTTTTCCAGGCAATTATTTTTGGGCGAAGGTAGGGAGGGAGGAATAAGAGAGGCAGGAAAAATGTTGTACTTGAGTAGAAAGAACCCATTTTCAAGCTTGTTTTTGTTACAGAGCTCTGGGGCAAATCTGTTTTGTGTTGAAGAGCGGCTGTTACACTTGCGTTACCACAACTTCCTTTGTAAGAGGAAAAACCGTGCTGGAGTGCTTCATCTGGGATGGTGTGTTTTTGGCTGCTGCTATAAATTGTTTCTCTACCTGCTTTTATGACTTTTTGCAAACCCTGAATAGAGCAAGATTTTAAACTGTTTCTTAAGGCCTAAAGCCAGGTATATTTTTCTCCATGACCAACTTCTCCTTCTAAGGAAATAGCAATTTAACATACTGCCAGCTCTCCTGACATGGTCGATGGTCAAACTGGGGGCCCTGCGTCCATTGGGAACTGGTCTCCCAGAGGTAGGCATGGAGGCCTAGAGGCCTCTCCTACTGGCATGTCACCCCCTGAGCTGCAAGGCACCACAGTCCCTCAGGAGGGAGGTGGCGGAGAAGGGGCGATGCAGAGGAGAGCTCTGCCTGCCGTGTGTCACCTGAAAAACCCTGCGGAGGAACCCTCGGCTGTCCCTGCAGGGCCATCTGTGGCTTCATGTCAGTGTCCCATCAGCACAACACTGTCACTGGTGATAGCAGGAGCTGACTGCCACCTCCAAAAGTGTGTGTGAAGCATTTATGACAAGAGCAGCTGACAAGACCTTCATTAGCTCTTGTCAGTGGCCTCATTATGCTGAGCTCAGTGAGCGCTGGACCTGTCCCTGAGCACAGACCCCTGTCCTGCTTATCCCAGGGTGCTGCTGTTACGCAAACCGAGTGTATCACTGAGTGGTTCGGTACATCTCGTGGGTGTGTGGGAACAGTACTGAGGCCACAGGCCCCAAAACTGCCCCTTGTTGCAGCCATAGTGTGTGTGGGACCTGAGAGTGTGCCGTCCAGCCCACGCGGGGTCCCCAGACAGTCTTCCAGGCTGCCTCCAATATGCGCTGGCCTTGGCTCCTGCCCTGTGGGTTTTCTGCTCCTGCCTGAACCCCTGCTTCCCTCCTATCCTGTCTACAGCTGTTTCTAACATCGTTCCATAGTCTCTGACCTCCAAATTGTTCAGTTTTAGGTCTTATCAGCCACTGAATGCATGGGCCACGTTTGGAAGTGTGACTCAGACCCTTTAAATGCAGACAGAGCCTGAACCAATCTTCATCTTCATGTGCCCCTTCAAGATTCAATTTTTGAAGGTTTAGGTTCAAGGCACTGGTTTGATAGGGCCTGCAAGGCAGAGGAGCTGTTGCTAAGGTTGCCAGATACCAGAGAACAAGTAAGATTTCTTGTACTTCATGTTTGAATACCATGCACTGGGTGAGAAGCATATGGGACATGGGATATTTCCCTTTACTTCTGTAGTTGCAAGGCAGAAAAGGAGCTTTTGTACAAGTGCAGCTAGGTGACCTTGTACTACATGCACAAGGATGTAGTACATTAGTTAGTTAACCGTGTAAGTAAGTAACGGTTAAGTAAGTAACTTAACCGTGGTTGAGCCAGCAATAGTGGCTCTTCCAGCTTTTTACAATCAATCACAGGTCTGTGAGGGACTGTCCTAGACAGTCCCATATTATCTATGTCCCAAGACAGCAACTTCTGATTTGCTAAGTATTCACTGCTCCAACAGATTACAGACAAACCAGCCTTTGGTAAGTAATGTACAAATTTATACTACTCACAACAAGCTTTCTTTGAGATCTCCAAATTCTACCTTGTGTCCAAGACAAATGTGGACACTGGGAGGCACACGGTCCTGACAAATTTCAGGTGGGATTTTCGAAATTCTTCCTGCTTGATATCAGACACTACACAAAAAGCAAGCGTTTTCAGCATGGAAGAAAGAATAGAGGTGATGTAGTTACAGAGGTGACACAAAACAGATGGCTGATTTTGCACTGTTTCAGCTGTATTTATAACGAACTTCTCTCCATCTTTTGATACAGTGCATCAGCATTAGCCATACTTGACAGTGTGGTAGTTTTACAGGATTTAAAGTTCCTAGAGTGGGCCAGCATACAATATGCTTTGCTTGAAAAGCTTTCACCTTCCTGGTCTGAGCAGAGCAGAGCAGTTCTCCTTGTCTCATGTTGGACACACAGGGACAGAAGGTCCTCAGTGTCTTGGTATCCATACACCCCCAGCCATCCCACCCTCCATCATATTGAAATGTTGGAAGTGAGAGGTTTAATCACAGAATCATGGAGTGGCTGAGGTTGTAAGGGACCTCTGGAGATCATGTAGTCCAACCCCAATGCCAAGCAGGATCACCTAGAGCACGTTGCACAGAGCACTTGTTCCAGTGCTCTGTCACCCTCACAGCAAAGAAATGTTTTCTCATATTCAGCTGGAGCTTCCTGTGTTTCAGTTTGTGTCCTTTGCCTCTTGTCCTGTTGCTGGGCACCACTGAAAATAGTCTGGGCCCAGCTTCTTTATACCCTACCTTTAGATATTTAACAGAGAAGACACACAAAGAAGCTAATAGGATTCAGCTGTGAGACAAAAAGAAAAAAAAAAGAAAAAAAAAAGAAAAAAAAGAAAAAAAGAAAAAAAGAAAAAAAGAAAAAAAAGAAAGAAAGAAAAAAAGAAAAGACAGCCATTCATTCTGCTGCTTATAAATGGTTTCTTTTCATTTCCCCTTATAAAAAAAAAAACTCACTTCATTTTTTATTGTCTTCCCCAGCTCCTTGTGAAACTCACAGACACAGTAATCGTTCCTTGTTTCCTCCTGTCAAACAGAAGGTGACATACTGAACAGTTGAGGGATTTTGTTCATAATAAGCTGCAATGTCTGAAATAAGAGAAAAAGACTCAATTTTAAAGTAGTCTGGAGAGTAAGAGGACAGTTTTCTGTCTCAGAGAAACCAGGTCTTAATTTGTGTTAAAGTAGAAGCTTTTTTGTTAGGACTATGAAATAAATTGTACCACACATGGTTTCTGATTTTCAGTATTAACAGTTGCTGTGGGATCTAATCTACT
The DNA here is from genome assembly GCF_964035555.1 of Netta rufina. Lineage (NCBI taxonomy): Eukaryota > Metazoa > Chordata > Aves > Anseriformes > Anatidae > Netta > Netta rufina. The sequence goes on from NC_140123.1 coordinate 178,721,844, forward strand.
TTCTATTGTCCCAACCTAAAATGATTAAATGATTAGTGATATATCATTAGCTAAGACTTTTTTTTTTTTTTTTTTTTTTTTATATATTGAAAAACCCATCCTCAATGAATACAACCCTTTTTCAATGAACTCAGTCTCAATAGCACCCTGGTTCAGGCTGCCTGCACCTTGTGCCACTCTAAAACCAATTACAAAGCTGTCATCAGGAGACAGGCTGTGAAACAAATCTACACGTGTGCTGGTAATTTTCTGCACCTTGATACATCTTGTAGCACTGACTGCTTCAAAAACTCCCATGCCTGACCTGAAAACGCAATTTTGCTTATTGTTCACTTGTCTTCAAGTTTTAAACTGCTCAACACAGTCGTAACAACTTAAATGAAATTATAATATACAGAAAATAATATTCCATTGAATAGATTAGTTATAATATGTTTTTCAACTGCATTATGGATATTTTGAGGCATTTTTTTTTCTCAATTTGAGCATGAAAGGTGAAAAATCAATAAACTTGAAGTAACCTTGTGTGAATGGCAGATGAGATGCAAGTTAAACTTGTTGCAATAAATAAATATACACTTTAGGTTCTATAATTTTCCATTGCATTAATTTGCCTGAATATATTTAGATCAGTAATTTAGACTGGAAATTAAGGCTGTTTATGGCAACTGCTGTATGTCGATGGAAATGTCGTTTGATGTGCTATATTTTAAAACCATGTCATTGACTTTTGAAAAGTGCTTCAAAGTTAAATGCACAAAATTACTTTGACAAAACACTATTTTACCATACAATTAAAACATAAAAGATTAAAAGCTAAAGGTCTTGCATATTTTATGCATAAGATTTAATTTTTCTAAGAGCAATTTAACTGACCTGGAATTACTTCTATAGAAAGACATTGTCTGCTGTAGTCAGACCATCTTATACAAATCTTTCTCTCTTTAGTTTTTAATTCTGCATTTATTAATGTATGTACTAACTTAATGTTTTGCTTTTTAATTTTTCAGAGCCTAGTTGAACTGTCATTTGGTGATGGAATACAAGCGGAAATCTCAGGAAAGTCAACAGTGTTTCTTTCCTAGAACATGATGAAATTGCAGGTTTTCCTTCATAGTATCCATAGGCAACTGATGAATGAGAGCATCCTTTGCCTGTGTGCCTGTAGTTGGCTGTCCTTCGTTCTCCCAGCTAGCTGCCCAGTTTTTGGTGAGCAAGCCCAAAACCTACACAAAGTCTTTACTTTCCAGAGAAGCCAGTGTTAGTGCCAGAAATAACATCAAGGATATGAGTAAAGCTTTGCCAATGTTGGGTGTCCAGAGCAACCAAAAGAAACAAGTGAGAACTTCCTACCAGGATATCTGACCTCAAGAATGATTGACCAACTTTAGGAGAAGAAATACATGTTTTGCATGCTTTTAGAGATGTTTACTGGTGATGGGGGGGAGTGAGGAGGCAGGTAGCAGGGATGATTATCCTACTGGTCTTTGTGCTGGAAACCAGCAGGCTCCAAACATTGCCTACAGTGGCAAAAGGATGATTCTGGCAGGGAGGATGGACTGTCTTTAAAGGGAAGAACAAGAGGATGGGTATATAAGAATAGGGAAGAAAATTTAGCACAGGTAGTTGGGAAAGAAGGCCAATAATAGGAATAATAAAACACTCAAAATGAAACTATAATAGTTGTAAAATTGAATGCAGTTTTTAAATTAACAAGTAAAGCTTTGACACACATAAAAATTCCATTTCACTCAGAAAGAAAAGAAGAATGGAGAAAGTAAACTTCTATTAAATACAGAGAGCCCTTTCATTCTGTATTTTCTATTGTTGTTTCTGAAGGGGTGCTTGGATGAAAATGAAAACCTGGATGACTATGTGAATGCTTACTGAATCCACCTCTCCTCTTTCTAAGTGAAAATCATGCATGGCAAAGTCCCTGTCTGACTGGCAACATTTTGAGAAGCAGACACTGACTCTGCGTGTCCCTGTTGTTGATTGTCTATTCTGACATGCTTTACACTGTGCAATGACAATAAGTAAGTAAACAGGCATGACTGGTAACTTGCTTGTGGATCCATAAGCTGCAATTGCATGACCGTTGCACTGTTTGTAGACAGTGCCTTTCAACATTTCCATCCAGTTCAAGCTTAACAGAGATATTCCCCATCCTTATTTTCATCATTATTTTTTTTTTGACAGTGAGAAGTGAGAACTCTTTTTCCCCTCTTTTTACATTTAAAGGCACTTGAAAATGAGTTGACCCTGTTTAAAATATAGCTTGTTTGTAATAAAATTGAGATCCTACAGTAATTCTTTGAAAATCTTTAGGAATTAAAGGCCTTTGAACAGATTAAACTGTCAGATTCTGTCCACTGTGCTTAAAAGCACCCATATTATACAGTTCCTTCCTTGAACTGCATTTTAAAAGCTTCCTTAAGCCATGATATTCCAGTGGAAAGATTGTTCCAAAACTTCAGTTTGGTTTAGGTCTTCCTTCCAGTCCTTAGATGTGTGTCTACATCTTCTTTCTAATTTCAAGGGTGTGAGCAAGTACTACTCACTTGTTTCTGTGTCAGTTTGTTTTGTGGCTTGGTATTTCTTTTCCCTTCCTGTTGTTTATCCCTGAGTCATATCCTTTGGTCTAATTACCAAACCAATTTTTTTCTGATATGATAAACTGGGCTTCTCTCATCATCCAGGCACTCTGCAGACACACATCCATCTGGTGGTGCTGAGGACCCAGTGCCCACACATTCAGGAGGTTTTCATTTGGATTTAATTTAGTCTTTTTCTATGAACTGAATGCCCATGAGCAGTCGGTGCACTCTAAATGTGCCTCTGGAGCTTATTTTCCAGTTTAGACTTTCCTGAAATCAATCTGGCATGTATGCTCTGTGACCAGTGTATGGTGTGAATCAAGGCATCATGAGCAGTGAGTGATTCACCTAAAAAGCACCCTCCTTATCCAGACTAAAATGCTTCTATAGACAAACCCTGATAAACTCCACACTTCCTCACTTCTTTGAGGAACTGGGATTTATTCCAATGTCCTTTTCCAAAATTCTTTTCATTCTTTTTATACCAAGTGTCATGCAGGACAATTGGTTGATGTCCTCCATCGTTGTCCATTAAAATAAACAGTACAATTTTTTAAGAAAGCTAAAACAGAGAGTACTGTAGGCAATTAACAGATATGCTATTTCTTTCTATTCCAAATGTCTTGGTATGTTTTTTGTTTGTTTGTTTGTTTGTTTGTTTTTTCCTGTAGGATAAGACAATTAAAAGAAAATATATTTTTATTATGAAATAATTTTAAAATGCAAGTACTAAAAATAGTGATCATTTATACATTTCAAATAAATGTGCCTCTGTGTTTTTGTTTTAACGGCTTCTTTGTATATATATATATATATTTTGGCTATTCCAAAATGGCATGATTTTACTAGGATCTAAATGTGTTGAAAGGCACATTAACCAAGAGAGGGGAAAAAAAGGAGCTATATATAGTTTTACTGTCCCTTTAGGGAACCATTGCTTGAGCTTCATTAATATGCATTTTAGCACAATCTAATTTACTCATATGGCTGGCCCCAGGTGTTTGGAAAGGCAACCAGAGGAAAATCAGATCATACTAAAATTAGAGACAAGAAATATTGAATGCCTTCCCTTTTAGGTCCTTGAAAGGCACATATTAATTATAACTGGATGAATTTATGAAAACTAATACTATGAACAGCTCCAATAGTAATTATTTTTGAAAAATGATATCTACCAATATGTGTATTCAGATCAAAGTGCAGAGAAAATGCTCTGTTAAAGAAAATATGTATATACTGCCCCCTCAAAACATTAAATATTTAGTGCAGTGTCCCGTGTCACTCTTTTGATGTAGATTTATTCACTGAAAACCACAACACAGAGCCTCGTCTCTTATGTGCTGTTTCTTGCACAGCTTTCAACAGGACAGAGCATTAGATCTTGATGGATTTGCCCAGTCCTCCTAAAGAATGTATCTCTGCTGGGTTGCAGAAAAACAAGGCCAGTGACACTGGTAAGGAAAAAGCCACAAGGTGTGGGGGAAAAAGGTTAAAAAAATGTGCTCCGTGCTGTCACTGTGTCAATAGGAGGGTTTGGCAAGCAAGCATTCACAGCTGGTCTCTGAACTGCTAACAGGATGTAGTGGTGCGATAAAGGGGCTTTATATATTAATTTCCTAAGTGTCTTCTTGATTTGCAGCAGGAAGCATAAGCAAAACAATGTCAAACAAATTAGCCCTGAAGGTGCCTTTGGAGCAGCGCTCAGCGATCTGCCCTTGCCCGGGCGCTCTGAACTCTTCAACCGGGGAGGTGCTTGCCCAGGGAAAAGACTATTTCAGAATACATCTTTAGGGCTGAAACAGCCTGAATTGCAGCAGTGGCAAGAAACTGAAGACCGCATATGCTATGGAAACACTTAGTCATCTCCAGTGAGATTCTAATTTGAAATATCTGACCTTCCTAGGCTTCAAAAATAGTGAGACTTTGGCACAGGAAAGGTAACAACCCATGTAGTAGGACAGGGGCTTGTATTGCCTGGGCTTGGATAAATTCTTGGGTCTTTCCAGGCTTCGTGAAGACTGTACAAAAGAACCAGGAGGGTATCTCCCACTCAAGAGCTCGAAATAATTTTAGTCTTACCAGAAATTTAGTGAGAAATCTTGCTATTTCAGCTCGGAGCCAAATCTACTTCTTCCTAAAGAAGCCAAGTTAATTCTGCTTCAGAAGGGTTTAATTTCAGAAGAAACCACACTGAAGCATACTCACATGCAAATCATCTGATGTTTGTCAGATATACTCTTCATTATACCTCAGTGAAGCACCACAGACAAACATTACTTTGATGTGATAAGGAGGGTGATATTAAAGGTGAATACTAGAGTGTGCTATTAAGATGGAGTTTTAAAAATGTACTTACTGAAAGGAATAAAGTCTCCACAGTGGGTGCCATTTAAGAATAGTCCATCTAAAGAATATTCTCCTAAAGCAAAACATCAAAGAGAGGATAGAAAATATGTTTTAGGCCGGGATTCTTGAAAGAAATCAAAGACATACGAATTTCATTAAATCGCCAAGGAGTTTAGGAGAAGTGGATTCAAAATCTACATGAAAAATATTGTAGCAAGTGAAGATGGAAAATAAAATATCCAGCAATCTGAGAAAAGAAAACAATCTGAGAAAAAAAATGGAAATAGAATAATTCAGAAATACATGTACCTTAGATAAAGTTACACTGGTAGATGGAAAAACATATGGGAAGCAGATTTTGATTGAACCATAAAACAAAATAAAACAAACAAAACAAAACAAAACAAAATACACAAGCAAAGACTATTTTCAGAACCAACCTGTACATAAATATGATCCTTTAACCTTGACAAACTGATTATGAAAGCTTCTAAAAAAAAAAAAAAATGGTTGAAGCCTTCTTCTCTATATACTCATTGTATCTTCCAGACTAAAACAACGAGCAATTCATAGGAATGAAAATATCGCCTTTAATCATTTAACTACCTGTTAGCAAAAGTACATGCTTTTGCAATATGGCAGTAAATCCTCCTCCTCTGAGTGTCTCAATAACATTGCCACATGGGCAGGAATGACCATGGACCTTAATGAGAAGATGTTTTGCTCTGCTCTGGCAGTCCAGAAACCATTGTGACCATGTGTACAGGAGCAGCTGAGGCTCATGGAGAATCAGCAGCAAAAACGATCAGAGGCAACAAAACAAGTGCCTCATAAACATTTTTCAACTCATGGGCTTCCAGCAAGCAGTAACTTGAGCAGCTGCATTGTAACGTGGTCTCCACTTTATCTCCTGTTCAGTTCATCCCTTTATCATTTAAATTACTTCCTTTACATCACAGGTTTGAATGCTTATTTTTCTGTTCTTTGAGTCAGAACTTCATTTCACCTTGGTTGAAAGTGGGGAGTATTTTGTACTGCCAGTGCTCTAGCTAATGCTCCTGCAAGGCTCCTCAGAGGTATGGGGGGACCCCATGGAGAGAGGAAGAGCCAAACTGCTGCTTCCTGGCTCCTTCTGTGCCTTTCTGTTAAACAGTGCCAGTTAAGGTGCTGTGAATGCTGTACAAAAATACATGAGCAATGTTAATTATATCTATTCCACATGACATTTTGATGAATGAAATCATAGAAAAGCAAGGGTATCATCCAAATGATATTCTATGTGTCTTCATTACATTTAGTTATACAGTGCCACTGATAAATGTGTTTCTGTACATAAAATTAGATCCACTAATAAGTAGTTTTACCCAAGAGTGTGTCAACAGCTGGGTCAGGGACTTGTGTACATAAAAACCCCGATGAATTGGACTGTGGATCTATGCTTATACTGGACAGTTAAGTGTGTGTAATCCTGATACTGTAGTTTAGCTAAGGATGTAATCAAAGCATGCTGTGATTAAAAATAGGGATATTTAAGGAAATCATGATATGAACAGTAAAGAGAGAGAGTTTCAATTCATTCAGACAGCTAAATTCAGAGACAACTTAAGAAAGGAGCTGCCTCTGAAACAGGGTAGAAGAGCAGACTGGGAAGATAAGGTAAAACAGATAGGATTTGAATATTTGTATTATTCAAATGTGGAAAAGAGATTGTGCCTGAATTATACCATATTTAAACCTGAGTTTTTCAGGTTTAAATTGTTGTGTAGGCTTGGGTAAGACATTATCTGTTTGTAATTAACTGTGTTTCTTGGCATACATAACTGCAAAATTTCACTGCAGAGCTGGGAAAAGAAAATGTGTCGAGTTCTTGACCTTACTGACCCTGAGGAACCTATGCAAATTTATGTCCATAAATAAACTGTGCAATTGTTATTATTAGCTAGTTGCACTTCACTGGTCTAAAATTCCCTGCTTGTCACATGCCAATATGCTGTGAATGGATATTACCATGCTCTCCTGTAAACTCTGTGTCCAACACACCTTTGCAGAAGTGTCTCTGCCCTTGTCTTATCCTGAAGATGTTTGTGAGGTCTTTCTGAAAGTTCCTTGGGCATCTAAATACAAGCAATGTCTTCACTCGGGCACGTGCAGAACCTATTTCTTGATGAGCAGCTGTTGCAACCCAGAATTTGAATGCTTTTCCACCTCAGAGGTACACCCCTTATGTGTGCTCTGAGAAACCTAACATGTAGAAAAACAGCACTAAAAGTGAGAGCTGAGTCATCTAACCCTCTGCTAGGCTGGGTGAGTGTGTGGCTGCATCCTACCTGTCACTTAAGGCTTCTGGTGATGGAGTTTTTACCATCTCCTCAGGTGGGCTGCAAGAGAATGCACCTTAATATCTAGCTAATATATTCTTTGATTAAAGGCTACTATTTTTTGTCTTATCACCACAGGCATGGATAACAGATCCTTCTTTCATAGCAAGAGTCAGTCTTTTAGCTGCACATGTTTCTGATCATGTCCTCCACCAACACCCCTGACTCTTCCATAGCCCTCCCTGTAAGTTACGGGTTTTAGACCTTGCATCATTCCCACTGATATGTCATTTTCTCTCTCTGGTTCATGTCATCCATACATGTAGAGTGTGGTGTCAGCAACTTGACACTGCATGGAGTAGCCTGAGATTTAATCCAGAGGCCTTGCAAACAACATTGCTGTTTAATTCATTAACTAACGTGGTTCTACTTACAGCTGACATTTGGGAGCACCTACTCAGGAACAGGACACTGATGTCTAGCCTTTCCTGAGCCTCCGAGTGTTTGGATCCACACTGCCCTGTGCCAGGAGAATGTCCTGGTTTCTAGCTGGTGTGGGGACCTCTGCTATCAGCTCCAGTTGATCTGCTCTGCAGCTAGAAAAAGATTTGCTTAGGCAGAGAAAAAAAAAATATCAGGAGGGAGAAATGCAACCAAATGGTTATGGCATTGAGATGGGAATGGCCTCTGGTGTTCATTATTTTTTATGCTTGATAGTCCTCACTCTTTTATATTTTCATTGCTACTCTACTCGAAGGAGCTTTAATATAGGGCAAACCTAAACAGAAGAATAAAATAAAAATTGTAAGGGTTTGCTCTTTGACAGACAGAGACAAGATTGTCGTGCTTAGGTTCAATCTGCACCATTATTCTTATTCCACATCACTGAGATGATGCCTCCATTTCCTAGAACCCACAATAGGTATGGTTCATGTATAAAAATAAAATTCAAGCATAAAAAACCCATGCATAAGTACTTACAGGATAAAGACCTGAGCCTTGCCATAATGAATTCACTAGGAACTACCTTTCTGCAGAAGAACAGCCTTGGAATAACAAATCACCAAATAAAAATGTCTGTTAAAAGCAATGGAAAATTATGTCACCTATACTGTGTACATATATACAGGCAGGAAGGTGTGTATGTCTGAAAGAGAGACCTGGATTCTAACCTGAATTAAAATGTTAAAAATAGTAGGATCCTGTTTAGCAGAGGTGACATAAGAGGCCTTCTTATTCTCCTAGGCATCCAGCAGTGCACATCATTCTTTATTGGAAGACTCCTCTATGTTGATCACCAGTACATCATCATACATTACAGTGCTTCATATCTGAATCTTCCTTGATTCCTTAGACATCCCACTGCATTATTGTACATTCTGAGACAGTCATGCTGCTTTGGCACATCATCTGTAGATACTCAACTAAGATGATTTATTCATGCCAAGATAAGGTGGGCATGGAATGTGACTTACCAATACAGTACCCTTGTGCAACTTGGTGTTACTCATCCGTGTAATGTAACAAATAAATCACAGTCAATCTGATGTCAGGACAAACAGAAATTTTCATCTTACTTTCTTTCATCTCAAAAGTTTGCTGATGATTAGTTTTTCTTTAAAATCTGTGATTTCTCTTGCTTGATATTTTAGCTAGGATGGCATTGTGTGATGAAAGTGAGGTCAGGTGTGCTTAAGAAAGGACAAACCATGCATGAAAAAAAAATGCTCATGTTGAAGTTTAACCATCACTAAAGTGTCTGAAGTATGTGAGATACTTTTGGTGCCAACCAGGTTTCATAGAGTTAGGTGATTGGAGCACAGTGCTCTGGGGGCCTTCTATCATCAAATTCCTACGCATTTGCCAGGATGTTGGATACGCAGATTATTGGGCTCTGTTTAGGAAGCATATAGTGAAAAATGCTCTGCTGAGAATGGCAGCTGATACATAACGCTGTCTCCAGCAGTGGGAGAAGAAAACCCTTGGAAGCAGAAGTGAGTTTGTAGACTTAATAGTCCCTTTATATAACCAAGTGGTGTAAATTGCCCCAGGTAAGAAGAAAATTAAGGTTTAATTTTTGCAGTATGCCACTGGCTTACTTGGAGACAAATTTGGACTATTTGTGAGGTGTTTCTGTAGTGGTGTGCTACATAAAAGGGAAATATATGAATAGGAAATGTTATATCTTTTACAAAAATACATATTTAACATTTTTTTCAGTGGTCTTTTCAATATTTAACAGTAGTTTGTTTATTCAGTTGAATTGGTATACATATAATTGTGAGAAAAAGAGGTCTGGTTGCTCAAACAAAAACTTTAAGAGCATATTCGCTGTCCAGGTGAGCTGAGAATCCACCAACATATCCGTAACCCATGTGTAACATCAAAAAACCCAACCAACCAAACAAACAAACAAAAAAAGCAAGATGCTCTACCGTGCTTGGAGTGGAGATGTCAGCCACCAGAGGGAGTCGTGTGAATACAGTACAAGTGGTTGCACTGGCACAGAAAAGGTCATTAGATATTCCAGAGGTAAGGCTCAAGGATCAAACTTTTCTCTTTGTCCACAGCTAATTCCATAACAAATCAACATGCAATTAAAATCAGCTTAAAATTTTGGCTTTTGGCTAAACGTGCCTGGGTGAAAAATTTACTCGGCAGAAACGCTATCTTGATGTTTCATACTTAACCTTCCTAATTTGTGCAAAGTATGTGTTTGCTCAATAAACCAAAATTGCTAAGTAAGCTATCCAAATTTTACGCTTGAAAATACAACTCTGGGACTGAAAATCAAGATGTGCTTTAAATACCACGGACACTTTCACTGAATTAGTATAAAAATCTCAGTAATCTGAAATTTTCCTGGCAACTGCTTTGCTGGTGATAAAGCAGATTACATCTGATTGCTGTAATGGCTCTGCATTGCTGACAGCAGAATGAGCTGGAGAGCATCATGCGATGAATACTTTGGCTCTGGAGTTGAAGAGAAGGTGGAAGAAATACAGTGCTGTTTTTACAGAATTATTATTTTGATCAGATCCAAAGTTTAAAGAGGTATGGGATCTATTCCAAACAATACTGAAGACCTTTATTGTGCCAATGTGATATAAAAGTGCCTTATGACAAACAAGAACAGAAGTTGATATGATCTGATGCTACAGCAAGAAGAAGTCCTTTGGAGAAGTTAGTGCCTTGTTTGGTCTCACTTGCTACACTTTAATTCACATTAAATCTGATAGGTACTTTAATAGGGAAATGCATGTGCATCCCTGCCTAAAGTAACAAATCTATTAAGGGTTTAGGAAGCTGTTCATCACTCACTGAAAACCAGTCTCTTGTTAAGCGTAACTGCACAGGGTCAGCCACTGCATGTCAGGAGTAGGATGAAGCAGGGGAATGAAAGTACTGAAATAGATGAGAAGTTGCAAATCCAAGCCCTGGGGATGTCATAGATCCCCCACAATGTTATGTGGAAGGTAAAGGGTAGTATTAGGACAAATAGCATAACATAACATAACATAACATAACATAACATAACATAGCATAGCATAGCATAGCATAGCATAGCATAGCATAGCATAGCATAACAACAAACATAAGATAACAAACATAACATTATATTTCTACCCATATTTTTTCCTTTGCTTTTCCCTACCTATTCCCCCTTCCCAGTAACCCACTCACTGCGACTCCTCTATAGCACCTACACAGTTTTTCTGCATGTTCTTTGTCCAGAACAAAGTGCCTTTTAAGGCTAAAATGTGTCACTGAAGGCTGATGCTAAGTCTTTACCATACTCTACTTTTTCCATGTGGGTGAATTTAGGAACTTATGTATTTCCTGCCTTTTGGGAACTGTGATATTTTTCATTCTACAGACCTAAAATCCTTACGACCTTTGAAATTTCCATACTCCCATTTCCCTTAAACCTACAATAAACCTAAGATATAAAACTTGCAAAAGTCAAATCCAGACCGTGAGGGTCTTTCTTTCTAGCTTCCTTCTACATAGCAGAGAATTAAGCATCAGAGAAAGGAGCTCCTGTTGCAGTAACCTAGTAATTTTTTACTTTAAATGTTTTACTTTAAATTTTTTACTTTAAATTATTGCACACATAGAACACCATCTGTTCAGGAACACAAACAGAATAATTAGGTTAAAATGTTTATAATATTTTTATTTTGCAACTTTCATACTTGAAGGCAATTTTTTAAAGTAATTAAAAAAATTGATTTAGAAAAAGATAAAATGTAATATATAGTTTAGTTCAGCTAGGTTATTGCACATGTTTGAGACTATTGACGTTATCCTCATTCATTTTTATGGGGTGCAAACATGGAATTTCATCGTAATTTACAGACATAGCTGTGAATCTGCTTTGCTCCTGATACTACACTATAACTCAAGCAAACTTTGTAGGTGTTGTTTTGCTAGCACTTCAGACTGGAGAATGACAGAATCTGCAAAGATTCATTGATCCTGCTGTATATTCATCTCTATTTTTCTTTTTGTGTTTCACCCCAGAAAACTGTCATGGGATTTTTCTCTATATCACAACTCCTGTGCTTAGTGTTTGTGAGTGCTTTTATATGACATGTAATGGAGCTGCAGTGTTGCACCTTCTGGAGCCCTGGGAGGCACAGTTATTTGTGGAGGAAAGGAAAAAATCTTGTCTTTCCTTAAAATAAATTAAAACCAATCCAACATGTCCAACAGTGCTTACATTTACCATTAAACAATGGTAAATACAGTTACCACCTTTGCATGTCCCTTTGGAAGAAGAAAGGTGTAGTCACACAGTTTTAAATTGTCCACATGCAAAATTGTGTCCTTTTTCAATTTACAAGTTTTAAATATATACAGAACTTCCTGGTGGAGTGGGTATTTCAATGACTATTTTACTTTAAAATTGTTCAGAAATATTATTGGCTAAATTTCTGGCTAGTTTTATTCACTTTTAAGTGTTAGTAAAATACGTTTCTCCATTTTTAACAGATAGTTTATTTAAATTGATTACATTTAATTAAGTACTAGAAGAGAAAAAAGTCTCATTTTTAATAAGATAAAGTTCTTAGTTCAACAAAGATTTTGATTCACTCTAAACTTCAGTGCTAGAGTATCAGATTGAATATGATAGAGTATAGTTTCGTATATAATACTTTATAAAATCCTTATATAAAATATCAAGTGTTCAAATATTAAAAAATCATTGTACTACAGCATTAATACAATACCAATTTCACATTTTTATCCCATTTTGGAGCTAAATACTTTGAAATATTAGATCTTCTGCAGAAATGAACGTTTTGTTTTCTTACAGGTTGTATTTTACTTGCTTAGGAATACTGCTACAAACAGTTCAAGCATGAAAACTAATGCATATAACAAACAAGAAGTTCATAATGATGTGCTTGCTGCCATGTTAGCTTGGAGACATTGAATCAGATTCCGTAAAATGCTTAGATTTGTAAATAGTTCTTAAAAACATGACTAGGCCAAATCCTTTATCTTTAGTAATATTTTAGGCAACAGAAGAAACTCAGCAATTAAAATGTTGTTCCCAAAGCTAGTTATTTCCTCAAGTCAAATGAGAAATATATGGATTTTTTTTTTTTTTCTTTTTGGTGCATTTCATTATAATTTAGCAAGAAAACCATGAAGAAGATGGAACATCTTCAGAGCTGATTAAAGAAACCTCTGATGTCAGGGAATACGGAGCTCTTTTAAGAATAGAAGAATATTAAGTAGCTTTTGAGCAGCACAGCAATGTGACATTTTTACAAGGAACTCATTTGGAAACAAAGTAAAGAGATACTCAGAAGAGACTGAGAAGAATGGTGCTGTTTTGCTTTCATACCATTTGAAGATGGCAACGACTTATCCAATGGCAAGTCTCATTCTCAAGAAAGTATCCTTCAGTAAAACCAAATCTCAGAAAAATGAGGAGTGTAAATACTGTCTGATGTGACTGTCTTAATTCTCCCTCCTTTGTAAAGTAACATTTATGATTTCCAGGGCCTTGATTCTAATCTCCCTGGAATATTAACCAAGACGTTAATAGGTGAGAAAAGATACGAGCGCTCATGTGAGGAAATAGGAGCAGTCACAGATCCACTCACAAACAGTTCTTGGTTACAAATCAGCAATTTCCACAGGCAATGAGGTGAACACCTCATGTCAAACATTTTTATGGGAGAAAAGCCTCTGCAATACTTCAAAAGTATTTCTACCCAAAAGGCTACCTAAAACAAACAAACAAACAAACAAACAAACAAAAACACTCCACAAAGTTCTTAAGGGATTCATTGCTGGTCTTTGCTATGGGTGTTGCTCTGAGCATCCAGAGGAACCAGCCCCAATTCTGGCAGGTCTGTTGGGATGTGCAACATCCAGTGGAAAGCTGGTGACCTTCCCCAGGCCCCAAGACTGGGTCTTCTTTCCCTATTGAAATGCTGCTGTCACCTCTGAGAGAAGCTCCTCTTGATCCCACCTCCTAAGAGAAGGACCTAAGAAAACAGACCCATCTGTCCTTCTCCCTCCCTCCCTCCCTCCCTCCCTCCCTCCCTCCCTCCCTCCCTCCCTCCCTCCCTCCCTCCCTCCCTCCCTCCCACCCACTTTCCCTCCCTCCCTCCCTCCCTCCCTCCCTCCATTGCAATATCTCCCCTACTGCGACTGATATGTGGATATATAATGAATATAAAGTAGCTGTGTAGGATGCCCTGAAAAGCAAGCCCGTTTTCAGCAGTGTGGAAAGCAGAGCAGTTTATTTGATTCATCACTGCTGTGTGAAATCATGGGTTTTGATTCTCATTCAGGGTGCTCTGAGGTGAAATCCCACTGGAATCCTTTTGAAAACTGGGTAAATGCGAGAAGAATCAGTCTCATTTTATACAGTTATTCCCTGAATGTAGATAAATGCAGATCACCTCAACTCTTTATAAATTGCATTATTCAGCTGATGTATAACTCCCTTGTGGAAAGCCACAGCCTGCTGAAGTGAGTCTAGATCCAGACTCAGCTGTTTTAATTTGCCTTGCATCTGTTTACTTGCAAAGATATTAAAGGACGAAGTTTTATGAACCTCAACCTATATGTGATGGCTTAAGGAAGAAAAACCTCTCTGGGTCTATTTGCCAAACTGAAGTGGCAACATCTTCCCTGTGTACACTTTGAGAGCTTTATGATGGGGATATTGCCACTCCTACTCAGAAAGTAAACCTCTTCTAGTTACATACAACCAAGGCTACTCATGGCTACATTTCTTCCTTTTGTTTTCTTGTTTTGTGTCCTCTCTGTTGTGACAGGCTGCACTATCCGAGCAATGAGCCGTGAAAATGCATTTGTTCACAAAATGAAGCTAAAGTAATTTGGTCCCAACGCAGCAGAAATTCAGCCATTCGTCTTTACCTGTAAATGAAGCTTTGTCCCAAGACTTACACAGTGAGATAAAAATAAACAACAAACAAATACAAGTGCCAAAGACCCGGAATCCCTGTGTGATGTACAGTAGGGATTTGTAAAGCTTTATTTGTTCAAATAAACAAATAAAAAAAAATGCAGAAGATGAATTCTGAATTTTGTGGTACACCTCTAAGTGCAAATAACAAAATCATTTCAATAAATATAGTCATATAACTGCTGGAAATCCAGAAGTAGCTCATTTTCCGTGTTAGGAAAAAAACTATGACAGAACCCCAATTAACAAAGGTTTGGAGCAGAACTGGTCAATACCTTCTTTGAGGTGAGCACACCAATACATCAGAAGACTCCCAGCCTTCTGCCGTAAAATGGTAAATGAAGGAGGCAGATTAAATACAAAGGTTTGAATACAAATCTTTCAGCATCCTTGTGGAACAAGTCTTTTCTTCCTGAACGAGCGGCTTCTTGCTTTTCAATCCAGCAGCTATCAGTGGCTCCCTTTGTGGGGGCTCCTCTGAGTTCCCTGGAAAGCTTCCAACTTTCCACAACCCTTGAGGTTGACACCATTCCTGTGCCCTGCTCCTTTCAATCATCTCCTTCTTCAACTGAACAAGCACAGTTGCATTTGAGGAAAGCACAGTCACAGAATCACAGAATTTTCTAGGTTGGAAGAGACCTCAAGATCATCGAGTCCAACCTCTGACCTAACAAACAGTGTTGTTGTGTTTGTTCGTTTTTTCTTCTCCTTCTTCTTTCTTCCCTTTCTCTGATTCTTCCTCACCTTCTGGTGCTTTATCCGCTGCCACGTAGCCACTGTATTATTTTAGATAAAACATACACTGTACAGTACCATTCACTGTAAACAAACAAACAATAACCCCAAAACACTAACAACACACAAATCAAACAGTCATAGCCTCCATCACAGAGGACAGAAAACAGGATGGGAACCCTGTGCATCGTTGTGAACTGCCAAATATCCTGCTAAGGGAGTGTGGAGGCAGTTAAAATGAATGGGTGTCTGATGGAAAAGAATCCTCTTTTCCTCTTGTTGATTTTCCCAATGCCTGGCCACATTCCTCAGCTGGATGCACAAAAGATGTTTGCCTTAGGGAGATAAAACAAAGAAATGTTATGGAGACTCCACATTAATGGAATTTAAAGGTTAAGACTGAAATAGCTTTCATTCTAATCCATTTAGTCCTTTTAATTTTCTGAGAAAATTTTGCATTTTAGCCCAATTGTGTTTCCAGGCAAGCCAAATGAGTTTGCTGTTTGATCTGCAAAGAAAAAGGTAAGCCATGTGAAAGCCTCTTGCACCCTCCCAGATATCCACCAAATGCTGTGCTCTTCTAGGGTCACCAAGCAAAGGCATGCGGTAGTTGTGGCAACCTGATGGAGCTCACTGACTTCATGCATGATGCTCCTGCATTTTCTTTACTTTGAAAGTAGGGGGATGATCGGAATTACTTTCACCTGCAGAAGATTTCTTCTGGGAATGGGACAATTTGTTTTGTGGCAGAACAGCACCTTTGCTTAGCACTGGGAGCATGCCTACCCTCCAACCTCATTCTGAGAAACGGGGGAGACACAAGACGGTATTTGCAAAGCTGGATGTCAAAAAAAAACAGACCTCTGAGTAAAAACCCAAATGACCCAGCTTTCATAATAACCAGGAAGCTACACCTCTGATTGCCTCTGGGGTTTTATTTAGGAAACAATCTTTGGCAAAAGCAGTTGACCAGTGCCTTCATTTGACCACTTGTATTTTGGTAAGGTTTGGCAGGTATGCAGCTTAAATATTTTTTCTTTTTGTTACAAAATTTTGAACTTGCCAAGATGACGAGTTAGTTATGAACATTTCATCAGCTCTAACATTTTTTAAACCCTCAGAGAGATTTCTCCCTTATTTTGTTGGAGGATGCCTTGGGCAGAGTGGAATAAAGGATAAGGTGTTAGTGCAGCTAGCTTGAGACCCAGGAGAACCAAGTTCAATTTTCAGCTCCACCATAATCTTCCTGTATGACAGTTCATTGTTTCTGCTTCAGTTCATCATTTTTATTACTTTTGAAACACAGCTGAATATCTTTCTAGATTTCTTTTCTGACCATGAGTTGTTCAGCTCTGTCTAGTAGTCATTAAATGAAACTGAAAGGCCTAAAAATATGGGATGCTAGAATGGGAAGTTTTTGTGTCTCTGGGAAATACATATGATGCTATTTCCTTATTTAGAGCTGTAAAATATACTGCAATGTCAGTAGTTAGGCCATTAAAGTACAATAACTAAAAATAAAATAAAACGTTAGATTAAATATCTGATACAACAAACATAGTTACATTATTTATTTATTTATTTTTAAATGGAAATCTTCAGTATTTGCTATGGAAAGGGGAAAGTATATAATTTTTCCAAAATTTGGAAATACTCTGTCAATAGCGATAGACTACATAAGACATCTGAGTACATGATTATGTAAAAACATAAATAAATAATGACAAAACAACAAAGCTGTATTGCAGAAGTTTGGTCCAAGTTTTGTTTTAAGAAAACACACATTTTTAATACACTTGTGTGGACGTACAATAAATTTGCCAGTACTACTGGATAACAGTATGAAAGCAGTCACTGAATCTGCAAAAATTCAAAGTAGAATTCTTGATTTTAGTGAATGAATTACAAATTGTCATTGACTTAATGGCCCCCAAATTTCACTCACAAAATTTTAGTTCTTCTCTGGTCTCTGAAGTCATAGGTGAGAATGGAAGTGCATCAGACACGCATATTGTATTGGAAGGTTTTTCATTTACTCATATTAGTGACCATAAAATATGGAGTCTGAAGTTACAGGCTTTTTTTTTTTTTTTTTTTTTGATGGGTGGGGGGAAGGGTATAAAACAGTTCAAAGACTTTAAAACATCTAGCATTCCCAGGGTTAGTAGGTCTTTAGCTGAATTTGAGAATTCATTTCATACTTTATTTCCCCTTATATTAGAGAAGTGATGCCAGTGAGTTTAAAAAATGCTAAAACTTATGTCTAAAACTTGATTACTCAAAAAGAAATCAATGAGGATTTATCACACTGAGGCTGTAAAACTGAATTTATTATGATGCAGTTCACAACAAATAGATTGCTTTGGATTAGAACTGAGAACTAGTGACTGAAGATCCCATTCTAGCATTATTTTTGGAATAATATTTAACATCAGCATGGTTGTTACCTATCAGTCAGAGAAAAAATTATTCCTTAAGTTATGAGAAGAGAGAAAATTCATTTTAAGTGTATTATTGTATTTCCTTGGGCAAACCTGTAATAACTGTCTGTTTTACTTGTTATTAACAGCTGAATAAAAGTGCACAAGTCAGCCTTCTTCCTCTCTACACTGTCTTGGTAAGGACAGTTGTTTAGTTCACTATTTTTTCGAGAGCTCTTGATGATGCAAATGTACAGCAATGCTCTCTCCATGTCATTGAAAGAGACCAGTTTTAGCAGACCACCTCCCAGACAGGATTAGAGTTTTTTAAGGATCAACACTTTATAGCTATTGCCAGATATATTTATGTGATGCCATGTTGACTTTTTTGGAAAAAGAATTTGTAGAAATAGGTCTATCTATCTGTCTATCCATCTGTCCGTCCGTCCGTCCGTCCATCCATCCATCCTAGTTTGAAAGTCAGGCAGACATTTCAGGTAGGAAAACTGTAGAACACAAATGAGTCTTAAAGATGGCATCTCTGTGTAGTAAAATGGAGGTCTAAGGCATAGAGTCTCACTATGTAAGACATAGAGTCTCACTTTTTTAATCTATTTGTATGCCTGTGAGCTTAATACAAATGACAAATCTTTAGCAAGTTTTAACTGTTTTCAGTATGGGAATTAATTAATTTGTGAATGCATTTGCAGTTCTGACCTGTTCACGGCTTTGAGACAATTATGCTGCAATATGTAATCCTAACTTCTAAGAGAAAACAAATTCCAAGACTGGTCAAACTACAATATACAACGTGATTTGGTTAAACAAATTTGACTAAAAGAAAAGGTACTTACCTGAAGGTGGAGAAAGTTGTTAGAATAAGTTTCCTCGATGTGATTCTGTCTTGAAAACAGGCTAACTGTTATGTACAGTCATGAAGACAGGAGATACAGAAACACTGCCTGTTCTGATGGATCAAAATAATGAATTATCCTGCTTTTCTCAATATCCTATTGATATGAATATGTATCAGTTAAATCGTTCCACAGATATGACAAACTCTGCACCTAAAGGTAAAGTTCTACAGAAGTTAATACCAAGCATATTTACAGACATATTTTTTTTTACCAAATGTATGGATTTACCACAGTCCATTACATCCTGAACGTTTGTAGAATCACTTCAGTTGGACCATATTGATTTTCAATGGTTCTCTGGGTTTATAATTATATAGTTCTACAGGGCTTGACAGCCCTTATCAATGACAAAAAACAGCTTCAATCAGACACTGAAAATGGGACAATCTTTATGAAATAACATGGTTTCATTAATGTCTGCTGCAGAACAGCATCCAGATGCTGTCCTTAGTCATGACTGACTTGCATTTAGAGTGATATAAAGACACATTATATGGTATAAAGACAAACAATAAAATTCACCTACTTTTTAGCAAGATTGAGGCTTTACTCAGAGCTTTTTAATGAACTTGAGCTTACCAACTTATCTTCAGGCTTTTGCAGACTCCCACCAGCCACAAGTGGCACAATTCCTGTGCCACTACACAGGAATTTCTGCAGCAGGTAGCAATACCAGGTGTAAGACAAACTAATACAATAGATGTAAATAACAGTGGCCCCTACACTCTTTAAAATTTAACAGGTTCATGAATCCATCTCTTTTTAGGTCAACACTTGTACATGTGTTTTAATTTAAGCTTGTTTTTGAAGCCTGCTGAGACCAACAGGGTTTACCACACTCGTGCTTTCCTGAGTAGGAACCTGCAAGAAGTGTGTGAAGGAAGAAGTGAGCCAAGCTGCTGGAATGTGCTGCTACCAGAATGTAACTGGAATTTTCATGACAAAATTCTACCAATCAAATAAAACAAGTAGACAGCTGTAAAGCTCATTGCCTACACAAATAAATGAATACTGTTAATAGAAGCAGTAATGCATACACACTTAAGAACTTAGTTAAAAAGAAATATGTTCTTTGAAAACATTATGAAACGTGGCCTTTACCTTTTGGCCATGATGTATTTTATAACTGTATACTATCACATCTTCTGGAATTAAGTAAATTGCTGGCCTTAACATCCTGATAATGTGCTTCTCTATGAAAATATTGCTTCCCTTGGAAAAAGAGAAGAGAGAATTGGATTTTCCTGAGACTTTTCGAGATGTATCCTCCTTAGTCCAGGAATAATTCATCTGAGAATTTTAATGAAAATTAAGAAAAGTCATAGAATCAAGATTTGGTGAGGGTATGGCTTCATTGAAGCTGATCTATATATTTTTTTCTCTGATCTCCAAGTAGCGTAACTTCAACAACTTAGGCCTTGCAGGTCTTGCTAAGCATCATTTAATAGGAGTTTTATTGTGTAAAATAAAGGTTGTTCCCCTCCACTCAACATTTAAGAAACATTGAGGGTTAAAACAAACCCCCAATTTTTTTTTTCTTTTAGTGTTGGGCAGATACTAAGTAGGGAGGGAAATGGATGGGGTCAATAAATAAATAAATGAAGCCAATTTAAATATGAGAGAAAATGTGTTGACAGAGTACTTGAAACTAACTGCCTAGGGATAGGGGCTCAGGGAAACACCCAGCATTCACGTGTCCAAGCTGGGTAACGAGAATATGACATTCTCAGAATCCGTGGCTTTTTTGAAAATATTGACTCATTTTCAAAAGTGTGTGTTTTCCTTCTCTCTAGAGAGCACTCTTAAAGATGATTCTATTTCTAGACAGACAGATGCCAGTAACTTAATTTATTCTTCTTAGATTTCACATCTTACACTGTTTGTGAAAGTTGTGCCCAGCTCTGTGCTGTTTTGTTACTGCTGGAGATACTCTAAAAATAACATGTGTGACGGTGATATTTTTAGTAATCATTTTAAATTACCTTGTCATTGGTTGCAATCACATTAATCATGTTGAACATTTTGGGTGCTCAAATAAATGCATGTACCTCCCTAGGAGCGTCATTCTAATTTAATACTAACATCCTTTCAATACAAGCAGTAGTTTCAATGAGAGAAGTGTAAAATACTAGTTGTTTGTGATGCGAAGGTGAGTTTTTGGAAACTAAGAGATTATCTTCTATTATTTTCCTCAAATAAGATTGATAGACTAAAGAATGATATGAAATTGAAATGGTCTAGGGAAACAGAAAGGAAAATAAAAGTCTGACATCTGGATCTGTGGACAGATGCAGTGATGAGATTTATAAATCTTGGATCCTGAGACCATTGTCTGCATTTCCAGTCTACAGCTCTGATGGGGACCAGCCATTTTAGGAGGGATGGAGGTCCATGGGCTGGGAGATGTTCTGAGGTAGTGGCCAGGCTGCTACAAAACCTGGATAATATACATCTTTTGTCCCTCTGAGGACAGTGACACAGCTGCTGCCTGCCATCATTGGAAGAATCAATGCCCCGCCAAGGAGAGCAGCTCTCACTTGGGGATACAATTTCCATATAAGCACTGCTCCCATGGGTAAATTGCCATTATGTAAAATAAACCTTAACAAAGTTCTGCCTTGTGTCATTTTCTTATATGGTAAATGAGTATTACTAAAAGCTCTCTCCTTAAAAAAGGCATCTGTTTGTAGCCCAGCTCATCACTAAGCCATAAGCTTCTAATTTAATTGAGGTTTTCCAATTTAACAACATTTTCTTATTTAAGGACAAGGTGGTCATTTTTTTTTGTCTTGAAATTGTCTCTTATTGAATTCCTTTCCCATCAGTTAGGAGATAGTTTTTGACATCTTTAAGCCACTCAAATAATAACTTCTGACAGCATCAGTATGTCTTAGTCATGGCATCCTGAAATGCTACTATTTCTAAAAATGTAAGGGAGGATGCCCATGATTTTTATAGTATACTGTAGGTAAATAAATATATAGATTTATTTTTAAGGTATTTTAAAAGACCTTAGAAAATGCTGCTAGTACTTCAGCAGCTTTTGTTGTGAGAAAGTGAACTGTTATTTCTGTCACTTGTTGAGAACTGCTATCTTAATGGCTTGTGCTTTGTGGCAGCTCTGAACCTCACAAAGGCTAGGTTGAAAAAATTTATGTCCTTTTTGGAATTCAGGAAACCTGATTGTCTAAAAATTATAGTAAATTCTGCTATTAAAAAACACTATAGCAAAGAGTTTTCATGCTGCTTTATTTTATTTAATGTAATATTGAAGTTGTCCTTAAAAACGCTTTGCAAATGCTTGCACAAGGACAGTATTTTTTCATTGCTAATATGTTGTCTAAGTAGGAGCTCTCCAACAAAATATTTTTGTTGTTTTACACAGAATTATTATTATTATTATTATTATTATTATTATTATTATTATTATTTTTACTATTTGGGACTTATTTATTTATTTATTAATGAGCAGAAATACAAAATAAGTAAACATGGATAATTATATATTATATATATCGTATAATATAAATATAATATATATATTATATATTATATATAACTTATTCTGACGTTTCTATCAAGGAAACAGAAGTCTGTCCATCAAATAAACTGTAAGCATTTATTGGGAGCTGGTAATCACAATGGTTCCATGATCATAGGAGCTCTATGACTTTTTGATCTACTAATATAGAAACACAAATCTAATTGTCCTTGCTTGTATCACGGTGCACAATCCCGTGTATAAATGCTCAATAAACTCCAAATTTATGCTTTGTTTTCTTGCTGCAGTATGTTAGATATCAGAAAAAGCTTCATCTAATTACAGCATTCCTACAGAATATGTTACAGGGCATCACCTTCCTCTCTGAAATCCACTGCATTTTGCTGCAGTGATAGGATTTCTTTTTTCATATTATTCATCTCATGCAACACACTCCCCCATCCCACTCTCTGAAAAATATCTTTTAAATCAAATCACAGTTCCCAGAAATGTATTTTCAAAGTCTTCTAAAACATTTGCTCCAGGGCTGAAATCTGCATCTTACCAAATTTCATCAACATAGCACTGCTTGTAAGCCTACAAATCTAAATTATTTAATAAAAGAACTCTTGGAAGAAAATTTATATTTATTGTGGCAATCTGAAAGTTTGAGTGCTAAAAGGTAGATCTTACCATGAACACAAAAATTATTGGAAATTAAACTGCTTTACTCATGAGCTCTACAACAGTGTTTGAGTGGAAACTGTGATATCAATACAGATGATACTGTAGCATTTTCAGTACTGTATTTCATGAGTGTGTCCTACAGGTCATCTGAAGTGAAGGACTATGTTTCAGCAGCACACGAGGTGTTTCTGTGTACAAAATAAAAGGCAAAGTTTGTCCCAGACCCCTTCTTATTATAACCTTATGGGCAGGATTCCAGTCTCCTCCCTCTCTCCCAGAAATCACTGTTGCTGATCCTCTTAATCTTCACCTTTTATTTTGTGAAGGTTAGCTCAGGATGTGGACTAGAGATGTACAAATACGGTTATTATTTTCTATGCCTAAGCTTTTTTTTTTTTTTTTCTCCTTCCTCTTTCTGTTCTCCAAAATAAGCAGGTGTTTTACCAGGACACCTAGGTGTTCCTCTTGTATGGTTCCAGTTAATCTAAAATTCATCACTGTGGCTTTTTATTCCAGAGTATTCAGGTGGAGGAGCCTTGAACTTCCAAAAAATGAGTCTTTCTCCCAGAGTCAATAGTCCAAACCTACAGTAAAGCTAGTAAATAAACAACTGTCAACAACTGCTCCTTAAAATAACTCTAATAGATTTAAAAGGCTATTTTGGTGTGTGTGATTTTTTGTTTGTTTTTGTTTTTAATTATTTATTGCATTTAGAATTGACCTTGGATTGGATTAAATCTTATTGATACATAATTCTTGGGTTCACAGTATGAGTATCTTTTCAAAGGAGTAGCAGAACACTTTCTATACTCTAATTCCCCAGCAAAGATTTTAGCAACAGACTATATACCACTGCTTACCTCTCCTCTTCTTAAACACTTGCCTTGATTTTTATCAATAACATCAGATCTCAAAATTATTTAACAAATATGGCAATGATTTTTATCAGAATTTTAGAGCTAGGGAAATAGAAACACGAGGTTGTGAAGTGACTGCTTCAAAATCAGCCGGAAGATCAGTGCCGGGGCTGAGAACTCAGATTTCCATTCCCACTGTGGAGGTAACATTGTCTTTCTTGATTTCCTTATGAGTGTTACTGGGAATTCCTTCTAGACTGTGGTACTAGTTTATCCATAATATATTAATTTATTTTAGTGCTGTTTTGGACTTTAAGGCTGTCTAGTCTTTATCAGAATAAGCA
The DNA here is from genome assembly GCF_964035555.1 of Netta rufina. Classification (NCBI taxonomy): domain Eukaryota; kingdom Metazoa; phylum Chordata; class Aves; order Anseriformes; family Anatidae; genus Netta; species Netta rufina. Next base: position 178,746,002 of record NC_140123.1, read on the forward strand.
GGTGCTTTTGTATTCTCACTGATGAGCTATGATATAAAGAAGTGTATCTTCAGCAACACGTGTGAGTGCTGCTTGTGAGTGGTTTCCTTTAAAACTCTTTGATAGTTTAGCTAGATTTTCTCCAAAATATGACCTAGTATATGGATCCAGCCTGCCTAAACTGTTTTCCTACCCCATAACCTCCTCCTGCAGCCTCTTTTCCAAGAGTTTGCAGGCAGGAGCAGGGAGTGGGATGCTGGTTGAATTCACTGGTTTGTCAGCCTGTGACGTGTTCCCTGCCTCCTTCTTTCCCTCTCTCCGCAGCCCCTTCATCAACAACACATGGCTAGATAGATGTGCCTCCAGCACATGATAGAGACAACAGCATCCCTCATAATATTAGAAGTGTGTTTCTGGCCCTAGGAATTCCCTTGTAGATGTGGCTGGATGCTGTTTGTGTGTTATGGTGCCTGATAGATGTATTTGTTTCTTTTCTTTTTGATGTCTTGATGTCCTTCTCCTGTGATACTGGAGCCTGCTGATGTTACTTGGTATAGTGCCTCCTTTACCTCTCAGATACAGGGCATGGTATTTACTGCTCCGTTATTGGCAAGATGCCTCACACGAGAAATAGGTCTTACAGGATTTGCAAGGTAATCCTGATATGAAGACGTTTGCTTGGCTAACTTCATAGAAAATAATAAATAAAGGTATTAAGTCAGATCTCTCATATAGATTAATATTCCTGCCTGGATCAGAGCAGATGGCTTGTCCTTGCATTCTTACAGCGAAGTCCTAGTGCTGCAAAATAATTTCCTACCCATATTGGGCTTTGATTCTGCAGGTCTTTTTAGTCAGTATACTCTTGAAGTTTAAAACTTGCTTAAGTGTTTTACTCTTGATATGTTTATTTCAGTCTTTAAGTGGGGAAATGGACATTTTTATTAATGACCTACTTGAAATGATGACTTATTAAAAGAAGCTGTGGTGCATTTTTCAGATAGTCCTTACTCCTTTCATAATTAGCCCTGTTTCTTGGAAAGTTTCTCATTCCCTTAGTCCCATCTGCCACTTACATGTTGCTGGAAGAAAAGAATTGTGTCCTGAACCAGCGAACTTGAAGACTCACTTTTTTGTAGATTCAAAGTGACAAATATTCTACACATATTGTGTGTTAGAAAAGGTATTTTAGAACTTAGAATGACTTAATGAAATAATATTGTTAATATAATTTTTAAAGTAATTTTCAAAGCAAATGATCTGTTCTTTATCATGGCTGAGCAAACCTAAGGATCAATTATAACATTTCTTTAAATGTTGTATCACTTTTCCTATGAGAATGATGGAACCATCTCAGAATTCTGGAGCCCAAAAGGCCTCTAGGGAACAATTCTGATGAAGATTTCTCTTAGAAAAATACACAGATGGAAAGGTTTGTTATGATCACAGTTGGATGAAAACCATCCTAGGGATTTGCAAATGGCAGTTGGCAGAAAATATGCAAACTATGATTCTGATATAGTAGATCTTGAAATAGATTTGTTATGAGTTACTAATTTTTATAGAGACTTATTCCTTACTGTTTATTTGTTTTAAGTTGCTTTTGTTGGAAGTCATGACATGACAAAAGAACTTTGTGATGGGGGCTGAAACTGCTGCTATCTTGAAAGGAGATGGGACGTTGTACTTTCTGTTAAATAACTGAAATAACTGAAAACAGAGGCAGAAATATTTCTTGATGGAAACAACTACTCCTTCAGTGATGTAGACGTGGAATAATATCAAAAATCATTTAATGATGAGCTACCACTTCAGATATGTGAAATCAGTAGGAAGCATTGCCAAGCTACAGTGAAATCTGCAACATTGAGAGATTACTACTGATGGAGAAAATACTTTTTTTTTCCTTCTGTCCCTAAAATGTAATGAAAAATATACAATATTTGATAAGAGATCCCAAGTCTGGAGAGAGCCATAATGGAAGAAAAAAATGACTGTGATGAGGGATATTACATGCATAGGAGGGAGGAATATTTAAGACCAGATCTTTAGGAAGTCAGCATCTGTTAAATACACAAAACATAAGGAAAACAGTAAAACTGACATTTCTAATGACTGACATCTCTACGGAAACACACATCAGGGCATGGAAAACTAATGAATCCATGTTTGTAATGCTCAAATATTTATTATAGTTCTACAGATAAATTATTCTCCTGTAATTTTTTTTACTTTGTCTTTTGGTTGAGGTCTGTACAGGCATGAAAAGTCTAAGTTTTACTAGGAGGTAGGATGAGCTTCCCACTGCTTCTGGGACAGTCTCAGTCTAGCCAGGAAGAAGTGCAAAACTGTCAGCAATTTTTCTTGCAATCCACAACACTTATGGCACCCAAGGAAAGCCACTGCTTCTCTTGCCTTTTTTTTTTTTTTTTTTGTCTTAAAATAGATCAAACTCACACTTTTGTTTTAAAATAATGGGAACATATATCACAGACACTGAGTAAAATACTGAATCTTTGCAGAAGTCATCAAAACTCTGTTCTCTTGACTATCTCTAACCATAGTAATAGAGTTCTGGTTCACAGAATTACAGAATTGTTGAGGTTGGAAGGGACCATCTGCTACAAGCCCCCTGCTCAAGCAGGACCATCCAGAGCAGTCTGTCCCCAGGTATGGCCTCACTGGGGCTGAGTGGGAAGGATCACCTCCCACAGCTTGCTGACAGTGTAGCTCAGGATACCATTAGTTTCTGATGCAAGGGCACATTGTTGGCATGTATTAAATTTGATGTCCACCAGGACCCTCGGGTCCCCTTCTACATAGCTGATTTCCAATCAGTTGGCCCCAGCCTGTACCAGTGCGTGTGGTTGTTCCTCCCCAGTTGCAGGACTTTTCATTTTTCCTTGTTTAACCTCATGAGATTCCTATCAGCCCATTTCTCTAACTTGTTGTGGTCCCTCTAGGTGGCAGCACAACTTCCTGGTGTATGCACCACTCCTCTCAGTTTTGTGTCATCAGCAGAATTGCTGAAGGTGCACTCTGCTCTGTCTTCCAGACCACGTTGACTAGCACTTTACACATTATTGACAAAGCTGTCTTGAACCATACACGAAACACTATGTAGGTGATTTCATAGAATCATAGAATCATAGAATATCCTGAGTTGGAAGGGACCCTTAAGGATCATCAAGTCCAACTCTTGACACCGCACAGGTCTACCCAAAAGTTCAGACCATGTGACTAAGTGCACAGTCCAATCTCTTCTTAAATTCAGACAGGCTCGGTGCAGTGACCACTTCCCTGGGGAGCCTGTTCCAGTGTGCAACCACCCTCTCTGTGAAGAACCCCCTCCTGATGTCAAGCCTAAATTTCCCCTGCCTCAGCTTAACCCCGTTCCCGCGGGTCCTGTCACTAGTGTTAATGGAGAAAAGGTCTCCTGCCTCTCGACACCCCCTTACGAGGAAGTTGTAGACTGTGATGAGGTCTCCCCTCAGCCTCCTCTTCTCCAGGCTGAACAGGCCCAGTGACCTCAGCCGTTTTAAAATAATCTTCCAACTTTCATTTAATATTGTGCTTTGAGCATTGGCTGAAGTCTTCTGCTTCCAAATAAAACTGAATGGTCTGGTAAAAACGGTGACTTTCAAACTAATGTTTGAAGTACGTGCAGATCACTTCTTTGTTTGATCTATTCCATTTCCAAGTCAAACCCTCCATTAGTATGTTCAGAGTAAGTTAATATGATGGTTATATTACTTTCAGAAAGGACAGCACGATATTTTTAGGACTATGAATTGCGATTATGGGATGCCAGTCTTTCAGATTTCATTTAGACAGACAGTGCTATCTTCCATGTAATCATTGTTTTGGAACCTCAAATTCTTTTGTCGTAGGATCTGCTGTCATTTCCCCACTGACAATATCTCAGTATGAATGACTGTATAATACACAGTATAATATATTATTAGAATTAATGTATGTACTGGGAACTGTGGGGTATAATGAATGTGTGCAAATTTGCCCAGGTCAGTGAGAGACCACATACACAGGGTACCAGTGATCCCTGCTTCAGGTAAGTCTCACCTACAAACTCTACTAGGCTGATTATGGGGTTTATAGTTGTTTTGCACAAAACAATGATATTTTGAGGGCTGGTATGAAATAAAAAGAAGGTAGTGTGTTATTTATCAGTGATGGCAGCATAGCCTATGTGCTTCTTGCTGAACAAACCAAGAATCTGTAATGTTTTGCTGGAGAAAAATGTGAACTCTATGTAGGCCAAACAGGATTATCTTCTTAACAACAGCAATTTGCATTACTTTTAATAGGATTTATTCTTAGTGGCTTGTAGCAGAGAATGAAAGAAACATCTCAGCTCTTTAAGCAAGATGTTCCCTAAATGAGTTCACAGGGTTACGTGTAATACTGGTATTGTATAGGCACCACTGTGAAACAAGGCTAAATTCAATGACACAACCAAGAAGAAACAGAGAGGAATTATTTTAGCCCTTCTGAACATAAGCAAACATTTTGTTAGTGAAAAGAAATCCTTAGATAATTTCGACATGAGATGAGGCAAGGAGAAAGAAAGACTATTAAATGTGTTCTTTAGTGCATTAGAGGAACTTTTTATGAACAGCAGAGTGGAGCATCTACACTGGGTACAGAGCGAACCAGAGAGGATCACAGAATCATTTAGGTTGGAAGAGACCTCCAAGATCACCAAGTCCAACCTCTGACCTAACACTAACAAGCCCTCCACTAAACCATATCACTAAGCTCTACATCTAAACGTCTTTTAAAGACCTCCAGGGATGGTGACTCAACCACTTCCATGGGCAGTCCATTCCAATGCCTTAACAACCCTTTCAGTATGAAAATAGGATGGTTAGCTCAGATAGCAGAGCCAGGCTGTCTGGCTGGGTTTTCAGAAGCTGCTCTGGTAACTCCTCAGTGAAGGTGAGGGCTGATGCACAGAGCCTCCACTATCGACATACAAAGTGCAGAACAGCAAATGTGCAACTTAATAGTAACAGTTTTTCATATGTCATTTCACTCTTGCTATGAACCCCCACACAGTCTTTGCATAACTTAGGCCAACGTCTTTAAGTTGTGTCAAAAAGCAGATGACACTTTTGTGCTTCACACTGGGGGTGTGTAAGCTGCATAGTAAAACAGCTAACCAGATAGCCTTAACTACAAAACCTTGCTGATTTGTGAACTATCATCCCCCTTTACCCTTTTCTTGCATTTTATATGCTGTATCCTTGTGCATTTTTAAAGATAAAGGAGATCAAGCCCAACATTTAACACAGTATCATATGGTGTGATATTATTAGTAACTAAAATAAATTTAATTTGTGTCATTGAAGAAGCTCTAACAGAAAACTAAAGCTATCTGTAGGCATTTTGGTATAAACTCCTCCAGCTGTCTCTATAATCTATCCACAAAATACTTCAAATATTGAACCATGTTAATTTGAATAGAAATATGATCTGCATCATACTTACTTCCCAACAATTGAATAGTTGATAAAGTATCTGCTTTGAATGAATACATTTAATTGAAGGAGAAGCCAGTATGAAATACAAGCCTTTAAGAGCAACTAATTGTGTGGCTTAAGTTACGGCAAGATGTGACTGGCAGTTGACTGACTCTGAGTTCCCCAGAGGAAGTTTTACTTCCAAAGTAATTGTAACAACCCTACCAGTGTAGTGTGGCGATAATCAAGAACGATGCTTTCACAGATTACCTCCTGTTTGATTAACCAGGCAAAATGTCAAACGACTTCATGCCTTAATAAGGAACTACTGAAAAAGTATGGGGTTATCAAGAAATATAGAGGATGTTACATAAATACTCTGTAGTCCTTGACTGCTCTATAGTCAGTTTTATTCACTGTAAAAATTGCTTGAGGCAATGGCTTTGAGTTACCTTCATAAGAGGTGAAAGGAAATAGTATGGGAGGGCAGGCTATTGACTGGTGCTAACGTATCAGATGTTTGGGATAGGGCCCAGAATGTTGCACACTGTGATGGCACCAGCTATTGTTCACAAAGAAACACATTTTTAAAAGTTACAGAAATAATGTCAACACTTAGTTTTCTCATCAAATGGTAAGGAAACATACAACTTGCAGACTGTAGGTGAGAAACGTGTTGCTTGGATTAGTGAAAATGCCCCTTGAATAGCAAAGACAAAACTCCTGCTGATAAACAAGGCACTGTCTTTTAATGTTTTATCATGATAGAATGGGACAAAACTGTGAAAGAGAATAGCAACACAGTTGTAGGAGTGTGGATAACTCTCCTTATTGAACTCTGACAAACTCATCAGTGCAACTATGAAAATGAGCTGAAAAATCCCCCTTCACATCAATTCCAGCTGGTAAAATGAAAGTCACTTTTGTACATGTAGTATTTACCTGAATGATAACTTGATTAGGTACTCTGAGTTGAGAATCCTCTGAATAACTAGAATACACGATCTGTACTTCTATTTTGCTTAATAGAAGGCCCAGCAATTACGTCAGTCAAATTATGCCAGTCAAATTAGACTATTGAGAAGAGAGAGAAATTCATTACACCAAGAAACTATGCTTCTGTACAGCATTACTGTAAATGAGCCCAAGTGGACTAAACCCATGAATCACTCATACTTCATGGTGAAGAGCACAAACAGCCGCTTAAAATGAGTAAGACTCTTTGACTTGGCCTGAAAGCTAAAAATACGACCCCGTATCTCAACCTTCGGATAAAGTGCCAAAAGAGCTCAGGATACTGACTGAATTCTAAGGAAAGGGGATTTTCTTTAAAATTATCTACAGAATGCTGTAGGCTTTTATGCATGATAGTCTTGCATATATAAATGGAAAAAAAAATGTGTCCGTAAGGATTATTGGCTGTTAGTTGGCAAATGTAGAGGTTGTGGTTGGGAAGTGTTATAAAGCAATAAAACCAGCCCCTCATGGGGCACAGAGCACATACAGCTATGCATGGTATTAATCTTGGGGTTGATCCCCACTTAGTAGATAAGGTCATTTTGAACTGATCTGGTACTTTCTGAGTACTAAATATCCTGTATACATTCCTAATGTACTCAGAACAGCACAGACAATCCTGCAACTCCACTGGCACAAAAGCTTGACTGGCATGAAGCAAGGGCCTGTATCAGAAAACACAGTCTCATTTTAGTAGCAAAATCTTTGCGTGAAGTCAGCAGAAACAAAGATGGAAATCTGAATTTGCAACAGAATCGTGATAAGACTGAGCTGAGTCATTACCTTTTGAAAATATTAATGGCAAGCTCTAAGTCTGCAGTTTGCTTGAAATTCTTGTCTGCTTCAAGAACTATTTTAACTAATGCAATTCTCTACTGTGCACTCTGACTAGAACACGGAGATCCCAAGAATGATGAAAAAACTCAACGTGATCAGCCAGATGACCTGGATGGTGTGGTTTAGATCTACTGCCCCTCTTGGATGCTGGTCATACCCCAGCCACCTCTCATATCTGTGGCTGCACATGCACTCCTGGCACAGCCCACCTGCATCAGGAATCCTCCCTCATCACAGCTTCTGCCTTTGTGGATAAGTGAGGAAAGAATATTTTAGTTTGACAGGACTTCTCTTCCTTGAGCTCCTGCCTGAGGAAGTTTGTTGCTCCTTGAAGAGTTTTTGCCTGGTTCAACTGCATGCAGCCAAGTAAGAAAGTATTGATGACAGAGCCTCTGACAGTAACACAAAATATACTCAGTACAACCTCTGTGGGCCAGATTGCTTCATACGTGGCTGAACAGGACAATTAGGTACTCTGTCCTTGGGCAGGATGAAGCAGCAAGGTAAAATCCAGTATCTCTAAGTGGCAGTAGTGCGGTTTTATAATACTGAATAGCAGAAGAAGCTGTGGAAGGTGGGGGCTTTTTTGATTTTGACTGCAAAAGCAAACTGGGACTGGGTACAACACAAAAAGAAGAATATTAAAGAAAGGTATGCTAAAGTCTAATGCCATTTAGCGTGAGAATGGCATAAAAAATGTAGGATAGAAGACATCTGTGATGTCTCTTTGTGTGTATATTACTGAGGATTCCTCTCAAAAGCATACAAGTATACAAATATTCACATTTTCTGTAGTTGTAAGGATGCCTGTAAAAGAATTACCTGTTTCATGTTATCTGTGGAAATGGTTCATTTTTAATGGTAATGCTTTAAATAATGAATCACTTCCAGGGATGGGAGTAAGCAAAAGCATTTTCCATTTGGTTATTCATTCTCTTTATTTGCAGAGGCCATGTAGGAATTCAAATTAAATGAATGTAAAGTGGCTGTCTTTTAAGATGGAAAAATGTAAAAAAAGCCATATAAAATTATTCTTTTTATGGCTTGAGAAGACATATATCCATATTGAAATAATACAAAATCTGTCTATTTTTCTGCAGCTATTGTACTTTTTTTCCCTTCTGAAGTGAGCCTGAGAAAAAATTAGATTTACTTTCCCAGTACAGCTTGAAATTAAATATTAAATAGCTGATTTACCAGGAAATGTAAGGTGTTTCCAAACAGTCTCCTTTTGCTTGAAACAAATTTATTGCAGGAACAGAAAAATGCATATTAGTCATCAAAAGCTGTTTATAGATGAGTTTAAAGTGCTATCAACTAAATGATTCTCATCATGTAGACTACATTCCAGACCAATAATGCAGAAGAGAATTAGTGGAGGATGGATTAAATAGCCAGAGGTAACTGAAAATGAGGAACAGTAATAATTTGCATTTGGCTTGTGACATAAATCCAATATAAAGGTTTGTATTTTCTAACTTGGTGTCATCCAAATCTCACTTTTGCTACTGAGGCCAAAATTCAAAAAGTGACTGCTTATTTTAGATATCTGTTTGATGGAGGCCAAGTCTGATCCTAAATATGTTAGGTTTTTAAGCTTGGAAATAATCCTGACTTTGAATGCTACTGTATAATGCAGCCTCCTAGTCTTAGGAGAGAAAGCTGTTTTATTTTATTTTATTTTATTTTATTTTATTTTATTTTATTTTATTTTATTTTATTTTATTTTATTTTATTTTATTTTATTTTATTTTTATTTTTATTTTTTATTTTTATTTTTTTTAACGTGTGAGGCATGAATGGTGTGTCTGGACTGAGGGTGGATGTCCTCTGCACTGCAACTCAAGGTCCTTCTTCCTCAGCCCTTCACCTCAAGGGATCTGCTCAACGGCACAGCAGTTTCCTTCCAGCCTCTCTATCCAGACTGAGCTAAACTGCTGCCACTTGGCCTTAAGCTTCACCTAATCCTGCTTCATGGAGTTGGCCTAACAAGGACATTAAGTGGGGACACTTAATGTGTGTCTTGACTGGGTAAGGGTGTATAATAAACACTAAACTTTCCAGTCTAGTCAATATAGTTGAAATTCTGGGTATGCACAATATTGGTATTACTGATAATTTTTCATCATCACCACAAACACAAAAAAGCAGGTGTTGACAGCCTTACGAAGGAACCAGGCATAGCTTGGAGGCCTATACCGCTGAAATTCATTGCTTTGGCTCCACAGAAGTCCCATGTCAGGTGCCAAGATCCTTTGTAGATCTGGGCACCAGCACCTTCCACAAGGTCCCACAGGAAACCTGGGTGAGTTTTTTGGGTGTGGGTTCAGCAGGGAATTTAATCTAGCTCTACACCTGAGACTAAGCCTCCAAAACGCACAACACTCTGCTTTAATTCTGTGTTCAGCAGTCACTTGTTAGAATATCAGGATTTCCGGATTTTGGATACTGTCTTTTGTACTGAACTGAAAACTACATTACCTGTACAGTACTGCTGTAAATTTACAGCTTGCAGAGCTTGTTGAAATCTTTTGGGATAAAAGGTCTCGTATAAATGCAGGTGTTTTATTAGTACGCCAGGGAAAAAACACTGGACTACTGAGTAAATATCTGCAGGGTGTTAAGAAAAGGTGAACTGTCACCGCCCGTCAGACCAAGACAGTGACAAATGGCCTGAAAGAGATACTTTGAGGGCAACAGCAGATGCTTTAAAACTGGATGAAACACCGAAAACAGACACTTGGACCCTTTTGTTTTATAGGGTCTTTTTCAAGTATGGGAGTGAAAACACTAAAAGGATGACAAGCTTTTTCCTTCCTCAGAATCCTGTTGGCAAAGGAGAATTAAACCTTTAGAACAAAATAGTTTGTCCTAATGGCAGGGGAAGAGGAGACAACGGCTTATATGCAACAGAGAACCCATTAAAAGGTGTCTGGGATTGCAGGAATGTTTGGGAATAGAGGCAAAGCAGGTGGTTGAGGGCTGGGATAGCTTTGTAGGCTGCAAATTATAAATTGTCCTTTGTGGTTTTGCCATCTAATACCTCTATTCAAAATTGCATTGGTTGTAAGTAAATTAGATAAGGATATAGCATCTACTATTGTGACAACGTTTTCTTGTGGAGGCCAAACCTCTCTCATCAACAAAAAGCTTTGCCAGAATTGCTATTATATTTAATGAACCAGAAAATAATATACAGCCAGGTTAATATTCTTCCAAAACTTCTATTAGAGGCCACAGCCAGGGGAAAGGACACTGTATTAGTGACATGTTGCAGGAGGTCAATTACCGTGCAAATTCATTTCACCTGGTAATATTTAGTGCTCAAACTTTCATCTGGCTTGCTTGGATTGGAAGGCAGCCTGCATGTGAAATGCCCTGTAAAAGCAGGGTTGCTTTCAGTGGGTTACTGCATTAAAAATGTTATCTTTTGCATTTTTGTCATTTACAAGCTAACAAATGGTGACAGCTCTGCCCTTTTAGTCATAATAACCTGTTGTCCACTCCTTAACACCCTCCTCCCTAAGGACTAAGTTATTTTAATAGAGAAATTTAATTAGGATTTTTCCCCATCCTCATTTTTGCAAGCTGGTGCACTTCTAGACTTGGTGTTGAAATATAATGGAAAAATGCAGTTTCCCCAGGAATTGTTTCTTGACTAGATGTGATAAATATGAAATGCTTTAGGACAGTTTGTTCTAATGAGGCTAGAAACTAGTTCTGCTGATACGAATGATTGAGGTAGGATATGATAAACATAAGGTTCAGATAAGCACCAAGACTGTAAGGTGATTATCTAACCTGACCTTCTCTCTTTCTCTTGTCCACCTGGCACTGCAGAGCAGTGACAGCAGCCGAGTCATGGGATCCTTTCTTTAATTTAGACTGCCTGTCCTTAAAAGCTTTTGCCAGAGGAACAAGTGCAGAACCACTCACTCCTCAGGGCCCAGCACTGAGGCACCACAGTCCCTAACCCTTCCTGTACACATGCCACCAAGCCACCAACAACTTGTGGTAGGGTCACTCTTTCAGCAGCCTTTCTGCTGGCCCGTATCAGGCTGATCTGTCAGCAAAATGAATTTTTCCTTCCCAGATGGGATTAAACAGTAGCCCCAAATAAAACAGGTCTTTCAAGCAAAATAGTCTTTTCATGACTTTCTTTTAAGTGCTGCTGTGGGCTTCCCTAAATCTTGATTGGCTTTTCAGCATTCACCGGGACAGAAACTGGTCACAGTTGTCTGGTGGCAGTCACATCAGTACCCAATGTGGAGTGACACAGCCCCTTTACTACTGTTCACACTGTTTTATTTGTGCACTGAAGGGTTTCATTTGGCTCCTTCAGCCACACTTGTGCACCAGGAGCCTACATTTGGCTGATATCTACCAGGACATCAAGTCATCCTTGCAATGACTGCTGGTTAGCATGCAGTTCCTGTTCTTCAAGAACAGCTTCAGCTGAAGAACGATGCATACTGTTTGTTTGTGCCTGGTCAAAAGCACAATCTGAATTGTATCAGTGATCTGCCAGCCCCATTATTCACTGCCTCCTCAATTTCTATAAACTTTCTCAGTCATGATTTTTTTTTTTTCTTCCAGGTCACTGATAAAAAAAACGAAATCATCTGAGGCCAAGAACAAATCATTGAAGGCCCCCGTTAAAAAAAATCCTATTTGATGCAGATTCCCCATCTACGGTTTCAGGCTGAGTTCTGTCATTTACCTAGTTTTCAATGGCTTTAATCATTTATTTTTGTATCCTGTTTCTGAAGAAGAAAGTTGGAAAGAAGAAAGTGATCTACAGGTCTAGATCAAATGATGCACAGAAGTCTAAGCACGTTATATTATCAATATTGCTTTTAACAGTTAACATTTGTAATTTAATCAGAAATATTGAAATCTCTATTTATAGGTCAATTCAAACTTTTTTGATTGGCACTAATCATTCATTAACCATTCCTTAATCCTATCATGAATCCCACTATTAGGACAATTTTTGTGTGTGTGTTTTGTTTTTTGTTTTGTTTTGTTTTGTTTTGTTTTGTTTTCCCCAACTGTTTCTTTATCTGCTCTGATATCGATAACAGGAAAATCAGTTTGTATCTTGAGTAAATCTTTAGAAGCATAAATGCTTTTTGCAGACACTGGTCCAAGATTATCAGCAACAATACAGGAGTCTGTTTATCAGGAAGGCAATACCTCTGAGCAAAGAGGTATATTCACTGGGCTATAACATCAAGTTCTACCATGTTTGCTTTCTTTTTGGTTTCGTCAGTCTCACAGCACTGATCAAACAATGATTCCATTTCAACAGATTATATCGTAGTCCAGTGGCATGAAACAACTGAAGGTTTGAATTCCTTCAGCCTGAGGAGGGATTGAATTATCAGATCTCTAATCATTCCCAGAGTCCTGTTTTAAAATCCTCAGGAGAGGATTCTGTGTTCTGGATCTTGACTGGACAGGAAAGCCTCCAGGTGCTGAAGGTCAGAAGAGGGTTTCTGTGCCCATTGTATTTTACTAGCGAGCTTTTATTTACTTTGTTTAGTTTGTAGACCTTCTGGGTTGCTCTCTGAGTAGGTGCCCCCTTCTCGTTACTTTGATATATCCTCCAAGGGTATGTTGCCACTCCACTGAATCAACATGTATGACATAGCTGCCTTACATTCAGGCTTTCCAGTGTCTGAATTACAGGCATCTCGATAGTCATTTTGGTTCTCTACTTCATATTATTGAAGTCAAGGGTAAAGAGTCATTCACTTTACTGGCAGTGTGCCTGGATGATAGTCTGAATCCCCAACTGTATATTGATTTCACTAATACCAAAGGACTTACAATGAATAAGGACTCGCTCTTAGCCTATATTTTGTAAATATTTAAATAATTGTTCTATCTTTTCTAAACATTGCCATTCTATTTATAAAGAAAAGTTGTAAGTTGTTTTGTATGGAGTTATTATTAATCTTTCACCTCATGTCACTTAAGTGTTGCATGCCCATATTTCCTAGTCAAATGAAAGTATAATTTAATAACTATACTTAAAATTGTACTTAATTCTTATGTGTGTTGGGGATCTCAAGATTAAATTCAGTGGGGCCAATTCAATTAGATATACTGTAGACCTCAGTGAAGATGCCAGCTTCTGAAGACCATAGTTATTAATCACTACGAGCCACATCATGTCCTCTGAGTTAGCTAAATACATACACAGAGCTGGAGTTAAACTGATATCCTTGAGGACAAGACCTTCAGCTCCTTTAAAGATTAGATGATGATAACAATGCTATCACTTAGAAAGCCTGACTTAAGACAAATTTGACTATACAAAGCTATCAATGAATGCTTTAAAGATTTTATATCTGAAAGTATTTAAAGTAGAAATCATCCTAAAGATGTCAAGTAAAAAAGCTGTCATCCACTAAAATGTGTCTGGATGATACAGAAATACTTGTATAATCAATGCAAAGAAACAAACTAAGTCCCGTGGTGATTTCTGATCACTGTTTTCTACTTTGTCATTTATTTACTTATTTTTTCTGTAAGGACACTCACAAATAATAAGTTTATCCCTTCTACATTGCATCTGTACACTGAATATACAGGGCTTTGCACAGGGAGTATGGGAGGCAAAGAGCTCTTCATCTTCCCATCTGGTGTTTTAAGATTAATTACTTACAAAAGAGTGAATTAAATAAACTTTTGAATGCTGTATAGGAAATTTAGATTTTCTAATAAAATATTGAAATGAAAAACAAACATCTCAGATTTCTGTGATCTATTTCTACTTTCAGGAAGGTTTGAATGGACAAATCTGCTTCATAAATTATCTTCCAAGAGCGGCCCTAATCCATGATCCTAAATTAAAATCCTATCTCACATCCAACCAGGACATGTTTTCTGAAAACTTTTTATTCCAAGTTTTTACAGCGAAGAGCAAAACTTATTTGAATTCCAGCTTCTGCCTCATAAATTTTACAATCTCATGTGTTTGGAAAAGTCAGTTTTAAAGGGGAAAACAGTCTTTCATGCACAGATACACAAATCAGCCAAGCCGACCCCATGTTATCTGTTTGGATCTGAAGTGAAATTAAACATGTTATTAAACTGTTAAACACTTGCACTACAGATGAAGTCTGATAACTGTTACTTTCTATTATACACTGCAACGTTAGCATCAGTATTTCATAACTAGCCTCATAGGATAAAATGTATAATCATTTCTCTTCGCTTTTTGCACAGTGGTCAACTCTATAAAACACTCAAATATGTATTTAAATACAGTAGTGCCAAACTAGATTTTATTCCCAAAAGAATGGAGAGAGGACAATAGAATTTGTGTTATCATTTACTTTGAATATCCTTCCCCATATATGTACCAGTCCTGCAAACATTCATGTGCATAATTAATTGTTTGCATTGCAGAGGTACCGCTGAGGCTAGCTAAAGCTGTACTTGACATTTTTACATTTTAGTATTCTAAATTCAGTTTATGAGATGTCTTCAGAATTTCCCATTGTTTGTAGAAGCTTACTCTGCTGCCAGCTTGTTATTAGCAGGATAGAAAAAAAAAAGAAAGGATTGTTATGCAACTTCTTCCTTTCTTCATGATACATTTGGGTTTCATTCAGTGTGCCCCAAAACCTTGGGGAAAATTTCTCTGGCTTAAACAGCTACTAGATCAAGCCCTGAGTGAATCATCCAGGAGCTCTGTTTCTGTGATCAGACGTTCACTCACCAGGGGATGCCTGTTTCCCTTTTCTTGCCATTTCTGTTTGTTGCAATCCATTCCCCTTAGTCTACTGGTATTCAAATAACCTTTCTTTCAACTACAACAACACAAGTCATTTACTCCCAAGTCGTTATTTCAGCTCTTTTCATTGGCAGCTACTATCCTGATGATGTTGAATTGCACTACGAATTCCTCTTGGGAGGAATAGCCCCATGCATCGGCACAGGCTGGGGGCTGGCTGTAAAGCAGCTTCGCGGAAAAGGCGCTTGGTGTCCTGGTGGACCCCAAATTGAACACAGGCCAGCAATGTGTCCCTCTGGCAAAAAAAGCCTACAGCATCTGGTCACCAGGTCAAGCGCTGGCATCCCTACCCTCTGCTCAGTGCCAACAAGATCCATCTGGAGTGCTGGGTCCAGTGTTGGACCACTCGGTACAACAGAGACAAAGCCACACTGCAGTGAGTCCAGAAAAGGACCACAAAGAAAATCAAGGGCTTTGTCCACCTGACATATGGGAAGAGGCTGAGAGCAGAAACTGATGAGCTGGGACTGCTTAAGGTGGGTCCTTATTGGCATGAATAAATGCCCAGCCCAGCTGGGGAATTAAAGAAGACAGGTCCTCCCATCTTCAGTGGCAGGATGAGAGGAAACAGGCACAAATCAGAAAACAGAAAATACCTGTTAAAAATGAGAGAAAAAAAAAACTTTATTGCGAGTGTTTACTCGAGCAAATTGCCCTAACAGGTTGTGGACTGTCCAGCCTTGCAAGCACTCAGAAGCTGACTGGATATGGCCATGAACAACCTGTTCTACCTGACCCTCTGCTGAGCTGGTGTTTGGACTAGATGATCTCCACATCTTTTCCAACCTCAGCTTTTCCATGATTCTGTTTAGCTGAAACATACTGTGTTGGGAAGCTGGTGTTGCAATGTGGTTCTTACATCCTTGAATCCAATTCTGCACACATGTATTACTGACAATAATATCTGCTATCAGAAGGATCAGCAACGATAAGCTGTTGCTGGTTATAGGTTGTATTTGCAAGATTAGGCCTTTAATAAATTCAAGAAATTCACTTCTATCAAGCCCAAGCTTTCAATTACGTGTTGTAGATTGTTCTTTAACAGAGCTCAGTACAGGACTGCATTCTATATACACTTCACTGGTTAGACAGGTTTGATGGAAGGAGGGAATCAATAATTTATGTTCTTTTAAAAATATGCATAAGTACATCACAGAGAATATCAAAACTTCAGGGAAAGGTGATATTATTATTTAATGCCTTGTTGATGAGGTTTATTTTGGTAAGCTCTTGACAGCACAAGGTAACATATCATCTTTGCATTGACACAAACACTACCAAAATGTGAAAGGATGCCTAGCAGTAAAAGATCTGCATCTAAAATAGATTTTTGAGAGAGCAAATTATTTTTTCCTTCCCAATAGCTTGTTGATTTTTCTTTGTTAGAATTCTGCCAAGACCTCTGAGCAAAATTAAAAAGCATTTTTGTTATTATGTGCCATTCTCTCCAGGTCTGTTGTAAATTCTCAATTTCTTTCTGCCTTCCATTCACTGTTGAAAAATGTTTGTTGGTATTTGTGACGGGGATGAATGTCTTTATATTTCCATTGCTTTTGCAGTATAGCTGCTTTCATTACTCATTGCACTGTGCTATTCATTTTTACATTGGAGACCAAGGCCTTTTTCTATTTTTCTCCTTTATGTCCTTTGTTTGGCTTGTGATGAGAGTGATTCAGAATGCTCCAGAGGGCAGTGTTGTGCTGAAAGCCTGGGTTCTGTGGGCTTTGCCTGGATACTTTTTGGGCATCAGGAGGCTGAATGTTATTTATTCACACGCAGAATCGCTTAAATGACCTTAAGTCTTAATTCCACAATGGCCTTGGATTTACACATTTTATGACTGGGGTCCTTGCAACAAACAAATTAATTGTGCTTGTGCACATAATATGATCTTCAAGGTTTTTCAAATGCTGAGTTAGATGGAGTCAATTAAAAAAATACAATTAAAAAATCACAGTCATCTTAAATAACAACGTGCTAGCTTCACCAAACAGGCTTAATGGTTTGGAATATTAATTTCCCTGCTTGTGTCACATGGGGGAAAGGGAAGAGAGAAATCATCCCAATGAGGGTGCGAGACAACGCTGTTCCCATCCTCCCCTGGGAGTTCTGTGAAGGAGAAGCATTTCACAGAGAGGCTGCAGGGAAAGCACTAAATCACACATCTCCTACAACTATGGCTTTCCATACTCTCCTTCTGCCTTGTCCTGCCCTTGGGGTATGCACCAGCATTGATAGCTGGCCTGGAAGAGCCGGGATCACTGGGTCCAATTGTCACTGATCCCCATACTCCTTAAGAGCTTTCTGGCTGCATTTATCTTATTTTTAAGTAATTTTCAAATTCCTCTGTAAACCAAAGACACCTTGACTGTGTCTAAACTGACCTAATTTAAGGGATGCCTACTAATGAAAGGTTACATTGTAGCAGCCTCCCACTGAACCCAAGGTGCCTGCCTGCCCACGCTCCTTTCCCCAAGACCCCAACGACTATTGCAGCCTCTCCACATCACCTCTCTGAGCATCCGTGCTGCTCCCAGGGACCCTCCCTGCTTTCAGTAAAATTTCTGATATCTGTGTATCCACACTGGAAACCACTGTCCATTTCCTTCTTCTGCAGCAGTTCCTCCCTTTGCGCACCTCACACTGCCCACGGCACCCCGAGTCCCTCAGAGAGCTCCTGCTGCATGGTGTGCTGCTTGGCTTAGAGGCCTGAGCAAAGACAACAAAGCTGTGTATCCTCACTGGCTGGGGTGCTCATCCCATCTCAGTTCCCGAGGACAGAAGCACTTGCTCACCCCCTCATACCACTGAAATCCCCACAGCACAGCCTGAAGCCACCAGAGGGACCCCGGAACACCTGGCTGTTTGTGCAGGAGGTGCTGTGAGGTGGTCACTGCAAGCTGGAGGATCTGTAATGAACAGAAAAAGGGTCATGGAGCACTGTTGTGCCTCAGCTTGCTCTTGAACCTGCCTAACACTGGAAGACAAAGAAGGATTAAAGACCAGATACTGTAAATGCTTACAGATTTAAGCAGTCCTTGCAGGGAATACCATGAAGTTGTCCCCTGGGAATGAGCTCTGCCCTCCCACAAGACACCTGGAAGCAAGCACAGGGGCATCAAACAGCTCAAGACATGGATTTACATTCACTTATTTTTTTTTTGAACAGGGACAAATGAGTTCTGCTGTTGTTGCCCTCCAAGAACATAATGTTCCACGCATGGAGAAACTGTAGGAGGAGAAAGGAAAAAATGGGCAGAGGGTGGGGTGGTACTTGTGCAGAAGAAGTGGTGAAAGGCCCATGGCCAGAACAGAAATACCTAACACCTATACCTCTGGTATCTACAAGTCTGCATTTTCTTCACCTGAGTGCTGGCAGAAGTTTCTGCCTTGTGGAACTACTAAAATCCATGTGGATTTTGATGATCTGCTAGAAGGTAGGGCCATTTCCTCCCACACTGTGACATGGGTGCCTGCGAGAGCCTCACTGGCAGGAGCAGCTACTGAGGGGCTGCTCAGAAGTGCCCATGAGCAAAGCAGGCTTTCAGCATGCTCATGAGCGTGTGAGAAATACATCACTCTTTAAACTGCTTGTACAGCAGAGGGAGGGTTTGCTATTAGCTCTCTTGATAAACATATCTCCAGATTCGTGACTTGAAGAGAGTGATGAGCTCCGTGCCGAGAAAAGGGAGGGGAAAAGAAAATATTGCCATCTGCTTGTGTAGAAGTTTAAATCCATGCACCAGCCCTTCTGCACAGATAGAGAGGGATGATTCTTCCCTTTCTGCTAGATGCAGCCTTGAGAGTGCGGCAGTGTTCCTGCAGAGAGACCTGAAGAAAGACTGAAGGGGTATTGACAGCTTCAAACCTCAGGTTCTGCTTTAGGTGCCTACTTCGAAAGCCTGCAGCATTCAGAGAACCTCTCTCCAAGCCCATCAGTCAAACCATCAGCATGTCTGCTGAAGCTCCACAGACAGCCGAGGGGGCCTAGGCTGCTTGCACAGCCTCCCAGGGGACACAGGCAGCATCCACAGCACTACTGTTCCCACAGGGTCAGCACACACAACCTGGGCTTTGCAGGTTTGGGATCTAGCATCAGATCAGTGTGACTGGGTTTCAAATATTAAGATGTTAGGTGTCACTGAAATCCACTGAACTGATGACGGTACTGCTGTCTGGCAAAAGTAAATTAAAAAAAAAAAAAGAGATCAGGTAACAATATTTGTTTTTATTTATAATATTTTTGGTAACCCAGATATGGAATTGCCCAGACAACTGTACCTTCATCATGTGTAACTGCCAGCTTGCATTTTTGCAGGCATATCTACCCTGACAAAGGCTTTTAATATTTAAAATCATGCAGATTATCTATTCAGCCCTCAGAAAACTCATTGCGATGAATTCGGTATCTCAGTTTCAGGCACTTCAACCACTGACACCTTTCTTCAGGCTACAGAGAGACTTTATTAATTGTACTAAAAATCCTGTGCAAACATTTAAAAATATTATTTAGTACTCAGTAAAATATTTTTTTTTATTTGAGTGTGTTACCATCTATCAATGTTGTCATGAGTCTAGATCTCAAAAGTGTTTCTTTTTACTCTCCTTTTAAAATGTATTTTTATTCTAAGAGCCTCTGTTTATGCAAATTTATCAGTCACGTCTACTCAGAAATGCTTATATCATATCTGAGGTCAGGAATTCAGCTGTATTTAAATTATATGCCAGATGGATGGGCAATGCATACATTTCAGTTCTTTGACAACTTAATGAACATATCTCTTGGCAAGATGAGGTTATCTGAACATCCCAAATCATCTGTCACAGTTGTCTCCAAACTTTTGGGCTGCAGTCTACCGTCAGCAATGAAAGCTGACCACCACACTGTCTCATCAACCTTTAGCTGAAAAGGCTTTAACAACTATTTGCTTGCCTAGGGTAGCTATGGGCTTCTTATCATGGCCTTGTCAATTACAGGGGGTAAATCCTGATTTGTAATGAGTTTCAGAAATCTAGAAACATTAGCTCATTAATTCTCTCATCCTTCAAGTAAGTTATATTATTAGCCATTTTGTTCAACTGGCACATTATGCAGAAAAAATGCTCGGGGAAAAAAGAAACAAAACCAACAACAACAACAAATACATTTTCAAGCTGACCAATAATCTGGCTATCTAACTTCTGTATCCTGAAATACTGCTTGGCCTAATCCTTAAGAAGAGGTTAGAAAACAGCTTTTTTTTTTTCACATAATATTTTGAGTTTCTCAAGAAGGAAAAATCTGAAAAGATGTTGAAATTTCCTGCAGGAGGCCAAGACTTGGCACAAGGTGCTAAACAAAACATTTTTCATCAGTTTTACCACCTACACACCTAGCACACTAACATAATCTGTACTTATTAGTGCTGCATTGCCTTGGAAATTGGTCACCTAGTGTCTTACACTAGGAGCCCCAATTGTCCTTGGAATGCTTAAAATTAACTGGGGATAACTGGAAAGTTGGCCTGTATAAATCATCCAAGGTCACCCATGCAATGACGTTAGCAGCAAAGCTGCAATGAGAACCTGGAAGTTACTGGCTTTCATCCTAATGGTCACTTCACCAGACCAAGATACCACCATTATGGGAGATAATGATAATAAAACACTGCAGTGCTCTCAAATTGCACAGGAGCTGCACTTTCACTGTTCAGAAAAGCTATCATTCAGTCTGGAAGTTATCAAAATTGCTGGCCCAACATACTCTAAATACAGAGTGTCACTTATGAAGAACATGTAGTTTTTCTTAGTAGAGTAACATTACAAAAAGAGAAAGAAAAAGAACATGGAAGTAGAACAGAAAATCCTGTTATAATGTTAAAAAGGAATGAATGGAAAATGATGGGTATTATTCTGCTTTTCTTCAAGCTCCTGCTGAACTTGGATATAATAGTGGCTACAAGACACTGGGACCACTGCTGCCACAGTGGGGATCACAGTGGTTACACAAGCACTAACACCACTGCTGCCTAGACATCACTGATGTTGGAAACCCTTGGCATTGCTTTATTTGCCATGGGTTAGCACAAAGTCATTGGTAAGGGGAACCTTGAAGAGACTACAGCAACCTGCTCCTGTCTAGGTGACCCTCATTCCTGGCTCTTCACTTCTTTCACCCTTCCACTCCCTAGCTAATGCCACCACCCTTTCTCCTCAGCCTTTCCTTTTTTGCCTGAGTGCTTCTCCTCCTGTGACCTCAAATGCACATCTACTTGTTTTGATTCATGGACGATCAACCAAATCTGGTCATTCTTCCAGCCTTTCTTTCAGATAGCCTCACCTCCCATCCCTCCTTTGAATATCCAGACCTGTCCTTCAGTCACTCTTGCTGGCTTCATCAGCTTCTTGCTGTCCTCTGACTCCTCCTGTAACAACTCAGGGGTAATGTAGCCTCTTCTTTAATTTGCAAACAAAAACAAGCAAGCAAACAAAAAAAGCTGGACTTCCGTATTCCACTTACTTTGACAACTACCCTGCTATCTTATTCTACCTCTGCTTTTTAAGCTCCTTGGCTGCAGTCAGTACCTGGTGTCAATCTCCTTGGCTTTCCCCAGCTGTTTTCATTGAGCCTTACTTTCAACACGACCTCTAATGACCTCTTCCTACCTAATGCTGTGGATCAGCAGTTATTTTCTGTCCCTCATTCAGCTTCACTGCCACTTCTTTCTGCTCTTCTTGGCCTATCATCTTTCTTTCTTTATCGAGAGGTTCTGATCTGCTCATGTTGACAGGCTATCACTGACAATTATCACCGACAATTACATTTTCAGGAAAGAGCCTTTGTACTTTCTCCCAAGCTGCTTTTCTCTGCTGAGAACCCATCCCCTTGTTATTTTTCAATCCTTTGAAAAATTCCCTTTTCCATCATCTCTCTCCCTCTCTTCCTTAAAAAAATAAAAAAAAAAGAAAAAAAAGATAAAAAAAAGATGGAGTATTGTGGGATCTCTTCTCCCATCACGCTTACTAACAAACACTGTCTCATAATTTCCTTGGAAGCCCACTCGTCTGTACCCATCTTCTGTTATCTTTTAATTGTAAGCTTTTAGACAGAGGCTGCTTTTTCACAGAACCTAATACAAAGAGGTACTTGTTCGTAATGAGGCTATTAAGCAACATGGTTATATAAACACAAATTACAAAGGGAGTTCAGATTTCATTGCAGCAAGCATCATACAAAACCTTGTCATGAAGAAAAGAGAACCAAAATGCTTAAGAATACGGTCAAGGCCTTAAAAATTCCATTCTTAGACATGCTGGGCATGCACAAGTGAATCTGTCATCTTTGGAAATTAAGGCTTATGCACAGCATTCAGACTTCACTGAAAGCAACAGGCATTTTATTACTAAGTTCAATATGGCCAAGGCTTTTCTATCCATGTCTTATCATACGGACTTTGTGAATATTTGCAAAGAATCAGTCCATTAGAATACACCTAACAATAGCATTTCATAGTTATACTCAATGACTAGGAATTATCTTGACAGCTTGATTTCTAATTTTGTATCAGGTTTGTATGCTAGGTCTGACAATACCCAGGTACTAAAGCCAATGTTTAATGGATCACAAACACAACTTAAGAAAACATAGCTTGTTTTGTTGCTTTACACAGCCTCTTCTGAACTTTCAATTAATAAATTATTTAGCACTTGTCCTTAGATGGCATGGCTGAGATGTCAATACCACCCAAAGCATCTATATTTACCAAGCCCATCCTGTATGAAAGGGGATGAAGATGTTTGTGTAAGGAAAATGTCAAAGTGGGAAATTAACCCCTTTGGGGGTTTTACAGTTAAATATTGCAATGACTGCTAACATATCAGCACTTATCTGATGCCAAAGGATCACGATATCCCTGCTGATATTGTTTACCAGTTAGACTCATGGTTCACCTAGTTCAAAGAGGGCAATGGACTCTTTTTGTAACACTGCCTTTAAGTTGGTATGCTAATAAGCAAATATAACATGAAATTTTATTCCAAAAGATACAATATTGAATTTTCTCCAATACAAAAGGATACAATAAATCTCATCTTTTGTGACAACATGCCTCTTAGAGGAAGGTCATCTGTATAAAAGAGTGTCCACAAATGGTGTTCTGTCTTTTTGGAGATTTACATTGGGAAGAGACTGAATGCTGATGGGGGCCGATCACTTCAGTCCCTTGTGTGCATATATGCTAACTAAGCTGAAATACAAGACTGTCTGAGAGCTTTGGTAAAACCATGAGGGACTTCCACATCTATCTCCATCCTTTTGAAATTCCTCACACAAAGGTTGTACTGAAAAGGATTTGATCTGCCCATTCATTCTCTTTACACACTCCTCTTTTTTACCTATGAAAACCAGAAACTACTCACAGCAAACACTGAAAGAAAAACAAGCTTCACACATTCGAACAGCATGGACTGCGACCAAATAATCCACCTGGGCTAAATCCCTATGCTGCTGGGTTTAGTGACCAAAACAACCACAACAGCTGCCTGGGGCAGGAACCAACCTATAATGTGTACTACTTCCAGTCTGCCCATATGGAAAGAGGTGGGGGCAGCAGCATTCCACTCCACCTTGCTACAGATGCCCGTACCAACACACAGGAACTTACAAATGACTCCAAAAACATTATCTACTCCTATTAGCACAGGTCCCTCACCTTCCTTGCACCTGTTTCTATACTCACTTGTCATGCTCTAGCGTGATGCTCTGTGCCTTCCCCATGGGCTCAAACCCCACTACTTGGAACCAACTACACCACAATCCATCAAAGAGCCTGAGAAAAGCCCATATATACACATACACATTCCCTCTTGAAACCAATCAAAATATTGGTTTTGCACATAGAGTACAACATAGATTACGGTTCAGGTCCTGCTGTACCATGCTCTCACTGAGAACTAGTCAAGTAAAGAACATGAACACTTACGTAAATTATCAAGATCTTACAGACTTTATTGAGACAAGTTTCCACAAAAGAGAGGGAATTTCTTCCTTGAGTAGGGATTGCAAGAATATAGCCAAAGTTACAAGGATTACATGTCAAATGGTACTCTATTTTCTTTTTCTTTTTTTTTATACGTCCATCTTGCTGTAGCTTTGACAGGATATGTTAATCAAAATCCTATGGAACTGCATTTAATTGTGTATTTAATTTTCATTTACATAATCATCTTACAAAAGGAGCATTTCTCCTTTGTGCTGGATGTCTTACGATTAAAAGTTGCAATTACCCAAATATGTTATTTTAGGAGCCCCATCACTATCGCTTCTATTGCTCAGTCATTACCATAAATTATTACACAGGAGCTAAATATACATTTCCAGTCTTCATGATGTCCAAACAGTCCTGCAGTCAGAGAGATCGAATGTTCCCTGCGGTGTGCCATAATAATCTGCATTGAGTGTTTTGGATCAAATAGGAGAAATTTCCAAAGCTTAAGGGCCTTAACAGAGAATTCAGGAAACGCATAATTGTAGAGTGCCTTAATTTCAAAAATAGGATTTGTGTGCCTGTAACACAGGAATTGCTTATGGAAATGGGCAAGCACTTACACTGATATATATCTCCATAATCAGTGCAAAGCTACGAATGTTTTACTACTAAATATGTATTGTAAAGACTATACAAACTTGATTAAGCATAAAATCAACTTGTAAGGGGTGGGATATAGTAGAGTGGCAGAGATAGAATATATTTTCCAAAAAATAGAAAATAAAAAATCAAGAGTAAACCAGAAGATCTCAGTCATTGCTGAGGGGGCAACAGGGCATGAAATACCAACCAGCTCACAAAAATGTTTACCTCTGGGCCTCTGCTTCTTCTGTTACTTCTGTTTTGAGAAGACAAATGCATCATCTATCTGTAGCCTATGAATATTGTCTAGGCATTTCTGCTCCCTGCTCAGTTTCACCCATTAACACTCAGGGTATGCACAAATGAAGTCCTACTTAATCTCAGCATGGAAGTGGGTCACAGGCTGGAGGTGGGCCGGTTCCATGGGAGGTGGTTTCACTGAGGGACAGCAGGACTTTAGCTAGCTCATAAACAGGGGTTAAAACTTTGTTGTATCCTCCAGGCTGCTGCCTAAAGTGGTCATCAGAAATAGGTACCCTGCTCTTAGACTGTCTCAAGAAGCTGATCCTCCAAAATTATTGTAGTGCAAAACTCTATTTTTAGCAATTTCTTCAGTTTGCATAAGAATGTTAACATGCCTGAGCTTTACAGTTATAGAATGAAAATAAAAGGGGTCTGGAAATGCTGTAGTTAATGGTAGCATGAGAATTCAACCTATGCTGCTTAAATGCATTGGCAAAGCTTGGGCAAGCTGATAGACTAAAACCATGCAGAAAATGCAATACACACACGATAACCTTCTTCTTTGTGAGGATAACCTCAACAAATGTATTTCTGGCTTGCCTTCTCTCCCCTTCAACATGCTTGTTTTCAGAGTTTGCCTTCAAATTCTTAAAATTGAAATTTTAGCATTCCATGCAAATAGGAGAGAGAATGAACTGGAAGCATGTCATTGAGTTTTGCTTTCTTTGTTTGTTTTCTAAGTGATTGTTTACATTCTTCAACCATAGACCTTGTGGGTTTACTTAAAACATGACAACAATACCATGGATAGGTGGCATAATAGCTGGAAATCAGATGTATCCTTTCAAACTTGGTATTTTTAATTCCACATTACAGAAGAAGCTGTCTTGACTAACAAATGAAAGGATAGAAAAAACACCTTTAACTAGATGGCTCTTTTACAAAGGTGAAATAGACTTTTCCTAAATTAGCACAGGAATAATTTTGAATAATCTCTGGAGACAGTAATTTACCTAATATTTGGAGAAGTTTTATTGTAGCTAATGCAGTTTGTTGACGATTATATCAGACAAATTCTGTTTTCAAATCTCATGCTCATTAAATGTAGTGCATAGTACAAAAGCTGTGATGTGAAGAGTAAGTCTCACTGGACTGCATCAGTCACCTCACTGTCTAATGACTTTTTTTTTTTAAATGCATTGGGTACGCAAAATCACTATGTAGTGAAAATCTCAATTATTACTTTGTTTCCTAAGTATTATGAAACACATGGTCAGCTACATTTATTTTACTTCAAATGGCTTGTTGTTACTTATTTCCTCTTTAGACTATTAAAACTCTGACTTATTTACTGTGGCACTCCTTTGATCATCATATACTTATGTAATTACACAGTTCAGATAAACAAAAAAACACTACAAAAACTCTTTGCTATTTATAATGAGCAATCTTTAAAATTCACTTTTTGTTTTGCTTTGTTTTCTGATACCGGCTAGTTACAGACTTTATCCATTTAAATGGACAGCTTCATTGTATCTTTTCTAAATATAAGCATGAGCTATTTTCAGGCCACTCAAGGAAAGTCATGGTGTGTAATATCAAACTCTTTGATTTGTTGCTGGCATATGCATCGCAAAATGTCATCTCATCCTGCTGTTAATGGACACAGCCAGAGAACGCTTATGATCATTACTGATTTAGATCACTGATTTCTTCACACTCAAAATCACTTCAGTAAACAAAAGCAGAGGGCATACACTGAATTTGAGTTTTGAAGAATACTGTATCTCAGGCTGATACTCCTCTTTTCTCTGAAAAGTCGATCAGATTAGTAGCGTGCACTTCCATTGCTCTCAATGAGTATACACTGGAGGGAAGTTGTCTATGTGGTATGCAGAACTGTACAGTCAACTCCTGGTTGTCTGTGGGTGTGTAACCCAGGTTGCAGATTAGCAGGGCTATGTTAAAACAAAGCAGAAATAAAAGGAAAAACACCCACCATTTTCCTTTGAATTTCTCCTGCAGCTTTTTAGTTCAGCTTAACTTCATTCCTCAAGAAATGTAATAAACACAGGAAGTCCTTACAGGCTAGCGTGCATATGTTTTGTATTACCTATGTTTTATGCAAGTTAGTCTACACCATTTCTGTTTTCAATAATTGACAGCTGACTGTGTAACTACGGAAGAGCCTGGCAACCCATAGTTTTATTCAACATTTGCTAAAAAAACAAGTATTAGTCAAAGTACGTCTTTAATTCACCTCAAAAACCACCAGACTTCCCTTTGACTTTATTTATTAAACCCATGAATAATAGCAGCTTGCTGCAATACTGGGCTCGGATTAATATAAGTAAAATGTTCTCATGCTTGGAAGGCAAAGCACAGACAATACAAGTGAGCAAACTCAATGCACTTAAAAGGAGACGGATACAGCAGGCTGCTCTGCCCTCAAGGCCTGGAGACTGCCTGAAAACCATTGTGTAATAATATTTTAGGGCTATACCAAAAACCTTGCATTAATTTGCTAACTGTCCATTTTATTCATTTAGAGGATCAATGCAACAATAACTGTGGTTTCTTTATGAAGGAGTTGGGAGAGGGGAAATTGCTTCCTGCTTCCCTCTCGCCAGTATGCATTTTTCTCTGCATAACATAGACAGTGACTACTTCATGACCAAAGCCAAAAGATGAGATAGGCAGTGTGCTAGCCAAGCATCATGCCATAATGGCCCCAGGAGGGCAAGTGGAAGGAACCAGTGGCCTCTCTCTGTCTTTAGGAGGGAACCCAGACACTGACAAACCTTGGGAAGCTGCTGCAAGAAACTACTATTGAGGAAAGTGGGCTCCTCTTATCTGCTGTGGAGGGGGGATGGCTGAGATACTTCTTAAGGAGCACTGGAGCAGAAGAAATACAGGACTCAATATATGAAATATTTCACATTGAAGAAGAACTGATGGAGAGGTTGCCAAAGGGCCAGTGGCACAAATAGAGGGTAAGAAAGCAAGAGGTGCCGACAGTCTTTTCTCGAGGGCACCTGTTCTTACTCTTTTTTTTTCTTACCCAGGAAAATTAAAACAACTAGCATCACATAACCCATGAGCATCAAAGATCAACGCAGACATAAAACACTGATATTCTTTGCTATTCTGAAACAGAAGAGTAACCCACCAGCCCTGCATAAGCTTTGGCACCAATTTCACTCCTGTACTAAAATGAGAGCAGAGAGCTTTTCATTCTGTGACACAACCATGTACTGAGCTGGAAGGAACCTTCTTGCTCTTTGTAATTTATCCCCCAATGCATGAGGTTTGATGTGCTGACTAGGATCAAATGGCACCTGTGGCAGAACCTGCAAGCACTGCTTTACTTCATGTCTACATGTAATGAACCTCTCTAAGGTACCGGACATCCTGCGCCAGTGAGTTCCACTGAGTAATAACTTTGCATGGCATGTTACTTCACATGTTGGTTTTTAACTTCACTGCACATCCCCTTGTTCTTTTAACACTGGAGAGAATAAAAGGAATTACATCTGTCACAAGACTTCTTAATGGAACAAGTATAAAAATTCACTTAAGAAAGAGAAAGTCTTCCCCTGTCAGGTAGCAATACACTCGTGTATTTTTCAGTTAGTCAAAGGAATTATGTTCATATCAAAAGAAAAACATTTAGCAAAATATTTGCTTTCAGACTTGTTTACTGTTTATTATTTTAATTTACATCAGTTACTGCTTGCAAAACTTCCAGGGAAATAATTTTAAATTGTTTTTTCCTTTTCCCACTGCATAGTAAATACAGCCTTCTTAGTATTTCAGAAGCATAGTACTATAGAAACGTGAGGGCCTGCTTCTGCTCCAAATGAAGTGAATGGGAAAACACCAACTGACTTTATTAGGAGCTAGGCCAGGCCCCAAATTTGCAGCTTGTGAAATTTCAGAGTTGAAAATTTTCTGGCTAATCCTCAGAACCGACTACTTCTACAACTATAACACTATTTACAACTTTATTTATATGTACTTCTTTATTACAATATGTAATATCAATGTTCCTTGTAAAGGTTACTATTTTATAGAAATTAGACTGAAGTTATTGCCAATCAACCTTTTAATAAACTTAAGTGGGATAACTTTCAGAATTTTTCTCAACGTACGATTCAGTTTTTATGCACTCCTGCTATCTTTGACAATTGCTTAACTACCTTAATTTCCAAGCCTTTTCCGGTGTAGTAAAAAAAGTCCTTTTGGTGGAAGTTTATTGGTCCCGTTTCAAATTACGTTCTGAAACATCCTTGTACTGATGAGGACTCGGTATTTCAGCAAGTTTTCTGTTTCAACACAGTATATTAAGCCATGCCTCTCAACCAATCAACCTCAGTATAAAAGTGTAAGTGAGGTCAAACAGATTGCTCACTAAATCTTTGATCAAGTTGTCTGATCACATATAGACACAACTCTCTGAATTGTTGCATATGTTGTATAATGTTATCATACAAATTTAAGCATTTCCATTATTGACTGCTGCTCGTGTATGTATATATTAACTTGCTGGTCATAAAACTACAACAAAGAACAAGATACACCAATACTGAATTAAGACCTCTAGTCTTGTCTCTCCAAAAAAATTAAGAAAAAAATCAATGTTCTTTACGATCGACTGACTCATGATGTTGTGCTTCAAATATACACATTTTCCAAAATTAAACCGTGAAGTTAATGTCAAATACTGTGTTGTAACTTTAAATATAACTGACATATTAGAACAGATAGATGGGTAATTATGATAAACTACACAATAGTGCTACTGTAGATAATACCATTTATCAATCCTGTGGTCCCCATCATTCATGCATTTACAGTTTGGGAATACAGTGACTGCAAAGGATAATAATTCATAATGGCTACATTCTCAGTACTTCATGCTAGCTCACTAGACAAAATAAAAAAGGTTAATTGTATAACTGGAAAAATGTAAAATTTTATTCCAAGAAAATTAACAAGCTACACAGGTAAATTTTGGCAAATGCAACTTTATATTGAAATCCACACATCTGTATCTTAAAGAAGGAAAGACTCACAGACTCTAATGTATTTCTAAAATACTAAGAAATCATATTATATGCTTTCACAAGTTAAAACTTAAATAATTTAAAACAACCAATACACCAAAATGTGCAGAAAATATAAACAAGACTGTGCCTTCAGTAGAATAAATGCTTCACAAATTGTGCAAGATATCATACTAAGGCTGCGGTCTCCCCATGACAGCTGTCTTAAAATATAAACATACATCAACTGCCTGTGTTTCTCAGAACAAACTAGAAAGGGCGGCACACCTAGAAAAAAATCATATCATCCCAGTGATGTGCATACTGATTTTGGGAACCATTGGAGTAAAAAGGAAAAAAGAGGACTAAGTGATCTCTCATGCACTCCCAAATGACTGACCAGAGTTACTGATTCAATTTTCCTTGCTTATTTGCTTCAATGCTAAACAAAATGGAAGATACTAGATAACCCTTTAAGGCAACATGTGTTTATTCTGTATAATTATAACTGTTCAATTATGACTGGATATTATCATTAACGTTGCCTAACAGACTGATATCTAGCTTTTTAAAAAATATAAATAAGAGTCTATTAAACTTTATACCAAATCAGCAAAACCCACAGAATACAGTTAAATGTTAGTAATTTCACCGTTAAGGAAAATGGTATTTAGAAAGAGTAATATATTTGGGAAAAAAGAAAAAATGAAAAAAAAAAAAGAAAGGAAAAAAAAAAAAAGGAAAGTCTAAATCCGAACAAAAATACTGCTTTGGAATGCTCCCCAAAACTTACTCACAAGGCAAACAGATTTGTAAGTGTGATAATCCAATAATGCATGGCACATCTTTAATCAGTTACAGTACTTGAGTCCCCAGTTTTCAGTCTTTGCAAAACAATAATTGTATGAAATGTTTTAAAGGTCTTCAGATGTCTAAAATTAGTTTTATCAACACATTAACCTCATATCAACTTAATTTATTAAGATGTCCAATGCTAATCTTTTTGATGGTCTTATTTTATGTAGTGATATACACAGCATTTAGCACTGATACTTAGCACCTGCTACTTTCATAATCTAGATTTCAACCACATAAAGGAATTCAGGGCAGTAGTTCAGTCCTTTGTTCTTAATTACAAACCTTCAGCAGTGGTCAGCAGGAACATGTTTAGGTTTAAAATAGGATTAGAGGTGAGCTATTGCAAAGACTGCAGAATGTTGCCCAAATCCTTACAACTGCTGACATCCCATTCTTGATTTTCTTCTCAAGACATGGCTACAGGCCACAATTGCTTAGCAGAGAATGGTAGTGTTTCACAAGGCTAAAGATTTACAGATGCTCCCTCATATAACACAGTAAGGTTCCCTTGGTAACCTGGATTTTCTGCAGTAAAGAAGGGTTGTGCTGAAACAGCGCCTCAGCTCCCTGTTGGAGAAAATGCAGACAAAAGGATTGATTCCAGCTTGGGCAAAACTCATCCAGACAGCGGCCGTTAGAAATCCCCCTGGTACTACAGGCCCTCTTGCGAAAACTCTCCAGTAACAGGCTACCAAATAGGGACCCCACAAGGTCAGAAAGAGGAATGTCATGATGTAGAACATTCTGCTGATTCTCTTCTCCATTTTGAACTCGTCTAAAACCAGTAGCCTTCTCCTGCCTGTGGTGTTCGCGTTTTGCCTGATTCCCAACAAGGTTGGCGGTGTGGGACCCCTTCCAAATCCAGCCAGCCAATTAGCAGCCGCTTGACCGCTCGCTCCAGGACCATGGAAAGTCCAGTTCTGGCTCACTGCTGCAACAAACTGGACTGGCTTCATTTTCCTGCGGTCGTGAACAAAAAATATCAGCTTGAGGTAGACAAGCTGTGTGGCTAGGAGGATGAGGGCAAGAAGAAGCATAAATCCCAAAGAATCATTAGCCCTGAAGGAACGATGCTGGAAAGTGCATTGGTCTTCCTCCCTAATGAACGAGTAGGTGCCCACATCTAAAACTGGGGGGAAAGCCATGGCTACAGAGAGGGTCCACACCATACAGATAACGGCCAAACAAGTCCAGAAGGTCAGCCTTTTCGTATAAAAACGGTGGTGGGCAATAGCTAGGTATCTGGTGACGCTTATGCAGAACAACATGAAAGCAGTGTGAAAGCAGGACAAAACCCCCAAAAAGGCAATCACTTTGCAAGTAAGAGTCCCATACGTCCAAGTAGAGCCATTTTTTACAGAGGTGAAAACAAATGGGAAACAAATTGCAGATCTGAGGATATCTGAGCAGCAAAGATCCAACAGGAAGTAGTAAGGAGCTCTATGCAAGGTCTTATCTTTGACTAGCAAAATGGAGATCAGAAGGTTACCCACCACACTGACTCCTATTATGAAACCCAGTGAAGTCAGTTTCAGAAAAGCTGTTAAAGGAGAGAGATTTTGTAAAATGTTGTCAGCTGCATGGCTGTAGTTCGCCATAGATGGATGGATGATATGTATATTGCCTCAGTCAAGTCTCATGATCTATATATAAGAACAAGGAAAAAATAGATCCATACATCTTACTGAAAATGTAATCCACAAACAGAACTGATCTGGTGTCTAGTCATACAGTACATCCTCTTCTTTCTGATTTGTCATGCCATCAAAATATCTGAAAAAAAATCGAGCTATCAGTTCTTAAGTTAACAAGAAATGATGTCAGAAAGTGCTAACAAAGATGTTAATTTATGGAGAAGCAAATGAAGTTGTAAATTTGAGTACTATTGTTTGTTTTCAAAAATCCCGAGGCTTTTTTTTTTTTTTTTGTACTTACTGTTTAGCATGTTTGATTATTGGCATTTCACAGATTTGGCTCGTTACAGTTTCAGAACTGACCAGTGCCCCTTATATTCGGCAGCATATATAATTTTACAGTTAAAGCCTCGGAGATTTTATGAATCAAAAAGATTCCTAGTTTGCTAGCCCAAGAGTTAATCACTGACATCTTTTTAAAAATCCCCAAAGGCTGCTGATATTTTGACATTACCTATATTTATTTTACGGCTACAGTATTTGTCAATGTTTTAGAGGCAGCTGCTGTGTTGATACGGATCACACCCAAAGAAACCCTGCAGAATTTATGTTTTTTAACCCAAGTCACCAAAGCACATTAATCACACTGTGTTGGTTCATGCACATTGTAAGAGAAACAGTATTCATTATTCCCCTCCCTTCCTCCTATAAGCCATAATTTTATCATTTAGGCTTCCAAATAAACAGGTATGCCAGACAGGCGATAGCACTATGCTTTAGGGTCCCCCCCCTCCCCGCTTTAATGCAAATCTTTAGAGCCTCAACATAATTCAGAATAAGCAACGCTCGATGTAAATACTGAGAAAAAACAGGCAACACACCCAAGATACAATGCCCATCCTTTCAGGAGGGCTGGTTTTGGTTATGCTTAAATAAACATATAATAGATTGATTTTTTTTTTATTTTTTTTTTTTTAGCTAATTAGGGCTCCGCGATTCCCACTAATCCTCCCGGTGAAGCTCACCGGAATACCATTTTGTGCAATAAAATAAAATACATTAAAGAACTGTCTGCTGCTGTTGTTTTTATTATTATTATTATTATTATTATTCCCCCTCCCTCCGGAGCCAGGGACGGGAGCCACAGCAGGCATGATCAGGCTCCTTCGCTCCCCACCCCGAGCGTTTCCACCTCGGGTGTGCACAAAGGATATTCCCACTGAACCCCAGCAAAACCCTGCCATTCTTACCGTCCACAAAAGAGCCTGATTGCTGCTGTGTAAACAGAGGCTGATCAGATCATGGCATCGTTTTAAAACCATGAAATCAGGCTCCCCCTCCCCCCCACCCCCCCCCACCTTCCTCCCCCCCCCCCTTTGCCGCTTCCCCCTCCTCTGTGGAGCCGTCCCCGCCGCCCGGGCGGCCCTGCCTCCCCTCGCCCCCACCCCACGAAGCCCCACGCACCCCACACGCACCCCACAGACGCCGGCACCCCCCGGGGAAGGGCCGCCCGCCACCCGCGGCCATGCCGGGCAGGGCTGCGCCGCGCCGCCCGGGTGCCGCCGCCTGGCAGCCGCAGCTGCCGGCGCCCTGCGGGAGCCCCCCGCGGCGGGGAGCCGGGGCTTTGTCTGCGGGCTTCGGCTCTCAGCGCCCCCCCGGACCCCATCGCCGAGCCGGGGGGGGGTCCCCGCACCTGCGGCTGCGGCAGCCCCGGCTCCCCAGCCCCTGCCCTCCTCCTCCTCCTCCTACCTGTTGGTGCCGGCGGTGCCCACATGCCACAGCTGCTCCTCCAGCGCTGCTTTATCCTTTTTTTTTTTTTTTTTTTTTTCTAAGCCCCTTTTCGCTTTCCTCCGCCGCGTTCCGTTCTTCTCTCCCTCATTCCTGTAGGGTTATTATTATTTATTTTTCCTTTTTTTTTTTTTTTTTTTTTTTTCGCCTCGGTACCTCGCCTGAGGATCCAGTCAGCGGCTCGGCCGGCGCATGCCCGCTGCGCCTCCTCCCTGCGCGCCGAGCCCCGTCCTCCCTCCCGTGTCGCAGCGGCTCGGGCTCCCCCCGGCCCTTGGCGGCGGCCCCGGCCGAGGGCAGGGCGGCCTCAGCGGCGGCTGCTCCCTCGCCGGGGGCCGGGCAGCCCCCGCGGCGGCTGCTCTGTCCCCGCCGAGGGGATGGCGGCCCCCCCGGCAGCAGCAGCAGCCGCCGCCTCAGCGCGGGGAAGGCGGCAGCGCGTCCCCATCGCGATGCATAGCCCGGCTGGATTTATCGCCGAGGGAAGCAGGAGTGGGGGAGGAAGCGGGTCCTGCGCTCCTTGTTTGTGCCGATGAACTCCCCCCCGCTCCCTCCCCTTGTGCTGAAAACAGGGGGGGGGCGAGGGAGCGCCCCCTTCCCCCTGCTAGCCCCTGCGGCGGCGGGGAGAATGGGGAAGGGAGGGGGGCTCCCGGAGAAAGCGCCCGGGCTGCGGGGCCGCTAGGACACCGCACCTTCCCCCTGCCTCCCCCGCTACCCCCCCGGCAGCCGGCGGCACGGCGGCGCTGGCAGCGTGCAGGCACGGCCGGCGCAGGGCTGCTGGCAGCGCTGCATGGCGGCGGGGCTGAATGCTAATGGCAGCCTGCTCCGGCCGGGGCGCGGCACCCCCGCTGTGAGGGAGCGGGGAGAGGCGAGGGGACGGGGTGGGTCGCCGTCCCCCGAGAGGGCACCCTTCAGACCGGCTGTACCCGCAGATGACACCCTTCGGTCCAGCCGTACCCCCAAAATGGCACCCTTCGGGGGGACCGAGGTGGGCATGGCGGGAGGCGACCCATGGCCTAGCCGCTGTGGGAGCCTGGCTGCCCGCTGCCACTCGCAGAGGGTATAAAACCTGGGGAAGAAGCAGAAGGTTTGGTGAAAAGACTTGACAGAGCGTGGCCCTCAGCCCTCCAGCCTCTTGAGGCGTTGTAGAAGTTTAGCCAAGACAAGCGGTACCCCAAAAGGCTTAGAGGAGAACAAGATACTCCAGGGTGGAAGGAGGCTTGGGTTCCGAGGAACTGCTTCACAGGGAGCCTCCACTCAACCCAAAACAAGTCCTTCTGGAGAATGGGGTTGATTCAAACTGTGTGGCGCATCTTTGGGATCACCGATAGACTAACTGGCGTTGTGAAAGCTGTTGTCAAAGTTTGGGTTCTTCTTGGCTTTGGCACTTTCTAAAAGTCTTTGGAATTAGTGGCCAAGCCACAAAATTAGCTTCAGGAGCAGCGTGACTGAGCCCAAAGGTCTGCAGCCACTGAGTAATACAGTTACTTAGAACAAAAAATTGCAGTATTTCAAGCATGTGACTTGCTTCAAATTAAATATTTTATTGAGTAGAAAACTCACATAGGGCCTTATCATAGATACCTTTATCATTTTTTCTTGTCTCTTTGTCTCTGTTTCTTTGTTTCTTTCATAACGTAATTACTATGACCTTAGGTTGCTGCTCATCTTTGGGGTTGATTTCACTTCCAAAAACTGCCATTTTGGGTGGTTATTAAAGCTACTACTTCAAGATGTGCTTCTCATGTCACAGTCGGCTGAGCTAAGCAGACCTCTCTGGCTACCCCTTTCTGTTAAATATATGTGCTTTCTCATAGAGCTGTTACAATTTATATCGCTATATAACATTTACAAATTTGCTTTTCTTTTATACCTGTCATGGACTGCTGACGTCCATAGACTTCAGAATTCATGGACTACTGTTCAACTGCTGGTTTAGCATAATCATCATAGGTGTAATCTGAGAAATAATGCTCTAATTTTATTCAATGAAATATAGACATCTAGACTGAAGTTACGTATAACTAGGCTAGTTTCCCATTGTAAATGGAAAAGAGGAGAGGAGAGGAGAGGAGAGGAGAGGAGAGGAGAGGAGAGGAGAGGAGAGGAGAGGAGAGGAGAGGAGAGGAGAGGAGAGGAGAGGAGAGGAGAGGAGAGGAGAGGAGAGGAGAGGAGAGGAGAGGAGAGGAGAGGAGAGGAGAGGAGAGGAGAGGAAGAGAAAATAGTTCAGTTGGAAGGGACCTACAGAGATCAACAAGTCCAACTGCCTGACCGCTTCGGGATTAAACAAAAGTTAAAACTTATTATTGAGGGCATTCTTCAAATGCGTCTTGAACACTGACAGGCATGGGGCATCAACCACCTCTCCAGGAAGCCTGTTCCAGTGCTTGGCCACCCTCACACTAAAGAAATTTTCT
Source organism: Netta rufina (assembly GCF_964035555.1). Classification (NCBI taxonomy): domain Eukaryota; kingdom Metazoa; phylum Chordata; class Aves; order Anseriformes; family Anatidae; genus Netta; species Netta rufina. The sequence continues at coordinate 178,782,709 of NC_140123.1, forward strand.
GAATGCCCAGTCTGAAACTTCCCCAGTGCAGCTTCTTGCAGTTCGCATGCATCCTATCATTACCAGGGAGCAGAGACCAGCACCTCCCTCTCCATTTCCCTCCTCGGGAAGCTGCAGAGAGCAATGAGGTTGCCTCTGAGCCTTCTTTTCTCCAGACTAGACAACCCAAGTGTCCTCGGCCTCTCCTCACAGCACATGAGAAGATGTTTTAGGGATCAGATCACCTCATTTTGAAGCACGAGTCTAAAATAGGTCAGATGGATACACTGTTCTCTGGGGTAGAATTAGGCAAGAGAAACCCTTGTTACACACGGAGAGATTTCTGGTGAAGTGTGAAATAACACTGTGTTAAGCTGTTGTGCTGGGAGCAGGTCACTGTCCCCATGGATGGAAAGCAAATCCAGGAGTCATGGACTGGGAATCTGGGAGATGAAAGGAATGGTCAGTTACAGGTAGCTCCAGGAAGCATAAACTGAAATGAATATGCTTTTGGAAGGGGGGGAGGAGAAAAGCTACAAAAGAGAAGAGTAAAGAGATCTGTCCTCAGTAGTTCTTCAGATCTGTACTCTTCAGTTCTTCAGGCTAGAGATCTGAAAGGTACAGAAAAAAAAATATGTGGGGAAGCCTTTGTTGTAAAGTGAGTTGATTAGGGGTAGCCAAGCAGAACTTCTTGGGCTTTTGCCACAAGAAGGGATCCTGAACTTGGAATAAATGGCCCGTTCCTCAGTGTAAGGGGAACAGCATTAAGGACAGCAGGAAGGAAGTTTAAAAGAGAGGACTTGCATGCTGTATAAGCATCTCAGAGGACAGAAATGATTACTCTTGGGAAAGTAAATAAACTTTCCCTGCCGTTTTTATGTAAGTTCTTGTCTGCTTTTCCCCAAGAAGGAAGGGGAAAGGGACAGAGAACAAGTCAACTGTGAGAGCAAGAGCGTTCATGTACCCCATTAGAGCTAACAGCAGAATGATTTGAGCGTTCCCTAGAAAATATGAGAGCCAAGACTCTTTCCCTCATTTTCTGATTTAGATCAAAGACGTGAACTTTCTGCAGGTTTGGGCAACCCTACTGCAAGTTTGTTGACAGTTATGGTACAGAGATCTTTCCATGCCTCCTGGAAACATCTTATTTTTCTCCATGTTACTTATTTTTTCATAAGACCCACAGCCTAGAAAATAAAGGGTGAGGTACTCAGCATTGCTGTTGGTAACTGAGGATCCCGTATTCTGTCATTATTTTTCTATTTAGGTATTGATTAAGAATAACCAAGGTCTGGGTCCACTAGATCCATTCCCAGAACAGGATCACCTTATTACAGAATCATACTTTGAGATTTTTGGTCTTTGGCAAGAGGTCACGGCAGCCCATTGCCATGAGGTGGTGGCGATGTTTGAGTACCAGGAGTTCTGGCACCTGCGTAGGGGACAGTTGAGTACTGTTGTAAAGGAACTTTGTTGGCAAGTGAGAGCAGTTTGGGTACACGGCACTTGATTTCTTTCGAGGAATTGTGTACCAAAGTCATAAACCTTGTGGGCTTGATGGGTAGGTGATTCTCATTGTTTTGAGCTTTTTCCTCAGAATGGAAGAGGCTTTTTTTAGAAAAGTCTGACACTGAGAAATCTCACTAATGGAGTCTGAGGTAGAGATTGGGCTGGAGGACAGGCTAGTGATGACAAGTGGCTATCAGCTGAAAGATGGGGTGAGATATTGGCCTCACCAAGGTCAGTAACAACTCTTACCAATTTCAGTGGAATCAAGATTTCAGTCCAGGGCCAGAAGCTGTGAGCAGCTAAACTGTAAAATATTCATTTCCCTATTCTCTTGATTATTTGAGTAATTAAAGCGTTTATTAGTGGTTCTGAAATCTGGATGTATGCGATGCCTGCTCAGTCTGAAAAATGCAAACTGAGAAGCAGTGTGGGATTTTGTGACACCTCTACAAAACTGGAGATACTCTGCAAGGTGTACCCACCTCTGTGCAGAGGCCAGCACAAGATTTATGTATTGCTTAAGAGACTGTGATAGATGCTATCAAAGTACATCCTTTTCAAAGGGCTCAAGGAATTCTTCCAAGGGAAGTTTCATGCCAGTGCTGTAGATTTGTGCAACTTTGAAATAGTATTTAAGCACGACTTATGTAATACAGAGACCTGTGAAAGACCCCTGCACAACAGAGAATTTCACCTGCAATATATTTGCTTCCTGTGCTTTGTAAAGTGTTTGCAGAGTAAAGACATTGTTGGTAGTGTCTGGCTGCGGGGTTGGCTCTGAGCGCAGACATAAATTTCACCCCACGTTAAAGATGCCTGAACTGGTCTCCATCTCAGTGATGCCTGGTTTCACGTATAACAAAACCACATTCATATGAATATTGAGAACAATTCCTCTGGGTAATTATTGCAATTTTTAAAATTAATCTTTTGCCAGATCCTCAGTTGTTTTATAAATATTTCTCAGAAGTGTTTAATGAGGTATTTTAAAAATGTTTCCAAAGTGCCCTTTGAAAGTTAATTTTGTTCTTAAAAATTGATCCCTGTTGCATGCTAACACAGGGATAAATTAGGGTTTAAGGGCCCGTATACATAAACTCGTCTGCTGAGCATATAAAAAGGTTTTGTCTTGCAGAGGGAAACCACAGCTCTGTGCGACTCTAATGGCTGTGAGAAACCAACGTGCTTCTGAAAATCCCATTAGGTACTCATCGGTATCCTCAAGCTTCTAAACATCTTCTTACATTTTTTTCATTACAACTACATTTGAAAGACTGGACACACATCTTCTGCATCTAGTTTTCATAGATATACTGTTAAATAAATATTTCAGAGTTAAGTTCAGTTATTTTTTATGCAATTTAGGTAGTGTGGACAAGTAATTACTTGACTTCACTTGCTATCAGGTAGTCAGAAATGCAAATGAGCTTAACCATGCCCATGACTAATTGCCAATGTTAAATTGCACTGCTAATTACTTGTTTCTACAAAAAGATAAGCTACATTTTTAAATTGCTGGACTTCACAAGTGGCCTTTTTATATATTTGAGAGAGAAAGAGAGAGAGGCAAAGAAGGGTTCATGCTGCCTTTGTGGTTTGTGCTCCATATGTATGTTGTAATGTACTGAAAAATTAGCAAATTACTTATTTTTACAGCCAAGGTGGATTGATAATAAATAACTGGTTAAAGATATAGATAATCACAGCCACAGTGATATGAATAGATGATTTATCACCACAGAAGTATATTTAAAAAAAAAAAAAAAAGATAAAGATAAAGGGTACTTTATAGTAGCTGAAGATGTAGTTCCATGAGAATATTTGTCTGATATTGCTGTCTTGGATTTCTTGTAAATTGTATGCATAGATAATGGTGTATTTAAAATTTAATCTTTGAATAATTTGTTTGGCTCAAATTAAAAAAAAAAAAAAAAAGCAAAACAGGGTAAATGCTATCTTGTGTGTCCATATGTAATTTTTTTTTAAATGTGAATTATGCTGTATTTGCAATTTTGTTAGTGTAAAGTATTGAAATTCTCCTTCTGTCAACAGTTTTTAGTTAATATGAGCAACAACATAGTCTTCAGTGAGGTCCTGAGCTGCTGACCTTGGAAGGACACTTGCAGTTATTCCCTGCCCTCCTGGGGAGGAGAACAAACCTCTCACCAGGACTTCAAGAGAATGCAGACCAAGCTTAGGGCAGTACCTGCTATTTCCAGTCTTTCTGCTCTCCTCCCATGCCAGAAATTCTGTTGGTGTTTTGGTAACTTAATGTGGAATGGTTGGAAATAACTTTCTTCTTTCTCCCTAACCAAAACCAAAATACCATTGCTTACAAATCTGGTAGATGGGACTTGTTGAAGCATCTGCACAGACACCGGGAGTAGTCTTACAGAAATAGCGATTCATTTCTTCAATATATTTTCATCTGTGCTTTAATTAATCCAATTAATTGTACATATTTTAGTATAAGCTATATACAATATGTCTTTCAACTCCTGTAAATACATTCCATTCGCCGATACATTTTCCTGTGCATGACATATGGCTATGTGAATACATCACAGTGGTACAATTCAGCAACCAAGACAGTTGAAAGGAACGATGCTGACAAGTTATGAATTCGTGACTAAATCACCGTAGGTGAAAGCTGTAACTTTTGCAGGTGCCTTGTCTAACCAGTAATGCAAAAACATTCTGGTAAGAAACTGGTGGAGTCTTTCAGAATCCAAAAACCGAACTGGAAGCACTGACAAGGGCCGTGCTAATGACTTTCTGGCTCCAATGCATGGCTAAGCAGGCTTGATCTCTCCCCTGACTGTTGTCCATAGACATTACCTTCTGACAGCCTGCCAAACATGTTTTGGTAAGAGTGGAGCATCTCCACTCAAGGAAAGATTTCTAGCCAACACAAGCAGCTCTCAACAACTGACACAGAAAGCTAAGTTCATTTACTCCAGTGGGGAAATCTGTTACCGTGATTGTAGAAGTGTAGTCTACTAGACTAGATAGACTTGATAGACAAAAGTTTGCTGATTTTTATTTATTTATTTATTTATTTATTTATTTATTTATTTTAAACAAAGGAAGTGTTTGGTTTGTGTTTGCCCACCTCACCCCTTCTTAGGTATTATGTTTGATGGTCCTTTTGTCTAGGCTATTTTAACACTTGAGCTTCAATAAAATGCTTACTCAGAGGCTATGTAATGCTTCTGGTTTACTTTACTAAATGGAAAGTCAGGACTTGAAATAAGCCAACCACTGCTGAAGCACACAGCAGCTCTGCAGTGTCATGGTCATTAACCGTGCCAATCACAGCATTCAAGAGCCTTTTATTTATTTATTTATTTATTTATTTATTTATTTATTTTATTTATTTATTTATTTTTTATCACCATTACAGGTGCCACTGCAACACTGTGGAGCAAAATGAAGAGTTGGTGACATTACAGAGAGACTGCTTGCCTTGAGAGAGCAACCTAAAAATGCAGGAGAGAAAGGGGAAGGATGACTTCTTCCAGCTGAGCTGTGTCCAGCATTTTCATGCACCCAGTGTTAAGTGCAGACAGCCTCATGTTTGTGATGCATGTAGCTATACCAGTTATGTAAAGCTATTCTGTCCTGAGGTCATGTGTAGTTTTCCAGCCGGTATGGGTATGTGTGCAGTGCTTCTTCAGCTTTCTTGGTGTGGCTCCTGGGCTAGTACAGTATTGCTCCCATCTATTTTTTGTGCAGTTGGCTCACTGGAGATTATTAGGAAGTGGTTGGGACCTGATGAAAGAAGTGATTATGGTTCATTATTTTTCATATACTTCTCATACACTTTTTCATATACTTTCTATCATGAAGCTAGATAATGACTAAGGAAATTTATGCACATTTCCTCCCCTTCACTGAACCTGAAGGCTCTTTTTAGTGAAGTTAGATACATGAGCAGAGAGGTCTCACGGGCAAGTGAGATTCCTGTAAATTCTGTGAACGTAGGTGTTGGCATTTTGTCCTAGAGTTTACCTTTTTCCCTTGCTCTTATTTCTCATGAGCCACCACTTGTGATCTCAGGACACCCTAGTGACTGTGGCTGATGCCTGACACTTCAGGATACAGCCATCTTTCACTGGCCAAAACCAGCCATGGCCTGGAGTCTCAATCTGTCCTCATCCAAACACTTCATGACCAGGCTTGGCTCTGCTCAGCTGTGCAGCTGACCAGGGGAGGAACGGCAAGTAGCGAGCACAGCACTGTTAGAACCGAGGGCTTTGCTGGTTCTGCGATAGTCTGAAGACATCCTGTTTGGTAGTTTAGTACCAAACCAATCCTGTTTATTAGTTTAGCATCAAACTGTCCAACAGGCACACTGCTGAGCCCCTCCTTGCTTCTGTTGCACAGGTACTGCTCCATTTCTTCTGGTGCTCATAGAAATATTTGGATGACCACTATTGGTGTGCAGCAGTATACCTAAGTCACTTTTTGCAGAGCTGAGTTGTATCACTTCTCCCATTTTTTACCATCTTTAAGGCTAGGTTAGAGGTGAACCATGAATGGACAATATGTTGTAGGATTAAAGAGACTATTTGGCAATAACATTTTCTATTTCTAGCAATATACTGAGAAGGGGATTTAAAAATAATAGGATAAAATAGGATAACTGTCACTGACAGCTTTCAGAGAACTTTTAGGCCCTTCTCAGGGACAAAAATTCACAGTGTTGGTGTTAGAAATATGTATTTTTGCTGATACAATTGGTTCACAGCTAGGCATTAAACTTCCTACTAATTTATTGTTTCAATTGAAGGTAATACAGACGTACACTATAGGGCTCTGAATCGATTTAAAGCTCTGCAAAGAAAATATAAAATGGTTAAAGAAAAGTGTTATCCTGAATAATAATTGCTTTCAATGCATAGGAGTTAGGCAATGGAAAATCAAGTCTCTAGCATCAGAGATGGAGAGTGAATGGTGGCTTTCTGAGCAGTTAATATATGTTCTACTCATGAATTTAGGTCTTATGGTCTGGAAAGTGCAAATGCTCCTGGACAGTACTGTGTCACCTGTTACCTGTTTGATGCAACTAATTTGACATCTAAAACCTAGTGCCAAGGTTTCATTTTGTCAATTTGTAGGTTATTAAGTTTGAAATGATCTGATTTATATATGGAAAATGGTGAAGCAATTTTAAGTCAGAATGAAAGACTGGTTTGGGTTGGAAGGGACCTTAAAGATCATGTAGTTCCAACCTCTTCACCATGGGCAGGGACACCTCCCACCAGACCAGGTTACCCAAAGCCCCATTCAGCCTGACCTTGAACACCTCTAGGGATGGGGCATCCACAGCTTCTCTGGGCAACCTCTGCCAGTGCCTCACCACCCTCAGAGCAGAAAAAAATTCTTCCTAGTATCTAATCTAAGAAAGCCATTCTTTCTTGTCCTGTCACTAGGATAGTGATCATCATTTCCCTGACAAAGAGTCTCTCCCCATCTTTCTTGTAGGCCCCTTTTACGTACTGGAAGGGGGAAGACTGGAGGTCTTGTGGTACTGATGAGGATGCAGAAATCAGTCTCTGGATAAGGATAAGCCATCTGTAAGAAACGTGACAGTTGGAATTGTTCAGGTACTTTGGGAATAGCATGGCGATGGCACAGTAGGAGGAAGTGCATGATTGCAGCTCTATGATGCAATTGTGAATACAAAATTATTGTTGAATTGCCTGTTTCGTGGAGGTATGAAAGAGTGAGTGTTTTATTGAATTGTCACCTACAAAACTAATCTAGCCTAATGTTAGCAAATGGCAATATCTGGTGCTTAATTGGACTAGTATTTGCATATAATTAGGCAATGTTTGAATGCCTAATGGTATTTAAAGAAAAGAGTGGAAAATAGAGCAGGAACAGGATATTGCACTGCACTAAATCAGACACTCAGCTGGCAAGAGCAACTCATGGGTTCTGATCCCTGCTACCTGCACTGTTTAGTGCTGGTTTTGGTTTGTTTCCTCACTGACTGCTTAATGTCAGGCCATGGAGCAGCAACCAAGACCCAGATCTTACCATAAGAGGCAAGTGTCCTAGGCAGTGGACATGGGAGTCAGTTTCTCTTAAATTTTTGTTTTCTGGTGCCATTGTTCTTGCATTTCTGCACATAGGGGATCCAGGATGAACAGGAATTCCAGATCTTGTTTCATGTGTTGCAACTTCTAGGTGGTAGTGCAGAAGGAGGGCTTCCTGCACTTTTTGTGCATTCGCTGGGCTCAGCACTAATGCTGATATACCTTACCTGACCAGACTAGTCATATCAGACTCTTCTATAGTCTTTTTTGGGGGGAAGGAAGGCACTTGGTTTATGCTCTGTCTCACATCTGGATCACAAAGGTTCTGAGCTGCGTACTCTTGGGCAGTCCTGCACATGGATGGAAAGCTTGTGAACACAGGTCCCAAGAATAAATGCCAAAGGGAAAAGTGAGCACTGGTAAGTCTTGCTGTTGCTGCACTGAGGGTCACTTTTTAGAGGATTTATGTCCTAAATTCTTTTCAAGTCATGGTTTAGATATCTAAATCATATCTGAAGCTCTTGCACTTGTGCATTACATAATTTTGTTAAACTTCAGTGAACTTATTCACTCTCCATTATTAATATAAAATGTGGAAAGAAGAGACCTAAATACTAGTGATCTGTTCTCCCTAATCTGGGATATGTGCCTGGACATAAAAGCACTCCTTTGATGAGTGAACTTACCAGTTCCTCACAGTACAGGACAGGCAGCCAAGGAAAACGTACCTGTTGGGTAACTCTGTACTGCATTGCAAGTTTGGTATTAATGTTATGCTTCAAAAGCTAACAGAACATTTAGCGGATATACTGTATATCTCTATTATGTATAATATCTCCTCATAAATATGCATGCATAACAAAACTGTGGCAATTTGAGGAATTTATGTAAAACTTACGCATTCTCTTTGATATCATGGGTCCTCAAGATATATCTGTTTCAACCTGCATGCTCTCTACTGAAAAGGGAACATTTTTTTCTCTCTCTCTTTTTTTTTTTTTCCTAAGCTTTTCAGTGTATTGAATTTTAAAAGGACATTGCCATGAGGCCAACCATGGAAAATAATGAAATGCTGACAGCCTGAAATTGAATGGAGGACCCTCAGACAAAAAGAGCTGGCAATTGCTCAGAATGATTTATTTGCCGAAGTGGGTTAGTTGCTAAAACACAGACCACAACACAGGAAAACCTGGTGATGCTGAAACAGAATGAAAGGTTAAAAAGCGAAGGGCCGTTCTGGAGTAAGACAGACATCAGAAGAAAAAGCTCGTTGCAGGAATGTAAGAAGGTGGTTTTTATTTTATTTTATTTTTTTTCCCCTGCTGCCACAAGCAGGCAGATGAAATTGAGAACATACAATCAGTGGAATTGCAAGACTAGATTTAAATGTACTTTTTGTTGAGGTGAGCCTAGTTAGATAATGGAGCTAGGGTAGCCTTCAGTGAGAAGCAGGAGAGAGCTAAAGTTACAGTCTTAATTATGAAACTTTCAGACTTCTGCTTTGCTTTGCAGTCTTGGAGTGCAATTATGAGCCTACTTATACCAAAACTATTTTTAAGGTGAGGTAAGTGTTCAACCTTTAAGCCCTTTAACACTTACTGAAAAAATCTGCTAAACTGGGGATAAGGATTCAAATATGGCTCCTAATGAACAGAGTAAGACACATTTCAAAACAGAAAATAATGCTAAATACTTCTTTCAATGTAAAAAAATAATAATTTTAAAAAATGTTAAATTATGCCTTGAGGTTTCTGAAATTCATAGAATTGTAGATTCACTTAGGTTGGGAAAAACCTCCAAGATCATCAAGTCCAACCTTTAACCTAGCACTGCCAAGCCTACCAGTGAACCATGTCCCTAAGCACCACATCCACTGAATGATATAAGAAAGAGTAAGAGGATGAATAACTACTAGTACTAAGAATATGTTGAGATTTTAACATTGGGTTTCCAAGTGCTAAAATGAAGAAAGGAATGCAAGTTTAGTAGAATTTGGATCAGCATTATGGCTTAAGGCTTGGGTATGCTGTAATGTGAATAAAACTGCATTACATAGCAGTTTTAAGAAAGGATTTCTGAAGTGCCTGTACCAGGGGATGGTGAAAGATTTGTTCTGGTCTGTTTAGAGAGTAAATCCTAGAAGGAGCTGTTTGAACCAGTGTAGTTTATGGGGTTTTATTATTTCTGTGGCAAGTTTAGAGAAGCATATGTACTTATACAACTCTTTGCAAATGTCCCAGTTCCATATAAGCTGCACATTTCTCAGTCTTGGTAATGAGACCAGAAATAGTTACTGTAAGCAGGTGGTAGGGATCAAGTGGTTCAACAAGGGAAAAAACAATCTTTCACTCATGAAGTTTACTCCCTTAGCATTTATTTCTTGACAAAAAAGAATGTAGCTGTTGCAAACACAGGACAAAAGGAAATTGTTTTTTCCATACCACATAGCGAAAAAACGAAAGCCCAGTCCTGTAAGAGGATGTGAAATCCTTGCTGAACAAACAGCTCAGCTGCTACTACATCAAAGAGGGTGTATATAAGGTGAGTCTGTCAGTGCCTCTTCACCTTGTTTCTGTGACATTTGCTTTGCAAAGCCTGTATTTTGCCATAAATCCAGTAATTGTCATTGTCCTGCATTAAGACAGTTGGCATTATGATATATTAAGGCAGCAATCTGACAACCAGTATGTACGGCCCTTTTCAGCTTACTGGGACTTCACTTTGAATACACTAAATTTATTTTGGTAGGGTACATAAAGTGACCATGTGCTGTACGTTTGGTATTGGAAGGTCAGTAGTCCCTTAGAAGGGATTTTCATAGTTAATTCCTATTAGGCTATTGGAAGCTAAGCAAAGAAATCGTGGAAAAACTCATGAAAGTTCAGATTTTGAGTGCTTTGTATTTCTAACTTCTGAAATTGAGAGCACATAACCTTTTTATTTTTTTTTTGCTGGGATTTCATTGCTACTTCTGGATAGGAAAAGAAAATTTACAAAGTGCTTCTCATTCAATACAGAGGACATCATGCAGACAAGGTGAAGGGAGCTCTTATGGAAGTTTGACATAGACTCAGAATGGATTTTTCTCATTGCTGAAATGATAGAAAAAACAAGGCAGAAATGTAAGCTGGTGTACATCTGACGTGCGCAGCACGTATGCATTAGAAGTGTGTGAATAGACACTTTATATTCATCTGGCGTCCTTGAGAGTGGGCTTTCCTCTGGATTTCCCTTTTCCTTGGGTGATAAATCTTGTGGGGCGGAAACCAATAGAGTGTAAGTTGAATATATGAGTTCTGAAATGTGTTTGTAAAATAGGAGTGGGGAGAACATTTTTTCCAATATGTATTAAGATGTAGGTCAAATAATTTACTGGTAGCGGACTGAGAGAAAAAAAAAAAAAAAGTGTCTATTTTAAGAACCAATTTAGATTTTCACATAAATGGAAATCAAGAATAATTCTACTGCATTACACAGAAGTGTAAGGGCTGGTGCAAGGTCAGAATGAAGCCTCTTGTGATTTCTGTTCAAAATGAATTTAAATCAGGATGACTGTACTGATTTCAGCAACTTCAGGCTGTTTTTCAACCAGATGAAAAATTGGCATTCAGTTATTCGAATACATAATTCAGCTAATATTTTGCTAAGGAACGAGGTGGGGATGGAGCCTAACGTGGCTGTAGTTCCCCCGTGAGCACCACGTCGTGCAAGGGGCGCTACTGCTCCAATGACGGGGAGCCCTCCAACTTATTGATGTGGCTACTGCATCCAGACCTGCATTTTGCCTTTGACCTTGTCCGAAGGTCCCACTGATGCAAAGTGTGAACACCATGTGGAGCACAGTGTTTTATGCAGGCTGTTGACTCTTAATATTTTCAAAACATTGAATTTGCCAGGAGTTGAGGTAACTCGCGTTTGAGCCTTTGAACTGAAGCGCTGAATTCCTTTTGGAGTACAGTGCTAGCCCCATGAGCCCATCTCTGAAAATTCTGCTCCAAAAAGAGGATTACTGTACATATGCTATATTTGCTCCCTTTTTTCCATAACCTTTTAATGCCTCAGGGATTGAGTTTCACTAGACGCAGTGGGAGAATCCTGGTACATCTGGTTTCCCTGTGGTCTTACATGATGACTGAACAGCCTCACAGCTTTTGCGGTCAGATTCCCTATGGGCTCACACTGTGATTAGATTTGTTCACCACAAATATATCCTTGTTTGCCATAAAGATATGAGTGAATCAAGTTGCTGTTTATGCGTTCCATTTACAACTAAGATTTCATAGAATCATCCGGTAAATTAGGTTGGAAAGGAGCTCTGGAGGTCACCTCTGCCATTTCCTGGCTTGGTCTCTTCCCAGAGATGATTTTTTTTTCCCTTTTTGAGGATGGGCAATTTAGAGATATCCTTTCAGCCATCCTTAAGTTCTGACAGTGACCTCTGCTTTCCTGCTTCTCTCAAATAAAAGCACAGACCCCAGCCTACATACAGATTACATTTTAAAATATTATGTATGTGGTTTTTAAAAATAAAGGGTAACATTCAATACTGAATTTTAAAACCCAAAATCTGGCATGGGAGAAGGTTAAAGACTGTCTTAAGCCACACAGCTATAACTGAAAATGTCTAAACAAATACTTGGTCTGGCTTTTGTCGTAGCCAGAGAGGACTCCTCAGAGAAGGTAGCAATGGCCTGGGTGTTCATTGGGAACCCAGGGAGACCCAGCTGTGCCACCTCGCAGGCAGGAGTTGAGGTTATCCAGCACCTTTGCATCAGGACAGCCTGCTGCCATAACCCAGGCATGAGAGATGGCCGTGACAAAGTTGCATGGCGTTCGAAAGACACAGTTTGATCACCCCTCTAGGAGAGCTCGATTTAATTTTAAGACAGTAAAATTTTTTGAGCTGACTTCACCGAGTTTTTCACCAGGGCCATAATTATTACTAGATAACACTGATTTGTTCTTGGGAAAGCACTTTCTGCCTACTTTTAATGTACAATTGTTTCTGGGATTTACGTTTCTTTTCTGCAAATACAATAGAGTGAAAAGCATGGCTGTGACATTTATTGCTGAGTCCTGGTTTCTTACAGGCAACTGCTCTGGATATATGATCACCATCTTTAATTTTTATGAAGAGATGAAAAGTGACTTGTGTAAGACCCATTGAAGTACTACTTTTTATGAAAAAAAAGGACTTTTATTTTTGATAGATACAGACTATAGTCTATAAACACTATAGATAATAAACTCCAAACCTCAGCTAAACTTCTGAAAGTTGGCCACAATTGGCCTTTCTTCAAATCTGAAACTTTAACAAGGCATAATTGTCTCTTGCTATTCATGAAGACACTGAAATAAATAACACGTTTCGAGGAAAAATGAGTCAAGATGGCTTCTGCTAATACTCCAGATCATATGAATAGATTCAAATACATTTTAAAACTGCTACCACATGACTTATGAACAATCACAGCTAGATCATGTTAGGTTAAAGTCTAAGGAATAAGTGCAGGTATTTACTGCATAATTTCCATAGCCAGCTGAGTTCTGAAAAAGGTTGGCAGAAAATGTCCTTGAACGGTTCTAGAATTAACTAAAGACATTCTGGTTTCACAGGTAATTCATAAAATAGAAAGTGAACATATTTTGATTAAAATGACAGATTTCTTCACTTTAATTGTGCCAGGATTAAAACTGGTCATGTTTTAGGACTGCTGCTGTTCTGTAAGAGGGTAGGGAAGGGAAATGGGTTTGAATCATTTATTCCTTGTATTATAGCAATGCGTGTAAGAATGTGTAATGTCTGCACAAACAGAAGATCAACAGAAAAACACAGACCCTGCTCTAATAAATTTTAGACAGAATTTTGACCCCACTCAGATAAAAAGGTAATTTTCAAGCTCTTATGTTTGCAAAGTAACAGTATGAAGATGTGCACAAGTGTTTTAGTGCCTAGCAGCTGGGAAAGCTGCTGGAAATGTTGATTCCAGTTAAAATTTCCAAGACAGGTATGGGTGAGGAGGAACACAGCTAGTATGGTGATGCTCAAGATAATCTTTAACCCAACCCAGCAGCAAGGCCTAGTTTTCTATGACTGCTGTCTGGGGACAGGATGCTGCCTTTGCTGGTTGCAGCTGCTAGGTCTGCTAGAGGCCACCTCCCTTCAGGTCTTCACTTCCATCAAGAGCTTGTTCTCTCTTCTTAGCACTCTAATGGGCTGTTCCATTTTGCTTTTCTTATGAAAATCTCAGTTCTGATCTGATTAGATGAATGATCCAGAATCAGGCTATGCTAGCTGACTTGTCTGCTGGAAAGCTTTCTTTCTGAATATTGGAAATGTAATATTTAGGTGACATTGCCTATTCACATGAACTGAAAATCTTCATGGTTTTAGAGCAGGTTGCATTCTTTTAAGAATGTTTTGGGTGCTGTCCACCTTTAGTTGCCTCAAAGGTCACCCAATATAGTTTGCTGTATTTAATTCTGAATAGCGGTTTTGTTTTTCTAGGCTGGTGAACCACCCCAACTTCTGTTGACTTCAGATCACTTCCTAACAATGGGTTCAAGTGGGAACTGGGAGGATAGGTCCAAGATGGGAGGACAGATCCAAGTCCTCCTTTCCACCAGTCCCAATAATCTCTCGTCATTACATCTGCTTAGATCTGTCAAATCTTTCATCACATGTAAAAAAATGAACGGAAAGGTTACTTTTGTAGCATAATAATTACAGCCTTTGCCATGGTAACAGACCTATTACAGTTCTCCCATGCTTTATCTTATCCATCATGCTTGATCTTATTAGAAACGGTGAACTCAACTCCATACTCCATTCTCACAGAGCTTATGTAAACACATTTTTGAAAAGAGGAACCTGGGCTTCAGACTGCATCTAGTCACTACACAGAGTCATTGGGCTAGTCGAGGGGTAGCTCCTATGGCAGGGGAACACTGATTGCCAACTACATTCACAACGTGCTCCAGAAATCCCAGGGAGCATCCTGGAGGTGCCACATGCTTCCTGCCACACCAGGGTCAAGTCACTGACCGTGACTTCCACTTTTCCCACTCATAGGATAAAACGGGTATGCAAACATTGATATCTATAAGCATATAAGGGCTCTTAGATGGAAGATGCCACAGAATTGCTGAATCTCCCTATAGTATTACAGCAGCACCAGGATTTGTCTGAGGGGGAGAAGGGGTTCACGGCAGTTTTATCAGTCTTAACACACCCCGAAAAGGAAGGGTGTTAGGAACTGGAAGCAGTGTTTGCATTCTTTTCTCAGGTACCTCTGCATGCAGCAGGATGGCAATGCCCAGCTGCCGTGCAGCACCTGAAGGCAGCAATGAGCGCTGAAGGACGTCTGTCCATTCACAAAGGGACTGTAGGTTGGCTGCAAAATGATTGTGGGATGGCTGTGTTTGAGCTACGCTGTTGTTAAGGCAGACAGTAATCACAGGAGTCAAAAGCTATGTTCCCGACTTACAACTTTCCTGCGCTAATGAGAGGGTAGGTTGTGTTTGTTAAGAGGTGGGCGTTGTCAGGCTGGTTTTGCTTTCTGCTCTGAAGACAGCCACTAATGGTATTAGCTTAGTGCACAAACTGCTTTGTGCACCAAGCTGAAGTCCCCAAAGAACTAGAACCCTGTTTTCATAAAATGCTGGGATAAAACAACCTCCTTTGAAGTCTAAAAAATGTATAATTCAAATATCTATAAAGCATTAGAACAATTTTTCTTTAGGAAAAAAAAAAAAAAAAAAAAAAGAGAAAATGGTCCTTTATGTGCTTTGGGTCTCCAGCTAGAAAACTGCCATAAATGGCTTTTCTGATACAAAGGCAACTACATAATAGTAATGTTCAAAATTTGTAGTCTAAAGGAAAAATAAATACTTCAAGTTTCCCGGGTACCAGGGAAAACAGGCTTCTTCAAAATTGCAAGCTGTCAGATTCAAAGTAAGAGGGCCAGCCTCTTAAAAAGTGCTCTTAAGTAACTAATATTGAAATGAGATAACTTTTACATGTAGCAGTAACAGGATAAAGAAGTATACAATTTGTTCAGAAAAGACATCTTAACAACACCTAAATTTGTAAAGTCACCTAATGGAAGCAAAAGTATGGAAGAAAACATTTAATATAAGGAATTGCAGCACTTTCAGTCATTTCTGTCATCCCTATTTTCCTTTTCATAACAACTACTCATCAAACTGGTAACAAATCATATGTGAAAGTTTATTAAAACAGAAGAAAAAGAGGGATATCCAATTTTACACTCAAGTCATTGACAAATGCAAGTTGCCAACAATAAAGCTCTGTCAGAGCCTAGGGAACGCCATTGTGCTGTGCAAACACCTTTCAATGGAGAACATAAAGCTTCAGGCAAATACCACAGTTCCTCGTATCCCTACAGCCTGACGCTAATTATTCTGCTAAAATTTCATTCTCCTGGAGTGAAACTGTTGCATAGCCCTGTGAAACCACTGCCAGGGATCTTTTCAATGTGAAGATAAAGGAGTCTGAGAAAAGCTGCTTGTGATAAAATGTATTCTATTGAAAGAGCATTATTTAATATTCTATTGAAAAATTGGCAGACTTCTCAAATTTGGGAAAATACAAAGTGAATTGAGTTTGTCAGTGTTTTGTTTTTTTTTTTTTTTTGTTATCTTTTGTTTTGAAAGGGTATTAATGGTTTAGCCAAGCTGCAACGCAGAAGATCACACATGATGTGTGCTTGCATCCACCCAGTCAAAAAAAAATCACATATTGGACCATCTACTGCTTCAGGGCAGCCTTTGAAGGTGACACCAAAGCTCCCTGTTGGGCTGTAAATTTCATTCATAAGTATGAGAATGGTGCACCACATCCCATTGTGATGTTTGGAAGTCACAAAACGAGTTTGAGAACAGCTACATGGAAAGGCTTACATTTCATCACAGCAACTTTGTGACCATTATTATTCCTGTAGTTTGAGAGCAGAAACCACCATTGCTGCAGCTTGCTGTGTTGAGTCCTACAGTTTCAGCCCCACAAAATTTTGGAAGCTTTGATTTTCCCTTCCTCCTGCTATCAACCATGAGACAGAGAGACACAAGTTGCAAGACTGAAATGAACAAGGCTTCTGCCTCCTCAGAAACTAGAGAGGGAAGTCAAAACAGCCACAAATGGCATACAGAACACAGAAATCTTAGAATTTGTAGAACATGATCTGCCCATCCAATTACTTATGTAAGACCTACTTGACAATTTTTCTAACTGTTGCTTTATGCTCTACTGAACAGAAACATTTACACAGAAAAGGGAGAAACAGTATCAAAATATATAACTTTGCATCACATTTAACCTTTTTCCCCAGCTCCAAAAGATAAAAGCCAAGATTTCTAGCAAGAGTGGCAGTGCCCACAGCACAAGATCAGAAGGAAATTCTGTGAACTGCAGAAAGTTCACCTTCCTACGCTGCTTATTCCGCTGCTATTTATTTGCTTTTATGGACTGTATTCCTTGCATCAAGCTGACAGCTAGAACAACCTAATAAGCCAGAGGGATTTGTGGTAGAGATTCTTGGCTGTACCATTTCCCCTTTGGTACTAAAAGCATTAAGTGGGTTCTAGATATGCTACTAAGTAGATTCTTTCAACCACATAACACAATCTGACTGAGTATGAATAGGATTTTGCATCAGGACTGTTTACTTTGGTTTTGGTCCTTCCATGGAACTCCAATGTATCAGTAGATAAGAAGCCTAAATGCTTAGCTAATAACACTAAGTTTGTCATGAGGATGATGCTCAAGAACAACAGATCTGTTGACTAAAACCAGGATTTTAACAAAGCAAATGGTTTCCATATTGCAAAAGAAATGTGCACAACTGCCTTGATATATTTCTAACAACCCTCTAATGCAGAAACACTACACATAATTCCTCAGTAAAATAGCTAAATCTTCATTTTCAGGAAAAAAAAAAGAAAAAAGTTTAAACCTTGTGTGCTTAAAGGAAAGCTGAGTGCAAATAATAAACATGTGGCAACAAAACATAATCCTTATTTGATTTGATTTAAATGCAAAATTCATGTTAAAGAAAATTAATGGTCCCATTCTGCTAACAAGAACTCAGGCTACAGAAGGGGCACATTCTAAAATAAAAACACAATAGAATGAAGTTTTCCATGTTTTCTTAGCTCTCCCAAATCTTGTCCCCGTGACAGCAGAAGTGAGCTGTTAGGTACTAACTGTCATTACAAAGAATGTGAGCACATGCACAGATGTCAAAGCAGCCTGCTCGCTAGTTGTCTCGTTAGAGGTATTTCCAAAGCTCTGTCATCCCGACTGGAAGACTAATAGCTGCTTCCACCTGATTAACCCCTGAAACCAATATTGCGGACATTGTTGATAGTCTCTCTCGCACATTTCATTTGCAATCATTTACTGTGAACCACTCTATGGTTTTCCTTCCCCATTCAAACAGTTTTTTACCCTCTGCTAAGGCAGTATTTAATCACAAGCAATGTAACATCACCTTACAGTCATGAGGACGGGATCCTACAAATCCCTTCTACTGAGTACAATCTCGATCTGCTGTATTGCACAGTAAGAGGGGTTTGCAGAATTACGCACTACAAGTTTTAGAAAGCTATCCAGAACTGGAACACAGTGCTAAGTCCCAGGCCTCAACCCCAAGCAGTATTTGGAAATACACTTCATTTGAGCATCTTCTTGACATCATTGCTGTCCATTTCTTTTCCTGGCATACAAGCCGAGGCAGGCACAGAATCCAATGACGCTGACAGCGAGGCCCAGCAGGAAGGCAATCGTATCTCCTGCATCCATGGCTTCAACCGCTGGCAGCACCAGCAGCAGTGAAGCGAGGGCCAGGAAAAGTTTTGAGGTGCTCCCGGTAGAAGACATGCTGCCGACCCCACAGGGAAGTTAAACGAGGGAAGTGCTGGAACGCAGGGACCTCTGCGGTATCTACAAGGAAAACAGAAGGAATGTGACAGGATTTCCCTTGCTGCCCCTTGAATTCTCCCCCAAAAGCCAACCAATGTGACTGCTGCATTACAAGATCTGCACAGGCTGTAGGACATACAGGTTTTATCTTCACAACCAACTACAAAAATGAATCACTTAATATGAGGAAACGAGAGGGTTTGCAACTCTTTTCACTTCCTTTTCCACTCAGCGAAAATAAATCTCTCAGTCTCATCACGAGGTCAGGGCAGCATGTGCTCCGCTGTCTGTGGTGGGAGTGCCTGCTTACCCCAGGCCGTCCCTTTTCCACCAGGGGCCTTTTCCTCTCGGTTTCTACCTTTTGGCTTGGCACAGCCTCTGTGTACGTGGGGCGATGGGTATGCGCTCAGGAGGTCGTGGATTTAACCTTCAGTCCTTCTTCTGAGCAAGTTCCCTGTGTATATGCTCGCTGTGGGACAAATACCCTTTCTGTTTGCCCCAGAACCAGTTTGAGGCCAGCACGAAGAAACCAAAGGAATAAAAAACCACGCTGCTCGCCCCGGGGCCACACAAGCACCTCGGGGAGGGCGCATGGGCGCCAGCAGCAGGAACCCCAACCCACGGGGGAGGCCGTGGGGCACTCCCACAGCCCCTGCCCTCAGCGGGACGCCCCCCCAGCCGCCCACCCGCCGCAGTGCCGGCCGCGTCGCCCCCCGGTCACCTCCCGACGCAGGGCAGCGCCGCTGGCTCCGGGCTGGGAACGTCCCCGCTCAGCTCCCCGCGGGGCCGGCCCGCGCCACCTCGCCGCGCTGCCGGGGGCCGCCGGCCGCCATCACAGGAAGGGGCGGCGGAGGGGCCGGAGCCAGGGGCGGGCGTGACCCGGCCGGGCCGCCTCCTTCTTCTCCCTTCCCTTCCTTTCGTCTCCTTTCCCTTCCCTCCCGGCACGCAGCGCCGCGGCGCGGCCCGGCTCCGGCCCTCCGCCGAGCCCCGTGTGCCTGCCGTGAGGGAAGTCGCCCTCCCGTGAGAGCCGCCATGGCGGCGGCTGTGAGGGGGCTCACCGCCACCTGGCACGGGGAGCCGGCTGCGGGGCTGCATCGCGTCGGAGTCAATAAAAACGCGAGCGGGCTGGCTGTCCGCTCGTCTCCCTCGAAATGATTAAATAGCACGAGCTGCCTTCAGTCCCACTGCAGCCGCTGCCGGGTTCACTTCCACCGTGGTACCAAGCACTGGTGGGTGCCACCATCACAGCCCCTGCTCAGCAGTGCTAGGGCAGGCTGACGGGGCGCACGGTGCCTTCTGCAACAAAACAGGCAGAAATCAAGGGGAATCAGGCGTCACCTGAGCTCACCTCCAGCATCCAAGTCAAGCTTGACCTATTTTTTTGCTTTAGACATTGGTGCTTGTGGAAGTACTGTGCTGCAATGTAATATCATTTCATTACGTTGAACAGAGCTAAAATGGCTTTTTTTTTTTGTAAATGCCACACCACTGTACATGTAAATGCCACTACCTATACCTCACGAGTTCCTAATCAAAGCTTAAGCACTTTTTTTTTTTAGTGGAAAACGTGTGTGCTTATATTTGTATAAAAGACAGATAATTATTATGAAGTGTGTGTCTTTGGAATGGGCATAGAAATAACCAGACATAGCTGTGCTAATACAGAGGTAAAATCGACCAGGAATTTGTAATGTGTTATGTAAAGCATTAATTCATTATAACCCACGTTGTCACAATGTTTCCCTGCACTCGTGCAAGAAAACAGCTTCCTTAATCATTTCTTTTGAAAGAAACAATCTCTGATGAGCTTCTTAAGAACATTAGAAACTCAGATAGATTGTCCACCATACGTATAGCTTTGCCTCTGCCTTATATAACTTCACTACGATTGCCCTTGAGCAACCATTCATCATGCTTATAAAAACTTTGTAAGTCTGAGCTGGGATATTACTGTTGTGCTGACCATAATTACTTTATTGCTGCTAATGCTTTCCTCATCTGTCTGGATCCATCAACTGTTTTAGGCTATGAACTACCAGGGATAGGAGTAGTTTTATTTTTGTATGTTTTATTTTGTTTGTGTGTGTGTGTATTCTTTTTATATCAAGTGGTGTGAAAGCTTATTCTTTATAAGCAAGAGTCCCTAGACACTGTGGTAATACAAATAAAAATAAATATTAGTATAACAGATAATCATCCCTTTTGTTCGTGAAAAACCTCTTTCACAGTTTTTCTGTTATGAAATACTTCATGTCAACTCCAAAGGCATTTTCTCAAGAAGCTGAACAAGAAAACTCATTACCTGAGAAAAAGCCTGAAATTTCTGAGATAAAGTTACCATGTCAGAGAGGAGAGTAATGTTACAATTCCTGACCCATTCCTTAATGAATCACAGACAAATCTAAGCCCTATCGAATCTGGAGAGCAGCAATGTGAAGTGCAGGAGGTAGGTAGGTGTCACCTTAATCACTGCTGTCATGTCAGAGAGGGGCCTTGGAGTCCTGGCCCTCTTTGTTCCCTGCTTGGCCTTTTTACTGCATCCTGCACTGTTGACAGGTAAATGTTACAATGTTCAGTATGTCAAAAAATGTTTAAGTCATCCCTGTAAATTTCAGTGTTGTATTTGCTGTCACCAGCACTTACCAACTAAAATTTTCAATAGCTGTCATTTTAGTCCCACAAAACAGATGTGAGGGGGTTGAACAGTGTCTTTCAAGTCTATATGTTAAAACTAGAAATGTCAGTACCAAAGAGTTATGGCATCTTTGGACTTGAGTATTTTGAAGGTGAGGCGTGTAAAATCCCAGAGGAAGACTGGACCTAACAAAATTATCTTGCTGTCTCTTCCCTCTTCTCAACTGCTGTACTAATTTAAAGACAGTCGAAGTCACGTGGACAAGTACAGTATGAATGTTGTGGAAAATATTGATTGTTAGATATGTCATTTTTTAGTAATAGCATGGAAGTGCCATTGAGAGTTAGAAAGCAGTGCCATTTGGGGATATATCTCTGGCTTATTAGCTCTTTCAATGCCATTGCATTTCTTAGATTTGGCTTCAGAAACAAGGCTGCTTTGAAAACATGCCAACAAAATCTAAACAGTGAAGGAGACTCTAGTGGTTTTTCATGCTGTCTGAATAGCAGAGGGATGTGTATTCAGCTTCAAGCTCTGCCATCAACTTCCTGCATCACCTCAGGCAAATCTTCCTTTTGACCTATCACCACTTTGATTGCTTAGCTCAAGCTATTATGTAACTAATATTCAGAGGAAAGGCAGAGAACTCCCAGAGCTGACAAGCTAAAGCTTTGTAAATTCTGAGCACAAGGCTAAGGAGGTATGCATGAGACTGGAAATTGAAAATAAAGTGCACTTTCTGGACAGGAAGAAGTTAGGACATAATCAACAGAGCAAGGCTGCACCCTGAAGGGGAGATTGTTTTTCTCCTTTTTTCCTTTTTATTTTTTTTTCTTTTTTCTTTGCTTCAGTTCATCTGCTCATGAGAACCATTTGTTTAAGACTACACTGATCTAAGAAGCATTCTGATCAATTTCTGGACTTCAGCTGTAATGAGAAATGCTAACTCTGATTACTGATAAGACATTGACTGTGGGGCAATGCTTATCACTTCTACACCAACATGTTCATCCCTTGAGCTACTTTTCCTTGGTGATACTTAATCTGACATTTTAACTGTCTATCAGTATGTCCTCACCTCATCACTTTGCCCAGATCCATCCATTTTTTTCCCTTCCAAAAATTGGGACTTGCTTTATTTGGCTTTCACTTCTTTTTCTCTGAGCTCCCCATCAGAAAGTAGACTCTACCACAGACACTTCATTTGCCTCTGCAGAGAAAAGAGGTAGTTAAAACACAGCATGAGTTACTTCTATCATTAACTTGTTCCACATTTACTTCCCAGCCCGCTGTCACAGAAATGTTGACTTCATCCCTTCTCTTCCTTCCTCTCTCTCTATCCCCCCCCCCCCCCGCCCCCATTCCTATCATGTGTATCTGCTTTGTCCTGCCTCATTTTTTCCCCTCTGTTTCTTGAAGTCCTTAAGTTTCCTCTCAAATCAGTGTAGGTAGTCAGACCTTCCCTATCATGAAAACACCAGTTGGATTCCCTTCCTGTAACTATCACTCTGTTTTTATTCCTGTCATCTCTAACCTCTCCAAACATGCTGTCCAAAGCTGCTCTAATTATATCCTACATCTCCTTCAGTGTGGCTCATCCTTCCTCCATCAGCTGAAGCTGCTCACGTTCGTATCTCTAGTTAGTATCTCAAATATGAAAGCTTGTGTTTCCTTATTGTCTCTCTGATTGACAGACTGCTTTTGAAATACTCATTCCTCTTCCCAAATCCAGTAAGCATTTGCTTTTTAAAAAAAGCTTCCTCTCCTGGTTCCTCACTTTTGCTTCTTAAATCTTTGTTGCTGAGTCCTTTTCTGCTGCTGAGATTGTGATAAGTTTCCATCTGTGTTTTTAATACTTCAGTGTCTATACGTTGTCTCTGGCTGCCCTGCTCAACAAACATGGCTTCGGATATCATCCTTCAATTCACGTTTTCTTTATCTTCCCTCTCTTTTTATTCCCATCTGGTGGTGTTGGAGTCTTACTGCATCTTGCAGAGCAGTTCCTAGGCCTAGCAATTCCCTTCTGACTCTGTTACCTGCAGTCATGGACTTACAATCATTCTTCTCTCTTGCTGTGACCCCTGCAGCTTTGTTTATTTAAAGTGCTGCTGCCAAGGTGCTTCTCTCAGGTTTGTCATTTCTTCTGTGTTCACTCACTTCTTAATCCTCTGGTGTTACTTCCCTCTTTTGCTGAACCAAAGACAATTTTCTTCTTGGTCCTAGAAGGCCTTTGCAGTCTAATCTTCCTTCATACTGGTTTATCTTATTGCCATGTCATGAGGTTAACTTCTACCTTTCTTTTGTCACCCCTGGCAGACTCCTTTTGATCCCCCTAAGAAGCAAAAGTTACTTCTTTCTGAGAGCAGCGAAAGGCTTACAGAAAGAATTGCACCACTTTTTGATACAAAACTCCTTCCTTTGGCACCACATGCTTCCTGCTGTCCTTTATACAGCCATGAAAATCAAGGATTAAATAGCCCAGTGATTCCTTTTCCTTCAGCCCTTTGCTCCTCTAGTCTGGCGGGGGATCTCCTCTGCCGCTGGAATCTCTTTGAGCTCTCTTGCCAAGACTTGAGAGGTGTCTCTGTGCAGCGCTGGCTGGAGCAGAGAGGCACGGAGGCAGCTGCCAGCCCTGCAGAAAGGAGCTCTGGAGCTGGTGCTGGCAGGAGGTGGGAGCCGCGAAACCGCAGCAGCAGCAAGTGCGGAGCTTGCCAGCCAGAGTTAAACACCCACTGATTGACTGCCCTGCCCAACTGCAGGGGAATGCGAGAGCTGCCCATCAATAAGGGCAAACCCAGGGATTCCCTGTGATTGTTGTGAGCACCGTCATGATTATTATTATTATTATTGGGAAGCATAGTATATTAGAAGTAGAATAAAAGCATCCAAACTCCCCCCAGTGCTGAGTAAGTGACTAAAGACTGAGTCCAGCCTTCTTGACTTCAGTCTGTCTTTGTACTAATGTGAACTATTGAGATGTTATTTCAATATGCATCAGTGTTTCCACAGGTATTGGAGTATTGTGTTCTGTTTGGTTGGTTCTTTCTGAGAAAAATCAATTATTGTACAACATTAGCAAGAAAATATATACAGCACCAGCAGCTTAGCTTGAGAGGGCCTGGTTATTCATCGGTATTGAATGGTAAGGAAAAGAGGATACAACACAAGAATGACAGAATGAGATTTAAAGGGGGAGTAGCAGCTGTCATCCACACATTGTTTTGTATAGTACATCTTTTTTTTCTTTTTCCAAGCTATGCTGTCAGATGTTTTCTTGGCTTCTGTGCATATGGTTGTAATAAGTAGGAGAAGCTTCATGAAAATAAAAATTGATTTAAAACATAATAAGCTTGAATAATCATATGTTTCAAATCTAGATCTAATCCATATTTGGATGCATGCTTATCTATAGGAACATGTAAATAGCCTTTTTTATTTTACCAGCTTTAGACATTATTAGAAATAAAGCTTGTCTGCTTAAGTTCTGAGCATCTAAATCCAAGTGTGTTAGTCATAAATGAGAAAACTGGTATAATGAAATTGTCCCTTATATTTGCATGCCTGAAATATACTTCTTTATTTTTTATTTTTATTTGAAGATTGGTGTCTGAAAAAGAATGTGAAATAATGACATAAGAAGATAATTAGGGAAAACAAGAGGTTAGTGTCAGGCTCAAGGTGGTGTATCTAGCAGAAGAAGGGGAAGAAGTCAGAAGGAGGAGCTGTGCTGTATGTCCAAACTCCATGATTAGGGGAGGAGAATCACAGTATCACAGAATGGGGGACACTGGAAGGCATGGTGCCTAGTCAGGTTTTTAATATTTCCAAGGATGGACACTCCACATCTATGCACAACCTGTGCCAGTTTTCAGTCACCCTCCCAGCAATAAACCAATAGATAAATTCTTATGTTTAGATGCTATTTTCTTTATATCAGTCCGCACTCATTACCTCTTGTCCTGTCACTAGATGCCTCTGAAAATAACCTGGTTTTGTCTTCTTTAACAAGATATTTATACACATCACTAAGAACCCACTTGACCTTTCTCTTCTCCAAGCTGAGCAGTCTCAGGTCTCTCAGTCTCCTCTCATATGCCAGATGCTCTAGTCCAATGGTAAGGGCTAAGCCCATAAATCTAGGGCTAAGCCCAAAAAAGATCCCATAAATAAATAATTGCACTGAAAGACACCTATCCAAAAATCGATTTGCATCTATTTGGTAAATGCTGAAGATTTGCTGTTGTGAGCTAACAAAGTTTATTTGTGGAATATATTTCCTGTATCTTATCTTGGTCATAGAAGGCTCTAAAAATACTTTGTGAAATAGAAAGTAAATCTGGATTATTTCAAAGCCAGTCTAAAGGGAAGGGACATCATTCATGAGGGACAAATTTAATGAGCCAACTGTCCGCTCTCAATAGCCTGCAATTCATTCCAGCACTTGGTTATTTGGCTCCCTTTTCATTAGCAAAAACAGTTTGAGTTTCACTGTTGAACTAAATACACAGCTGTTGTTACAAAAGACACCATGATTTCAGAAAAAATATAACTGCTTAATGTCTTTGTGTTTCACAAATTACACAAACCTTTAAAGGAAAGTGCATTTATCTTCTGTTACCCATTTGAAAATTCATGCAGTGAGAAAAATCACTCATCAAGAGTAAACTGAGAAATACAGTTGTAAATATATGTAATTAAAACTGACACATCTCACCTTAATGGCTCCAGGGACCATGGTGATAAAAATCGAAGATACATGAAATATGGAATTGATGTATATTTTGTGTATGCTTAGTAATAATATACATATAAATAATAAAATAATAGTTACAGCAGGTTTAGTATTAAGGCACCTGATCCAAACTTAGCTACCAAATTTATTGGAAGAGTCTTCATAGATTCAGGGGGTTTTGGACGATGTTTAAATATTAGCTTTCATTCATTGATTTCATGGCATATTACAAAGGTAAGTGGGGTTGGTCACCCACCTTTTATAGCCAGAATAATCAAGACATGGAAAGATGAAATGAATTCCTGAAATTCTTGTGGAAGATCAACAGCAAATCAGGAAAGGATCTCTCATGTTCTTTTTCTTGCCATTAAACTGCAGTGTCAAACTTCCTGCAAAACACTTACAATGAAAGTGACATATATTATATATATATGATATTGATTATGTCCTACATATTTCAGTCTTTAGAAAGACATGACTCCTGATAGCTCTTAAATATCTTTATCTATAGTTACGTATCTCAGTTGGCAAAAGGATAGAGGAATTATGCAATATTTTGGGAAAGCAGCTGACTAGATGATGACGCTAGACCACAGCAGTAGTTAAAAAAAAAAAAAGGAGGACAGACACACCACACTCCAAGGAGTCTTGTGGTTACAATTCTTATTCCCTTCCCTTCCCTTCCCTTCCCTTCCCTTCCCTTCCCTTCCCTTCCCTTCCCTTCCCTTCCCTTCCCTTCCCTTCCCTTCCCTTCCCTTCCCTTCCCTTCCCTTCCCTTCCCTTCCCTTCCCTTCCCTTCCCTTCCCTTCCCTTCCCTTCCCTTCCCTTCCCTTCCCTTCCCTTCCCTTCCCTTCCCTTCCCTTCCCCTTTCCCTTCCCCTTCCCCTTCCCCTTCCCCTTCCCCTTCCCCTTCCCTTTCCCCTTCCCTTTCCCCTTCCCCTTCCCTTCTTTTCTTATTTTCTTTTTCTTTTCAAACTTTGCAAAAAAACTGTTCATATGTTCAAAAATCAACATAATTACCAAAAACCATTCATAGTTACTTACTTTTATTCCCACTGTAGCTGACAGTAACTTCCATAGAATTCCAGAGAAACAGAAAAGGAAAATCCCTTTGTGCAAACAGTGTCTCTGGCAAGATGTATGGAATTTCCTTCCAAACCGCAAAGCCCCTGAATGTCTCAGAAGTCTTTTCCAGTGACAAAGTTCAACATTTTCCATGCTGACTGTCCTTATGTTCCAGCTGAGATACAAATATTACTGTGATGGAAGGTGTGCAGATATGTACGTCATAGATATATGTTTCCATCACTATTTTCAGAATTTATTGGTAGCACATTAAATCATATATTATTTTATTTTTACCAATCCTAAATTTCAAATGGGTTAAAGACTGCTAACTTACATGACTATTTGCTATTTTGCTTATTCACTTTTGGGAATCGGTCCCTTCTTCAGTGCAGGAGTAGGGCAAAATCACACATTTTATGCATTAGGGAGGTGTTACTTCTCTTCTGAAGTGAGTGAAGATATGTTCTGCAATCATTTCATCTGAAGTTGTGAACTCATCAGTATCAAAACAGAGCATGGCTCAAACTTAACCACTTATTAGATAAAATACCTAATATCCATGGTAGCATGAACGTGTATAAGACACCCACAAACGTGTATATAAAGGTATGTATGTGCACAGCTATACATGCACACACATAAGCTTTTGAAGTACTTAGGATGCTTCACTTCCCCCTCAGCCTGAACACTGTCTGAACTTTCTGTCTGACATCCTGTGAAGCCCTTAATCACGTGCCAGCCTGTAAGCATATCCTCAGTACCAGGACAGTCAGCAAGACCATTTAAATTTAGTCACACGCTTGCTTGCCTCCCTGCATCAAGAGCAAGGCATTCGGTGCCCTGACAGATCAAGCCCTGAATGTGCATCCCAGCAAACAGAGGCAATAAGTTCTGCAACTGGCATCCTACTTTTTGATAAGGCTCTTCTGAGTATTAAGGTTGGGTTTTCAGTCTATAGGAGCCAGGTTTTATGCCTCAGTGTTACGTGCTGTCGCGCACCTCTGTGCACAGAATGGCAACGACTGCTCAGCCAGACTTTGCAATTACAGACATATATAAGAGGCATCTACATTAAAGACAAACTGAGAGTGCATTCTAATACATAAGGCATTTGAGGATGTGGAGAATAAACTTTAAAAAAAGGGGGTGACAGTAGATTAGCAAGTTTGAAACCAATTTTATATGAACATCTGCATTCTAATTCTTTTGACTAAATTATAAATGCATTGTCTATCTGTTCCCATTGCAGGATATCTTGAAAGTATTTAATAGGTGGTGCTAATTGCTCACATTCGTAGTCTCTGAGGACTCCTTTTGCCAGTATCTGTCATCTTCTGGAAGTGTCAAGCACTGAGAGATTCAAAATTTATTCTGACTTTTTTATGACTTGCAGTCCAAATAGAGATAATAAGTCACACTTTCTCTTCACCAGCCTGTAGTAATGTAGTCTTTTATTTATCCATGATTGCAGGCAATTAGAAAGCATATATCCGTTAGACTGCATATTTTGGAACACAATAGCTATATGCAGATTAGCTTAGATAGTGCTTTCCTTACAAATGTTGTCCTTCTGTTTCATGACTTTTTATTATTTTTGATGCATCAGAGAAGATTTATGTATGTCTTGGGGAGGCCATAAAAGAGAAAGTTAGATGGGCCAGAGAGGGTAGACGACAGGACCACAGACTGATATTTTAACAGTAGATATTGGGAGAAAATGTTGTGTTTTGTTTTAAAGAGAAAGTTATGACAAGGTCTATTGACAATTGGGTGTCTGGCAGAAACTGTGGGTAGAAGATTGCATTGCAAGACTATGATAGTGGTTGTATTCATATGGTGGGAAAGAAAGCAGATGAGTTTGGCTTGTGAGTTTTAACATGTGAAGCCAGATGGAGGCCATCTAAACGTACTGCTTAAAAGCAGTAATTTCTGATCAGTTTTGTTACTTTCATTGCCACTGGACCAGATGGCTTGTACTATGGTGTTGAGGCTGTCTTGGGAGGTCCCCAGTACTGTGCTTATACTGGACAATACAAAAGAAGGGAAAGAATTTAAAAAATACCAAGCTCAAGCTGATGGTGAACTTTGGCAGAGCAATAGTCAGCTGAGTATGACTGAAAGAAGAATTCTGGGCCAGTCTGGATTTGAATCAGTGCACAGATAAAAGGCTGCACAACCCATTAACAGCCACTGAGAAATCATCATTCCTAGTTTTGTCACAGGTTTGTGCAGCCAAAGCTTAGCAACTGTTGCTAAAATTTCTTCACCCTATAGTCCTTTGTTTTTCACAATATCACTTTTTACTTCATGCTTGCATGAAAAAGCTCAACTGTAAGTCACTGTGACAGAAAGGAATGTGTAAAACACTTCAGTGTGTGAATGCTGCTCTTAAGAAGACGAAGAACATTTCCTGGGCTGCTTAATAATCCTGTGGTGTTTGTCTTTATTCATGTCTCTGTGGAGTCATGGTTGTTCTGCTGTCTACATGAGGGACAAATGATAACCCTTGATGTCATTGTGAGGAACAAAAACATTACTACCCTTTAGCATTACAAATCTCTGTAAACGAGTTGTATGGAGATCAGTTCTTTGAGCTGTATCTGTAGTTCATGTGATAAAGAAGTTTGATACTAAGTCTTTTCCGCAGGTTAGCTAATTCTAGATCTGTAACTCATTCCTGGAAGTGGACTGCTGCATTAATTATTATTAGTAGTATTATTATTTTCCTTCTAACAACTTTCTAAGGACCTGCTCTAAGTTTCTAAGTTTAGGACAATGCTGAAAGTAGAATAAACCCTACTGACTTGTTTGGTTCTCTTCCTACCATTGACATTTCCAAGCTGATAAGACGCAGCAATCATGCTTCCCTGAAGATCTCAAAGTTAGCGAAAGGCATCTTACTTATCCTTTAGATGCAGTTGACCTTATGATGAGATGAATAATGGGAGAATTAATGTTATTTAATCCTCCCTGTGATCATCTAAGGGAATTTGGCACAACACTTTTTTTTTTTTTTTCTCTGTGTTTATTCTTACTATGAATTATTGAACTGAGTTTCGAGTGTTGTTTTCAGTGCCTCAGTTGTGACACATGATTATCAGTAAATAAATGCCCCATGGCTTCATTAATAAAGATAGCAATTTACTGGAAGAAAGCACGCAAATATAAAACCTTGAAAGCAGTGCAGCCATAACCTTGGCAAACATAGGTTGAATTCATCAAGCAGACTTAGGTACTGTGTGTATCCCCCTGTAACACCACTGTCACTGATACTACCCAACTGCCTCCCAGTCCGTAAGTGTCTGTAATCCTGCCACCAGACAGGACTGATCTGCCCATTGACCATTCAAGAGAGACCCTAACTCAAAGCTGCAGAAGTGGGGTCCTCAATGAGCTGGAAGGGTCTCCCCCCAGTCAGTGCAGCGCCAGATTCTGGCTGTGCTTGAGGTGTGCTTCAGCTGGACATGATCTTAAGCACAGCCCAGGGACCAGGTGTGGAAATACCACTGTGAGTACACAACAGGCAACATCTTGTACCCAAAACATTCAGGTTCAAATCTTTACTACAGCCCAATTTAGAGTACGGACTTGAACTTGTGTTTTCCACAGAAGGCAGGAGTGTTCTGGCTGCCAAATTGCTCTTTCTCTTAGAAAGACAAAATGTCCCTAGATACACAAAGATTTACAGTCTGGTGTTCCAGGCAGAAAGGGTGGGTGGCCCTGGAGAGGTCAGATGCTTAGCTCAAGCCCAAATCATTTTTCCGTGCAGTCAAATCTCACATGGCTTCTGCAGGTCTCTCAGACATCCCCTGTGCAACCCAGGGCAAGAAGAGTCTGAGGACAGTGCTATGTCAGGGTGGAATTACACTCCAGCATGACAGGACACAAATGACAGAGGGCTTAGAAGTGTGGCAATCTGCTCCCAGGCATGACTGAGAATATCCCAGAGACAGGCACGGTTTAAGAAACGTACACTTACGGCTGTGTGGAGCAGGGGATCCTGCCAGGGTCAGGCTTTGTCTGTGCTTGGTGCCCAACAGCAAGGGCCCTGCTGTGCTGCATGCAGACCGGCTACCTCAAAAGCTTGGTGTCATCTTTTCCTTTTCCTGCTGACAGCTTATAGTAACACTGAAAAAAGCAGTAATATATTCCCCCCTTATAACATACTGAACAAAAAACGATGCTAGCTATATTCAGTTAATCTTCACATTGCCCTTTCTTTGTCTGTCTCTCTCATCTGTGCTGAGAATGACTCTAACATAATCCAATGGGCAACCCCCAAGAAAGCTGTTGGCAACCATAGTTTCTTACTACAGAGATGAATTTTCAGAGATGTTATTTTCATGAAGGGGTTGTAAATCCTAGAATACTGACAGACTTTTTTTTTTTTTTTTTTTTAAAGCAAATTTGTCTCTTTCTCATCCCGCAGCTCTTTAGTGAGTCTGACATTGTTTTCTAACTGTGCAGGTGTTTTGTTTTTGTTTAGCAAACTGTCAGAAGCTGTCAGCACATGATTCATTGATATAATTTTGTGATCATATTATCTGTGTGAGGAATTATAAAAAGCCATGAAGACTGGTATGAGTGGGGAGTGAATGGAAATGCTACGGTACAGAAGAACCAGAAGGAGCAACAAAAGAAAAGCGCGTGCTTTTGACACCTGTAAGGGCAGGTCTTTAGGATCTCAATGCATCTATATACAGCTTCTCAGGACATCCAGATCAGAAGACATGAAACAGTGAGTAAGTCCTAAAAAAGCAGTGCAGGATGAACAGGGATTACATTCTACTCCTAAAGAATATAGAAAAGCATATCTAAAAACAGCATGTCATCACTAACCCAGGAAGAGCCAGGGAGATGTGATGAGGTCTCAGTAGCTGGCATCCCTCATCTTCTGTACAGCCAGGACAGGCAGACCGACCACCTGGGT
This sequence comes from Netta rufina, assembly GCF_964035555.1. Taxonomy (NCBI): domain Eukaryota; kingdom Metazoa; phylum Chordata; class Aves; order Anseriformes; family Anatidae; genus Netta; species Netta rufina. Next base: position 178,814,547 of record NC_140123.1, read on the forward strand.
ACCTCCGTCCTGGTGCTTGTGAATGTGTGGGTATGAGACTGTGACATGGATGACTGAAACTACTGTTGTTTTAACATAAAACCATCTGTCCCACACCCTCAAAGTCTTGTGTAGGGCTTTGCAACACTGATGCAAGTTTTTCCTGCATTTCTGATTTCCTACATCCTTCTACAGTACTTAACATTCATCAGTTGGGGTTGGGAGTTAATACGGACTCATTATCATACATGTAATCACATATGTAATTTTTAACTGCCTAAATTCATGTCCTCCAAAGTATGATCCTGTTGTCAGACTGCTGTTAGATATAGCATGTCTGGCAAAAGCAGATTTGGCAGGAAAAATCTATTGCTTAACTGTAACTATCTTGAGGAACTGTTGTAGGAATAACTAATTTTTGCCAATCAGTGTAAAAATTCTAAAAATCTCAACTAGTTAGATTTTATGGCATTGACACTGGCCCTTCATTTTGATCATTTTGTAGTAACAGGCCTTTTTCAATACTCTCCCAGATGTATTCACGGAGTATTTAATGGTATAATTATTTTCACTGTATTTTAGGACTGATGATTCTTTTAGGTAACTTCTTGTGCTTCTTTTAACTTTTTATTAATACCAGTACTTTGCATCCATTCTGTATCTTCCTGAAGGTGCACTTTCAGCTTGCAAGTACAGACAACTAGAGCAGGAATGAACACCGATGGCTCTTACAAGAAATCTCTGTGATTCTGCTTGTCTGTTGAAGCAGGCACAATGATAAAGCATCCGATTGTTTTGAAATACCCTTGCATTCTCTATTATTCACTTCTTTTCATTCCATAACACAGAATGAAAATTATATGTTAATTCTGTTAAGCAGTTTAAACTGTACTCGCATTTTTTTCTCAGATGAAAATGCCCTTTATGCAGGACTCATCATAAAAAATATGCAATATTTTCTGCTGAAATGTCATGGATGCCAAACTACCAACCAATACCTTCCCAAGATGTATAACACTTGTGCAACAGGATTCTATATTTTAAACAAAATTTGCCAGATTCTTGCAAATGTGCGTGCATTAGAGAAAATATATGATAAATATACTTAATAAATTTGACAAAATATCAGTCCTATTCCTTGATATAACAATATGTAGATAGTGGTGATGCCAAATTCTGTGGCCTGTTTTTGTCACAGCTTGTGTTAAAGGGCTTATCCCGACTATGCACATCTTGAGCAAAAAGTACCTAGAGCTTAAAAAGTCACCAGCTTGCTTACTCCCTCTCTCTCTCAATATAGTTATAATAGCAGTGAAATGCATAGGTACTTCCTTTGTTTCAGACCACTTTTTCAGTATTTGCTCAAGCCTGGCAAATGCAGCTTTGCTGCAAACGTGATAACTATCCATCATGCGTACCTGAAACAATACTTATGTCAGTGATTAATGGGTAGCCTCCCCTCTCCTGATCAGGCATGAAAAATGAAACACTCATGACCACTGAAGAGAGTGCATAATCGGTCACACATGCCAAGACCCTGGGCTATATAAATCTCTGGTAGGACAGAGAGAAACCTGACCATCCAGGTCCCACCTGTCCTGCAGAAGAAGGCAGCTGTGGGCTGGTGACTGGTTCTGCCACAGCTGATTGAGCACATAGCTGTGTTAAACACCAGCTGTAAAGTATCCTACTGTGAAAAGCTTGCCATTTTTCCTATATTGTGCAAGCTGTATGGCTGCACTTTGATTCCTTAGTACAGTGGGCTGTGAAGGAAAATGAAAAATAAAAAAGAAGAAAAAGAAAATGAAAAAGCTTTGAATACCACATCAAAGCTCCCTGTATGAGCATCAAGGCCATGAAAGACGCAATCCTATCCCCAGAACTAGCAGTAGATCTCACTTTGTTCTTGAAAAGAAATAAAGAACTTTTCCTTATGTAAAAGTTCCTGATCCAATAGGACATTGACAGCTCAGATGTCTGACCCTGAGCTGGACCTGGTAAGGGGCAGATAGCTGCACTCCATTACAGTCTGTCTGAGGATATTATGTTGACTCTGGGAGAGATGGAGAGTGTCTTCCTCAAGGAATGCATGTTAAGTGAGTGGGGATCCAGCAGTTGGCAAAGAATAGTGAGGAACATATACCTCATGCACCCAGGGTTACTGTCTCTCTCCATAAGCCCTACCCAGGGGTTCTGCACCCGTCTTTGATGCTCCAGGTCCCAGCTCTCTTACATCCCTGCTGCTTGACCTTGGCTCATACTGATGTGAAAGAGCTGTTAGAAATTCTACAGGAAAGTCAGAAAGGTAAAATTATAGACAGAAGTGAGATTGTTGAGACAAGATTGTTATCAGCTCTAGTATTCAAGAGGGAAACTATGGAAAAGAGTAAAGCATGAAAAGGTGTAAAACCTTAAAGTAAAATAAAACAAACAAACAAACAAACAACTTCAAAAAGCAGGGAGTTTGGCCAAAGGTTAACTAAAAATCATAAAGTCATTGAATTGAGATATCATTATTATCAAAGGACCTGCTGGGGATGGCAGCTCAGCATCACCTAAGATCCCTTCCAGGCAGCTTCCAGTTAGTTGCTGTGCAAGAGCAGAAAACCAGAGGAAGACCTTCCCAAAAGACTCTTAACTGCTCCATTTCAGGTTGTATGGTGACAGTTGAAGAGGATGCCTAGCGGCTACAAAAAACATAGTTATTTAAACAGTTTGGAAAGTCCTGTTGGAAGGAAATTCATATTCATGGGCTATGCGCAGCATGTCTTAACTCAGTTTCCTTGTGGCCCATCAAGGCTGTCAGAATTTTGTTGTATTTGCTGCAGATGTTTTCCCTGAAGCTTTCTACAATTTATTGTTACATCTTTTTCTTAATCTTACTCTCTTACTGCCCCCAAAATTAATCCCAATGCTTATTTAGTTAATTCTTTTAAAAGTTATTATCTGCATCTGGAGGGTATGGCTGTCTTAAAATTGGTTCTTCTCAGTAATTGTTAGAATTAAACACCACGTGAAAGGACAAAAGTGAAATTCTCATGCCTTAATATCCCTCCTCATATAATAGATACTTATAAGTAATTTTGCTACGTATTTGACATGGTGTTATTGTGATCCATTTCTGCCAAGGTCTTGACCAAATCTGGAAAGGATTCCTTCTGAAAAATATCATTTACCATTTGCTCATTACAAATTTGAAGAAGAGACCTGAAAACCTATAACCGTGATTTCTTTTTCTATGTTTTCAAGCCCTGTGTTTTATATATTTATATAAAATTATAAATTTACATATATTTATGTTTTATATTATAAATAACTGTCTTCTTCATTCAGAAGATCTAACATCCTGCACAACTGCTGTAGGCTTTGACCATATTTTCCCATTTTATTTCTCAATACTGATAGATTTATACTTCAGTTAATTTGATATCGAATGCATAATTAGGAAAAGACCTTGAGCATGGCGCTATAATAATATCACTATATTATTAATATGAAAATAATTTAAATTAATTTAAAATTGCTTTCTAGAGCTAATGGAGATCTTATTTGATTTTTAAATTATTAAAACTTACCTACAATGCAGATATATGGCTAACAGACTTCATTATTAGTTTTCCACATAATGTGATTTTTTTAACTACTATGAGATTCTGCTAAGGCTTGTACTCTGCTAAGGCTTGTAGTTAATTGCTTCTTGTCAACCATTTGTTTGTTTGTATGTTTGTGTTTATTATATCCACATAGTACATTTTGGATCAAAAAAAGTGCATTTGTTATGACCTTCCTAAACTCAGATTCTGGATTAGATGGTATAATTTAATGCCAGGAAGGGATCCAATACGAGCTGCTTGTTTATAAGCAAGAAGAATGCATTGGAGGTGAGGAGGATGCCAGAAACCATGTGTGATATATTCTTATGCCTATTAAGATTCAAACCTTCAAAAAGTTCATTTTGATTTTTCCAGGAGAATGATAGTTTACCCGAGCAAAGTAAAATGATAAACTAGTACATTCAAGTTGCATTGCGGTACCTTAAAATCAGGAAATGCATTTGTTTTAGTGTGAACTCACCGTTATGAGTTTATTAGCACAAAAAATACAATTAGTTTAAATATTATTCTCTCATTTATGGTGCACATCTTCATCAACTAAGAACCTAACGGAAGATTCCAAGGGCAAGACATAATTAGTAACTAACATACATACATAATTAGTAACTAACAGTCCTTGAAAGCTAGATGTGATATTATCAGTATAGTACAGAAGAGAATCTACCATCACAGGGAAATGCACTTCCAGAATCATCCAGGGGATTTGAGTTTCTCATCCCATAATGTGGTTCACAGCTTCTCGATTCACACTTATGCTAATCTGAACTTGAAGCCATAGACAACTAAGTACAGTTACCTGCAGCTTGTAAAATGTTTAGACTTGTTTAGGTGAACTAATACTAATACTATATATAAAGTATTTTCTAGACATGGTTACAATATCAGGTGCTTCACTGATATCACAGAAAAGATCCTCATGTCGTCTTCTGTCATTAAATTATCTGGCTTTACAGGTTGGTGAATAGGTGTTACATCTCCTGGGAAGAGGAAGGATGCTAGAATGATAGTCAGGAAACCCAGATCATATTCTTTTCACATTTTTTTGATAAGCCCTTATCAAGTCATCTTGTGCCTTAGTTTCTTCTCCCATTTCTCAGTGATGCAGTTTATAATCTTCAACAGGAATCGCTACATGATGGTACAGGGCCTTACACAACAGCCCTGACCATGGGAGTATGAGGTGAACTAGTCACATCAGGAAAAGAGGCAATTTGAACTTGGCCATGGCCACTGCTGCTGCTACTCATACTCTGCAGGATAATTTTCTTTACATTTACCCGTGGGTAAAGACAGGTGAGTAATTACTACAGAATACTCAGCTGAAAGCTCATCCTGAATGTAACTGCAAAAGGTTGTTCCACTACACATACTTGGAATATTGTTGTTTTATGTATACATGTGTGTGTGTGTTTGTGTATAGATACAGTTTTAGATATATTCAAATGTAAGTAACATACATATATTGTTCAAGAGAGAAAGTTACGTGGTAATATTTATAGGATGTTACTCTTATAAACAGATATATATTTTTTCTTCCTTGGTATGGAGATCTTATGTATGCAGATTTATACACCTGTAGCTTGTTATTCTGTGTTAAAGAAAAGATGAGTAAAAAGGATTAAATATAGACAGAATATTCAGCAGAGATGTGTCCCTCTCTGGTTTAGAGACAAGGACTTGCAGAGCTCAGATTTCTTGACATCTATGCTTTTGTTAAAAAATTGCAGAGGTCTAGTGCTCTGCTCTCTTTTCTCTGTGCCTCATTGTACCAAAATGGGGTATCAGGTCCAATTGCAGTGTTACTTCACAGCAGTCCACATCACGGTAGCAGATGTCAATGTTTAATACTGTCTATAGCTAGAATTGATGACAATGCTCAATGTAGAAGCACATTTTAGGGCACTGAAGATGGACCAAGGATTCATACTCTTCAGGGAACTGATTAATTTTAAACTTATTTCTTTCCTTGTTTCTATATTTAGTGTAAGAACAAATCATTTTCATATAATTTTCTGTTCTGGTTACAATCTTAAGAGTGTCAAGGGAATGGATAAATGGATAAATGTTCTGCTATTTTCTCTTTATTATTATAATTTTTCTCACAAGATTGAGAAAAAAGGGAGAATATAATGAGAATAAAAATGCACAGTGTTGAAGCATTAAAATTTGGTGATAATTCATTCCTGTGACAGACTACAGCAAGTACAGAATGCAGTGTAAGATATATTCATTCTCCTGACAAAACCTGTAGAAGGAGGAGGAAATGGTAAAAAAGTAATTTACTCCTATGACAATTGTTCTAAGGCAGCAGTCCCATGTCCTCTTAGAAATGTCCTTTGTGCCAACAAAGCTAGTGATATTTTACTTTCAAATGCTCATTAGTTTCGATTTATTTCTAACGTATGGAAACAGTACTGTTTTTTGTACATAGGCCATTAGTTCTACTTTAAGAATATGAATATCAGTTTGCCTGTCAGACTATTTAAATGGAAAGATATCTTCCTTCTGCATTTCTAGATGTTGACATTGATATAACATTTTTTATGATGCAATCTAGCAAAACTGAAAGCATTCGGGTTTTTACTTTTTCTTGTGTGGGTTTAGTTCTGAAGTACTGTGTTATTTACATCAATGAAAATAGTAACAGTTCAATTTAGATTTTTTTTCCCCTCAGTTTAAACCTACTGCAGCTACTGAGATGTAGAATAATAGGGGACTATTTTTTGTGCTAGCAATGTTGGTATGAGATTTGTGGGTTGAAATATGTCACTTGAAATTACATGTCCACACAAAATTTAGCAATAGTAAACACTCAAGTAAAAAACTATTAGAGCTCAGAGCAGTATCTGTTTCACTAAATTGTTTCAGTTAAGTTTAATATAATCTTACTGAGAAATTGTCCCAAGAACTTTACAGTTTGGTGATTAACCAATAAATAGCATGCAATAGATTTTAGTTTTAGGCAGTGTTTTTTCCCTGTGTTGGAAATCTTGAAGTGCTTTACCAAACTGGTTTAGACACTAGAAATGCTGTAATTGTTTGGGTGGATAATGCTGTTGCTATATGCTGAGCAATTGCTTGCACACTGTTGGTAATTAGAAGATTTTCTTTTGTTGACAGAAGGTTGCACAGACCCTGGACCAAGAATCAAGGGGTAACTGGGCTTTCCTTTGGGCAGGATATCGAAGATCTGGAACAAAGATGTCTTTAGTGTGTGTCAAACAGCTAAATCCTGCCTCAGAGCTGCAGAAAAATAGAGGTTGTATTATCTCACAAATCGTTGTCATGAGACTAACTTGAAAGAAATCTAAATCTAGTCATCTGTCACCCTGAAGGATTCATGTAGTAAGGTATTTAAGGTAGCTAAGATTAGAGTAGCTTCATTTGCAATTCAAATTTGCTACAGACTATTTTTTGAAAATGTATACAGGAGTCCTAGGATGTGGAGTGTAGTTCAGTGGGGGGTTGTATTTGAGCTGTGTTAAGGTAGTGCTTCTCAATCTATCTTTTGCCCACATCTGGCTTCCCCTACATCTAATTTCTCAGGGAAGGCTAAAGCGTGTGTATGCAAACACAGCCCTGCCCTCCACCCTGTCCATGGCTCCTGCCCAGTCCACTGGACCCTGCCCAGTCCTGTCCATGATTCTCATGGGTCTTCTGGCACACTGCAGAGGAGTTCATAGGATTTATTCAGGAGTTTGGATTCCAAGCAGTTAAAACATGGTGCATTCTCTGTGTGTTGCAGAACTTAAAGCTTTTTTATTTTGGGATCTGACTCTGAACTGCTGTTGGGCCCCATGAACGTGCCAGGCGGTTTTTTTCAAGCTAAGAAACTGAAATTTAGAACTGCAAATCATTAATTACCCTTTCTCTTCACTGCTTTATCAGGGTGACTTGATGGTTTATGATAGTGCAGGTCCCAAACAGAGACCAATAAAAGTTTTATTTCCTGTTTAGGTCTCTGTTCCTCTGTACTGGAAATTCAATAAACCAAAGTACTCTCATCTCTGTCCTACCACATATATATTTTATTTTATTATATATATATATATATTTATTTTTTTTTGCTTCAATTCTGAGACATTTGGTAATCCCAGGTAATTTGACTTCTTCAAAGCATACCAAGACCTAGATGCTGCAGCTGGCAGTATAATGTAGAAGTAATGTTTTTCCTCAGTTTGGGTGATTCTGAAAATGAATATTATCTTTATACATAATCTTGCAAAAGTACCACAGCTTCATTTCTAGCCTACTGCAATTACAAGCCTGTATGATAGGAGCTGTAAGTAGAAAACATTAGTGGTGGGAAAGATTCATCCACCATTATTTAAACAAGCAAGGATTTTTACTGCAAGAAAAAAGGTATCTGATTGCTACCAGTGTAACAGGATTATTTCAGTGAGTACCATCTCACCCCATCTCATGGTGGGATCTTTGAGGGGGTCTGATATTCAGCTGTCTCTGCAAATATACACCTCATTTTTGCCTTTCAGGATGCCTGTAGGGCAACTCTGTACCTGGCACCACCATCAAGCTGTTGGATGTGCTAGGGCAGATCCCTACATCCCCAATGCAGTTCTAGAGCCTCCACAATAAAGTGATGGTAATTCTGCCTGGCTACTATCCAAAATAGTGATCTTGAAGCTCTTCCAGTTACTTCAGATAAATAATAAGTAATCTGCTCACCATTTTTAATGTGGTCCATGTATTATTATTCTTTTAACCAATATGTTCTTTCAGCTACAGCTCCCAGGAATCAGACTTGTCCAGTGATCAAAAGCAGAACATGGGCAACACACTAAACCATGGAGCAAATCCTGTTGGATATCACACCAAGGATAACCCAGGACAGTTAGCTCAGGAGCTGGAGAAAAGCATCATGAAAAACAACCAAGTGAGAACAGGGCACATAGAAGGGAAGAATATTTATCCCCAATTATAGCAACGTATTATTTAGACTGGTTACTAATAATGAACAAAGATCCCTTCATTTCCAAGAAAGAATATGTTTGTAGTAACAATGAATGGTCATCGCCTTTTAAAAGTTCCAGAATGAAGACAAACGAGGTTGAATTTGCTTAACTTTTCTCAGGTAAACCAAGGGATTATATAGAGCAACACCTTAGACTTCAGATTTCAAATAGCAGAAAACTCTTTAACTCTGTTTCCTGCAGAGTTAGAAACATCAAAGCTTATTCCAGTGAGCAACTGGAAAGGAACTAATGATTGTGAGAAAGTGTTCATCTTTAGATCTTGAAATCAATGTCCCTAATTTCTTGCTGGAGATTAGACAACAGTAAAACAATATGTTTAGTCTCAAAGCTTCTCTAAGAACCAACTAACAAGGAAATGTTTTAATGAAAATCCATATCGTGCTGATTATACTGTCAATAATAATGAAAATGTTTCTGTTGGTCTTCAGGGAAGTGGGTTAGATATTGCAGAATCTCCACATAGAAGTTGCCAGCTAAGTGCATTTTTTTCTGGAGACCTGTCAAAATCTAACACAACAGTATGTTCCTTCTGCGTGAGATGAAATAGCTACACTGCCAGTTAGAATATGTCAACATGGTAAATTTTCGCCTCTCTGGAAGTGGGCAGCTTGATGATTGCAGCCTGACTGTGACACCAAGGAACATTACTGTCGGCTCTGCTACCTGAGACCAGAGAGGAAATACAAAGGTATGCCAGCTTAGATAATCTTTTAAACAGTTTTAAAATGCAGACAGTATTTTCCCCATCTTGAAAGACAAATTGCATGTCAAAGGTATCACTATGTGCTAAATAACTGTGTGATAGTGGGATGCGTTTTACCTCTGTTCTAATTTGCTTCCAGTAAAACAAATGCACACACTGAATAATTTGGATTTGTGCTTCCTCTGTATTTCTCTGTTAGAAGGTTAGAAGGTAGGTCTCTTGAATTAGCACCTGCAGAGACATCTCCTGAACCTGATCTGTCATGGCTATCTCCCTGCAATGACAGCATTGCTTCTTTTGCATGTCCATTAGCAGGTCTGTCACAGGGGGAATGCTGTGAGCATGTTTTCATTGCTGCTAGTGTTACTTTTAAACTAACTTAAATAAGATTTTTTTTTTTCTGACATGAAAGACCTCCTAGAGTATAATAACATTTTTCATGTTACTTTTCAAATAATGCTGTAATAATGATATAATAATATTTTGTACTTCTGTAAAAGTTTTCATTCATTATTATCAAGGTGCAATAAAACTGTTTTCTAAAGTACGTCTACACAAAAAGGTATGCACAAATCTAGACCTGATTCTCTTTCCTCTTGTGTTGGCTTTGACCTTGCAAATTAGTTATTTTCAGTAAGGGATGATTCATTTTTCTGCCTGGAGGATGGACAGACTTCTGTATACCCATTCTTGTGTCCATCCTGTACTATGCAAGGGAGGGGTGGAGGGGCAGGGGAAGATAGGGGCTGAGGACATCAGTGACAGAAAGTGCCAGTGTGAGGGAAGGGGAGGTGTAAAGTTCTCTCTGGCTTTTCTAGGAAGTACTAGTGCCTTCATGTCAGTGCCTTGCTGAGTGTGAATGAAGACATACTGCAGGGAGCAAAGCTGTGCAGGCACTTTTTACTTCAGTCACAATAAATATTGTGTGGTGCTGGTATGGACAAGTATGAGCAAACTGAAAACATTATTCATGGCCCATGAAGACTTTGTGTCTACACAGCCCCCATGAAACTTGGTGCTTTTGTTTTCCAGATAACACCTCTAGGATCATTTACTGTGTGAACAGTTAGGTACTCTAACTGTGAGGTCAAGGGAGGATGGGAGAAGCTGGGGATGAATTACAATAGTGTCTTGTTTTAAAAAATAATCCAAATACAAGACTGTCTCCCCCCTGATCTGACATGGTGTAAGATATCATGCTGTCCTATACGTTCCTGATTGATAGTGCAAGGGCATATAACACTTAAAATAAGATGGATAGATATTTTATTTCCTTCTAAATTTCCTTTATGAGAGAGAAAATTTTTCCCCTCAATTTGCAGGGGATGGTGAATCTCTGAGAAATTCTAGCACAGTTGTTTGCACACATACACAACACTGGCTTTGCTAGGGAGTTTTATACAAAATGATGTAGGTTCATATAGGTGACATAAGGACCACTAATGTCCGAGAGGATGTGGCTTGACTTGGATTGGGTACTAGAAGAATCAGTTATGGCAGCAATTCACATCAAGAGCATCACACTGTTAGGTGTGAACATGTCCATAGGCATCCACATGTTGAATGTCCCATCAAGTCACAACATGCAGGTGTTTTAGGGAAAAAGTATGTCTGCAACGTGCCACTCAGGACCTTGCACACTCTTTAACTGCAGATTACAGGAACAACAATGCGTTCCTAGAAGTATGTTTTGGCAGATGAAGTTTGGTGACCTTTATGGCCAGAAGCTACCTCATCCTGTAATTGGAGCCATTGTAACCACTATGTGGATCACAGATCTTCAGTACTGATTTTCTCAAAAGAACAGCCGATTTTCTCCCAATATCCTTGTAATAGGTTAAAACTGGGTATAAGAAATAGACTTTATTTCAGCAATCACAACATTACAGAGATTTTCCAGACTTGTCCATTATGGAAGTTAAGGCTAGTGTTTTTTGGAGTAATTTACAGCTGCTGAAGGTGTGGACCCAGATGTGCAATACTGACCTAGATACCAGTATTTCTATGCTTCATTGGAAGCTGAAAATATTTGAAAGTTTGTTTTCTCCTACTGCCCTCCTATCCAAGGGAACTGTGTCCGTTTCAAACAGGCTTGGGATAACTTTTGAACTTGATGGGACTTTCTGCATTTCCTTTCCAGTTCTCCTTCATTCTCTGAAATTTTTATACACATGGTTTTGAATGTTCATAACTATCCTGATTTCTAGGATTTGTTTGAGAACTTCTCCATTGTACTCCTTGTGTCGCATGTAGTCAAGTAAACTGAAACCTTGTTCTTCCTTAGTTTAAGTTTTGCTTATTAAACTCAGCCAGTTCTGAAATCTAGCAAGCTGTCACTTTGCATAACTTAGAAGTCACGACTATATTAAAATAAGCTCCTATAGAAGCTAAGTGAGCTTTTCTGAATTTCCTGCTGGTGGTTCCATAGGTGGAAATGGCAATTTTTCCTAGCATTAGACTTCTTGACATGCTAAAATTTGAATGGTGAGTTTTATATATTTATGTATCATCATAAAGATGATACATAATTCCTAGTATTTGTAACACAATCTCAAATTCTTATTCCCTGTCAAAATTCTCAAGAGACAACATGAACTGGCATTTTCTATCAAGGCCATAAATGTCTATGTCTAGACTCGTCAGTCCTGAATCTCTATTTGAAACTATGCTTGTGGACTTTCAGCTCAGTGCTTCTTTTTTGTCTGGTAATTGATTTGGAAGCAGGTGACCTCCTTTTTTGTGCCTTCTTTCTCAACATTTTCTCTCTAAGCCAGATCTTTTACCTCTGGTAAGTCCAAATCCCTGGAGACCTAAAAAGGTCATTGTTCAGATGGCAACATCTCTTCTGTTGCCTGGAAAACATTTGCTGATTTTCACTGTTGTTTTTCCCTTCTTCCTGTGAGGGAATTAATTTCAAAGGCTTAATTGCCTGCTTATTATCTATTACATTTTAAAATATATGAATATATATATACACATACATATATATTTGCTAAATGCAGAACTTGAAGCAATATTTTTACCCTTGTCATTTTCACTGAGGTCATAAAAGGAAAAGAATCATGTAGTTATCTATGAGAAGTGTCTGCACCATTTTCCTCACAAGTAATTCTATACTTTGTGGTATATTTTGAATGTTTCTGTGGACCTTAAACTACTGTTGAGTAAGTGTTGATTGATTACTACGAGAACAGGGTTTTTGGCAAGAATTAAGTTTAACATTGGCAAGTTGCTTGATAATTATTAGTGTGAAAACCAACACAAATACATACATTATGCAGGGTGCTCAGTCTAAAATCACATTTAAAGTGACGCGTCCCTCTTAGAAGTGATTCTAGAAGACACAGTTATGATATTTAATATGAAAAATAAAATAAGTTTTTGGTACTATTTATTGCTTAAATATACAAAAGTAGTTTAAATTTATTTCAAAATAAGGTAACTAATATGTGTAGGAGATCTTCTTCAGCTACATTTCTTGCTAAAATCTTGCCTATTCCTTTCCTTTCTCTTTGGTGATTCTGCTAAGATAGTTGTTGGAAGAGCTTCCTTTTATTTTTGCCTTTAGTAATTTAATTGCAATTCTGTCTAGAAATTTCAGTGAAACCAACCAATTACAATTTGCTAAGGACTTTTGTTAAGAAAGATTAAATACATTTACAAAGGAGTAGTGGAGGCATTTTCATCTTGAAATGGAAGGAACTTTTTCTTGGTAAAATCCCAAGGAAAATGCCACAAAAATAAAATTAAACAATTTAAATACAAATCCGTATTTAGTGTTGTGCTGGTATCTCCAAAAAACGGGATGTAACACTGGGATCCAGGAGAAATTCTAATCCTGGAATTGCTCTGTAGAAAATGGTATTTGGACATGGAAATTCACTGCTTATTTATTTATGTTAACAGCAGGAGTCTCCAGATCTATTATAGCTGCCTCTCACTTGACAACAGTTCAGTTTTATCCAGCTGGACGTACCTTCTTACATAAGGGCTGCTCCACCTTCCTCTGTCCTCTTCATATGATGCCCTCACCATCATACATCATCCTGACTGTGATGAGGAAATGGGAATCTCTAGAAGTTATTTAATCTCTTTTAGACGTTTTTTTCTTTGGATAAGCAAAAACAATTTTTCAGATGTCTTCTCCACTGGTCAGTGGGTGAGTAACTCAAATTTTGATTTCTAAATGACATCACATTATAATGTCTAATGTCTAATTAATGCCATATTGATGTTATGAATCTTACAAATCATCTCTTAAATCAGAAACGGGGAGAAACTTTCATGCTGCATAGTACAGGTGGAGAATAATATGCTCCTATAAAACAGGATTCTTGGGATTAAGACTCATAGGATATGACAGGTACTTGGTGATTAATACATGTTAACTGGAGTCACAATGCTATAGAACCACCAGGTTACCTTTAAAACAACCCACTATGCATAAAGGGCTCTTAATTATCAGCTTTACCTGGACTTTGCAGATATTCAAACTTTCACCATGAATTAAATTTTAAGGACTTTTCCTTTTTTCCCAATTCCCTTGTGTACTATTTGAAACATATTAGTGCAATAGTTTCTTGGGATATGAAGAAAATGTAGTCTACCTTGACTTCAGTAAGGTTTTTGACACTGTTTCCCACAGCATTCTCCTGAAGAAACGGTCTGCCCAAGGCCTGAATGGGTACATGCTTTGTTGGGTTAAAAGATGGCTGGGCATCAGGGCCCAAAGAATAGTGGTGAATGAAGTTAAATCCAGCTCAAGGTGGTGACAAGTGGTGTCCCCCAGAGCTCAGTACTGGTGCCAGTTCTCTTCAATATCTTTATCATATGGACGAAGTGACCGAGTGCACCCTCAGTAAGTTTGCAGATGACACCAAGTTAGGAGTAAGTGTTGATCTGCCCGAGGGCAGGAAGGCTCTGCAGGATGATCTGGATAGGCTGAGGTCAACTGTATGAAGTTCAACATACATGCCGGGTCCAGCACCTGGGGCACAACAATCTCATGCAACGCTAAAGGCTAGAAAGCTGCCCAGTGGAAAGGGACCTTGGGGCACTGGTCCATAGCTGGCTGAATATGAACCAGTATTCATATGAATATGACTATGGCCAAGAAGGCCAACAGCATCCTGGCTGGTATTAGAAGTAGTTTGGCCAGCAGGACTAGGGAAGTGGTTTTCCCTCTGGACTTGGGTCTGGTGAGGTCCCATATCAAATACTGTATTTAGCTGTGGGCCCCTCACTACAGAAAGGATGTTGAGGTTCTGGAGCATGTCTAAAGAAGGGCAATAAAGCTGACGAGTGATATAGAAAACAAGTCTTATGAGATGTGGCTGAGGGAACTGAGTTTGTTTAGCCTAGATAAAAGGAGGCTCTGGGGAGACCTGATTGTCCAATTACATTATAGGAGGCTATAATCTCTTCTCCCAAGCACTAAGTGATAGTATGAGGGGAATTGGCCTCGAGTTGCACCAGGAAAGGTTTAGGTTGGATATTAGGAGAACTTTCTTTATGGAAAGAGTTGTGTGGCATTGGAAAAGGCTACCCGGGAAGTTTTTGAATCACTCTCTGTGGAGGTCTTCAAGAAACGTGTAGATTTAGAACTTAGTGGCATGGTATAGTGGTGGAATTTAGTACCAGGTTAAAGGTTGGACTATATGATTTTAGAGGTCTTTTCCAACCTGAATGATTCTATGATTCTATGAAAAGAAATATAGATATAGGGGTTTGTTTGTTTGTTTTGCTGTTTTGTGTTTTGTAGTTTAATTTTTTTTTTTGGTGGTCTTTTGTTTCGTTTTTTGTTTGTTTGTTTGTTTGTTTTTGTGTGTGTGTGTGTGTGTGTGACATTTATCTCCATTATGCCTTGCTCAAGCAGTCCTGGATTTGTCAAGGAAAAATCTTGTCTTAACATCTAGAGATTTTCCAAGGCAATCTAGTACAGCATATGGATTATACAGCACTTGGAAAAACCTGATGATAAAACATAAGATCATCTTGACATTGAATGTGATGATTATATGACCAAAGGAAAGATTCTGAATTCATTCATGGAGTGTATATAGAGATTTTTTATTTTGAAAATTCATTAGGTACTCACCTGCACATCCCCACCTGTACATGAGGATTTTGATTTTTATTTTCACCTTCATTTAGATTAGACATGAGGTAATGTTCTCTTTGGAAATTCCTGTGTTCTCTTTAGAAACTGATGGTACTGATTTAACCATCTTTAAAAAAAGATGGACAAACTGCAGAAAAGTGCATCAGCTAGCAATGTTGCTGTTAAAAATAAATGAATAGCATTATTCAATTTTCCAAATAAATTGAGTAGCTGAAGTATTCCCATTAGGACCTGGGGTTCAAAAATAATTAAAGTTATGGAACCCTGGTTTTCATGGAGAGGAATTCTAAGCAGTTTTGTTGGTTATGGATTGCCATGTAACTGACCTGGGAAAGTTGAACAGGCAAATAGTGAAGGATATGTACAAAAATATAGCTATTTATATAAGCATATCACACATTTAGATATTGCTGTACAGATAAAACTTATGCACATGTATAGTTCAAAATCTTAAATTATTTGTAGTAGAAATAATGTTTCTGTGGATGGATTGAAACACAAGACAATGAGGCCAAAATATTTTATTATTTTATTTTATTTTATTTTATTTTATTTTATTTTATTTTATTTTATTTTATTTTATTTTATTTTATTTTATTTTATTTTATTTTATTTTATTTTATTTTATTTTATTAAGTATACCTATTTGCTTAGATTCTTATGGTTTTCCTTTGGATTTCCAAAGTCTACCACGAGGTACTGCCTTCAAAATGTAGCTTAGTAGGGTATTCACGTGCTATGATATTATGTATTGCATACATTTTCTAGCTGTTCACCAAGTACACAGTTCTGACACACCATAAATATATACGAAAGGATGGTAGAATTGTTATAGTAAGAACATATATTAATACTTGCACAAGTCCCAGACTTCAGCATGTTTTAATTTTCAGAGCTTCCTTAAGTTGCCTTACATTGTTTAAACATGTACTTCAAAAGAGCGGATAATTTGACCTGCATTCAATATAAGGACATTGCTGATATGAGAAAAAAAAAAAATGTAGACATGACATGTGAAAGCAATGTTCAGATCCAGACTGGTAACATCAACCAGCTTCCAGGCTTGTATTTATAATTAAATCTGAGAGCCACTTCATAGTCAGATGACAAAGTGCTGAAATGTGGAGAGCTGCAAAAAAAATAATAATTCTTATGTAAGTGGAAATTGCAATACCCTGTATATTTGTCCAAACTAATTACAGAAAATAGTGTTAGCTTAGAGATGTGTTCAGCTTTTGTGATCAATGTCCCCAAATCTGAAATCCTTTTGACTGAGAATATTTTGTCATCAGTGTTAAGAATTCTTACAGATACATATGTTGACCACTATATAACAAAAGCAGTGGATCAGCTTAGTGTGGTTAGAAATTCTGTAAGCAGAACGGACAAAGGCCCAATTCTCTTTTGGCTCTATAGAGACACTCTTTTGACTTGATAGATTTGTTTCCATATAATTGGGGGCAGGACTGAGGCAGAAGGGCATACTGGGAAATTCATTCTCCTACCTTCTTAAATAAGGAACTGATTCTGACATAATGTGATTCTCACATAATAGATGATTGTCACATATGTTGCAAAACCCACTGTTGTGCCCTCCTCTACATAAGGCTAGAACTGAGCCCAGTCTTTCTATTTTAAGCACTGAAATACAGAGCCTAATTAGTGATGTACTTATGTATTATTCCTACACCAGAGAAATAACTCTTCCAGAAGGCTTCCACTTGTGTAACATATGTTTATTTAGCCTTTCATATTGATATTATCTAACTATTGCTTTTATGGTTCAGGCCATGGATTATTAATTGAAACAGTAAAATAAGCAATCATCTCTGGTTGCCATAGCAAAGCTACCCAAAATATAGTTGCTGAGGAAACCATACAGAGAATATACACAATATATAACCTAATAATATTGACATACAGCTTTAAGACTATGGTAGTACAAAATATAATTGCACTCTTTCTGGGAGATTAAATATTGAATCTGATACATGCTTATTCTTATTCTTTTTTTTTTTTTTTTTTTTTTTTTTCCGAAATCTTCCTCTTGCATGTAAAGATATAACTTTATCAGATATGTTATCTCTCATAATCTCTAGATTAATCTAATCATTTTAAAAATAATTAAAAAAAATTCCGCTTCATCAGACTTTGGAAAAAGGTTCAGATCATAAGTGGATGAAAAGGGAACAAACATTATCATGATGAATGCTGCTTTTTTATCCAAACAGAGAGCTACAACAGTGCAAAATATACTGAATACATTATATATATACATATACATATATAAAATATTTCTTATAGCATTGTGGTTACTTTATTTACAAGCATAGGAAAAATGCTAAAATGACCACTCACTTCCAAAATGGGATCTATAACATATACTGTACCTTTCCTGACAGATTTCAGAACCTCCCTATGCAACTTTTTCAAGGGCTTTGTTCCTCCACTGTTAGTATGGTTTTTGCAGTGTCTACTATGAATATTCACTGGTGCAGCCTAAGCCATTTACTTCTTGTCCTATTCATCATAGGCAGAGAACAGGGTATTTAATCCCTTTCTGCGTTCCATCCCTCAACTTACGTGAGGACTTACCATGTTTCCAAATCAGTTATGTCTCCTTTGATAAAATAACCACAATTTTCCATTTTTTCTGAATAGATTGCTACTACTTTCTTGACATTCTGTGCCCAGAACCGGATCCCATTTTCCATCTGAAACCAAATCCATGCTACACAGAGCAAGGGATCTATTTCACATCTCCACATATTCCTAATTATATATCCTAGCATGTCTAGCTGTCTTTTTCTTGGGAGTAGGACTTTGTTCACTCATCACTCATGTTCAGCTTGTGATCCACAGTAATCCGAAAGATCCATTTCTGAAGAACTGCTACTGAAATCAGATGTATTTCCTTCACTTGTGCAATTATTGCTAAGAATAGAAATCTGTTTTTTTTGTTTTGTTTGTTTTTTTTCACAGTGAATTGTTTCCTGTTCTGTATCTGTAGACAATTTCTTGTTTGTTAATATGTCAGCTCTAATGATGCCAGCCAAGATACTTGTAGCCCTGTTTTTATTTGCCTTATGCAAATGTAATAATAATTATAATGAGAAGAAAACAACAACAACAACAACAACAAAACATAAGAAGCCTTCCTATTTGATTTTCAGACACTTAATGAAAATATTTTTTGCCACTAAAGCCAGGACCCACTAGAGTGGAACTTCAAGACCTCCTTCTGTTTTTGACAGCTATCTACTAGCAGCTGCTGTCTAGACTCCAGTTGTCCAACCAGTTTTGCATCATGCAATAGGACATGCAGCAATGTTTCCCTAACTTGCCTATGAGAAGTCTGTCCTGCTGGGTTGCTTTCCCTAGACATTCAGCCAGCTGAGACTTCCCTAAAGGTCCCTTACTTAATTCTACCTCGTGCAGACAAAAAACTCCCTTGGCCTGTTCTTCCTTTTCTGTAATGAAATGTTCTTCATTGACTGTACTCCTTGTCTTCAGGTGTTTTTTTGTTTGTTTGTTTGTTTTTTTGTATGTTTGTTTTTGTTTGTTTGTTTGTTTGTTTTTCTTTTAACCTTAACTAAACCATGCTTCAGTTGGTTTTGCTTTCTCTATACTCTTGGTCTCTAAGCTACTGTCTAGGTGCTGAGTGTACAGGCCAACATATCTTTGCCTACTCTGTGAAAAAGTTATATACTTTACTATTGACAAGTGAATCATGTGATTTTCTCCACAAAATATATGCTATGAGTGTGTAGTCACTTCCTTGATCATGTAGCAAGATTTCCAGCTCTTCTTATTTGTCTTCATGCTTCTTGTGATGATATGTAGACATTTAGAATATTTACTTGATCAACTCATCTTCCTTTCTCTCCTATGCCCCAATATTTTTTCCTTCTGTTTCTAGACCTTTCCCAAGGCTGATGTTGTTGTTCTTGTCTTTTGTGACAACCTCTTCACAACAGATTTCCATGTGACATGAGGAAAATTTTGCTTTTGCCCAGCATCTGAGGGAAAATGACCATGGAAGGAGTCACATCTCTCCTGACAACACCGTCTGAATGAGTGTGTACCTATCCCCACCCACCCACCTAACCCCTCACCCTTTCCCCAGGACGTTTCAAATATTCTTGACTTGGGTTAAGCCAAGGCTGGTCAGGAGGGGGCTGCTGTGTGAGATGGGTTGGGCTGGGCTTGTGGTCAAGGTAGCCCAGTACCCTGTGAGGCCATAGCCATGAGGCAGGTCTGAGACCTTGCTGGGAAGCCCAGGAGGCAATTCAGGGTCAAGATCAGTGCACATAATCAGTGCACAAGGCCAGGCACAGGCAGAGTGACAAGGTACCTCCAGCAGGTGTTGAGGGCAGAGCCTGAGCTCAGTGCAGGTCCCATCACCAGGGAAGCCCCACAGGAGGCTTCTCATGTCCTTTTCTTGCAACTTTGCTGTTTTCTGTGAAGTTGGATTCCAGGTTACACACCTGCACCAGATCAGGGCAGACGTTGAGCACGAACCCTAAACCCCCAGAGGAAGAATACAGAGGAGGTCAGGTCCATGATAGCCTGTTGGTTCTCCCAGGTCTTGATGGGTTATTTATGATGGTATCCTTAGTTTTTCTTGTGGATGAGTAATAAGGGAACACAAAAGCCTTGGACATCTTTTAGATACATCCTGAAATCAACCTCCTGAAGGTGACACGGTTCTCAGTCTCCAGGTGATGTCAGAGTGGTGTACTGGTCAATGTCATGGAAGGCACATGTTTTAACACAATGAATTCAGGCAGAAAACCAGTCAACCACGGACTCATCAATAATTTTAGCCAGAAACTTCAATAAGGGTTTTTAGGAGGCTGAGCTTAGGAGGTTGTATAGATTTATTGCCTTAATGCTCCCTAAGCATAGCCTGAGTAGTCTGGAATGGTTTTGAACTGTGTCAGTGAGTGATGGATTAAAGATTCCCCAGGTACCACATACAAAGCGACACCGCTGACCTGAATGGTTCCTTGAAAGCTATTCTGGTTTATTGTGTCAGTGATCCACAGATAATAGGTCTCTGGGGGATTTTTGAACCAGGTTTTTCAATTCATGAGGCAGTAAGGATGCTCTGAATTGCCAAGTCTAGGCAAACTTTGGCACATCTCGAAGCATATTCGAAGGGCTTAAAGCAATGTCTCACAGACTTTTATTGAGCTTGTAACAGATTTAAAAGAGGAACAGTCAGGAAATGCAATGATTCTGGACTGGGGGAAGGCATGAGTGGGAGTGAAATCATGCAATGCTCAGCCAGATTCTTAACCGTAGAAACAATTTTCAGACACAGAGGTAAAGAAAATGGTTTCACATATTTTCAAGCTTTGCAATAGCTGCATAATATTGTGTCAAAGTTTCTGAATCGCTGTAGACTCATGGAAGAATCTATTTACATTCTCCTGCTAGAGTGAGAAGTAATCACACAGTAATTTCATAAGCAAACTTAAAAATATTAACAGTTCTAATTTTTGAATGATAGCATATTGATAGTTTTGTTTCATGTAATTAAAAAAAAGCAGAAGGAAAATTTAAAAGTTAATTGCCACAGTTTCATGTAATGATGTTATGGAAGTAGGAAACTTATTCTTGGAACCTAAATAAAATCTGTCAGTGATGGAACTTGTTACCGGAAAATGCATCTCAGATAAGACATTTCTGCTTATTCAATCTGGTTAGCATGCTCTCACAAAACATCACATTATCACTTGGTCATTTCTTGTTTCATGTTTGCAATGTCTGACATTTAATTATTACATTTTAAAAAGTTACTAAAGAAACAATAAGAAATGCATATATTACCTATCCTGTTCTCATTATTTTTTACGATAACTCTTTTATGAGTAAACCATGGAATTAGAAAGATTTTGCCTTTTAGAAAATGTCTAATCAAGATGTGAACTTCAATGGATCATTAAATGTTTTTGCCAAACTCTGTATTTTCAGAAACATAAATTGCAATTGAGAGGTCTAGTTCCATTTTTCCAACTTGTGGATGAGTGATTAATTAATACTGTCCATGAATGGTTATTGTTCATAAACTTTTGTTATTCATGTCCGGACTCTTGTGTATTCAACTGAAGCAAGACTGGTTAAGAATGTGGTTTGAGCTCATTAGTCTTAGACGCATGGAGTGTCTTTGCAAACAAATTTCCTATTTTTGAGTCATGCTTGTTGTATCCTTATGAATCCCAATGTGCTGCTTAGGCTTTACTGACATAGCTTTAGGATACCCCTTCAATGTTTTAAGAAAAAACATAGCAACTGTTGTGCCTCTAAACAACAAATGACAATTCAGCAGTGTACTCTTGTATCTTGTGATACATACCAACTATGAGAAAACAGGATTGTTATCTTCTGTCGAGCCAATGATGTGAATGACAAGTGTCACTCTTCCTTAGTATCTAAAGAGGCACAGCCATAACTGGTGCATGGTACTTGTGTCTGGTCACATGAGACATTTAGTTAACAGGTGGCCTGCATATACTAAAACAGATGTGTGGGAAAGGTTGCATTGAAATGCATGCTGCATAGCTCTTTTCCTAATCTTTTCCCATTGCATGAACACTTTCTGTTCTATTAAATTCTGTATTAAATGAGCATTGTGTCCTATAAGAATTACAGCAAGAGGAAATTATTCTCACTTATCACATTACAGAAATGCAAAGCTTCAAACAATAATGTCAAATTATTTTTCATGATAAGTTTCTTCATGTGAGGCTGCACTTACTGTTTTGCATTCATAGTTTTAAAGTTGTGCCTCCATTACATTACAAGATGCAGGTGGCCTAATTAAAACCAAGGCTTATTAACAGTTGAGTGGGAAGATCAAATCATAATGAAAGAAATATTATGAATAATATATAGTCATTTATATGCAGCAGAAGCTAAAATAGGTAGGCAAATGTTGAATTAGTAATCCCAAATTTATGGAGAGCACATTCCTGCTCTCCCATTTTGAACCTTCAAAGGACCCAGCCTGTCACGGCTATTCATGTCTGTTATACTCTCTTTGCCTTTTTATTTCACCTGTAGCTGTTATACTTCAGTTTCTTTAGTGTATCCATACATAGATAAATTTATAGGATTTAAAATAACTTGTGATAACATACATCCAAAACACTTAAATGTTTCTGGAGGCTGTGCACCTGTCCCAGGATGGATTGCTAAGAAATAACATGATTTGGCAAAAGTAGAGCACTTACAAAGAGTGACCTTAGGCAAAACACAAAGCTAGCATATGCCACATGCACCTGTCAGTTGTGATGGTGACTGACATAGACCAAGAAAAAAATACATATCAAAATGGAAACTGAAATATACGCTTCAATGATGAAAACCCAAACTGTGCATAAGTTGTTTGGTGGTGTGCCACACAGCGTGCATATGTGTTGGAAACATATCTGTCTCATCATATCCTGAAAAGGGTTGAAAGCAGATGAGAGGCATCCTCATTATGTGGCATGTTACATCCTGTATCAGTGTTTCAGTGTGATGCCATTTATATTAGAGTCTGTAGCAGTGACAGGACATGTAAATACAAAATGCCTTTAATAAGCTTCTCTTTTCTTCTTAAAAAAAGTAAAAATAATAATAATAAAAAACACCACACACCAAAACCATAAGAGATGGGGAAAATTACTTAAAATGTGCAGAATGGGCAGACTGAATTGTATCAAGAAAATTGTGATCAGTTGCTAATCAGTGCAGTGTTTTAATGCTGCGATATATTTTGTTCTGAGCTATTTTCCATAGTTTTGCCCCTCTTCAAGATTTGTTGGATACAGTCCTGCAAGGATATGTTTTGGAAACAACTTATGTAACTGGTCCACATGTAACTATAGTCATTGCTGACAACATCTGTAAGCACAGGCATGTATGATTTCAGGATAAAATAAGCTGATATGTATGTCAGAAAACACTATGTACCACAAAGTAATCTACAGCTTTTCACTTTCTTTTTATATTATTGGCCAAAATATGCAGGTGTTAGCTTTTTAAATCGAATCAGAATTCATGCCACAAGCCATTATGCATTCCATTTGTGTTAGACTTAATCTGAAGGGATTTGGGGTGGGGGACAGGCAGAGCAAAACAGCTTTAAGCCTATTGGGAACTGCTTGTTCCCAGACATTATTTACAGTCATACTGTTCTTTGAAGAGCTTTTCCTAAGGACCACAATGATTGGAAACAATGCAAACAGGGTCCATATATGAAGGTTTAAAAGGACATCATAAAGATGAAAATCATATTTAAAATACTTTCTCTGTGCAACGACCAACACCGTGTGGTGATTAGCAATATCTTTTGACATTGTCACAATGAATTTTTGCAAACCAAATTCACTTTTATGCATACTTCATATTTCCTTCAGCACAGACAGTGAAACCAGCATTTTTTTATTATTATTATTTTTTTTTTCAGTTAGTTTAATGTTCTTATGCCTGATTACAATGCTGACATGTTTGTTGCTAGCACCCCGGAGCAAGATTGTGTCTTTAGGCACAGCCCTGAGCAAGATGAGCAGCACAGTCTGAAGTACCACAAAGGCAGCCCTTGGAGGCATTGTGCCTCAAGGACTCTCCTCCTCTGTTCATGTTTGGTGAGGGGGGAAGACAAAGCAGGAGGCAGGAAGAAAATTTACAGCATACCTTCAAAAATAATAGCTTACTGCCTTTCTCACAGTAGCCAGCTGTTCTGACTACAGAATAACTGGGTGAAGATGGAGCACTTTTGGACAGTATTCTTTTCTACATGCATTTCGTTTCACCTTTCCAAGGTTGTTTATTAGCCCAGACCTGCTTTTAGGATCCCAGGGGACTTACTCTCCTTTTTGCCAATGAAATGGAAGGAACAGGCTACATCACAACACAGTGAGTGTTTGATGTGGGATATAGGCATTTTGGCTTCAACTCCCAATTCTAAACCCTATGTAGTCATCATATAAATGACTTAATGAGTGTTAAGGAAATCCTAAAACTTTCTCTATGGTCTCTTTTAATTTCTCTAAGGTCTTACCAGCCCCCCAAAAAGTGGAGATCTGTAAATCTGATTGGAGGAGAAAGTTGGAGCAATTAGTAAAAGTGCAAACTAGAAAATACCTCTAGCTGTCTTTGGGACAGATAGAGATATTTTGCCATTGCATTAGCATATGGAAGTAGGTTGGATCCTCCTGAGTCTAAACTCCACTTTACAAATACTGTGACGGTTTGCAGGACCATAAAAGCGAATTCACATTTCACTTGTCTGACATTTGCCATGTCACTGTAGAAAAGACTTTGATCTGCATTTTGACAAGAATTGTGGAAGGGTCTCACGCTGGTACACATACATGGTACACATTCCTGGAGAAACGAAGGTTGGGTTTCTAACTTCTAACCAGCTTCCAAAGAGGAGAATTTTCCTCTCTTCTGCTGTCAGGGATTTTTAGGATACAGTTGCGCAGCCCAAAGCATGCCTCATGGAGCCATCTGCGCTAGTCAGGATAGCAGCAGTGTGTAGCTATGCCACCCTGGTTCTATTCCAGAGCAGATATATCCTGTTATTAATGAGCATTAAGTAGCCCATGCACAATACTGTAAAAATTAATGTTTAATCATGTCTCCTGCATGTGAGCTAACTTGGCTGTCTCTTCATAGCACCAAGTCCTGCCATATAGATATTTCCAAAGGAAATTAAGGACCAGCCTGAGGGAGCCCTGGCAGAGTGAGGCTCTCAGATGCCCAACTCCCTACTGGTCTCACAAATGGAAGAACTTTCCTTCTACTAATATTTGCAGACAACATTTAATAGAAAAGAAGTGTCAGTAAAAATACAAAGTGTTCTTATTTGTAATTTTGCTTTCCCATTTCAGAAGCAAGAAAGATTCTTTTTTAGATGAGGCATGTTGAGTTGTCTAAGGGGCACGGATAGCTCCTTGGCTCAAATGTGGAGGAGGAAGCAATATGATGACAGTTACATATTTTAATAGATTCCCAAGGAAGCTTTACTGGTAAGGTTATTATTTACTCACCCTAGCATAAAAGACTGTTACATTCAGTTTAAAGTAACTTTCAAATTTGCTCTTTCAACGTGGTTTGAATGTATGGTTCAGGTCTTTTTTAAGAAAACGATTCTGCTAAGCTGACATAATGCATATATAACAGCCGTAGAAAATATATAAAAAAAAAATAAAATTAATTCCTTGCTCAGAGAGAGGATCTTATGCCAGGAATCAAATGGAGAAGACGGCTGCCTCTTTCATCTTTTAATAACTGAAGTGTGGCCTCTGGAGACTGAAGGTCACTGTAATGCTTCATAATGTGATATGCAGTGCCAGCATATAATGCTCCAGCCTGATCTCAGGTGCAGATGGCAGAAGTCACAGGTACAAATACACAAACTTACAATTTCATGCTGTTTAGATCAAGACAAAATGCTGTGTGATGGCACCTGTAGTCTCTGAAGTCTTTGCAGACTTTCCCTCTGCATTACAGATGAAAAGACTCATAGCTCACCAGACTGTTAATCTGCTTTCCTTTTTTTTTTTGTGATCTTACTGTCAATCATTTTCCCCACCAAAAATGTATTTTGAAGTCATTGGCCAATTTCTCCAAAATTCGACTTGGGTAAATTCTCAAAGACATTAAGCTCTTAAAAATGTCATAACAAGCAGTGGCTGAGTAGAGGAAATATGTCAGAATAAAATACCCATGTAAATGTCTGCACTGGCTGATACATGACCTGAATGGTTATTTGGTGGGTTTGAGCTGTTAAATGGCCTGGGACCCTGTGCAGAGGGCTGCTTGGATGCAGCACAGGATATCTGGCCAAGAGGTTAACACCTGTTTCTGGAGTCGGAAAGGGATCTGGAGACTGGAGGAGACATCTGTTGGCATCCCTGCCTATGGAGGGGGATGTTGAAGGTAAATCATCTTTAGGGTCCCTTCCAACCATTGTATAATTCTATGAGCAGATGTGGGGCAAGGGAACAGAAGAGGTTATGAGTACAGTGCCTGGGCACTAGGGAAAACCCAAAGGTGTTACAGGGCCAGCATGATGTGGGGAAAACAGAATTTTGTGGTAGGTGGGACTGTGGGTGTACAGCAAACCATGATTAAAGCAGGGGAACTTGTGCAGCATGTGTGAAACTACTTCTACTACATACAGAATCATTTTTAACAGCTAAATATAGGAATTACAATTTGGAGATTGCCGCTAACTTTTTGAATTGTTTTGACTAAATCTATTTTGAGACCACATTCCTAAAGGTAGACAGTGTAACTATCATTCATTTTAAATATCTGGTGTGTTAACCTTCTCTGGTTGACAGATAGCCACCCAGATGCTCTCTCACTTCCCCTCCTCAACAGGACAGCAGGAGAAAATAAGATGGAAAAGCTTGTGGGTCAGTTTAAAAACAGGGAGATCACTTACCCGTTACCATCTCAGGCAGAACTGACTTGAATTGGGGAAGATTAACTTAATTTATTGTTGATTAAATATAGAACAGGATGTTGAGGAAAAAAGAAAAAAAAAAAAAGACAAAAACTAAAACACCTTTCCGCTATCCTCCGTCTTCCCAGGCTCAATGACACTTCTTCATTCCTGATCCTTTTACCTCCTTCCCCTGCTGAGTGGTGCAGCAGGAATGGAGAGTGGGTATTGTGCTTAGTCCACAACACTTCATCTCTGCAGCTCCTTCCTCCTCACACTTTTTCCCTGCTGCAGTGTAAGGGTCTCTGTAGGGGTCTCACAGACTGCAGTTCTTCAAGAACTGCTCCAGTAGGTGTCTGTACCATGAGGTTCATCTGTCAGGAGTGGACTGCTCCAGCATGGGCCCCACATAGGCTGCAGTTCCTGCCAGACAACCTGCTCCACCATGGGCTCCTTTCCAAGGGCCTCAGTTCTGGTCAGGGTTCTGCTCCTCTATGGAGGACAGCAGCCTCCTCCAGGCCACAGCCACCTCCTCCACCAGGGGCTCGTCCATGGGCTGCAGCGTGGAGATCTGCTCCATGTGAGACCCATGGGCTGCAGGGGGACAGCCTGCTCCACCAGGGGCCTCTCCACAGGCCACAGGGGAACTGCTGCTGTATGCCTGGAGCACCTCCTGCCCTCCTGCTGCACTGACCTCAGGGGCTGCAAGGCTGGTTCCCTCACATGTTCTCACTCTTCGCTCCCAGCGTTGTTTTAAATTTATTTTCCCTCCTTTCTTAAATCTGATCTCCCAGAGGCCCAACCAGCGTCGCTCACTGGCTCAGCTCTGGCCAGCAGCAGATCCCTTTTGGAGCCATCTGGAGCTGGCTCTGATCTGACCTGGGGCAGCTGCTGGGCTCTGCTCACAGAGGCCACCCCTGCTGCTTCCCGCTGCCAACACCTCATCACTGGCACCTGGTACAATATATTAAGCAGTTTGAGTATTAAATACACTTGAGGATTAGAGCTTAACATCAAGCTCCGTTAAAACATGGATTCTTAATCGGTCCAAAGAAGAGCAATATCACATAGAATTAAAGTAAGTGCTTTTGCTAGCAACTGTCAGGCAAAAATTCAGGATGTTCACAGTTGCTAGACCACCAAATGCACAGACTTAGTGGGTTATGTTTAGATTCTTAAAATTTTGGAACATTATGTCACTGTAGGGACAACTGGGCCTTCCATAGGTCTTGTCACTGCCATATATGCTATGTGCATACTGCTGCAGAAAGAAAGCAGAATCCTGTTCTTAATCCCGTTTGACAATAGCTACACTGTTCACAAAATGGAGGTGATGTTACCTCCTTACCTCATTAATGTTGTAAGGTTCTCACACTTACATGGGAAAGGGAAAGGTTTCACCAGTATAATACACATGGTGTTACTTTTAGCTGATGTCCTATCTATGCTATCTCCACTTCCAAACTGTGATATAGATGAAACATGTCTCTTCACTCCAAACACTTTCTGTCAGAGTCCTTAATACATACACTCTTATAGACCATGTCAACATATATGTGAACTTTTTTTTTTAAATGAATAATAATAATAATAATAATAATAATAATAATAATAATAATAATAATAATAATAATAGATTCCTTGCAATTCCAGCAGCATTCATTTCAGATCTGCCTCAGCTTTTTTACAGGTCTGCAGATTTGAAACAAAAATCTGTCCTCCCATGTGTATCCTTCAGCCAGACTGCTGTTGTCTAGGCCTGATTTTTTGAGTATTTCAAAGTGGGGCCTGAGCAAAGATCTCACTAGTGATGCCAGCATTCAGTCAAAGTCTGTCACACCAGGATAAGACAATCTGATCAAGTCATCATGAGGACATAGCAAAGAGCAAGACAAAGGCACACAGCAAGTGAACTGAATGCTTTCCATGCCACAGAAACAGAGGATATTTTAGAGAAATCACTCTTCTGCTCTGTTAAATACGAAAATAGAAAATATATATCAATCTAGTTACTGGCTTATGCTGTAATATCACTACAGGATCTGAGCATTGTCATATGTCAGAGGAAATGTATTGTCACTGTAGAAGTGACAGCATAGTAATTTCCTGAAAATAAAGAGGTTTTTTCTTTTTTTAGCGTAGGCTCAAGGAAAGATTCATTTAACTATTCAAACTGTATATATATAGAGAGAGAACATGTGCATTTGAGAGAGAGAGACAGAGAGATAGAGAGAGAGAGAATTACAAACCAGGGCTTTTATTTTTTTCCTTTAAACAAAACAGTGAAATTATTTAATCTCAGGCAGTTACACCATTCAAGTAAAAGAAGACTGGAGAAAATACAGAGCCTCCCCCCAAAATAAATAAATAAATAAATAAATAAAAATAAAGTAAAATAAAATAAAATAATAAAATAAAATAAAATAAAATAAAATAAAATAAAATAAAATAAAATAAAATAAAATAAAATAGGTTTACAAATTGTGACATGCACACACCAAAGGACATTTTTACCATAGACATTTAATTGAAATGTGGTCTGACTAGGTATGGCTTCTGGCACCTCATCCCTCCCAAGATGAGTATGCATCTCTGTTAAATCCTGTGGCATATTGGCAGTCCCACGCTAATATCTTGGACTGTCTAAGGTATCTCTTACAACACTAGATACCTTTCTTTAAGCAGTTAAGCAGTCCCCAGAGACAGGTTATATAGGCTGCACTGACTCTAGGTAACTCTCTGCAGGCCATAATTCAACTTCAGGCAGGCACATATATATGTGGATATCTAAATTCAGAAGTCAATCTCAGAATGACTCCTCTTAAATGAAAGGCTGCATTCAGCTGCTTAACAATAGCTATGTATGTCCATTCAAGATACGTCTTCATTTTCAAGTCATCTGTAGAAGCCTTGCACCTCAGACAGCCATTGAACTCTTCTGGAATGACAATAAGTGAGGTGCCACATTTCTTTTAAGAAAAAGGAAAAAGGTGACTACCTAACTCTACAACCAACCTGCTGCTGAGGGTGCTTCATGTGCTGTGCAAAACTGTAAACAGTTTGAAGCTGAAGGCTTTAAAGATGAAGGCTTTAATGAAATAGTGATGTTTAAGTCTTAAAAGACAGATAGATTGGAACCATATTCTGACAGTTGTACAGCACTGTCTCCACAAGATGCTTTGCACATCCCACATGATGTAAATCAAGGAAATGCGATGAGCTCTGTCATTTGAGTGCATGGAATGGTTTAAGGGATGAGAAAGATTACACTGAAAAAAGGACAAGTGTTGCTGCACATAATGAAAATGTCCATGTGTTCGGTGATGGAAGAACCAGAGAAGCTGTGGAACAGAGGGAGGAGCCAGGGCTGCTGTGGAGACAGAGATGCTGTCCTGCTGTTGGTCCTGCCACTGCTTAGGCATTCACTTTTTTTCTGTTTAATAATCTGACTAATAAACTTGGCTTACTTTTCTGTTCTTGTTGTACAGAAAGTTATCAACAAGGATGGCTCTCCCATCCCTGAATCTGCCTATGCTTTGTCTGCAAAGCCTAGGTAAGCCTTCAATTATTTTTTGCCTTTGGATAGAAGTCTTTGAAAACAAAATTTCAATATGAGTGTCAAAAAGCTCTGCTGTGTATGAGGTGTGTTGTTTATGCACCACTGTGGTAGAAGAGATCAGCATATATTTCACACTCTTTCTTTTCAAAGATGAGTATGTTACAGGACTCATATAATTGAAGAAGTTTTTTAGTCCTTAAACTGAATATTGTAGCTAAAAGCTACTAGTGTTTAAAACTAAGCATGCAAATAATTTCTAAGAAGGAGAAAAGGCAAGCTCCACAGAACTTTCTTTAAGGCAACTGTTTGCAGCTTATAAAAACAGTTACTACTTATATCAGACATAGCACTGCAGAAAGCTAAATCCTTTACCAGCTAAATGGAGTTGGCAGTGGCAGACATAAAGCAGTAAGTCAAGGGTTTGCAAACATTGTTCACATCATGTAAAAAATGTGTCTAAATGCAAAGACTAAGAAAATTTATGAAGTTTCAAAATATGAAAAGCAAACTCATCTTAATATTGTGAACGTGTGCAAAAAAACTATACATTTCACTAGAAATTCTGTAGAAAACACAGAGTAGAAAGGCCAGACATTTTGTGAAGGCGTATTGTAGCTCTTGGTCTAACCAACAAACAAGTGAAATTGCTTTGTCACATGCTAATATTCTGAATATGGATAGAAGCTGTCTGAAAGACCTTGCAGATGCATTCTATATTGTTAGTGTTTTTTTCTACATCGATAAACCAGCCTCAGGCTACTGAATTAATGCTAGATACTGAATCTGCATTTTCTATACTATCCCAATTTACTTAAAGTGCTTTAGATGTTTCCTGCTTTCTGAGCCAAGGACACATCTGTGTGAGGAACTGAAACCCTTGGTTTGGCTGTCTGGAGGTTTGGATCTTAGTTTGGATCTTAGTTTGGATTTCAGGACTGGGCATAACCATATTTCCATCCTGGGCAGAGGCTCCCGGTTTGCACCAGATTCAGAAGTTGGTCACTGAATGTCTTCAGCTTCTCCACTGAGGGTTCCAGTATCTGCTGGTGGAAAAAAACAAGCAAACAAACAAACAAACAAACAAAAAACAGCACAAATTAATATTCTTTGCTTTGCAAAAGGGGTTGTCCATTAAAATAAAGGCCAATCACATATGATATCTGAATGACAAACTCTACCACTTACTGTTGTTCGGTAGAAGTGTTTTACTGTGAGAGGTTAAAGCAGGCCAGGATAGATCAGTGAAGAAATATAAGATCTACTATTACTTTATGACAACTTTCCTCCAAAGCAGATGAGGAAAAGAACTAAGAATATTTATCTAGTTTTGTGGCTCTAGGCCTAGGGTGACTGAGAATCACTTACATGTATAAAATAAATTTTTCTAGAGCTTTTTGGAACAAATTTGTTCATTTCCACTTTTAAGGCTAGAGTGTGAACCATCACATTATCAGTATAGCAGACAATTGATGGCTTTTGTTACACCAAGCTGCTTGATTTTATTATTTTATTTGTGCTGCAGAGATTTGTTTTAATACTCCACACATTTAAAAAAAAAAAAAGTCAGAAGTTTGGTTTGGTTCCAGTTTTATCTTGGTGTATGATTTTAAAAAGTGTACTGTAACACACAAAACACTGACTGATAAGCTATTCTACAATAGTCAATAATCCTTTGTAATTTTGTTCAGTGTCTTCCAGGTGATTCTTGTCTTTTCTTTTTTCTTTTTTTCCCAACTTGTAATGCTTACATACTAGATGGAAATCTTACCCAGTTAATATAATGCTGTTACAAATATGTAACTATTTTTCTAAAAAAAAATATTTTATCACAGGATACAGAGTTGATTCAGAATTATGGTTCAATTTTTATCTCTCTAGATCACTGATATGTAAAATTTCAGGCTTGTTCTGGACTGTTGTGGAATCTCTACTAAAGGAGTAAAACTTAGTTGATAAACAGGTTTACATTACTTATTTTGGTGGCAGTCATGGTTGACACTAATTAATCCAGTGTTGTAAGAATCATTTTAATTAATTGAAAAATTAAGTGAAGAGGACACAGGACAAAAAATTGCTCAGAATAAATAGACAGAAAAATAGACAATTTACCTGGAGTCTTATACAGACTATATATAGATCATAATATTTTGATAACACTGCTAACAAAACATAGTAGAGAAATAGTGATGAGAAGTGCCAAATGATGTTTTAGTTTGCAGTCCCTTACTGACAACATGAAATCACAGACAGTCATAATAGCTGAGGTTGGAGGGGAGCTCTGGAGATTGCCAAGGTGGGGTTGTCGTGGTTCCGCTCGAGTGGGCAGCCGAGCTCCACCACAGCCGCTCTCTCACTCCCCCTCCTCAAAGAGGAATGGGGAGAAAATATGTGAAAAGGGCTCAAGGATTGAGATAAGGACGAGAAAATCACGCAATAATTATTGTAACGGGCAAAACAGACTCGGCATAAGGAGATAGTAAGATTTATTGCCTACAACTAACAAGCGAGAGAAGTGAGAAAACAAAGGAAAAAAAAACCAAAAGCACCTTCCCCCCATCCACCCTCTTCCATCTCCTCCCCCCGAGCGGTGCAGGGGAACGGGGGAATGGGGGTTATGGTCAGTCTACAGCACTTCTTCTCTGCCGCTCCTTCTCGATCACTCTCGTCCCCTGTGCTGTGGGGTCCCACCCACGGGATGCAGTCCTTGATGAACTGATCCGGCGTGGGCTTCCCACAGGCAGCAGCTCTTTCAGAACTGCTCCAGATATGGGTCTGTACCACGGGGTCCATCCCTCAGGAGAAAACTGCTCCAACCTGGCTCCCCTACGGGCAGCAGCTCCTGCCGGGTCACCTGCTCCTGCGTGGGCTCCTCTCCACGGGCTACAGGTCCGGCCCGGAATCTGCTCCGGCAGGGGTCTTCCACAGGCGGCAGCCTCCGTCAGTGCAGGGCCACCTGCTCCACCGTGGTCTCCTCCACGGGCTGCAGCGTGGAACCCTGCTCCACCGTGGTACTCCATGGGCTGCAGGGGGACATCCTGCTTCACCATGGTCCTCACCACAGGCCGCAGGGGACTTCTGCTCCGGCGCCTGGAGCACCTCTCCCCCTCCCTCTACACTGACCTTGGTGCAAGGCTGTTCTCTCACTCCCTTGAGTCTCCCGGCTGCTGTGTGGCGCAGCGTTTTTTCCCTGTCTTAAATATGCTCTCACAGAGGCGCAAAACAACATCGCTTATTGGCTCGGATCTGGAAAACAATGGGGCCCTTCCCAAACATGGGGCAGCTTCTAGATCTTTCTCACAGAAACCACCCCTATGGCTCCCTGCTACCAAAACCTTGCCACGTAAACCCACTACAGGGGTCAGCTACAGTAGTTATTCAGAACCTGGAACACAGACCAGGAAATGAAAATGGGATGTCTCTAGACTCAGAGATCAATGGCATGGAGGGAACTGTTACATTCATGCATGTGTGCATACTGCAGTGCAATTTAGATTTGTTTGTTATGCCAGTTTACGGGAAGCTACAGAAATACCGGAGGATGCTGTGGCTAATGTTCCCTAATGCCTTAGCTAGTCTTTAGTACCCCTCTCAATACTAAGCAACGAGATTCCATCACAAGATGGTTGTGTGATATCAGATGTTCTTTGACTCACTGTCTTAGGAATGCTATAGGCAAAATGTGCAGTTTACCACTGGTCTGGACTGGATATTGAAGCTAAGGCCAATCTTAAATTTTGCTACGTGAAGGTCACATTATGGGACAGTAGACATGTGTTGCACTGTCATTCTAATTTATCCTTTTCCCTGATTTATTGTAAGAAGAGCTTGTGAGTGATACGTTAGGGCCATTTGACCTTGCAATATTTGATCGTCTTTCTGATAAATTACTTCAGTAAGGAGTCAGATGTAGTGCTTATGTCACTGCTCACTTTCAGCAGCCATAAGTGAATTCTGCTTTAGGTGTCCTGTGGAGCAGGAAGAAATTCTACTTCCAAAAGAATTAGTGTCTGACACCAAATTGCAATATACTTTCTTAGGGTTTGAAGCTTTGCTCAGAGAGAAATACTGCGTTGTAGAAGATTGACAGTATGCTATTTTAAGGTGTTTGAGGAATTGAATGCTTCAGTGTATGTTTGGAACAGGTTTTACTGAAGTTAATCTAGGAGAACCTTGAGAACCTTGAATTAGGTCATTCAGAAGGAAGGATGACATCTTTGAGGCTCTGCACTCTGTATCATATCAGTTTTTCACACATGAGCTGCACAACCTCTTCCGGGAGTAGGGTTCAGGACCATTTACTCCCACCTTGTCCTAAATGCTCATAACCTGTTTTGTCTAACTTCTTGGGAAGTTTGAAATGTCTCAGCATAAAGAGAGCCTAAAATACATTTTCCACTTTCTGGTTGAGTGACCAGACCACAGTGCTATTCTGGAAAAGGCAGAGAACTGCACCAATGCCATTATCTCTCCTCCAGTCCTTGGTTCCAAAAGTAGATGTGGCTGATTAAGCAGCCATTCCTAGAAGAGACTCTAACTCCATAGAGGGGTGGGAGTATCAGGTAAGCTGATTCCTGATGCTTTATTTTGGCACTCATCTCTTGGCGGTACCTTGGCTGGATCTTAATTTGTAAGTGGTGTTTGAGGTGTTAGTCTCCTGTAGCTTCTCTTCCAATTTACTCAGTACAGCAGTTCTAAGGTTCAAAGGTACATAAAAGTCATAGAATATATTAGAAATGAAAGTTTTTAATTATGCTGGGCATTCCCTAGCCTATTGCCATCAGCAGTACAGAAGTGACAGCAATATGCATGGGAATGCCAAATGTAATTATAAATGTTGTTTTCAAGTAGATTCTGTGATTTTTCTGACACCTGCAATGTCACAGTCTTTAAATGGATCTCATCCTGCTTGAAAGCTGACAACCTACCTGAGCCTTGGGAGGAGAGAGTCAGCTGGGATAAAATGAGAACTGTGCCAAATCTTTGCTCTTTGAAATTTGAACCATACTTTCTCTGAAGTCTGAAAATACTCCATTCACATGTTCTGTAACTGGCAGAATGCTGGGACAGGTTAAAAGGACCCAGGATCCTGGTGGACACCAAGTTGAACATGAGTCAACAATGTGCCTTAGCAAAGAAGGCTAAGGTATTCTTGGCTACATTAGGCAAATTATCAGCAGCAGGTCAAGAGAGGTGATCCTTCTGCTCTACTCAGCGTTAGTGAGGTCACACCTGGAGTAACGTGTCCAGTTCTGGACTCCCCAGTACAAGAGAGACATGGACATACAGGAAAGAGTCCAATGAGGGCCACCCAGATATTCAAGAGACAGGAGCATTCTCCTACAAAGAGCAGATGAGAGAGCCAGGACTGTTCAGCCTAGAGAAGAGGAGGCTCAGGGGGATCTCATCAATATTTATAAGTTCCTGAAGGGAGAGTACAAAGAAGACAGACCCAGGCTCTTTTCAGTGGTGCCCAGTGCCAGGACACGAGGCAACAGGCACAAACTGGAACACAGGAGGTTCCCTCTGAACATCAGAAAGCACTTCAGTGCATGGGTGACTTATACAAGTTGCCCAGGGAGGTTGTAGAGTCTCCCTCCTTGGAGATCTTTAAGAATTATCTGTCCATGGTCATAGGCATCCTGTTCTGGGTGGCCCTGCTTGAGCACAGGAACTGGACTAGATGATCTCCAGAGGTACCTTCCAACCTCAAATATTATGTGATTCTTTGACTGTATTTTGCTGTGCTGGTTGGTCATGCCAGAGGCAAGAAAGAAATGGAAGTCTTTGCTCTCCAAGTGGGTAAAAGCAAATCCACCTCTAACTCTCTATTTATTACAGAGGTTTCAAATTTTTGAATGGATGCAGTGGATGTCCCAGAAGTGTTCCATGGGCACAACAAGTTCATCACATCTGATTTTAGAGATCAGTGATGTTGACAACTGTATCTGAACTAGTCAACCTTAACTCCCATGATAATAGAGAGAAATAGATACAATTGCAAGGCCTTGTTGCCTTGCTTTTAGGAGCAAGTTGTCCTAAGTTGCCTTGCTTTTAGTAGCATATTTCAGGATGTGAAGAGTGACACTGAAGAAGAGCCTATTTCTCCACTATAAGCTGTACAATTTATGAGTCCAACACAAGTGCAGATATTTACTTTGTAAGTGGGAATAGTTATGAATCAGACGGATCTAACACCTAAGGGAGTCTAAGTGTGGTATCTTAAACCAAACTGATGATAACTCACCTGAAATCTCTGTGCTAAAACTGTATTAATCTACAGTAAAGCCACTGGATATGCTGTAATTCTTCTTAATCTAAATGTATTCTAACTGTAGATTTGAATTCTTTCCTTTAAATTTTTCTATATGTCATATAATCATTCGCACTGTGTCAAAACAACCTCTCAGAAAAGCTTGGGATGATTTCCTGGAATAATAGAATGTTTTGGGTTGGAAGGAGTCTTAACAATCACCTAGTTCCACACCACTGCTGTGTACAGGGACCCCTTTCACTAAATCAGGTTCCTAAAAGCCCCATCCAACCTGGTCTTGAACACCTCCAGAGATGGGGCATCCACACCTTCACTGGACAACACGTTCCAGCACCTCACCACCCTCATGGTAAAGAATTTCTTCCTTATATGAAATCTAAATGTATCCTCTTTTTGCTTAAAGCTGTTGCCCCTTGCCCTATCATAATACTCCCTGATAAAGAGTCTATCCCTAGCTTTCTCACAGGAGGACCCCTTTTAGTTGCTGGAAGGCTCCTGTAAGGTCTCCCCACAGCCTTGTCTTCTCTGTCTTCATAGGAGAGGTGCTCCAGCCCTTTGATCATAATCAAGGTCCTCCTCTGGACTCATCCTTCTTATGTTGGGGACCATAGAGCTGAACAAAGTAACAGCTTGGTGTCATCTGCAAACAGATTGATATTGTCTGGTTTTCTTCTTCCTTTGTTTTGAGAATTTTAAGAATTGGTTAAGGTATTGCCAAGCTAGTATTGTATGGACCTAGCAGGAGTGAAAGTGAGAAATGAGAACCCATGACGGCATAATATAATGGACTTAGGAGCAGACAAGTTAGGGTGGAATCAATGCATCTGTCTTTGTAGCTTGAACCGGAGCAGAAATGTGGCAGAGAAGAGACTTCATTGTTCTTGGTGGCTTGTATGCTGGTGCAGGAAGGTTAACTGCATCTTTTCAAAGTTTCAGCCCTGCAAAGTGTTTCTCCAAGGCTGCTCTAGGACAATGAAACCTTACAGAAACATTTTATCTCCCCCATAGTAAAACTTTCATTTATGCTAGTGCTCTAGGCACTTCACTGGCAACAACTGGGCTCTTGTTTAATATTTTTTTAATCATACTAAACTATAAGTACTTTTCAGTATTTCTGAGTTTATAGACACATTTTAACTATTTAAATATACTGCAAGAACTTGACTTCATTTTAATTATCTGACATCTATTTATACAGTAACCAGGATTCAATTGTTTATTTTCATGGGTTAAAATTAGCTCATTGACTGTTGCCTGAATTGCATAACTTCTGCACCATCTGACTTGCTAACAAGCTTGTCACCTACATACATTAATGCCAAAGATCTGATGTCAAGGACACATACCATGTTGGTACAGGCTGTGCAGTCCAGAAGCTGATATGCTCACTCTCTAGGGTAGGCATCTGTCTAGCCAGTGTAAGCAGCATGCCCTGCTGTCATTCCAGAGGGGAAAAATGCTAAGTGACAGCTTAGCAAGAATTGAAATGGTGAGTGTGGAATAAGAGAGAAGAGTGGAAGAGAGAAAAACATAAAATACGGTCCCTCTCAAAAGCTTATATCACGAGATCCTAAATCTAAATGAGTATATTTCTTTCTGTCTGCCTGCCAAAAAATAAAACAAACTCTTGTCTTAGAAAACAGGTTTGTTTTATAGAGAAAACAGTACTATCATTAATTCATTTCCTTCTTAGTAGAAAGTGCCAGGCACAAATTACACCAAAACTATACATTTACCATTCCCAGAATTCTTTATCATTCTATCCAACTAGCTAAAGAGGTCAGAAGGTTGTAACCTACAAGCTGTTGGAAAGTACTAAATGAAAACATTGAAATTTGAAAGCCATGCAAGAAAGGCACTGACTAGTCAGAGAGAACAAGGAAAAAACATTAGATCCCAGCTTTAGATGGGAAGCATTGGGAGAAAGCTCTTTAAATTAAACCAGACCCAAATCTAAGGTAGGAGTGAAAGAATTGTGGCTAAACACTGTACAGAATGGAGCAATTAGCTTAATAGTGAAGGGGAAATGAGGCAGTTATTAAAAATTAAGGAGCTTTTTATTTGTACTGTTTAAAGGAAGTCATCCTGCCTGTGCAGGTTTTAACTAACCTGGCTTCAGTAGTGATCCTAGCTCTTCTCTGACTTCCAATTTTTTCTCCGTCTTACTTACATCAATTCTTTTAGTACTTTTTTTAAAATTATTATTTATTTTATTAATTATTTTTATTAATTATATTTTAGTTATATTTTATTAATTATTATTACTTTTTAATTATTTTTTTTCTTGACACCAAAATACTATGAAGCATTTTGCCTAAGGCTACAATCTGATATTGACCCTGGCTTTATACTGCCTCTTCTAGAAAGGCTTCTGAAAGTGTGTAGGAGCCTGACTCTGTCTGCCACAGGTTTGGGCCAGAACGTGGTGTCTGTGTGTCTCCCACTGTGGCACTCCTTCCTCATTTTTCTGCAGTACTCCATCAGTCTGTCTCAAAAGCCTTTCCTGTAGACATTTCCTGTAGCTGTTGATCAGCAGCATTCTCAGCTGCATTTGGTAGTTTATTTCAGGTGACTCTTTTTAGTGATCTTTGCCCTCCTCCTCCAAAATGCTTTATTTGCACCTTAGATATACCAATGCAGGCTTCATTCAAGCACTTGCAAAAATGTACCTGCAACATTATGGCACTCAGCGTACATAAGCAAGCAGAATTAATCTGCTTTTGCTGGCAAAAAAAAGGCTCTTTTTCTGCTGTGGTTAGGCTGCCACCGATACTCAGGCTAGTTAGTTAGAAAAATATAAGCTACAATGATGTCAGACTGTAACTGCAGTGCAGACATAGCTAATGTCAGATTAACAATTCATGCATATGGAAAGCTGAATTACAATGCTGATTTTATTTGATGTTATTGGTGCTCATCAGAAATCCACCTCCTGATAAGGTTTACTCAGTTTTAAATAAATATAATGTATTGCAGAGAACTTGCACCACAGGGAGTCACAACAATCTCTCTCTTGGTAGCTTTTGCTAAATAGACTGTGGGCACACATCCATCTCTTATTCAGGGTCATATTTTATTTACTTTGTTTTCATTTGTGCCTATCTCTTATCTTAAGTTTTCTCTTATTGATCATTTTCTTTGTGTCAGTTGTAATTTTCCAGGTCACTCTGTTCAGACACCTTTTGCCATAAGCAAAAAGACTCTGCAAATAGGATATACACAATTTACGAGAATAACAGAATTATTTAGTGGCTAACACAAATACAAGACAGCAATGATTACCGTGCTATTCAGCCAAACATTAGTGAGCTCACCACAGAGTCCTCATTGAATGCATCCTCAATAGCATTGAGTTGCTGTTTTCCAGCTCCCTGACTTAAGATTTTGTTGTTGATGTTTTCCCTTTTGAACTTTCCTCCTCAAGCTGCTAACAACCACTGTCTCAGCATCCCTGTGTCTACAATTTTACCTTCCTTAGCTTGCCTGGCTCTGCTGTAGATACCTTCTGAGTGCTCTTTCTCACAGCTTCAGTTTCCTCAGCAACCTGAGCCAAGGTTATAGCACTAGGTTGTATCAGAGCTGGGAATGCAGAGTGCCAAATCCCTTGAGGGGGTGGGATTCACACATCACCATATCACTCTTCATGTTAGAGTATCTTGCCATTTCTAGGACCAGCCCATGAGGAGCTGTGGTGGTTTTTTTTTCTGAGCAGGTGTTTTCTTGCTAGAAAACGAGAATTCCAGCACATATGTGCTGATTCCACATATCTTTTCTGAACTTTCAGTCCTCTGTGGCTTATTATCTACTGCTAACTCTCTTCCTTGGGCCCTTCTGCTTATTCTTTAAAATGATTCCAAATCCAAAACAATCACTTGCAAATATTCCTCCCCCAAATAATACGCTTGCTTGGCTTATGTTTATCACTGATGAAAGAGAGCAGACAGCTAAACATATCTTCTCTCAGTCTTTGCAATTTGCAAGTCTACCACTTTACCTGTTGTTAGGAGAAATCTTTGGACTTCACAGAGTGCTTGGGCTGCTTCTATGTCTTGTTTCTCTCCATGAGGTAAATTATGGCTACATTGGGATTGGAAAATGCAGCCTGTCTTTCAATCAAGTTATGATATTTATCCCTCTTAAGCTGCCAAATCCAAGTTCCCAAGTTCTCTATGGAGGCTTTTCTAAAGCTTTTGTGGTAGCACTGAACTTACAGGGTAGGGGGGACCCGCTAAGTGTGGGTTAGGGGAGACCCGCTAAGTGTGGGTCAGAGGAGGAGAGGAGGAGACGCTCATGCAGAGGAGGAGAGACATCTTGCAGCCTTCCTCACTGCTCACTCATGGTGGAAACAAGGCATAAATCTGATCTTAGAGCTTGATCAACATCAATCATCCTTGATCAGCAGGAGTTTTGCTCTTTCTCAGTAGAATTTGTTACAACATTCAGACTGTAAATTTTAGGTAAGACAACATTTTATTTATTATTTATTATTTTTTTTTTATCTGTATATGAGATTTGGGAAAGAAACTACCTTGTAGCAGTGTCCTAAATAAGGACATGCATGTAGTGTCTGTAAAATGCTATTCAGCACATTGGACCAATTAGCTTCAGAGGTTTCCTTCCAGAAGCAAGCATCTTACACATTTGTTTTTAGACATTCAGCTTCCAAGAATCTCTAGCTCTGATTCCACTAGAGACAGGCCTTTCAAAGGATAATAGAGATAAAGAACATGTTTTGTCTTGATTTCTTGAAAGACACAATCTAAAATCAAATTGTATTTACACTATATTTAACTGATATGGTGCTTTCCTGGAATATATGGCAATCTATAGCTGTTTTAGATTTAGGAAGTGTTCCATATATTCCTTCTCACATTTTCTTATTTTCCCAGTAATGAATTTACTCCAAGGGACATATCAATTTTGAAAGCCAAAGAAAGGAAGTACTAGCTCCTTTATCAGAACATGCTGTAAAAATG
This sequence comes from Netta rufina, assembly GCF_964035555.1. NCBI lineage: Eukaryota > Metazoa > Chordata > Aves > Anseriformes > Anatidae > Netta > Netta rufina. The sequence continues at coordinate 178,856,213 of NC_140123.1, forward strand.
GAAGGAATCAGATTTTGATAATAACATTTGCCATCATAAATGGGCCACACTGTCAGTATGAGTAAATGCTCGACAATCACATTAATCACCATGAGAGAGTGGGCTTATGCAACCAAACATTGCACTCTGGAAGTGCTTGGGCATGCACTGCTTTCCCAGGCACATTTGAAGTTCTAGAGAATGGCTGGTTGCTACTAGTCATCGATGTACACTGTCCATTTTAAGCAGTGAATTCAGAGCTATTCAGCCTCAATGAACCCTGACAAGCAGAAATGGAGCCATATTTTATTTTCTGAAATGTCTTCTCTCATTACCCATTGGTGCTCCTTTGACAGCTTCCCTTCCTACTGTCATAACTGCTTCTGTCATCCAGTTTCCAATGGTCTCAAAATAAAACTCTGATTTTTTTCTTAACTAATGATTGCTGATGTTTGGTGCTTCTGTACTCATGTTATCAACACAGAGTTTTCTTAATTCCTTTTTTATACCATATGACAACACAGATACAGATTTTGCAACAGAGAGTTTCTTTGGCTCTCCACAGGGCTTTTTGTATATTGCATTGTGGGCCAGAGTTCATATTTATCAGGTGAGCGTCACTGTCAGTAAAGCTGAAGCATTGCAGCAAAAGGTGTTGGAGGAACCAAGCCTGAGAATGACTGTCATGAATTATATTTCTTTCTTCAATTAAAAAATATTTGAAAGTTTGGTTCATTAAAAGAGTAAACAGAAGTTGGAGTGTGTGTTTCATACCAGCCTCTTTAGACATTTTAGCATTTTGCTCTAAATTTTAAGAAAAGATTGTAAGGTATACTACTGACAAAGGCTTTTGGTGGTGGTTGTGGTCTTCTTTCCCCCCCCCCTTTTTTTTTTTTTTTCCCTTTCTTTTCTTTCTCTCTCTCTCTCTTTTTTTTTTTTTTTCCTGTTTTCTTATTTTCTTTTTTTCCTTTTTCCTTTTTTCTTTTTTCTTTTCTTTTTTATTTTTTCTCTCTCTCCTTTTATTTTATTTTTTTTTCTTTTTTCCACATTCTATCCTGAGAACAGTGTGGTATGTCAACATAAGAAATCAGGATAACAAATTTCCAATAAGATATACAAGCAACTGTCAAGTCAATCTATTTTACTGTTTCCCAGATGGGATTATGAGACAATCCCATAAGCACTGGAATTGTCATAACATTTTCTACCTCTGCATTATAGATACTTATAGAGTATGCAGCCGACGGGTTAAACTTTTTTGTTGAGATGCTGATACCTGATAATTGTTTATATTTTTAGTATATCTTCCTTCTTTTAAACCATTAAACCACTAAAGTTAAACTTCTTCTTTTTTTTTTTTTTTTTTTTTTTTTTTTTTTTTTTTTTTTTTTTTTTTAAATAGGTGCCATACACTGCCAGATATTTCTATTACTTGCCACCCTTGTACTGCCACTTCAGATCTAGTCAGTGGTTGGCATTTGACCCGAGGAAATACTGTGATCAGGGAACTAATCACTAGAAAATCTGCAGCATATGCTTAAAGATGTTGCTGTACCCTGTATGAATTAAAGAAGCAAGCAAATACAGAAACTAAAAAGAAAACCTAGTGCTTAGATGAGGCCTGATTTTTCAAGGAGTTGAACATTTGAAGCTGCATTTGGCTTCAGCAGGAACCAAGGTTATTCAAAATCACTGAAAGTTATTCCAGCAGAAACTAGACTGTAACAGTCGGTATCCATTTGTGGCTGATTACTTCCCAAATCATGTTACAGAATCAAACAATATTTAAGAATGAGTCATCTTTCATATTCAAGGAAATGTTTCAATGTTTTTTGTTTTTTTTTTTTTTTGTTGTTGTTGTTGTTGTTTTTTGTGAAAAAATTAGAGTTTTCAGTCTTCTTAAAATACAAACCTATACAAAACCTCCTTTTGAAATATGATTAATAGACACAAAATTTAGGTATATATAAATAATAATTACTTCCAACTATAGGATTACATAAAACAACAGAGTATCTCATATTATTCAGAAGATGACAACTTGAAACCAAAGCTAAGGTTCAGAACTGGTATTAAGTTTTTATGGAGAAAAAGAATTGAACAAGTAGCCTAAGACTTTTGGAGGGTTGGGCTTCACAGAGCATCCTGCACCTGCAGTGGTGGGTAGAAGGTGAAATGACAGAGGTGGTGTAATGTTCTTTCTGTACTACAGTGAGAAAGGTCTGATAACAAGTTGCATAATAAGATAACTGCTTTAATAAAACGGAATAGGAGGAGGAATATATAGAGTGAGTACATCTTCTGTCCCTGCAGATGCTAGGCACCCCATGTTTGGGCTCTGATAGAGCACAGATGGATTTTCCTACAGAGCACTGTACAGAACAGACCCCGTCTGTGGGGTCTTTAATTCAAGCTATTATACAATTTTCTTACAAGAAATCCCTTGTAATATTCCCTTGTATAAATCATTATTCATAAAGGATGTTCTCACGAGAACTTCTCACTGCACTTTTAGGTAAAGACAAGGCCACAAAGTTGGGAAATCATCAGCACCAGTGGGAGCTGCCTACAGGCCCTTCTCAGCTGGCTGAGCTCATCCTGCAGCCAAGAACTTGTGCAGCCAAAGTCAGGATTAGACCTAGGATTAGGGATACAGTATTTTTGCTAAAGGAATGGCATATAACATTTACTCTTTACTCTTGACTCCTTCTCATAGTTTTCTGAGACTCAGTAAGGCTGGAAATTGATCAAAAGAATATGCAAGTTTTAATAAATGTATCTGTTTATCTGAACAGAAGGCCAAGGGTTTGCACGTCTGAGAATACAAACACAGAACAAACAGCTGTTTTGCAGAAGGGCCAGAGAAGGTGGTGAAGAAACTGGGAAATGGGAGCATGGCTGGACTGCAGACATACTGGACTCACAGAAATGGCTAAGGATAACAGCAGCTTTGAGGGAGGTAAGGTTCTTGACAGAATAGGTGGGCTAGAGCCAGGCTACTGTGAGCTGTAGAGGAGGGCAATGTGGACTGAGAAAGTCAGGAGGCCTTCACTCTGCAAAGGCTTTACAAAGGTCTTTTGCTGCTACCTGATAACGCTGTGAAATCCACAAGGGACACACGAGTGGAATGGATGAGGAACCTAACCCACTACACACTCTTCATTATGATGATGTCAGGATGACTTTCAAGATATTTCCCATTTCTTGCTCTCCCATGAGTTTTGTTAGTATTCTGGGGCCTGAAGTATCAAGATGGAAAAGCACAATGCTGTTGTAAATGCTTGCAATGGCACTGAAGTAAATGAGCTATTCAGTTATTGATAGGATAGAAATATGTAAGTACTATAAGATGCAGTTTAAAAGGGTGCCATACTCACCTAACTGGCTGTTTCTGTTTTATGCAGAAGTCCAGTTTAAAATGATTAACAGGAACAAAGAATGGGATGTTGTTGATGTGACATTTTGAGTTTCTCTTCTCTACGTCTGTTCCATGTAACTATTGTTGAGTTAATCTTGTTGTGTATGGTAAAAAAAAAAAAAAAAGTAGTTATTTTACTCTAGCTCTAAGCTATGCTGCAGGCAGATGGGAATATTTTCTTTACATAGAAAATGCCTTTAATAAACAAGGAAATATAGATGAGACTAATCATGATGGCTTCCATTATGTCTGTTGTTCCTGCATTTATTGATATATCAGAACAGCATGGATGTTTCATTTCCCCTAAGACATCTGGCTTGCAAACTAGTTGGTGGGTAATAATTGATCTTTAGAGTTTTTGTTAATTTTAAAATAGTGCAATTTAATCCAATAACATTTTTGAAAAGTACATTGTTTTCCTGAATAGCACTGAGGTGGTTTATTCGTACCATAAAAGTGTCTAATCATTGATTGTTCTTCCATATGGATTATAGTACTGTAATTTTTCCCATTTAGGTGTATTTTACCCTGATTTGTTATTGATTGTAACATTTTTAGAGATCTGTTGCTCCTCACTCATCTATGAATCCTTGAGTATTTAAATTAACAAAAGACGAGCCTAAACCACAGATATGAGATTCATATCAAAGTTTTTTCTTTCTCCCATTCACTGTGAGAGCTTTTTCCATAAGGTGTTAGTTCAACTACATTCCACTAGCCACACATAATCACCACTTTAACCAGTGTAGCAGGCGATGTGATACAGGAGTTGTATGTTACAAATAGTTGCAGAAGAGATGGCTTTTCTTTTTTTCTTGCTCCAAAGATATGGATGGAGTATCAGCAAGACGTTACATATTCACTTTCTAGGGCTACCCCATACCCTGTCAGGCATGGATAAAGTACAAATAAGAAGACCTATCAGCAGAGGACAATGCAAAGAGGCTATCAGGAATTGTTGCTTGACTCCAGTAAAAGTCCTTATGAAATTTGTTTTAAAAAATTCAAATTTAAAAATTTAAAAAATTCAGTTCGTGACAGATATTAATTGCCTTTGTTTAGGGGCTTCTTTAATTTAAACTTCATCATGCAATTTATCCCTCCATTTAATTTTATGTTTATCCCTCAAGTAACGTCTTTTTCCAACTTCATACTGCATTATATAATCACATTGTTCATTAATTTCTAATATATACATTTCATTAATGACAAATCCCTACATTTGTTATTTCGTTATTGTTATTCAATTTTCAAGATCAAAGCATCTCTTATTTCATACATCATAATGATATTCTGACAAAAGCGTTCTTAATATACCTTGTTGTAAATGCTATTTTTGGTACAGAAACCAAGATTTGTTTCTTTTTTGAGGGAAGAGTGAAAATGGCAGGAAGGATGCAGCGTGATCCAACCTAGATTTTATACTGTGCTTATCAACACTGTGTCTGTAGCATTGGATGTAGATAAAAGCTGTTCCAGTTTGATTTACATCAAAGTTTAAAATAACTGAAATGGCTATTAATTGATTTAAATGAAGGCTCAGATAGATGAGCAATTCACCACAGCAGTAAAAATTTCATTGCTAGAGGAACATAAGTGTAAGCTTTCAGATTTTTTTTTTTTTTTTCAAAAACAGGCTTTTCTGTTTTTGTCAATGTAACGCGTCATGAGTTGCTGTGAATTAGGATGGAGCAAATATACTTAAATCTCAGTGAGGAGAGGTAATGCAAACTCCATATACCTCTCACCTGCAATGTGAAGGATTCTCTTGATATACTCTTCTACCACTCCATCCAGAAGCTTTTTCTGTGAAAAGAGATGACCTTAGATGATGCTGCCCTGAAGGTGACTACATATACTCTGAAGCTGTCAGAATGTCTTTCTTGCCCTGGCTGTGGTGATTTAGAAAATGAAAAGACTGGCACAGGAGGACTTGGATTAATTGTTATGAAAACATCAGTTTACAACACCAGTACTTTGGTATGTTTCTCCATTCTTCCTTTTTTACATATATACTTTTTGATGCTGAGCAAGATGTTGTGTTAAGTACCATATACCAGCAAAGAAGCTCTGGCCATTTCAATACAGACCATGAAACTTGGAAGTCTTCTTAGAAAATTTATTCATATGTAATTTTCAGTGTTGCTTTGACCATATATTTCTATAAGAGTTTACATAAACGAAATCTAAAATGTGCCCATCTCTGTACAATATTTTAACAAATACTTTGAAATTACATGAATACAGATGCATTCTGTATTCCTGTTCCTGATTTTCTTCACAAGTGCTGGATGCCAAAAAGGGTTAAATTATATTTTTACAGTACTTTGTTCTTGCAATTACCTGAATATCAGTTATCCTGTAATTTATTTTTATTGAGTGTAGGAGGAACACTCCATTTTTTCCTGTCAATGGCTTTTAGAGAAGGACACTTAACAGTGGCTTTAATGGTTTTCTGCTTAGAGAAATTTTCTGGTCCCAAGGGCATTGGATATTACAACAACGGAACAGAGGTGCTAGCATCAGCAACACTGTGCTTCTCACTTTCACTGCTAGTGGCATTGATGGCCAGCTTAGAGGGGGCTAGAGAATATCAAGTGGGGAGCCCGGGGACTGAAGTGGCAGCTCTTCTTCTTTTCTTATTTTAGATTTATGCATTTTAAGTCACTCCTCATTGATGTCTGGAAAAGGCTTCTAGCAGAAAAATACACAAGAGAAAAAGCAGTATTGTGCAATACACCAAACCAGATTTCCTGGTGGTGGCAAGGTCAACACAAGAAAATAATGAAATAAATACTGCAAGAGCCATTTTTGTTTCAGATTCCGAGTTGGTGTTTTAACAGTTGTTTTACTATGCTCATGAAGTGTCTCTGCAGAATAAAGGAATTAAAGTTTCTCATTTATTTTTCCTTATTCTTTACAGAAAGCACGGAAGAGTTGGTAACATTTTATTGATTTTCCAGACTCTGTAAGAAAAGACTAACCAGAATTTGCTTATGTCTGTTTTTCTCACTCTTCCAATATATACTACAACTTTTAAAAAATCGTCACAAATGACAGATGGCAGTGATAGATTCACCTATAAGCCAGATGGACTGGAGGCCTAGGGTGACATAAACTAGGACAACATGGAGTAGTCAAAAGGAAAAAAGTAATTGCCTCAAGATTAAAGCCAGCTTTGCAAAATTTGACTCCCCCCTGTCATCTGGGGTAAGTGGTTTCTTTATTCCTTAATGAGTGATTGATTATCTTCAAAGCTTCTACTTTTTGCCAACTGTAACTAAAAGTAGGGATAGTGTGACACACTTCTCATGGCTGAAGCATGTGATGCAGGATATCTGCCAGGAAAAGTGGATTCTACTCTCTAAATACATATTTTGTTCATCATCTATTTATCAGCTAATCATATGTATGATTTCATGTCCTTTGTGGCAAGAGTATAATAAATATCAATTAATATTACTTATTCTAATGGTCAGAAAATAAAAAGATGAGCACCTACAAATAATGGCTATATTTCTACTTATATTTCCACTTACCCTTCCCTGACAATTGTGTGTGTTTGCTATAAGCCAGAGCACAATTACAGTCCAGCTCCTGAGTTTGGCAGTGGGGCTGCTGTGTTGGCTGTCATGGTAGGCAGAATGAACATCCCTGTCTGCAACCTTACCACAGTGTCGGTAGGGCAGGAGTCCTGTAGCACTGGACTTGCAGCAGGACAGAAGGCATGTGATGAGATGGTGGACTGGACTTTTAAAGACAAAAGAAGGGCCTGTCATGGCTTGAGAATAAGTATGAAGAATTAACAATGTTGAATGCAGATATTCACTGCTGGGCTACAAAAATACCTAGAGAACTAAGAGCTAAGTAGAGATTAAGTTTTTTGTTTCTCCTCTGGGTGACAAAAACGTGTTATGTGATCAGTAAGCCATTTTCTTCATAGTCATTTCACTTAAAATAATATGGAACGAAATAGTTTAAATTAACTCTGGTTATTAATTAATATCCGGTACTTGATATCGCTAAGAATGTTTTTTGCTATCCTGCACTTTACTGAACCAGGACATAAAATTGATATGTAGTAGTTTGGGATTTTTTTTTCTTTTTATTTTTTTTTCTGTTTACAATAACAGTTCATACGTGAACCAAACTTCTGATGCTGCCACTTTGGAAGGGAAACGTGTAGTGCATTTTGACTGGTGGATCAGCAACCATCAGTGCCACTAGCAATAAACTGCCATGAGAGAAAGCTCGCTTAAACTGTCAGCATGTCGGTGATGGACAGCCTTTATTTTGTACAAAATTTTTCAAACTTGCTGTTTAGCCAGTGATTCTTCAAAATGTTGTGAAAGCCTTTTTAGTATTCAAGGGCTTTTATGCTTGTGCTATTCAGATCAAATAATGCAGTAGATGTCATTTCCTTTCTTCAGGTAATTTGCCTTGGAAATTATGTGGAGTTGTGGTTTCCTTACCCTGTGTTTCTGAGGTTAGCTACATAACGACACAGCACTGCTTACCCAGGAGCATGGCAAATCTATAAAACAGGACTCTGGAACATCTTAGCTAGTGACCAGCTCCCCTGCATATCCAAGGTAGCCAGAAAGGAGCTTTGGGAACCAGGCAAGCAGCATGGAGGGGGGCACTGCATGGGCCAAAGGAAGGAGTGTTCATGGGTAGCCACTGAAGGCTTTCAGGGACAGTGAGAAATACAGCCTACTCACTGAATCTTTCCATGGAGAGAGTGTTTCAGCTACATTACTTGATATAAGACAAATTCTATGGCTTTATGAAGGTTCACGATGCAGCATGAGGATCTATTTCAACCACTTTCTGAATCAATGTCAAGCAGAGCAATTAAAGAACAGGCAGCATCATTATTATGGTGACCCTACCCTGCTTTTATGTTCTCATAATATTCCTTAATACTGTAATCAGAGTCCTAATTTACATAGCTGCATTGAGAATCATATTTATGTCACTTTTTATATTTTTAATTACTATATTGTACTGTATTTTATGGGAGTACGCTATGACAAAACATACAGCAAACAGGGAAACGAACGTCTTGACCACAGAGCTATTTTTATTGTGGTAGATGTGGTCTGAAGACTCCAATTCACATCTGCTGGACTGAATTGCAGTGGCTTGTGACATGATGGGCCTGCAGAGGGGAAGAACATTCTGCTGGTGTTAGGGAGCAGCCAGCTTGCCGTAGCTAGTCCAGTTTGCAAGCCAGTGTTTCAAGAAGCCTTTCAAAGCAGTTCAGGCCATTAGCCTTGTGCATTGGAGTGGCTGAGATGTGGGAAACAGACTGGTTTCTAATGCCTTTGCTATGGGAGTGGTAGTCCTCAATAAAGGCAAGGAAACAAGCTGCTGAGGCTGATAATGCTTTAAATCACCACAGTCAGAGTTACCAGCAGTAATCTGTTACAGCTCAAGTCTCCCACAGACCACTGTAGATGGCATTACAGAAAGAAAAAGCCATGCTGTGAGCAGCAGCATTAAAAGGGCCTGATTTTCAACAGATTTATTGTGTTGAGTCCATTAAATGCTCCTTCACTAGCACTTTCTTAGCTACTTCCCCTTTTCCAATGCTTATTTCTCAGCCCTCAGTATCCCCCTACAGTGGTCCTTTTGATCACATATTATCACTATACTTGGAAATTCTTTCAGGTAAAACTGAAAGAAAATTTCATGAGAAGGAAAGGCGTTGTTTAGCTAGATAGCTAGAAGATATTATTAGATTAAAAAAAAATACATTAAAATGTTTTTTTGTTTGTTTGTTTTTTGTTTTTTTTTGTTTTTTAACTAAATGAAATTTAAAGTTTCAATTGTCTGTTGAGCTCTGAGCAATCTGGAGGAAAGAAGCATCTTATGATGATCATAAACTCTTGGTGAAACAGCAATCTTCTAGTTTATTGTTTAAAATACTGTACAGAAAAAAAAAATCATTTTCAATCTTTGACTTGAAAATGTACTTTTTATTTTCCCCACGGAGAAAAATAAACATTTCTAACTAGCTCTAACCAGTTTAACATTGCTGAAATAAATACATTTCTCTTGAAACAAAACTAGAAAAATAAAGTGGGAAGGAGGGGGTTTCATGAAGCTACATCCATCTAAACACACTAACACTCATAAAAATACAGTTTTGCACCTTTTGTAATACCACACTAATTCACTTCACATCTGCAAAAAGGAATAGACTTGAAGAAATTGGTCCTCCCTCTCACAATTTTTTTTTATAGCTTACTTTCTAGAATGTGTTTCCACTTTTCCATACTTTATACTTTGGAGACCAAAGGCCACAAAATGAGACAGTCTGCACTTTGATCAGGTGAGGCTGACACAGACAATAGATCCCAGTACATATGCTGCAGACCAGTAGTGAGACAAACATTGCAAAAATAGCTTATTTATTTCTGAATGTCTGTGTTTGTGTTAAAGTCAATGATGACTTCAGTTTATTTCCATTTATTTTATTTACAGTAGCTATACTGTAGCTATTGAATCTTAAAAAAAAAAGAAAAAAAAGAAAAAAAAAGATGATTAGAGTGAGAGATAGGGAGGAAAAAAGGGACAGAGGGAGGGACAGAGGGAGAGAAAGAAGTTTTATAATTATAATTAAGGATGCTTTAAGACTGATGAGGAAACAAGCACAAAGAAAGAATGTTGGAAGAGACAGAAAAAAAGACAAACTTCCTAAATGAAAGGAGACATAAATGTGAAAAAGAAAATCTATGGAGAGAAGTTAGAGAAAGGATAGAGATGAAAAAAGAACATAAAAAGAAAGCTGTATGTTATAAGTAATGTTTCAGATTTAGTATGTGTTGCATGCAGCAGCTGACATGATTCAATATTCAATACTTTTTACTTCTGTTACTTAGCTCTCAGTCATGCACAGGATGATAATGTGTCTGCCCTAAACCATTTGCAGTTTAAAGTCAAAACAAAAGACAATATATGATACAGACAAAAGTTCTTGCTAAGCAAGGAAATGTTTAGACATGAGTGACTGAAGGTGTTAAACATGCCTGAGTCATGTAAGGTGCTTCTAAACATCACCAAACAGAAGGGTTTAAGTGGAAATTTGAAGGACAAAAATGAAGTCAATTTGGAGACGTTTATTGAAAGGTCTTGTTAAGCAGGAGGAACAATAAAGAAGAAAGACATGGGGTGCAAAGTTAAGAGGCAGTTGTGACTGAGTGGCTAGTGGGTGCTGACTCACCAGTAAGCAAGCAAATGCAATTCAATAGTGTCAAGAGAGTGAGATGAAGAATGGCCTTGAAAGTTGAGATGACTAAGCTGTGTTTGAGTGTGAAGACAAGAGCATGCTAGTGGAGAAACAGAGGGCAGGAACAGAGGGAAGGGTGGAAAGAATAAAAATTGATTTTTGCAGTGCTAATCTCAATAGACATGAGCAGCACAAAACTGCATTAATCAAGACAGATGAAACAGATGCTGCAATAACAGAAATATGGAGTTATTAGAGTCTGGACATGACTTTCAAGTAGGTGGTTAGATGAGACCTGCATTAAATGTTTTATGTGGAAAGAAGTATCTAGATGTAGCCTTGGAACCAAAGAAAGATCTGAGTCAAGGACAGTGTTCTGTTTATGGCCCTGAATAAGAAATGAAAAGGTGGGACTATCCATAAAGATTTGTGAGGAACATAGTTGAGAGAGATCGCTGATGAATGTTTATCCTGTGTTTGTACAGTTTGTTTGGGTCAGCAGCCTTAGTTCAAAGGCTACTGACATAAAGAAGAGCCTTACTTTGTCTTCACTCAATGCTACACAGAAGACGTAGGTTATTCACTCAGCTGCAAATATGCAGCTGTCTAGTGTAGTTGTGCGTTTTTTTGGCTGCATACACTATATTGCTGTGACAGTTTATCATTTTTAAGAATTTCTGGTTTGAACAGTCTTTCCTGATTTTCACCATGCATTTCAATCTTAGCACAAGATGCCTTAGTTGGACAAGCCTTCAACGAAGTGACAAGAAGAAAATGTGCTCACAATTAGATTAACGTTTGGACACCTGAGATAGTAACAGAAGGTAGGAGCAGAAGTTGTATCATCTGAGGACCATATAGAGATTTGCGGGAGCTGACCTTGAAATTCACATCTTTTGTTCACAGAAACAACTGCAGAGAAAGATGCTTAGGCCCAGGAATCCCGTTACACTCTTTCATCCTCAGAAGAGGGATGTTATTAAAGCTTTATGAGAGCAGCCACACATGTTTCTCAGTGAGTGAGACTCGAACCATAGACATGAAATGATTTTAAGAAGTATGCTGAAATATTATGCTCTGGTGAGTATTTCTGACAGCCCTAAAAGGCATTAAGCATCACTGTGTGGTGTTCAGGGAAGTCTCCTGGAGTTTCACCAGCAATTTTCTCTTGATTATCAGGGTGTATCAGGAGCTGTATGGCAGAGAAACTTTTCAGCCTACTTTGGCCAAATACTTTCAAGACAGGATTTGTGGGTTTTATGTGGGTATTCCTGCCAGTGGCAGAACCGAAATGAAAATTTATGTGTAGAAAAATGTGCTGTATATATGAAGATACCCTGGGGATGTAAAGAGGAAAATATAATATCTGTTGAGGTAGAAGAATGAGAAGTGACTCTTTAAAAACTTGTGCTTGTGTTTAGAGACTTAAATTTATTTCACTCTTTCTTAGATGGCATTCTAAATAGCAAGGTAAGTTTTAAATTGTGAAGGTCTGTGTATTAAAAAAAAATGAAATAAATTAATATTAATAATTGAACAAAGCAGTAAATTATTCAGAGCTGAAGTTTTTAAATAAAGTTTGGTGAACAGTTTTATTGAAAATGTTCAAATATACTTGAGCAGCTTCTGTGAATAAAATTGAAGATGTTCTATGCTAAAACCTTGTGACTGGCCCTTTTACTCTTCAAAACGATATTCCTATGTATTGTGAATGTGTGAACTGAATGTAATGATAAGACTAAGTGACTGCTATTTCAGATAAACATAATGTTCTCTTAAAGTGGGTAATTATCAACATTGTTTTCTAGATGCTGCTACTGTTTTTATTTTACACCATCACAATAGTTTTATTTGCTTATTTTTCATTGCTTGTTTTCTAAAAGCATTTATTCAGAAATGACATTTTTACACCTCATGTAACTATTGTATGTTGTCCTGTGATTTGAACACAGAGGTAGATAGGTATACATTGATCATCATGAGTAATTATGCTGTTCAATGCAGAATATAGGTACTACAGATGCACAAATTCTGCAGATTTAAAAAAAAAAATATTGACAGTATAGTTGTTTCACAGATATAAAAAAAATATACAAAAAATGTGGTTTGGGTCTGCCTGTCTTCTGTTTGTTTCTGTTTTCAGTAGAATTTAAAGTGCTTGAATTTCAATGTCTGTGATGGTCCAGGATTGGTACATCACATGCCTGGCTGTTCACAAGTGGAGAGGTACATATTTATAGTAAGACTGTCAAGATTGTGGGAGTACAGGATCCTCAGAACCAGTTCTTAACTGCAATCGCTGAGACTACTAAAATAGATAGATAAATTTTTTTTTAGGCATCTGACTGACACAAAAATATATATGTTTTTGAAGTCACCAAGTTAGTGTACAATCTTAACAGTCACGGACCTTTTTTTAATTTTCTTTTTTTTTTTTTTCTGTACTTGCGTATCCACATCATGTGCACACACACAGGAAGGTAACCTGTACTTACTCTCCTGACTTTTTGCAGGTGCTCAGCCATTGGCTGAGCATAGCCTAGAGCAAAGGAATTCAGGGTTACCACTTATTGCAGCTCCCTAGAACAAATAATTCCCAAGTAAACAACCAGGCCCAGATTTCAAGCTACAGATGTTGATTAATGCTAGTCTTTGTTTCAAGTCTCAGGATTCAGAGGTCAATTCTTCTAGACTCCAGTGATTTGTATAAGAACAGACAAATATTTTAGCCAAAACCCAGACTCCTGCTTTGTTGCATGCATAAGTAGACCACTGACAAATCAGGTAATGTTTGTTATCCTTCTATGATAGTCATATCATTGTATTGTACAAAGAATAAAATAACTTCATTATCTGACATTATTACTTGTTACCTGATTTACTGCTTATAATTTACATGATTATGCCTAGATAAATTAAATTTGATAAAACTAGTGATTAAAACAGCTTGTTAAGTGAACCAGTTGAAGGGGAGCAATCACTGTTAATGAAAGAAAATAAAAAAATACACTGGAATAATTACTTTTTTATTTTCTAATGAAATGTCATTCTATTGTTTTCTTTCCTTTTCCTTTTCCTTTTTCTTTCTGCTGTTGACAATTATGTTACTGCAATATTCTTGGAGACCTTAAAAAAAAAATAGGGAGTCAGCAGTTGTAGGTATTTTTGTGATTAATCATTTGTACCTTTTGTGAAATCTTGGTGTGCAAAATGGTAGCAGGAATTCTCAAGTAAATAAAATAATGGCTACAGTAAAACCAACACAGAAACCTCATAGAGAGGATGACAGCACTTAGGAACTGAAATATTTGCAGTTTCACACTTATGTCTGTATCTCCCCAGTAGTGATGGATATATGAACTGCCCTATATGATCTTATGATCATGTTTTTGGAAGCTCACGCTCAGACCACCCCACGGGAGTTTGTAGGGAACCCTCTCATTTGTTCTTTGTCTTAGTATTCCCTTCTGCTCTGTATAAAGTGAGCAATTCATTTAATCTCTGTCAGTTCCCATTCTTAAGTCCACAGTTCCACCCTTGACTGTTATTATCCTGTTATATTTGCCATGGAAAAGATTATGGAAAGTCTTTAATTATTGGTATTTTCAGCAAATCGCAAGATTTCATGTCATTTGCTTTCCTGGCATTAGAGACCCATATATACTTCACTTTCTAAAAAGGGCTTCCTCTTCCTAATTTTAAACAACACTTTTTCTGATATTTTAAGTATATCTGCAAATTTCTAATGTTACTGGAATTTAAAACTCCTTTGAAGACTGCTGCTCATTCTTCCTTTTGCCAAGAGGTATTTATGTATATATATTCTTAGATGTGGAAATTTATTACAGAATTTATAAGCAGATACACTGATGTATGAAAATACAGCAGAAAAATACTAGGTGTAAGGTAAGAAAGTGTGGTTTTAAGCACTAAAAGTACCAGCTCAGACTGTAAGCTAGTTCACACTTTAATCTAAAATAATATCCTTAAAGTACACGCACTATCTGTAGGGCTAATGGAAAAAAGTGAGTAACCCATGTTGCACAGATGCTTATGGACAGAGTGTTTTTAACAAGCTTATTTTGTTAAGGCCTTTTGCATAAGTGTTGCAGGAAGCACGGCCGAAAGCACGACAGACACCAGTAGAGTCAGATCATGCTCCATTTTATTGCCCGAATAGCCTAACTTTTATAGAGAACTTAACAGGGGTGGACAGTGTTTCACACAAGATTATTGGTCAAAAGCACTCAGACAAACAGCTACAAGAAAACAACCCCACCTGCAAGAAAACAACCCCCTTGTGATTAGCAGTCACATAGACCTTGTCCTTGAGGCCAGCTACTGGTAACAATATTTTCCTGAATTCCTCAATTGGGCGATGTGGGAACACTGTCATGGGAACTTCTCATAGTTGCCCTGGTAGCTTGGTTTGCTCAGCTACAGCAAGCCATGGGATTTTTGCTGTTTCAAGAAATCCCTCAACACATAAGGATGCGTTTATGCTTGTAATCAGGTTTTCTGTATGATATGGTCACTTGCTGTCCAGAAGGTGACAGCAGTCTCTGTTACAAATGTCCCTTGCAGTGACAACTTCAGATTTAACAAATGAGATTCCATGAACTGTTCCAGTACAGCCGGGCCATGGTCCTACATAACCACTGCAGCATATGTATGATCCATTACTCCTAATTATCTTGAATTCGACATAAAAATGTCCCATCTAAACACACAATCCTCTCCCACATGACCATTTCTTCATCTGCAGGAACAGTTGCTACTGACTATTTAAAATAATCTATATAGAGTTTGGTCAATGCTACAGAAGCAATTGCCTGGGGGAGACCCTAGGACTGCGAGTTTCTCCAGCCAGGGAGTTAATCAGCACATACAGAGCACAAAAATAGTGTCTAGTAATTGGACTAAGCACAGCAGGAGCTGTCTGGGGGAAGTGACTGTCCAAAATTCCCACCTGGAGCGTGTCTGTAAGGGTCAGTCAAATGCTTTGTTGTGGAGTTCAGTCAATCACAGTCTTTCAAGTCAGTATTTGTATCAAATAAAACCATTGAAACATTTGCCTCAGCTATGCAGAGACTAGCTGACAAGATTCTGGGCCACCCAGTCTCCTGCACTTTCCTGACTGGTGAAAATTTATACCAAAGCCTACCCAAATGTAGCTTCATACTTCTCACTTACATGGGAATTTTCTTTCATCATGAAGGTGCTACCAGAATGAATGTATCCTGTTTTTTATAACTCTAATTCAGATTAGTTGGAAGGTTAGAAATGTTTTTTGACACACCTACTTTCATTTCAAACCTCAGAGGAAATTCTTTGTACCTTAACATTAAGAGGATTAAAGGATGTCTGTTTACTTAAGATTATGACAGCATTTCTGTAAAGACATTTCATGAAAACAAGAGGAAATAGTTTCTGTGTATATATAAATGCTGATAAATATTTGTAAGATGCATGCATATGCATGCATATTTGATGTTTCAGAGTTTTAGGTTGTTCAGTTGTTCATTTGTTGATGTTTAATTGCTCCAATGGGCTTATTTTGATTGTTACTGCAGCAGCAGTCAGTGAGTATCAAATCCAAAACCAGTAATAGCAATTTAGTTGTCCTCTGAAGAATTAATTTCTTAAACTTGGACATGAAATCCAGTCCTTACAGTATGAAATTATGTGATTTTTAACCCCCTAAATCTCAAAACATTTAACTATGAATCAGCTACTGATGTCTTCCTGGTATACAGTCTCTTGCATTACGCTGTCTGCTCCAAAGACAAAGATCCAAACAAGGTTACCTGGTAGCAAGTGCAATAAAGTTCATGATGGGTCTGAAGGTACAAAAAGAAGAACTTATACCTGTTAGGATGAAATACAATGTTATTTGGATGTTGAATTTATGCCACATTGAAGGAAAGAGGAAATATTTGCCTTGGAGGCTGATTTAAATACTTTCATCTGTCTTTCAGATGGCCCGAAGATTTGCTGCGTTGCAGGTGTTCCAAAGAGACATACATTGGCACAGGCATAAGCAAGATAGTCAAAGGGCAAGAAGCTGTAATTTATTTCTTGTTTGTCATCAGTTTACCTTCAGACAGATGAAATGTTGCTCTCACTGAAGTCAATAACAAAATACTTGTAAAGGATGCATGTGTTTGTGTGTTTGTACAAATGTTCTCATATATTTGTGCATATATGCACACACCAGTAGGAAAAATTCTGATCACATTGTTTTACTTGTTTTAACAAATGCTGGTATGACACCATGATTTCTGTACTTGCAGTGAATGTTAAGTGATTGAATATCTTGTTGTATTTCGTGTGTGTAGCATATGTGTAAGGTATGTGTATATGAATAGTGCAAATACAAGCCAGTTTTGTTATATTTATGCATGTGTGAAGGGCTGAAAAGTTATAAATCTTTCAAAAACTTCTGCCATAGGAATCTGAAATGCTCAGAGTGCTGATGGTTTACTCCTGTTTTGAGCACCTCCTCTACAAAAGCAAAGTCACGTTCCCTTCTACACCAGATAGCAATCACGGTAGTTTTTTACAATACTGATTAGAAAAGTGAAGCAACAGAAAAGTATATCTGATCTTTAAAGAACATGATCTTATTTAGACACTTAATTTCAGGTAACTTTTAAAAATAATTGCTATACCCATGGGTATTAAAGCTGCTACGTGTGGAATTTGTATTTCAGGGGGTCTGTCAGAATCTTTTAACAATACATGGAGATAATAACATATGGAGTCTGATTCTCATTTTAGATATATACCAACATACTCACTGCACTGACTTCAGGGGGATTACTTAACAATGTATGTCAGTGTAAACACAAGAGAATCATCCTGGATATAACCAAAGGTTACTGTCTGCTGGCTCTGGGGTGGTGTATGTTTCTGGAAAGCATAGCATAATCAATCCAAACAGCAAAGAAGGTCAGTGGTACTTTGAAACTTTTTTTTTTTTTTTTTTTTTTTTTTTTTTTTTTTTTTTTGCCTTGGGGAGAACTGGCAGGGTAAGAGAGGAAGGTTGTGAAGATTGAGCAACTAATGGCAAAGGAAGGATGTCTAGCATAGGAAGGAGATTTAGAAGAACTGCCAAGCAAAAGCAATCATACTCAGGAAAATATGCTTAGAAATAATTCTCCACCTTAATAACTTTGCAGGTTAACTCTACAAAGCTTCTATGGCAGGAGTCAAAGAAAAATATTTGAGAAAGAGAGGTCAAAGGGAACAAAGGAAAGCACCCAGCAGAAAGGAAAATAAACAACAACAAAAAAAAAAGATAACAACAAAAAGAAGAAGAAAGAAAAAAGGAGAAGACATGAAAAGGGAATAAAACATGGGGAGGGTAAGGAAGGAAAGAGAGAAAGATTTTGACTTTTCTGAAAAAAATCAGCATATCTCTTCTCAGTCAGTTCTGGAAGTGCTGTCCAGAAAGTAGCTCAGTCAAGCTGACAGGAGGTCTTCTGCTTTGTGGTTCAGGCAACCTTTCTTGCATTTATATCTAATGCAAAACTCTCTTGCTTTAATAAGAGTGGGCACTGTGGTCAACATCTACAGGTGTATTTATAGTCCAGCACCTCACCAATTATTTAATTTACATTTCCATAGTAACTACTAGCAGAATCCAGGCAAAGAAAATATCCACAGTAATTGTTTAACAATTACAATGCCACATACACGGTATTGTTCAGTCTCATGCAGCAGCTTAAAAATACACACCTGTGAGGGTTTTTGTTCTTTGTTTGTTTGGTTGGTTTTTTTTTGTTTTTTCATAATGTTATTTCAGCCTAGCATGGTGATGTACAGGTTTCTTCCTATAAAATATAAACATAAAAAAATAAAATAAAATAAAAATAAAAAAAGCTATTCCCTAATCCAGAGAACCAGCAGTCCAGATTTATAATAAGGTGCACCAGTTATGAAGATGCATAAGGTGTGGAGGACCTAATGAAGTGCCTGAAGTGACATTAAGGATGGATTTCCTCACGTACATATGAATTGGTCACAGAAGTCACAGATGACATCCAATCCCCCAAGGCAAGTACCAGTGACCTGTCAGTGTCAGGTAAGAAAAGCTGTGAGAGGCATTTAAGACACAAAAAGTTGAGGTTATGAGGAACGATGACATAACATATTTTTATAAACTTTTATTCGTGTTGAAGTTGAGGAATACTAATGAGAATAAGGACCACTATCAGAGATGAAGCAAAATGAACTAGTCCTTTTACGATGTAAAGAAAAATTTGATTGGTCTTGTTTTCACAGGAAGTGTGGACCAAACGGATGGAGTTCTACAGAAGTGGTCAGGGTAATCAGACTGTACTGTTTCTATAAGCTATTGGCGAGATTATTAAAGGGTTCTTTGAAGCTTGATTTCTGCTAACCACTGAGATGAAGAGTGCATTCATGTTCTGTAAAAGTGAAGGGTGAAAATTATTGACTTTTTATGCCAGAAAGTGTCTCTACAAACTCAAGTTCCTCTTTTCACCATCAACTATCATTTTCCCCTCACTGACTATGAAAAGAAGTGGTTGCCTCAGGTAATTATGTGTACAGGAAGAAATTCTCACTGCTTACTGAATATCACCAATAACACGTTTAAGTGATTTACTGTACCTTGTAATTGGTTTCTGAAATATGAATATTTTACTGCCACTGTGGCAACTCTCCACAGCATCTATAATAGTGACATTCTTCAGGACGTGATTAATGAGTTTTATTTTTTGTTCTGTCTAGAAGTAAGAAGGTTAGAAGTTTTAAAATGATTTTCTTTATGAGAACATGTGAAAAGATCATAATGTTGCATCTGATCAATGTGTGAGAACTTTTCTGAAGGGCTGAGCAATCAAAATAACCCAACGAATATTAAAAACAAGCTAGAGGAAGTCCATCATGCATAAAGTAATACCATCTTAATATCATACACTCCTTTACAGCTAATCTTTGGAGGAGGAATTAACCTACCTCTGAGTACATGATGCAAGAACAGGAAAGCAGAGAAGAATGTCTGTAAATGTTAAAACCTACATTAGTGGATGCCTTTGAAATCCCTTAAAATGTATGTGGAATAAAATACTATAAAGGTGAGGTGCGAAAAGCAACTGAATGCTTTTCATTCTTGTTATTCTGTGCAAAAGCAAAAGAAAACAGCTTTGTAAAGCTTATTGGAACTGTGAGGGTGCCAAACACTGAGTCTGACACTTCCCTGAAAGGCGCACACCCTTGAGAAGATATTTTGCTGTCCATTTCTCCTTCCTTACACATACAAAAAAGTAGATAATGGTAAAATAAGTCTGTTCTGCTGAACGCTCTCTATACTGTCTTAAAGAATCTTCTGAAGAAGAATTCTTAAAAGGAAATAATAATAATGTGCATAATTTCAGGTTCCTTTGTACCTCAAGTAATTTACAATCCCAGGTTAGGCACCCATGCTCTGTTACATGGGTAAGGAGAAAGACTGTAAGACCAAAAATTTGGGTTTTCTATAGTAGAATTAGGATAGAGAAAAGAGTTTGCACTCTGCATATGAGAGTCAATGAGCCTGTCTGAGCCAGAGGTGGGCACTTCTTTCACAGCAAGAAACTCAGCTTATATATTTTCAGCATTCAAAGTGAAATTGTTTATTCTAAAACAGGACTGGAAGATCAAGTTTTGATGTCCTTTTAACCACTAGACTGGTACTTATGGTACTTATGCAGACGTAAGAGACTCATGTGCTGACCAGAGGGCTTTGACTTAATAAGAATAGGAGGTGGTTCCAAGTGGGCTTTACTATTATACCCAATAAAAAAAAAAAAAAAAAAAAAGAAAAGAAATAATTTTTAAAAAAAATCTGAATTTGTATTTTCTAATTATTTATAAGCTGGTCATAGTCATATGTGCCTCTACTACTATATACCAGTCTGATAAGAATAGTCTGTAGAGCTTTAGAACTGCATTTGAAGGAAAATCAAAAGAGAAAGAGGCAGATAGAAGATAAGATAAAAAGGCAACAGGTGATTACATATGACAGATCAGACCAACCAACCTGATCTCTGTCTTTATTGACATAGCTAGCATTGTGCACAAGGGGAAGAGCAAAATCTTAAAGGATATATTCAACTGGTCTTAAATACAGTCTGCTAGGGATGATGCAGCACAACACAAGAACTGTAAAGCAAGAAAAATATGGCTAACATGGAGACTGTTAAAAAGGGAACAGTGTTGTTGGAGGACTAGCTAGTGTAACTCCTCAACAATAGGTCTTGGGGCCAATAATATGTAATGTTCTTATTGGTGACCTTGGCCCAAAGAATAGCTGTGTGCTGATGAAATCTGCTGATGATAAAAAGCAGGGAGCACTAATCAATACAGAGGAGAATCAGAATATCATACAGGAAGAACTGGATGACCTTGAGGACTGGAGTAATAGGAACAGGAGGAGAAGATGTAGAAGTGCAAGGGTAAGATGTAGAAGTGCAAGGTCATTGACATGGGGACTAATGAGAAGAAAGAATGCCACAAACTGGAAATGCAACAGTTACATATGAGAAAGAAGGGGCAAATTTGCATACTTAATTCAATTACAGAATGCCTGTGAGGCATATGACTGTCAAAAAAGTATACCTAATGTATTTCCAGCAATTATACAAATGGACAAAAACAGTATTCAAAAAAAAAACAGTGGTCAGAAAGAGCTTTTTTAGAGTATATTCAAGTAAGTTCATGAAAACCTCCTTAAAAAAATTTAACTGAATAGATGCTGCAATAGGCTACCTTGAAATAGGAGTCTCGGGATGTGGATGTGTGAGTGAGTTACTGCAAATTTGGGAAGAACCCTGGTTTACTACTTATAACGAAGTAGTTTCTGCTAAGTACTTGCCTGCATGCTCTTGCCTTATGGTAAATTCAAGGTAGTTTTTCTTCATTCTCACTGAAGGATGAGCTGCTTTCAACTTATCAAGGAGAAAGATTATGGCAGCTAGCACAAGGTGGCTAATGAGGTATATAAAGTCATGAGTTGTTGTTCAAGTAATCACATTCTAAAATAAGTTAGTTTTCCCAGACTAGCCATGTAAAAGATGAAAAGAGACAGGAATACGTCTGTAAATATGTAAAGGAAATAGACACCAGAGGTAAAGAAATATTCTTTAATTTAAAGGATAGTAGCCTCAAGACTAAGTAGTATTTAGTTGGCTGTTAGTATGTTTTGTATGGAAATTATCAGCTGTTTTCTGATCACAAGAATGATGGGTTATCAGAACAGTTTTCTTGTGAGTATATTGAAGGTAAGAAACGTAACTGCTTTGGGAGATATAGCTTGAAAATATCTTAATGACTGCCAACTCCGTCTTTGTAATTCTTGTTAGTAAAGTGTTTCACGTATGGAAAGAGTATGAGATGGTTTGTGAGAGTGTCTCAGGACAGGACATTTCTCCAGAAACCATTCATTCCTTTTCTGCTTTTCTTGTACTCGATTATGTCAAATAAAGACTCAGCTCAATGCCTTTCTATGCCTTTTTTTCTTTTTTCTTTTTAAATCCCATTCCTGAAAATCTTTTGATGCTCCAGAGCATTGTAATGAAAATAATATATGACTTGAGACTACTTAACAAAAATAGAATCTCTATCTATTAATATCACAATGAATAAATGAGCTATGAGTGTATGACTGAGCACAGATGAATTTCAGTGTTACTTTAAATGCTAGTATAAATTTTTCATCTGATTTTTTTTTTAAAGTAATTCTAAATTGTTTATTTTCTGTAATGTTGAAATGAAGAAAACTGATGAGATGGCAACTGTTTAGGCTGATGTATACCAATATCATTAAAAATCACAAATTATACACAAATGTAAAATACATAAAAATAAGTATAATTTCTTTAATAATTCCATAAATTAATTAATAGAATGACCAAATGCATTTGGGTTGCCTGAAGATGATATTGAAATGGGAATTCATATAGCCACAGAAGAAAAGGAGATGTTCACATTCTGCATTGAGGGTTTCTGGCCTGAAAGTTATAGTGATTAGAGACCTTGGCAAAGAAGATCAAAGGAGATATGTTTCTAGCAAGCATGTGTGTTAATACATCTGGGGAAGTATTTATGTATTGGAACTGTCTCCACCCATCATGTTGACCTGGATACAGCAAGATTGTAAATGCTCTTAAAACACATATTTTTGACTTTTTATTTGAGGCCTCAGCTCAGAAAGGCATATAACTATCTACTTAACTTTAGGCTCACAAATATACATAAAAGGAGAAAATAGAAGTAGCGAATAGATTACTCAGAGGACTTCAAAGGTGCCTGGAGAGATGTGCACACAGAATGAACAGAGGTTACACGCAAAAAAAACTTTTGGGCTGTTTGTTTCTGAAATGTAGAGGTTGCCTTTTGTCCGTACACAAATGGGACTGTTTAATTGCAAAGAAGGCCTCAACCTCCTCAGCATATTGTGTGGACCAAGAACCAAGAAGGAATGTTTATTACTTATTAACAGGAGAATAGCAAGATGCAGGAAGTCTACCATACTGTTCTCTCTGTCCTTCTGTCTGCTTTCCTCTGAAGAACAGAAACTTAAGTTAATTCATATTTCATTTTGCAACCTTTATTGGCTGGTTGAAGAAATTAGTAAATGGTATTTTAGCCTTTTTTTTTTTTTTTTTTTCTTCCCATATTGAGTGTGTTTATTTCAGAGAACTGCTGGTCATAACATTGAACTGATGACTAGTCCTGGTACTTTGAATTGTGTTTTCATGAATCATCAAAATTTTTTTCAACATTTCCCATGGTGTGGATTTTCATAACATTTACGTACAAACTTTAATTACTTACATTTAACGAAAATGTCTGGAAAGTAATCTGTATTTCTACTCATTTTTATTACATTTTCACAGAGTTATAAGATTAAGGAATATGTTGATTAGTATAGATTTAAACAACCCATATTTCCTTCAACTTCAAATGTTTTATCTCCTATTTATTTTCTAGTGAAATAGTCTTACAGCACAGTGTTGTTTTGTTGTGGTTGTGTTTTTTTCCTGTTTCTTTTTTTGTTTGTTTTTAATATCAATTCCATTTTTATAAACATTTTTTTGACCAATTGCAGGTAGTAATAACAGTTTGGAGCAAAATGATGAGAGAGAACCTGGTGATAAGCAATTTAGCTTATCAGTTTTAGAAATGAATTTTCTGGAGCACAGCAGATAGTTTTTTTTTGTTTTGTTTTTTTTTTTGTTTTGTTTTCAAGTAAACAAATAACAGTCAACATAAGAAGCCAGGTAAAACAGTTTTCTAAATCTTTTTTTTTTTTTTCTAAATTTTATGTCGTATTATTTGTGCAGAATCCTTGTTGTCTAAAATCTCATACTTACACTGATGGGAATATTTTCAAAATAAGGTCAAACCCACTGATTTTATGGCCAGGATATTTTTGAGTGCAAAAGATTAATGTGCAAAATCAGTGTTGCAAGCAACACATTATTAAAAATGCTGTGATTTAGCAGTTCTTGAAATTACTGAAATTAATGTGATATAATTTTATACTTGCTTTTCAAAATTCTGTAAAAATAAATTATGCATCGGACAGGCCATGTGAATTTTTATTTTTATTTTTTATTAATTCAAATGCAAGATTTACTCCTATATCTTTTTGCTATTTAAATACACAGAACTAATACACTATTTTATTATTATTATTATTATTTTATTATTTTTTTTTTGTAGAAGGAAAAGATGTCAGGCTGTGCCTGACAAAAGAGTTTGACTGAATAAACTTTTCTAAAACTGAGCTTTATTAGATTATTTTAGTGCTTTTTAAAGCAAAATTCTTCTTTGTAAAGTGGTTTTTCCTATAAAGTTAGTTCACAATATGTGTTATAAATCCTTTGGATCTAGGGAAAAGATGACGCTCTTTAAATTGAACTGACTTGTAAACTAATTAATAAGAAAAAAATGAGTTTAAAAATTCCATTAGTTACTGAGTTATTTACTTTCCAACACTTGTGAACTTCTGAGGTTATCTTACTTCGATAACAGGGAAGGGTGTTTTTTAACCATGAGTACTTATTTCTGTCAATGAGTTCATTTATATATTTAAATCATGTTAATCATCGTAACATAAGAATAAGAAGTAACTTTCTAGTTTTGTTGTTTTTTGTTTGTTTATTTGTTTGTTTGTTTTTGAAACTTGCAGCACTGTCACTGGCCTATCAATAAGATTTCATATATTGAATACAACACAGTGGAATATTAAAGATCTTCTGATCAGAACAGTCTGAGCTGCCTTCTAGTAGTGACACTAGCCTAGCTATTTCACTGTAAAACATTTAAAAATATTTTTGTCAACAAAGAGTCCACATCTTTAATGTCTTTGACCCCAGTGCTCCTGTTTCCTGGTCAGTGCTAGTTGTATGATAGAGCTGCAGGGTGGAGGAGGCAGGCATGCACCTCTGCCCACACCCTGCTCAAGCAGGTTGGTCAGGATCATGTCCAGTTGTGTTTTGAATGGCTCCTCTTACAGGAGGAGCTCATCTGGCTGCAAGCTGAATGGAACATGACCCAAACTGCTGTTGCTGGGCTTGATCCTGACCAAACTTGCTGACCCAAGGCTGCAGCTACTAGCCGGGGTCCTGCCTTGCCTGCCCTGCCCTGGCTATTGCAGGGAGCTTTGTCCTAGTGGCTCTCCACAGCTCCCGTTTGGCTTCCAAAGCCTGCAAAAAGCTGTGATGGATGTGTAGGTGCAGAACAAAGCCCTCCACACGTCCTTAACCACAACCATACTCCCTCAAATCCCAAACCCTAAAGCAATGGTGGGGCAATGGTAGGGATGGCCACTGGTCTGCTGCAACTCATCTCTGCTGCCTGCTCAGGGATCTTCCCGACAAAGGTTGGCTGCTCAGGGGTAGTAGCATCCCCATGCTCAGTGGTAGTAGCATCCCCATGCTCAGGGATGATCCTGGCATCCATCATTCTGACAAATTTTAGCTCTTATTAAGAAGTTGATTAAGAACATACTCATTCGAATGGCTTCAGAATATGAATTGCTTAGTGTAGAGAATTAAGGAGTTCTCATCTGCAGTTGGATCCAATAGACTGGAATAGATGAAAAGTAATGTTTCCTATCCCTCAGAAATTATGCAGAGTTTAAAGTTCTTGTGTTGATGAAATTATAATGTTTTAATAGAGGAAAAGATAAAATCAAATGAGGTAAAAAGGTTGTATTCAACTTTACTCTGTGTCTGCTTCCATCAAGATTTCAGTTTTGTAAGCTATGTCAGTTTTCTGATTCAAATTAAATACAGCAGGGTTTACATTTATGTTTATATGGAACATGGTCATTAAAACACTAAGCAACAGCTTCTACCACAGACCTGCAATGAGTAACTATATCTATTATTTTTAGACCCTGATCCTAAGCTAGCTTTGATTGAAATTCACGTGCTTGCAGGTGCTTGCAAACATATCTACAGATATGAAACTCCATCAACAAGATGTAGTATAAGCAGCTCACAGCCTTTATTCTGTATCGCTGCTACAATAAGAATTCCACCTCACTAGTATAGAATTCCCATTGAAATCAATCTATGGATCCAGTAAAAATAACCTCTCTGCTCTCTGCTGAATACAACACTGTTTAGTTATGCAGCTGGAAATGTGTCAGGCCTGATTTCCTTCTATTTTAAGTTCTAAATAGAACCTTTTGAAGATTTACCAGGAAAGCGAGCAAAACTCTACTTTTGTAGTCTAAAAGATGAGTCAAGACTAGTTTGGGTTCCTCCTCTCAGTGTCAGGTGAAGGCACAATATGATGGGCATAGCATAAAGGCACAGCATGAAGTTCTGAAGAAAGGACACCAGAAAATCAGAGATGCTGAGCAGCTTGCTTTAGGGAAATGAAGTTCACAGGCCATAATTGCTGTCCCCCCCACACTAAGTAGTCCTTCAGAAGCAGCAACCAAGAACATACCAAAGCTCTTCCACAGACAAAGTGGGTAGCAGGAAATTCTGCAAAAGCTGTTGCCCTAAGTGTTTGTGAAAAATGACACCATTCCTTAACATTTAACAGTGCAGTGATTAAGAAAACTGAGTTTTATCACCTGTGCTTGGATATGTGCTAGTTCTAATTACTATGCCAAGTACCAGTAAACATGTAAAGGATGGCACTTCCAAAAGCTGCATTTCTTTCCTGGCAAATGAAGAACTGGCTGGTGTTATATCATATCTCTTTTCACCTTAGAAATATCCAGTTCAGTCTCAGCACTCTTCAAAGTATGATAAATCATGGCACCAGTGTGATCCAGCTTATTGGTAGTCGAAACACCCAACTTAATCACAGCATTCTTTAAGCATTTGCCCCTAAATTTTCAAAACAAGGAATGTAATATAGCCCACAGCACATTTCACAGCTATCTAGTCCAGGAAGAGAATTTATGGGGACTTTATGTGGTGATGGCATTAAACACAAGCTATTCAAGCTATTCTGTGAGCTGTGGAGCTAAGAGGAATTACTGAGATCCACCATGAAAAAGAGTGAGAAGGATGATTAACACCAAGTTCACAACAGTGGAGGCCTGTCATGTACTCTGAGAGATCACACAGGAATGTGGATTTAGCAGCTCTGTTCTTATTAAACTTAATAGGCATTGCATGCTGTAATGCCTATGTATTCCTTGAAAATGTAGACTTGGGTAGTTATGGCTTGGACTTTCAGCAAATTCCAGATGTAGTATTAGTAGTGGTGTATCTATATATCTGAGAATAAGGGCTATTTGAGCAACTAGCAAATGTCAAGATAGATAATTAGTCATTGAAAAAAATGCAAAAATCTGCAATGGATGTTATTTAGATGATATTGTTTAGCCATTTATAGAGCTGGCTTAATAAAGGACTGTGAATAAGTGATGCAAAAATTGCCAAAATTTACAATGACTTCTTTATAAAAGATATTTTCACTAGCTCTAAATAGAATTTGGATCTAAATCATTACCACGGAATGCAATGTGAATACTAAAAATGAAGGGTTCATTTATACCCACTGCCATGATTTTATCACTTGAGTACTCTAGATAGAAGACTGATTATACTAAAAGAGCAAATGACAGGTATCTAAGGAGTTTAAGCTGGACTTTATATATTTATGTTTCTAGCTGTAATCCTTGCTCCTCTGCAGTCACCTCTCTGTCTCTGGAGACACTGCAATTTTTATCTTATTGTGTCCCAGAAACTATAGTTAAGTTTCTTAACATGCCCAATAATACCCTTATCTTTTTGAAATCAAACCTTCCATTGCCTGGCAAAGACACAGAAAATGAGGTCTTCCACCAGACCTCTCAAAAGGACTGTCATCTCTTCTTACTGTAACTCATAAATTAACAAATACGTAGGACCAAGATCATACAAAAGAAAAAAAAAAATATGTTGCTGGATTTCTTTTATATAATCAACACATGGTCAGGGTGCTAAATGAGAAACTTTCAGACTTCAGTGTCCTTCCAGATCCTGGGACCTTTAACACATTTTCTTCAAAGACTGTTTAATGGGCACTACAGAGATAGGACTGATATTGAGGTTGTTTCTCAAATCCCTTATCTAGTCACGGTCAACAGAAACATGCTCAGGAGTTTCTTTCAAAAGGATGGGGGGTGAATGATGAGGTCACTTCCCCAACAGTTACCTGTAGCTCCTAGCTGTTTATGTCACAAAACCTTGTGAGTCTTATACTGGGTTTAGCTCAGTTTCTCAAAAGTCTTTGGGCATCTGTTTTCCCAACCAGTTGCTTAAATCCAACATTTAAGTGTTATTAATGTTTGCAGAACTACTGCTGTGCTGTCTTACTCTGTAATTTTGTTTGTGGGCAGGCACAGATATACTAATTGGAGACTCTACTCCACATTAACTAGTTCTGACCATGCCACAGTCCCTTGTTCTAACAGTGGCAGTGTCTAGTTGAAAGCTAAAAGTAGGGGATTTTTCAGAATTGCAGCATGGCAGTTCACAT
The DNA here is from genome assembly GCF_964035555.1 of Netta rufina. Lineage (NCBI taxonomy): Eukaryota > Metazoa > Chordata > Aves > Anseriformes > Anatidae > Netta > Netta rufina. The sequence goes on from NC_140123.1 coordinate 178,884,850, forward strand.
CCTTAATCAGCTTAACTTTTCTCCAAGATAGTTATCATTTCTGGTCCAATAGGATGCATCAATTTGCATCAGTCTGGCCATCAGTTATTAGTTATTCCAAGATGGAACTTTCTCTTCCTCTCTTGTTGTAGCTCTTCCGCTCTTCTCTTATTAGAGAGGAAGCTGAACTTGGTTATCCCACAGCCTGACGGGATATGGGGGGCTGGGGGTGGTGTGTGTGTGTGTGTGTGTGTGTAGAAACTTGAACATGGAAAGATATAATTCAGAAGGAACAAAATGTTGATTTCATAGTAAGTCAGTAGCATCAAGGATCTGCTCTTGGAACCTGTGGAACTTGTCTTGCCTATCTTACTGGTACCTACCTGGCCATCAAAGTGTATCGGGTTTACGCGGCAAATTTTTTGCAGTGGGGAGCTGCAGGGGTGACCTCTGAGCAGAGCCCAGAAGCTGCCCCAGGTCAGATCAGAGCCAGCTCCAGCCAGATCCAAAATGGACCTGCTGCTGGCCAGAGCTGAGCCAGTGGGCGATGCTGGTTGGGCCTCTGACAGAGCAGATTTAAGAAAGGGAAAGAAAACAAACAAAACTGATGTGCAACAGCAGCTGGAAGAAAGAAGTGAGAAAATGTGAGAGAACCAGCCCTGCAGCCCCTGAGGTCAGTGCAGCAGGAGTGCAGGAGGTGCTCTAAGCATGCAGCAGCAGTTCCCCTGTGGCCTGTGGAGAGGCCCCTGGTGGAGCAGGCTGTCCCCCTGCAGCCCATGGGTCCCACACGGAGCAGATCTCCACGCTGCAGCCTCCCATGGGTGGAGGAGCCCCCGGTGGAGCAGGTGGATGTGGCCTGGAGGAGGCTGCAGCCCATGGAGAGCCCCCGCAGGAGCAGGCCCCAGGCTGGAGCTGCAGCCCGTGGAGAGGAGCAGGGGGTCTGGGGGGAGCTGCCACCCGTGGGGGACCTGTGCTGGAGCAGTTTGCTCCTGGGGGATGGACCCCGTGGTACGGAGCCGTGTGGGAACAGTTCTTGAAGAGCTGTTGCCTGTGGGCAGCCCCCAAAGGCTCAATTCCAGAAGATCGGCATCCCGTGGGAGGGACCCCATGGGGAGCAGAGGCAGAGAGGGACTGTGAAGGAGTGGCAGAGACAAAGTGTCAGGGACTGACCACAGCCCCTATTCCCTGTTCCCCTGAGACACTTGGATTGAGGAGGTAGAAGGGGGTAGATAGGAGGGAAATAGTTTTTTAGTTTCATTTCAGTTTCTCATTGCTCTAGGCTGTTATTAGCAATACATTTCATTAATCTCCCTATGCTGAGTCTGTTTTGCCTATGACTGTAATAGGTGAGTGATCTCCTTGTCCTTATCAACCCATGAGCCTTCTTTACATCCTATTTTCTCCCCTGTTCTTTTGAAGATGGGGAGTGGAACAGTGGTGTGGTGGAGCTTAGCTGCCTATCAGTGTGAAACCACCACAGAAAGTCATTTTACAGGGGTGGTGTGCTTACTAATTAATTTATTTTTTAAATGTGTTGACCAACAAATAATAGTTTTATCATTGATATGGTGCCTAACCTCCTGCAAAATATCTTTCTACATGACACAAAGGACTTGAACAAAGTGATGTAAAGAGATTTGTTTATAAATGCCAATTGCTACACAGAAAAGTCAATGAGCATCTCTAACTTCCCTATATTTGCTATATTTAGCTCTGTCAATGAACATGTTGCCATTATGTGAAGTGAAGCAGTGATAAATAGAAAGACCTGAGTTTATATCTCCTCTTTGCGTGATTCAGGGAGAAGATTTGCAACCCACTCCCAGAGAACCATACAGGCAGGCTGACTGCTTAAAGCACTCTTTCTTGCTTCTTTTTGTGGACATATTTTTAAGAGGAGAGTTGCTTAGGATCTTAGCTGGAGGAAGATAGTCAGACACTGTAGCCAAGTAGCTCTCTCCTTAAGCCTCACTCCTTTGAGAATCTATTTCCCATGTCTAATATCCTTGGTATCTGCACTCCAAAGTGCCTTTGAGGTTGTTCCTCTGATCCAATAGACTGTTTATATGCTGCAAGCATGCAAGAAATATTTTTACCTAAATGATTAGGATTTTTACTGGATCATTACTAAATGAGAACTAATAGCTGTCATAAGATGTAGTTGTTATTAAATTAGGGCATAACATGACCCCGGTATCTTGTAAACCTATTCAGGTTTAAATGTTTGCTCTGTAGTTAACCTTTGCTCTAAAAACATTTAGCTTGCATCTCTTAATCTAAATGCTGCCGAACACAAGATTTCTTTTCTTATATTAAGGCACATTCGCTGGTCTGAGTCACTGTATTTCTTATTTCAACCATGAACTGGATTTGACAGCCAACTTGCATTAAATCTCTAAAAATAGGACTGCATAATGAAAATGCTGACAGACCCTTATCTGTAGTAACATTAGTGGGCACCACTTTAACCAGGAAAATGACTTTCAACTTATTTACTGAAAATGAGATCAGGTGACCATTTTTAATTCCAGTTAAAATATGCAGTCATGCATGGGTATGAGGCTCAGATGGCCTTTTAATAAGTTCATAATTTAGTTATCTCTCTGAGCAGACTTAAGAATTTATCTCAAACGCAAAATTTATATTATTTTTTTTAATGTTGAAGAAGCTACTTGGAAAGGACTTTTTTATTAGTTAGAGTTATAACTGTTGGGTTTATCTTGAACACTTCTCAAGTTTTCATTATTGGATTTTAACTTGTTATATAGCTAGACTTCATCTAAATTGTAACCTTTCATTACCACTGTTACATTGATTTCTACAAGCCTTCAAGGCATAATTGACCTTTGTACATGTAGGAGGCATTTCTTTTCTCTATATTAAAAAGGTGATCCACATGTGTTATTAAATCATTATAAGAGAGCATTCATTGCCCTTATATTCACCAAAAGGAGAAAACAGATCATCAGGATAGAACTATAGAATTATCCTTATCTTTAAATCACAATTTGTTCGATATAGTTGTTGTATGTATGTTCTCATTGTATACTCTCATACAGAAAATGGATCAAATCCATATTTGGAACTTGGAGGAAAACAGCAGAGATGCTCTCTTCCATTCTCTTGTATCATGACAAGACCTTGACAGAGATTTAGAAAAGAAATTCTGATTTTTCATTCTTTGATTCAAAATAAAATAAAATAAAATAAATATATATTTTTTTCCATTTGTAAACTGCAGGTGGATTAATAGATCGGCATCACTATTGCATATTAAAATGGTATTAAATATTCTTGTAACATTTTCTTTTTTAATTATACAGCCATTAATTACCAAAGAACAGCACATTTTCTTAAGCCTGTAAACTTCTTTAGTATGTAGACTTTTTTCTTTTTTTTTTTTTTTTTTGTATAAACTTCAAGTCTGTAACAAAGTTTCCTTACCAAGGAACACTGTTACTGTTAAACTGCAAAACACCTAATAACTGGATAAGGACAATTTGTATATAGAAATTGTATTTGGCTCTATGTGAAGAGATATGATGACATAGTCTTTAATAATAGGATAAGAGATATCATAGGAATATCATACTCCACCATATTCAAATTATATATATATAATATATATTCCTTCCCTCATATTTTTTGTTCTGTCAACTTTTGAAAGACCTTAGGTGTGGACCCAAAGCACATGTGCCTGCTGTTCAGACATCAAGAGTAGGTCAGGATCATTTTCTAAGTATAATGTCAATGTCTTGGCCAGGGCTTGGATGCATGCCAAGGAGGAAGTACCACATACTTGCCCTTTTCCGATATTCCACCTCAAGACGCTGGTCCCTGTCAGAGATGGAAAATTGAGCAAAAAAAGTCCTTGGACTGAAAGTTTTCCAGAGATGTATCTTTTGGCTGAATCTGAGTAAATTTTCACAGGTTTGATAAAATTTCAGGTGCAGGGTATGAAATAACTCTTCTGACCGATGTCAGCTGCCACCTCGAAAGCGTGAGATCAGGAGAGGTTTACAGTAAGACTGCCAGACTTCACGTAGGTAAAGCTGTATACTGCAGCTGCTCTCATGATTAAAATGACTGCATCATCCTCACTGAAATTTCCCAGAAAAACTAATTGGGCTCAGAGATCACCCAGCATGAAAAATTCCACTTTATCCTAAAATGAGATCCTTCTGTGCTCTTTCTTTCTCTGTGGTGTGGAGTAAACACAACAGAGCTAGGGTGAGCAAGGGATGTCGCAGTCTCAAGGTACTTGCTGAATACAATTGCTGCAACTTTAGGGTCAGATTACATGTTTTGAGAATTCCCTGCCCCTTGTGGGCTATTTTAATTCAGCTTCCACAGCTCCCGAGGTGGACAAATTCAGAGGAGATGCTATGTATCTGTGCCTTTTCCTAAATAGCAGAATACCTCAGGACTAAGTACTGGAACAGGTGGTTGCTAGATCCTAGTGCAACATCAGATCAGGTGTTGCTTGTCTTCTAGACAGAAAAGAGAGCATCAGGTGGAGGTGTTGCATTGTCTGAGGCTCATGTGACTCTAGTTTGGCCCATCTTGGATTTGGGGAAAATGTGATACGTTATTTTTATACAAACATGCTTATAAAAAGAAAACCAATCAGTTGAACTACACAAGCCCTTTAATGAAAAATACATATGACTCATGGAGAATGCTCTCCATATATTCTTTTTTGTATTCAAAGCCAAAGAGATTCTATTCAATATGTTTTAATAGAACAGCTAACTCTGATGTGAGCTACTCAACAAAGAAAGGATTTTTTTTTCCTCTTTAGGTTAATTGTGTTTTCCCTTGCATTTAAAATGTCTTTTTTGTTGTTGTTGTTATTATTATGAGGTTATATTAATGTTCTGAAATTCAGATCAGTTAGTCTATATCAAAAGGATAATATAAATAAAACATACAAGCTTGCTTCCATTTTCAAGCCAAGTATTGATCAGTGTATCTCAGAAGCAGTAGCCTGTACTCTAGGAATCATTTCAGTTTGACAATTCAGAATTTTCTGGATGGATTAATAGGCAATATATGGAATTTATATGACTCACACATGTGAGCGAGAAAGCAAGAAAGAAAGCAAACTGATTTCCCAATCACGTATTAATTCTGGTTCTAATTAATTCTGGTTTTAATTTGCCAGATAAAAGCTGAGAACCTTTTAAATAATTTGCATTGGGTTAGTAACAAATGAACCATCAAAGATCATATTTTGGAGAATAAAGGTCAAATAAACAGTGCTAGAATTTTCTGCACTGTTTAATTTCATTTGGGGGTAAATTTTAATGGTTTGGTATGAATCGGTAACGTATTTCTGAAAGCATTTTAAATATTGCTAGTTTCTCATTAAATGGTAATAATGTTGAAACAAAGTTAGAATAACTAGATCATCAGTGGTATGCTATTTCATGCATGCTGCTAAATTTTATGTTTCATATATATGAAAAATATATAAATACAAACACAGAAAAATAAATATTCGCTTGTCATTGGTGTCAGCTCAATTTTCTGTCAAAATCAAGCTTGGCACACGTTATTGTGGGTCTCTATCACTAGAGAAAATAATGAGAAGATGCTAGCTTAAAGCATTAAAAAAATCAAAGAGAAAGTTGCCAAACAATGAGTTTTGTTTTGTAGTCATGACAGTTAAAACTGATAAGCTCTTCTCTCAACTCCTGAGAACCAAAAATTTTTATTTATTTATTTATTTATTTTCTTTTTCTAATGAAATCAGAGACTTTCAGGTAATAATATAGCTCTGGGATCCAGACTTTTGGGAAAGTGCCGAACATCTCAAGACCTACAAAAAACCTTGTGGAGCCGAACACTGCCATCTATCTTTCTTTTTCTGGCTTTTCAGTGTCTATTTACTGGAGGTACTCTAAGCTGTCTGACTGTCCATTGACTTTGTTCAAAGGCCTGTTTAAAATTGTTTTCTTTCTGAAAGTGTTACCCTTTCATTGATGCCCTCAGTGATCAGATGAGCAGATCAGAGCAGCTGCTGCTGAGGATCCTGCTTCTGCCTTGTGTGTTTTTAAGAAGACTTTGCTGCTGTGAGTGCTTTGCCCATCAGATCAGGAGAGTTCAGATTTACAGGATGGCAGGGGGGGCCTTTTTGGATGTGAGTTGGCTCAAGAGGGTATTTTGGCTCTTGGAGATTTGAGAGTATCCTACTAATGCAAGAATGCTCCACATGTGCTGGGGCTTAGTCCACTCATCGTTTCAGCCCCCTATGTCTCTCGTTGAGGCTGGTGATTGTAAGTGCACTTCTGGGTCTTCTAGCTAGGTGTTGCTCTGCAGTTCAACCAAGTGGGTGGTAAATGGTGTCATGAGGTCAAAACTGAGCTATTGTGCCAACCTAAAATATTAATCTAGATAATAGATTATCTAGACCTATATTGTGGTGCTATTTTCTCCTGCCATTATTGTAATATATAAAATCACATGACAAGCTGAAAGGAGATAATGCTGCTAATTAATAAAGCCACATATTAAGTGGTTCTGAAAGCTTTGAGTTTTTCTAAATTGCCGGTTTTAAACATCCTTACCATCATACTTAAACATACTACTCTGTAAACACTTATCATTTTTAAAACACTAAAATTGGACATGAATTAGTGCTGTTTAGTAACTTAAAGTACGAATATATATATATAAAATTAGTCATTTATGGTTTAGGATTTAAGAGATTGATAAGTATTTTGTGACAGTTAAGCCCTCTGAAAACATCTCAGGCTCCTTTGACTTCTCTCTGTTTGGATTAAGTTAATGATTCCTTAGCAGGAATGTTGTTTGGTGGGATATGCACCAATTCTCCTGTTTCTCCAGATTTAGGAGCGAAGATTGAGATATCACATCCTGTGTTGTTGCCAAAACAGGCTTTACTTCATAGAATGTAATAACAGACAACAATTTCTTTGCCAACTACCTCTTATTTCTTCACAGTCAGATAAGCCTTACCTTACCGGTATCTAGGTATTACATTGACAGGTTTATTAGCTATGCCCAGGATAGTGCAGTGGTAGCTCAGATCAACAACAGGGCAAAAGTATTTCCAGATAAATGTAATAAGAAAATAAGAAGATAAATACATTGGAAAAGGAAGGCTGGTGTTTCAATTGCAAAAATTAATAAAAATAATCATAACAACAAACTATTCTAGCACAGTTTATGCTGAAGTAGCACAGCCTGTGCCTTGCAGTTTTGTGACACAAGCAGCACACAGTGCAGTGACCCCATGTCCACATCCAGTTGCTACTCCTGGGGACAAGAAAGATGGCATGGTGTGAAATCTCCAGAAGTGGACCATCAGCGAACAAATATATTGTAGCTCAGTTGAGTTCTGAAGAGGAAGATGGGTATTTCAAGTGTCTGGAAGTGTAACTGTCCTCAAACTGCATGAAAATCATGCACAGGTCTTCAGAATGAGCCCAAGAGCCTGACTGTCAGTTGTTGGCATTTATATGGAATTTCAGCCCAGAATAGCAGGATTTTCAACCCAGAAATCCAAACATTTGCATTATCAGAAGGAGGGGAAGCCACAATGTGGTTCTGTTAGGAAAGAGAGCAAAAAGAAAAAGATGTGAATAGATAGGCTAAAGCTGCATAGAGTGCAGCAGTGTTGGTTCCCTGGGAGGAGCAGAGTGCCTCACCTCCTGAAGGGAGGTGGGTGTTAATTCCTGCTGCTCATCACTGGGTGGTTTTGCCTCATTCTTGTTTTGAACTGTAAATTGACCGAATATGAAGCTCAGCACTAGAAACACTGTGAATTAAGTCTCCTGGTTGTCAAGGAACAGGATCAGGCTGTGAAATTTTTGGGACATCCAATATTACTCTATGCATGATTACAGCATGACAGTAGCATCCTGAAGGTATTATTTTCATGCAGCCACCTAGAAGCAGACAGGAATGATTTTCCATAGTGAAGATGCTGAGAAAGGAGCTGCCATTTCTACGTCTGTCCCAGTCGTGTTACTGGAATTTCATCACTGAAGATCAGGCTGCCATGAACTGGCACCATGTCATGATTATACTGCTGTAAATGTCATTGCACTGGTTAATGGCAAGAATTGTGGTGAAAAAGCATGTATAGAGATAAGTACTTAACTTTTCTTTGTACTGGTTCTTTGTACATCCCTCCTGTAGTCAATCTTCTGGGCCAGTTTATGCTCACTTACTTTCAGAAGAGACTTATACCTTTTATATAAAGAGATATGGATGAGACAGAAGGTTTGCAGGCAATAATGAACTATCTGTAGACATTGAGGAATTCCTGTCATGTGCAGGTTAGTTACCAACTTACTCAAAATCTGATTGCCCAAGGAAAGGTACTTGCCTTTGCAGAGCTCTTCAGGATGTGAACTGAACTGCCTTAGCTTTGCATAATCTTCCTGCTCTGAGTTCTTAATCATATATGTAAATTGGTCAAATTAATTTTGCTCATAACAGAGACAGGTTCAAATGGGGTTTCAGAAATGCTTCTGATACAATGCTGTGCTGCTGATGTTGATCACTTATATCTCATAAAGAGCATGAAGGAGTATTATCTAGATTGCAGATTCATGAAGTAGGAAACAGTTTTTTGTTAGGAATTTGAGGCATACTGAGCACAGCAGGGGCTTATTCAGTTATGGAGATGTATAGTCAACAGTGCAATATGTACAACATGAATTTCAGATAATTTTTCAGAGGCCAGCAAAATTATGGTAGATGCACTTATTTGTTTGTTTGTTTGTTTGTTTATTTATTTATTTCAATTGTATTTTTACTCTCCATGAAGATAAAACAGAGAGAAAGAAAATCAGATGTGGAACTCTTATTTATTTTTTCATTTATTTTAATATACTGAAATGCTTTGAAAGAACACATACAGCTGAATGGATGTGAAAGGAATCTGGCATCTTGGCTTATGTACATTGAAATCTGAATTGAGGAAAAAATTAACAGTGCTATGAATTTGCCCATTAATTAAATTTAATTTGAAGATTTGATTCTCTTATTCTGGGTGTAGTGCACAACAATAGTTGAGCTGGTGAAGCTGAGGTTGTTCTGTGAGGCTATGATTTCTCTAAATGTTTTCTGACTTACTTCAGAACATAAAGTAGAGGGTTATATTGCTGACTTCACTCCCTGTGTTTTGGGTCAGGAGAGAGCTCCTTGTTGCTGGATAGCCTCAAGTTGATGAGCCTTTCTGCCAACTTCCATGTGGTACACAACCAAACAAAGTACAGCTGAGTTTTGGGAAGGGCAGATTATTTTTCTTCTACTGATTTGTGTGTACATGTAGAGAAATTGTGAAAATTGTGAACTGCTTTCCTGCCTACTTTGCTTTTGATGTAGACAGCTGCACAGATTGGGAAGGAAATCTCAGTGTAGCCCTTCATTATTAACGACCAGGTGCTTCCCTCCCTGTAAAGAATCTTATGGTTTGCCGTAATGTAGATGTGCCCTGTCTGGCTGAACTTCTGTTTGTTTTGGCTTCTTTTGAAATTTATCTTTGAATAAGATTTTTATACAATGTCTCATATTATCCTATCATTTAGAAATCATACCCAAAAGAGAAAGTTTCTTGGCAAGTTTATAATGTTTACACTCTTGACTTGTTGGTCTCATTAGTGTGACATTTAGTACATACAGATGCGCAACACAATATATTAGCATTTGGTCTTTAAACCATCAGACTGTAATATGAAGGCTGACTTCAAACATTTTGTATGCCTTGCACCCCGAAGTATCACAAGACTGAGACAAAGAAGGAAGTGAAATATTTTGTAATATCTGCTTGATCAGCACAGTTATACAAAAACTTTAAAGCTAAGGTTTTGCTGTTCTGCAACTGCTTCATGGATTCAAATATCTGGCACTATCTGCAAGTTTGTAACAGACATCTGAAGAGACTTGAGTGGATTCGCACCTAGCAGGTCATGCCCACCTGAAGTAGCTAGAGCCGACTAGTTCTGAGATATGGAAAAAGAAAATAACCCTTTGGACCTAACTGGTCTTGAATCACTGGAAAAACATGTAGAAGTACCAGTGACTTGCAATAGTGCTTGGGGAAGAAAGAAAAGATCCTCTTCTGTTTTGGCTTCCCTTATTTAACATCTCAGCCACTAAGAACTGTCAAAATCTGTAGTTGCCAGAGCCAGAATAATGGTATCAGGGTTTACTAATAAGTTTGATGAATACATCATCCTTAGTTGCTAGCAGACAAATTGCCTGATAGTAGTGCATAAGTAAATTAGTGTTTGATGTTGGTGCCTGTCTCAGAATATGTTTCCAATCAATGTTGTTCCCAGTTCCCTAATATACAGCTGCAAAACTGCCTTTGTCCTCTATCAGGCACTTAAAATGTAATAGCATAGACAAAAATAATGCTTTATAAAAAGTCCTTTGCTCTACGTTTTCCCCCCTTGTGGTATGACTTTTGCTGATTACAGAGAGGTTCTAAAGGGAGGTATCCTTTGTTTCATCGAAATAATCACAAGAACATTGACACAATATGTTATTTAAATCTATCAGCAAATCTAGTTTTTCATTATGTCACAACTGAATAAAATATTAACATCCTTTGTGTATCTATCATATCATATGATGATCATATCTATCATATGATGCTCATTTATGACATTTGCCTTCTCTTTTAAGAAAAGATAAGAACTCTTGTGAAAGCAAATGAGGTCGGCTATCAGATATGACTCACATCTTAAATTGTTTCTTCACCATTAACCTTATTTAAGCTTTATAGGTAAGATTTTCATACTAAACAGCAAAGAAACAATTGCTTTCACAAAAGTTGTTTATAAATGGTATGCAGGATAAATGTATCTGTATCAGTTTGGGAAGGGTTTCTAATCTTCCAAAAGAACCATACCAATATGTGTAATAATAATTACATTATAATTACCTTATAATTAGATTTACCTATTTGTAAGGCTTGGTACAATAATTTAATATGTGTCATATATCACTAAAAGGAAAGACTTCAAGAGCTGCCTAACAAACTCTGTTATTGCTAGTACAATATTTTCCTGTTCAGCTATTCAGTAAGAGTACCTCAGAGCAAGTTTATGCAAAACTCATTTGTGAATATATTGTTTGAAAGCTGTTAGAGTTGGTGGTGGAACATTTTACATAGGAAGTCCTTCTTCCATATTTCAGTCATGACAGCAGTGTCTGAATTGTTCCCAGAGTGAGACGTCAGACATCCAGTTGTGTGGGATTTAAAAGGGGCTCTTGTCAACAGTTTTCATCTACTGATTACTGTGGTATTTTGCTGAAACTAAAACAGCCATTTCCATTATTCCCGTTGCAGAGTTAATTTGGTAAGTAGTATTTCAGTGTTAATACTTGAATAGGGTAGTCTTGCTGCAGAGGCATACCTAAGCTGCCTTACACCTGCATCTGTTAAGCGATAGTTTCCAATTTACTTCAGATTTCTATTACCGCCTTCATGTACTCAGTAGAGCAGAACACTAAATATGAAAAATAATTTAAAAAAGGAGCATAATGACTAAAAATAATTTATTTCTTTCACACCATTGACGAAACATTAACCTTGGCAGGTCTTCTACAACTGTATCTCTTTATACATTGTTTTGGTTAAAGAACTTTGCAATTCAAATATTTTGGCACAGGTAGTAATGGAATTATGACTTGATTGAAACATATGGCACTGAGGAAAAGAATAAATAATGTCTTGCATTTCTTGTGCTTCAGTAAATTTTATATGTATATTTGCTAATTGTAGCAGTTGTAGTTGTACCCGCTTGCAGTTTATTTGTTTTGTTTACACATCCGTAAAAGGTCTGCATAGAAAAATCTTAGTTGCTATTTGGACTGGAAGTCTTTATGAGAGTTCTTCATAAAGGTAAATTAGTGTCTCAACATGGGGGCAAATGTGTGGAGAAGATTTTTCAGTGGTGCTGAAGAGTACTGGACATGAGAAAAGAAACTGAGGCAAGTATTCTATATTTCTGAACAAGGATTACTCCTTGTAGCAAACTGAAGGATCCAAATAGGACAGGGAATCTGCTACATGTGTCAGAGTTACTCTATAGAGATGCTGAAATCATTTTGAATAAAGAGGTTTACTACTGAAAATGGCCTTTTTCTCTCCGAAATGATTTATATTTGAGTGAAAAACTGCCAAATGACTTCTTGTCTACTAGAACCCTTATTTGCCAGGAAGGTCCCCTTATCTCTCCCTCTTCACAAATGTTAAACTGTTTAGCAAAAATATCCAAGCCATATAGGCACAATCAGATATTTTTTCATGTAAAAAACCATGGTCTCAGTTTAAAAAGGCTTTTACATTCTTCAAGGAAACAGAATCCTCATCTTGCCTCTAACCCACTGGGATGACAGAGTGTAAGAAAGGTCACCCAAAGAACTTGTGGGTTGTGAAAGAGCTAACTATAACTGCTAATTGCAGCCCGTGTAGCTGTACCCACTCTGTGTGAGTATATATACATATGTAGAATGTCTATACTATTTCCATTGACAAAATATTGTGCCCAAGGAAGAAAAATGCCCCCAGGAGTTTTATCCAAAGTAAGGCTCTTCTAGACATTGCCTTACTGAAGGCCTGTACATTAAAGCTAGATTTTCCCGCTAAAAGGAGTTTAACATCAAGGAGCATAATTTGGAATCTAAAAAGCAAATCCAAGGTCTTGATCCCATGCTCATTAAAGCCAGCAGGAGTTTTGCCAACATTTTGAGTAGGAATAGGTTGAGGTTGCAAGTGAGTCTACCTTCCAAATGACTCCTTCATTTCAAACATTTGTCTCTTTTTTTTGTTCTGCTAAGAGGTTTCTGTGAAGATTGCTTCTGAATACTGTGTTTTGTGTAAAACCTTAAAGAACTCACCCAGCTAGGTCAAACTACAGTAAAGAGTTCTTTGAATTACCAAACTGCTGTGGAAAAAAAAAAAAAAAAAAAAAAAGGAGAGAAAAAAAAAAAAACTAGCTAATTTTGAAATGGCTTAATACCCTGAAATGTGCAAAATCAAAGGATTATTTGAATGATTTCTTTATATACAGGTATATTCTAAGAGTCACTTTAATGTAATGCTAGCTTTTATTCCTCTGTAACATAGTGATCATAATTCAATTCCTTTAAAAAGATTTTATAGTTCCATATGACTGCTGTATTAGATAGCTTTACACTTCAATTATTTCAACTGGAGCATCAGACTTGGTGCAAGATGCAATAGTTTTGAGCCAATACTGTCTTTTCTTATTTAGACATCATCGGTACTGTGCTATGCTGCTCCCATTGCTTTGAGGTTAAAGCCTGTTTTGTGAGGGTGGGTTTTCCATGCTCTTTTGTAATCATTCTTTTATTGGTTGTTATGGAGATAAAGCTTATGCAGTCCCTTTTCTGCTTACTTTATCATGCTTCAGGTCCAATAGCACAGTAAACAACCTATTAGGCAACCTATTTGTCTATGTCATTGCTGCAAAGTCTGTATTTAAGGTGTGAAATCTTTTACCAGGTACATCTGTTTGGAGTTGATTCAATTTTATTTCAAATTGTGCTAGCTGTTAGGGATTTAAAAAAAAAAAAAAAAAAAAAAAAAAAAAAAGATCAGGAAAACTGTTTTGATAAGTATGTCTTTTCCCCAAAATGTGTCAGTTGTCAGATAAACTTGCTTCAGATATTAAATGCAATATTATCCAATCTAATATTTTGCACATAAAATAGTAGATAACACATAAGGTATTTCAGATTTCTTTCTCGTGAACCTTAATGAATGAAGATATTTCAAATCTTTTTATTTTCTACTACCTATTTGTAGTTAATAATTACTTGAAAGCCTGTCTACAATTTTAAAAAAGTGATGTGAAAGGAAAAGTTAGCTCCCTTCTCTGCATTTCCCACTGAGACTTTAGATGTGTTTTTCTGACCAACTAATTGCTCAAATTTGTTATATTCCACTTTCCAGTTGAAGAATCAATTCTGAAAAGGTCTAAGTCCTTATTTTTAAAGATTTATTTTTTTTTTTCTTGATCCCTGACTTAAGGAAGGATCATCAATTATCTACAGAGAGTCTTAATCCTATGCTTCTTTCCTTGCAGAGGAATGTCCTAGGTCAGATGTTGTTTGATCCTTGAACATTACATCGTGGGTGGTGTAGCTGGGTGGCAGTCTTGCCTGAGACATAGGCTGGGCTTCACCTAGCTGGGCTTCACCTCCTAGTGCAGGCTACAGCCACCCAGTAGTGCCTTCCTGCACCAAGATGCGCTTCTGCCCTTGGAGAGAGAGCTGGACACTGTGCTCAGCCTACCCGGAGAGTCAGCATGTTTGGGGGTTGTGATGAAATCTTGGCTCTCTTCAGTGGAGAAATGCATTCTCAAACACTTCTTCAGAACCAGAATTCTGCTGAAAGCTTGAGGTTTCTAAATTCTCTGCAACCTCTGCTGGACAGAAATGTCTGAACATTTAACTGCATTCATAAATTGCTTGAGAGTCTTTGTTCAAGGGAAAAAAAAAACGCACTTCTGGCAGCTATAAAATAAGATACATAGAATATCTTCACTGCTGTGTTCTGCTCTTAAGGGACCACATTAAGATGAGACAGAAGCCTTCCTCACTTCCTGAAATTTGTTAAATATAAAAAGAAATGATCCCAGGAAATGCACTGGGAAAGAATCCTGCTTATATAAACATGGCATTAGATTATCTTGGAAAAAAAAAGAAAAAAAAAACACACACACACACACCAGCCTTTTTTGCTCTCTCTTTTGCTCCATTTCTGTAACTTCCATCATGGATTATTCTATTGTGAGACTTAATCCTGTAGATAAAATGACTCTTCTTTCTGCTGTGCTGACTTGGGTATATTGCATTATGCAGTAATTTTCTTTTAATCCTTATCAAATAAAAGACATGCTAGGACAGTTTTGTTAAACCAGCTATCTATTATAGCTTTATTTTCTTCCAGCCAATATCAGCAATGATGATTTTAGAAAACTTTTCTGTGACACCTCAACAGCGAACATGCAATATATTGTCTACTGCATATAACATAATCTCTCTCTCTCTCCTTTTTTTTTTTCCTTCTCTAGAGGAATTTAATACAATTTGTAGATACTAGCCAGACTGTGAGGATAACTATCTTTATTTTTAGCATCAATTTTTCAATCTCCATAATGTCAAGGGAGTGTGTTCAGTCTTAGTATGGGATTTAGTTGAGCTGTGTCTGAGTAAATCAAGGCTGAGTCTAGTATAATAATGTTTAGTGTCATATTGTATAGTCTCATAGGTTTGGGGTGGGGAGATGGGTTTAATATTATATTACAGTCTAGGTGCTCATAGAAGATATGGTACAGTCAGTCCTGCACTGTTACCACCACATCATGAGATTGTGAAAACGGGGGAGAAGAAAGGGAGAGATGTACTGTTCCATACAGGTTGTTATACTTTTTTGTTTGTGTAGACAGATATATATACTTAAATATGTACTTTTTGTACCCCACAGGCATTATGTTTTTTTCTTTTCTTTTTATTTTTTGGAGGGGCGGGATGTTTGTGTGTTTCAAATTTGAGCCATAGTTAAGTTCTTGATTTAGATTTAGAATAAAATTCCATTTTTTTTAATGTTTTTAAAGTGGGCATAATAAGATGCCATTCTAGAATTTCTGCATTTTGGTGTTCACTTGTGCTATCCCAAATAGCATACTTCATCCTTAACTGGGTGGCACCATCTCTGACAGAGGTGACAGCTGGTCTTTCTGCTCATATTCCACCTTTGATTCCCCAGTGGAGGCCGGCACTGGCAGAGCTGATGCTGGAGTTGTAAGCATTAGTCTCAATGAAAATAAAGCAAACTAGTTACATTATGTCTGTGTTTTCTCAGGAGCAGGGTCTAAAGCCCCACTTTGTCCTCTAAGGAGTCAGGGACTCTTATTAAGTGTTAGCCAGTAATAAGGCATTATCAGTCAGGGCTCATCGTTGACTGGCATTGAACCAAAGGAATAAATGCAAGCTGAAGCTGATGGATAATGACTAATCTCAGCACCATCTGTCAGTGGTACATCTGTCCAAACCCTGTGGTTCTGCATCTTGTCTAGCACCACTTTGGATGAGGCTGAGCTGCCAACTTTGCTGCATCTTGGCTTAAAAAAAGAACCCTTTAGGAATGAGCTGCTGTATTGCTAAAAGGTTCCTGCTGTTGAGATGTTAGTGCATACCATATACAACCATTTCAGCAAATTCCAACTTTGTTCCCTAACAACAGTTATGTAGAAATATTTCACTGAAATGAATTGCTGTACAATACATCAGCCTTGTCATATCTCCTAGACTCCCTGACTGCACAGATTAATCTTGGAGAGAGAAACATATTTCCCATACACTTACTGTTTGTGGAGTCCTATATAGAGAGAATGCATGATGGTAAGGTATATGGTTTAGTCATCTCACTTGGAGGACTACATATTTCTCAGGGGTGATGAATCCATGAATAAATTAGGTTATACCAAATGAATACTAACAAACATACCCCACTACCATGTATACAGCATAAGCTTGTGTTTTACAGAAAGGATTGAAGAAATACTTCAGAATTCTCAAAAAAAAAAAAAAATCTACTTTAATTCTACTTTAATTCTTCAAGTTACAAACCCGGCTTACCTTAATGCAGCCTAGGAAAGAGAAAAATAACTATGCTTAAAATGCTTCTGACAGCTTTCTCATACACCAGAGTGTCACAAGCCTAAATCTGAATTGCAAAATCTACCAGAAGAAACAAATGTATTGCCATCTCTTGTCAAAACTGATTTTTAAATCCTACTGGTAGACTCATCCATCCAAGCTTTTATTCTGTGGAGGAAGAGTAACTTTTAGCCCTCTTGTTCAGAGATCTCAACAATCTTTTCTTACCCTTTTCTATAGGCCCACAGAGTGGCCTCTGACTCCTCTGGTAGACCAGCTCATGGGGCACCTCTGAACTGCAGGTGATTGGTGCGGCAGACAGCAGAACTCCTATGAGGACCCACCAGGGGACAATCCCTTGCTGCAGAGCCATACACCAGTCTTACTCCTGCTTTGAATTAGGTGTGGTGTGGTCACTGCAACACATTGACCAGCTACATAAGGTATAGAGTTAAGAAGTGCAAGAAAGGTGCAGGCTTATACCACACAAGCATCCAAGGACATCTTCCTTGCTAAGGGAGAAGCATGGAGGAGATGGCTGAGTTTGACATTGGGTTTGGATCTGGTGGTCTTCACATTTGAGAGACAAAACTCTGTGTACACTAGACTAATTGAAACCAAAAGAAATATAAATTTCTAGTTGTCTAATATTCTCTAATTAATTGCAATAAATGCTATTAAAATAATGTTACATTTAGCTTTAAAGTAAGACTTAGCTAGTTTGGGCTGCATAAAATGAAATGTTTAACAGGACCAACTAACTCAGATCCCACTCAGAGAGTTAGCTGGCTCTTTTGAAAAGATTCCAGTGTTTTAAGGAAGTCACTTAAAAACCGAGCCACTTGAGTACTTTTGACTTTCTCAGAATAATTCTAGATTAATGAGAGAGAAAGAGTGCTTTTTTTTCATAGCTTTGTTCTGGTAAATACAAATATTCTGAGAGAGCATGAGCACAGGAGACTTACGCACATTTATGGGAGTTGTGAGATCTTCCATAATTTAACAAAGTTATCAGTGAAACTGCTGCAGAAAAGGTTATTTTTTTAATGAAAAAAAAACAGTTTTGCTGTTTCAGCAGTCTGTCACTGATCCATGAGCTTTTTCAACAGGAAAATGTAGTGTTATAATTGATCTTTATGCTGATAGTTTAGGGCTGAAACATGAAAATAATACAGCATAATGAGGTAGTCTTGTGTGAAAATATTCAGATAAACAATGTGATGTTAAACATTTCTCCACTGACGCTAGATTTCCATGGAACCAGCATGTAAACACTTAATTGCTTCTGTGCCATAAACATCCTCACAGCAAACAAAAGTCAAAATAACTTTTTCATTTCATTGTAACTTTTTTTCTCGTGTAGGCTTTTTGAAGTGGCTTACTTTCTTTTTTTCTTCAAGAAAAACAAAACAAAACAAAACAAAACAAAACAAAACAAAACAAAAAAAACCACATATGAACCTGTTTTTATGTCAATTTAAATGAGAAACAGAACTCATTGCCATCCTTTCTGACTAAGTTTAGTTGTCTCCATGTGAACTAGTTGTTTACACTCTAGTTGAAGTGAAAGAAGGTCTAGGTGTGATTTGTAAAATATGAAACATCCTTGGGTATTTGAGACATCCATGTGAGGCTAGCAAATACAGCACAGGGCCAATGGAAGCCAATATTTGTCTCTGGAGTGGTGGGCAAAGGCCAGGGAAAATTTTTCTAATAGCACAAAACATATTGCTGTGGGCAATCAAATGGAGCATGTGAGTCAACTCTGGATAAATTTGCTGCATGCTTTCTAGGCTCCTATGAAAACAATTTTCTTCCTTTATCTCTAACCATACCATTGCATCAACATAGGTGTCAAGTTTTATCTTAGATGTCCTAGGATATCCTACTGTCCCCAGCTGACAGTGCAGAAAGACATTTCTGGTACAGATCCCACTTGCCCACCTTGTGCATATACGCACCTCATGTGGAACTAGATACCTGTGGTCAGGCAAATTAACAGTGTCTTGATTTCCTTTACCTATAGCATGAACTTACATACTTCTGGTGAAGTTCCCACTGACCAGTAAAGGGGAAATATAACACCCATTTTTAAAAGGGAAAAGAGGAAGACTCGGGAATCTACAGGCCAGTCAGTCTCACCTCTATGCCTGGTGAAATCATGGAGCAGCTCCTCCTGGAAATTAAACATGGAAAACAAAGAGGTGATTGATTTCAGCCAACCTGGCTTTGCTAGGTTGAAAGGGGGAAATCATGCCTGACAAATTAGGTGGCTTTCTGTGATGGGGTTACAGCATTGGTGGATAAGGGAAGACCAACTAACGTTGTCTGCCCGGATTTGTGCAAAACATATGACACTGTTTTGCCTGACATCCTTGTCTCTAAATTGAAGAAATATGAATTTGATGGATGGACCACTTGGTGGGTAAGGAATTGACTGGATGGGCACTGTTGAGATGTGGTCAATGGGTTGGTATCCAAGTGGAGACCAGTGATGAGTGGTTTTCCTCAGGGGCCAACACTGGGACCAGCACAATCTAACATCTTTGTCAAAGACAAGGACAAAGGGAATGAGTGCATCCTCAGCAAATTTGTAGATGACACCAAATTGTGTGTTGCAGTTGATGTACTGGAGGGAAGAGATGGATTCAGATGGACCTTGACAGGCTTGAGAGGTGGGGCCATGCAAACTTCATGAAGTTCATCAAGGCCAAATTCAACAAGGCCTGGGTCAGGCAATCCCAAGCACAAATACAGGCTGGGTGTAGAATGAATCAAGTACAGCTCAGAGGAGAACTTGGGGGTGTTGGTAGATGAGAAGCCCAATGAGTCAGCACTTGCAGCCCAGACATCCAACCGTCCAATCCTGGGCTGCATCAAAAGACATATTGCCAGCAGGCTGAGGGAGGTGATTATTCCCCTTTATTCTGCTCTTATGAGACCCCACCTGGAACACTTAATGCAGCTTTAAGGCCCCCAACATAAGAAGGATATGATCAAATTAGAACAAGTCCAGAGAAGGGCCATGATCAGAGGGCCAAAGCACCTCTTCTGTGAAGATGGACTGAGGGAGTTGGGGTTGTTCAGCCTGACAGCAGCCTTCCAGTAACTAAAAGGAGGTTACAGGAAACCTGGATAAGGACTACTTATCATGGAATGTAGTGATAGGTCAAGGGGCAATAGCTTTAAGCTAAAAGACGGTAAGACGGTATTTAGATCGGATATATGGAAAAAACTATTTACTCTGAGGGTGTTGAGGCACTGGATGAGACTGCCCAGAAAAGCTGTGGATGCCCCATCCCTGGAAGTATTCAAGGCCAGGCTGGATGGGGCTTTGAGCAACCTGGTCTGGTGGGAGGTCTTCCTGTCCACAGCACTGCAGTTGAAAATAGATGATTTTAAGATCCCTTCCAACCCAAAACATTCTATAATTCCATGAAATCTACAGCAAAGTGTCAAAGTAATGATAATGAGGAGAAAAGAAAACATCTAATATAGAGGGCAGATAAGAATCCAACTAGATCAGCCCAAACGCATTTTTATTAGAGGAACAGTAGCAATCTTCACCTCAGTTGGTGCTATGTATTTATGGTAGTGTGCAGAACATCAGACTTTTATTACACCATATCTAACAACTTTTTGTATTAATACACACACGGCCTATCTGCAGTGGTGGAACTTTTCTGCTCCAGGTAATAGAAAGGAAGAGTAATTCTTGCTTCAGAAAACATGGCTGAATCATTAAATTTAATCCAGATCCTGGATTAGTGTTATGGATATTACATGTGCCTCCTCTCTCCTTTCCTTAGTATGGTGACTCAAATCTACCGAATTTTAAGTTGTTTGGAAAGAGCACAATGACAGTATCTCTTCGTCTCCTCCCCTTACATTCATCAAATGTCAAAACCAGTTAAATCATTTTGGTAACACATGCAAATTCAGAGCATTATCCCTATCAATATGATTGGTTGATACATCTAAGATTGCACTTATTATCATAAACATAAACACTAACTTCTTTCTCCAGATTCTCTAACCTTGCAAGACACTCCCTAGAATAAAATTTATGATTTATGTTGATTTTTTTTTTCTTCTGATATGCCTGGGTGTATCATTTGGACTGAAGAACCAAACAGCTTATAGCTAAATATCTGCTTTTAGGTGGCACTGAGCTCCAGTTCTCCTTGATTGACTGTTGCTCTACTGCTTGGTCCTCCTCAGTTTGGCATCGGACCATCTAGCTTCTGCTTAGCATCCAAATAATATTGCCATAACGCTGCTATAACACTGCAGAGTACAATTTACAAATACAAGCACTGCTGTACCTTCTACCAAAAGCCCTTTCGTATCTAAGGTGGGGTCTACACTAACTGAAAGACCTCTTTATAAGCAAATTGTTGCTGTTACTTTGTCTGTCTTATTAACTTTCTCAAATTCTCACTGCCTTTCATTTCCCCTTCCCTTTTTTCCCCTTACTATTACTGTTCCATCTTCCCCTCCATTTTTCCCCTTCCCTTCCCTTCCCTTCCCTTCCCTTCCCTTCCCTTCCCTTCCCTTCCCTTCCCTTCCCTTCCCTTCCCTTCCCTTCCCTTCCCTTCCCTTCCCTTCCCTTCCCTTCCCTTCCCTTCCCTTCCCTTCCCTTCCCTTCCCTTCCCTTCGAGGGGAGGACAGTCACTTGACAGTCACAACTAGAAATTTAAAAGAAGAAAGTATTTTAGAGCAACATGATTCCCTTAATTGTTTTTCAGTTAACCATCACAGTAGTCTATACCTTTGTGTTTAATTAAGTGGTTAGCTACATTAGTACCTAGTGCTTGTTAAAAGCTGTACATTAAGTGAGTTGCTCCACAGAGTTGCACAGTATTAGATGTGGATGGGAGTTGCAGCATTGCATCCATGAGTGCTCTTTGATAGATTAGTTATGTGAACTACCAAGAGGCTAAAAAACAAAAGAACCTGTGAAAATAATGAAAATTGTTGTTTTAACTTTCATAACAATATGCTGAAATAACACTGGATAGAGTTGTTTTGTGTGTGTAGTTGTTTTTTTTGGGGGGAGTTGGTTTGTTGGTTTTTGTTTTATTTGGCACTGTGGAAAAAATGAAATACATTAGCAAAAAATAAAAGACACTGCCTTTTTCCATTAATTCTTTATCATCCAGTAGCTTTTCCTGTACAGATCATCCTGACAAATGCTTTTGACAAGGGTTCAGACAAAGTCCTTGATTTTCTCTAGTGCTAATGAATTCAGTTCACTTGAATACAGCTTTGCTTAGTACCTACTCAGCTGTGTTGAAGCTTCACCTGGAGAACAAGAGATAGAAGAAGATATAGTATGAACTGTAGTTAAAACAAAATTTGAGATTCAGCTGCCAAAATTCATAATGAACAGAAAGAGATCCTCCTGCTTTGTCCTGTAATTGCAAAAATGCCCACTACTTCTCTGGGCTTCAATTTATGTAGCAATGAAATAGGACTTTCCCCTGAACTTTCTCAGGCAGAGCAGCATATATATGCTGCATTTATACAAAATTCTGGAAGTGCTAATGAGTAGCTGGGATGTCTCTGCTGCTGACCATGACCCTGCTGTGCTAAGTGCTCAGATTCACATAGATGGCTCCGTTCCAAAAATAGGCATTTCTTTCAATGTAAGAGAAGAGGTGATGAGTGGATAAAGGCGGACAGACTGAAATGTGTAACCTACAAGCTTTGATACATTATCATTTGACTTTGTGCCGCAAGACAGTTTAAAGCCAGCTGAAAATAAAGATGCATCTTAGCTGGAATGTTCTAGATCCCTTCCCTTGTGCAGAGGGCAGGACCATCAATTATGAGACCCCAAAAAAATGAGGAAAAGGAGCATCTTTGTCACAAATCATGCTTAGTAGTTTCTTATGGCACTATCTGAGGAAATGTGGTTTAGCCCTGTGTCGTGGTTTAACCCGGCTGGCAGCTAAATACCACGCAGCCGTTCGCTCACCCTCCCCCCTCCCTCTCTGGGACGGGGGAGAGAAATGGAAAGTGAAGCTCGTGAGTTGAGATAAAGACAGTTTAATAAGACAGGAAAATAATAATAATAATAATAATACAATGATGATAATAGTACTACTAATAATAATATGTACAAACAAGTGATGCACAATGCAATTGCTCACCACCCGCTGACCGATGCCCAGCTTAACCCCGAGCAGTCCAGCTCCCTCCCCCCGGCTAGCCACCCCTATATATTGTTTAGCATGACGTCAGATGGTATGGAATACCCCTTTGGCTAGTTCGGGTCACCTGTCCTGGGTCTGTCCCCTCCCAGCTCTTACTGCACCCCCAGCCTGCCTGTTGGCAGGACAGAGCAAAAGTCTGAGGTGTCCTTGGCTTGGTATAAGCACTGCTCTGCAACAATTAAAACATCGGGGTGTTATCAGCACTCTTCTCATCCTAAGCCAAAACACAGCATTCCACCAGCTACTAGGAAGAAAATTAATTCTGTTCTAACTGAAACCAGGACACCCTGACAGACAGATCAGCTCCACACAGCCACTTGCTCACTCTCACCAGGTGGGATGGGGGAGAGAATCAGAAAGATAAAAGTGCAGAAACTCATGGGTTGTGTTAAAAACAGTTTCCTAGGTAAAGCAAAAGCAGTGTGCACAATCAAAATGGAATTCTCTTGCTGCTTCCCATCAGTAGGCAGGTGTTCAGACTCTTCCAGGAGAGCAGGGCTCATCACATGTAACAGTTTGTTAAGAAGACAAATGCAGTCACTTCAAATGCCCCCCACCCCCCTTCTTTACCCCAGATTTTATTTCTGAGCACAACACCACATGGTATGGGTCATCCCTTCAGTCAATCTGGATCATCTGTCCTGTCTGTGTCCCCTCCCAAGTCCTTGTGCACCCCCAGCCTCCTTGCTGGCAGGGAAGAATGAGAAGCTGAAAAGTCCTTGGCAATGTGTGTGTGTGCTGCTCTGCAACAACTACAACATCAGTGTGTTATCACAAATCCAAGACACAGATTCATACAAACCTCTATGAAGGAAATTAACCCAATCCCAGCTAAAACCAAGACAGGAAGGTTCTGACTGTTTATTCCGTCAAGCCATAGATGCTCACACTCCAACAGCTTTTCTAGCCAGACTGCAAAAAGAAAAATGTAAGAAAAAGAGACTTGAGCAGTACAGAGACTGAATGAATTTGCTGTAAATTTGGTCCTCTACCCTCACCACTTTTGATACATATACTGGTTTCATTGCTCTGCCTTGAGCGAGTTTTGATCTACTGCAGCGTGTTTTATGGAACAGAATGCACAGTCACCTCCAGAGATTGCACGCTGCATTTTGCTATTCACTGCTTTTAAGCTGGGATTCTGCCTCTATGGAGAAGAGAATGGAGGTGCTCATGAGATAATGGTACTTTTGCATAGATATCAGTGTGTTATTCACATGGGTTTACAGGAAGACAACAGCATCTAGTAGTCCTACAGACTGAAGCACAGGCAACCAAAATGAGCTCTTCTAGAGCAAAGTCCTAGAGTAGAGGAATGAGACTTTGCATCTGGTGAATCCAACAGCTGTCCTATTTCTGCTTCAACTGTTAGCTGAAAGGCCGTAAGTGATTAACCTGTGAGCCAATACAGAGAATTGAGCGTGCTGGCTGACACAAGATGACAATGAAATGACCAAGGTGTTGCCTTTCTTCTCAACTCTGGAGCCCAGGAGGCATAAACACAGTATTAGGGATATCTCAGAGAGATCAGAGACCACCTCTTAAAGAAATTTGTGGAGGAATGTGTTTGCATGGACACTATTTTGGTGTTAACGCAACACCAAACAAATGCTATGTAAATGGATATTGTAGCTGTAATCCTATTAATAGAGGTAGTAGAAGAAAAGAGACATATCTGTGTAGGTAGAACAGTATCACTGTTAACTAATATCTTTTTTTAGTTGTGCAAAGAATTCCAGATAATATTTAACTTTTTATGTTATTTATAATACTTTTTTTTCCTTTGATGTTTGCTTTCTTAAGAGCCTTTTCTCTCTGAACACTGGCTGGAAAACATTAGCATCTGCTTATCAATATTTTAGCTAAGTTTCTCTGAAGCCCAATGTCATGTAATGCTTTTGGAGCAAATAGAGCCTTGGCTCACATACCAGCAGAGAGTTAAGCTGAGGGGCAGGGAAGGGAGAGCTACACAGAAGGTTGCCCAATAGCCCTCTTTCCCAACAGGAGTGCAAGGAAAAAAACAGGCAACACTGGCTAGCACCATCAGTGGCTGGCACAGGGTGCTAGCCACTTGACTGCAGTCAGGCTTTCTGAGACAGGAGAGGAAGGGTGTTATCCATTCTCTGAGTTAGCGTTGTCAGAATGCATCCTTCACAGTGAGGTGAGTGTCACTCAAAACTTATTGTACCCTCCTCACCTTTAATATTCTGCAGATGCAGTCTTCAGTTAGGGATGAGATGGATTTGCCAAAAAACAGCAGCAAAGAGCACAGAGGAACTCAGGTATTTTTTCTGGATTCAGACCTTATTTATCTATTTATTTATTTTATTATTTTTTATCCCTATAAGAGGCTAACATTTAAAAGTAACCCCAAATGCTCTTGAGTTTAGGGATGTGCATGCTGAATTTTGAATCAAAATTCCAGCTTTCTTCACTTTAGGGCATTCAGAGTCAGCACATTAGAGCAAAAGAGGCTTGAACTGTCAGTTCTCATTTTTTTAATATTGCACCAAGCTGGTAGGAAATATCTGCAACACTCGCTAAGATATGTACTTTCCCTTACTGTTCCAACTGACGAAGTTCAAAAACTGCAATACACTTAGGAAAAAGGTCTCATATTTGGCCAAACTGAGCTAGTTAAGAAATATTAGCTCTGATCATGATTTTTAATTTTCAGATCACACGGGGACAAAATTACAGGAGTCCCAGAAAGAGCTCTGGTCTGCTTAGTCTAAATCTTCCCTTCACCTGCAAGATAGTACATGCTGCCATGGCAGCTCCTGCCACTCTTAAATGAGCATAATGTGTGCTCCCATCCATGTAAACAGCAAGTTAATTACCAGGGGCCAGAACCATTGCACAGTCCTGCCTGAACCTATCATCAAGCAAGTGTTGCCGTAGGCACAGACTTGTAGCAGGACTAAGATCAGGATTTCATACCAGAATCAGCTTTGGCTGTTGAAGTCAATTCCCTCACTGTAGGTACAAGATACTCCCAAATGAGCTCAAAGGTCCTTGCTCCTCTCCTGTTTCTGAGGTTTGTATCAGTCAGAATAGAAGAAATTAAAATCAAGGCGGTGGAGAAATCGATCTAAAATAATGTGACTCCCAAGGTAAGTGAATACATATTACAAGCACCTCTGGTAATGTGAAGGGTTGCCATGGTATATTTTGAGTAAAACTGAAATGTCAAATGAATGCAAGAGGACCAAATTATAATGATAATAACATGGCAAGCACCAAATTATCAAATGGCTATCCAGCAAGACTTTGTTGCTGCTGTAATTTGTCTGAATGAGAAGATTGTTACAGCAGGGACTATGGAAAATTACAACACAATAAAGTGTTAGTGGTTTATTCTGAAAGTATGTATTGAAAACATAGGTGCAAGTGAAACTTTCAAGATACTAAAGAAACTTAAGAAACTAAGTGAAGGATACCCTTCACTTCTTGTCAACCATGTTCTAAGTGAGATGCCCAGTGAAATAACAGTAATGTTGTAATGCAAACACTGAAAAAAAAAATACAAAATTAAACTTTTTGTATATCTATCTGAATTTCTGTCTGTACAGCCCTGGGCTGTCCCCTTGTTGTATATGAATTGTGGCAGTTTGACTGAGGATCACATACTGTTGTTTCTGTAAGACTGTTTCATTCAGTGCCCTGGGTGGACAGCACTCAGTGATTGAGTGGCTCCACAATATTTTTGTTTTACCCTCATATTACAGTGAATGGCCTATGGACACATTTAGTTCTTATTGCTCAAATCCCTTCATGTGATAGAGTCACAAATGCTCTCAGGGGATCTTTCTATGGTCTTACTCATTATAAGCTTTATTTACTCAGTATTTTTTTGGTGTGAGGGGTGATATTATTGGCATTTTATACATGGAGAAAGGCATACAGATTAAAAGTGACCTTTAATTTGGTCAGTTAGTTTGAGGCACCAAAGACCGTATCTTTTAGTGCATTTAGTATAATGACTAATCTAGCTATAGCTAGGAATATTCATCAGGGATAGGGCCAGGATCATATTTAAGCTGTGTTAATCACAAGACCATTTTTTCCATACAGAAATTCTTATTCCCCTTCAACACAAACCTTTCAGCTTGTTACAGCTGCATTAAAGGAGCTTACATCAGAAACCTGAGTCATTCCAGAACATGGTCCACATCATGCAACTTTTATTCTGGTATTTTCTGCTTTCTGAATGATCACAGAATCACAGAATTTCTAGGTTGGAAGAGACCTCAAGATCATCGAGTCCAACCTCTGACCTAACACTAACAGTCCCCACTAAACCATATCCCTAAGCTCTACATCTAAACGTCTTTTAAAGACTTCCAGGGATGGTGACTCCACCACTTCCCTGGGCAGCCTGTTCCAATGTCTAACAAAATTATGCTACTGTTTGAGTTAGTGTAGAAACTTGGGGATGATAATAGGTTTATATCCTTCATGTTCTTCAGATGGCATTAGAAGTAAAGCATGAACATTACATGCAACTCAACACCCTCATATTCAGCCTTTGGATGGTTTTGGAAGTTCACATTAAATCTAGTTATTTTACAGTGCCATTCACTGAAGGCGGAGCAGTGTGGGCTGCAGCAGCACAAGCAAAATGGTGCTCAGGTCGTGGCTGCAACAGAGCCACCCCAGTCTACCTGATGAGAACAGCTGGAGGGAAGCAGATGGCACCAGGTGTCCAGAATAAAGCCTTGACATGATCAGGAGGAAAACTAATGAACAGTTATTGTCACTCACCCTTACTCCTACATCTTCCTACATCTTCTTGGCATTTCTTAGAATAACACTAGATGCCTCTTGGCAGCTGTCACATTATCGCTTCCCCAGACAAGGAAATAGGAAACTAACTGTTATGGCTTTAACTGGTTGCAGGGTTACATTTCTCCTAGCAACTTTTGACCTCAGAGCAGAGAGCTGCGTTAGATCTTGTCAATATATGTTCCCTTAAGATAAAGATAATTAAAGTTTATATTGAGTCAACATTTTTATCTAATCTTCTTCTTTCCATGCCTTTATCCTCTCCAACACTAGGTTCCTTAATACATACTTAAACCCTTAGTCTTCTCCTACATCCTTTTCAATGCTTACTGCCCAAATCTGCTGTCCTTTATGGACTTAATGCCTTGTTTTCC
Source organism: Netta rufina (assembly GCF_964035555.1). Taxonomy (NCBI): domain Eukaryota; kingdom Metazoa; phylum Chordata; class Aves; order Anseriformes; family Anatidae; genus Netta; species Netta rufina. The sequence continues at coordinate 178,912,880 of NC_140123.1, forward strand.
TTACCACACACTACCCCACAGCAGTGCTGTTTTATACTCAGAGCCTGGTTCTTTGCCCCAGTCTTTCCACCCCTGCTCTGCCTTTTCATGCCATCTCTCAGAGCCACTTTTCTGCTGGCCTGTTTCCTGTATCCATCCCAAAGCCTTGTTGACAGTCAGACCCCTCTGCCAGCAGCTGTGTAGCTGCCAGTACCCTCTCTCCCAGTTTTCTTCAGGCCTTTTCTTTTCAGTGCCCTCTGATAAAACCACCATTGCTCATCCTACTTGGTTTTCCTCCTCCTTATCTATGTCCACTTTAATCCCTCATCTCACCCTGTGTCAGTGCTGTTCCCGTCTGGGCAGCCTCAGCTCCTGTGCCCAGCACTGCATGACTGGGGCCAGCAGCCACAGGGACACTGCTCTGCTCTCCAGCCAAAGTCCAGAAAAGTTGTGAACAAATGGGCACAGGGGCTTGTAATGCAAACTGGCAGATGATTTTGACTGGGCATCACTACTCACTCTGCCAGTGCTGGTGCTATCTGTAACAGTGAATAGAGAGCAGAAGACAGCTGATGTGTCATTTGAATTACCTGTTCTTACACAATGAAACCATTTTCTAAAGATCTATTTACCCAAGAGTTGGCTAAATTGCAGAGTTCCTTCTGCTTAAGTCTATATCTTTGACATGTAGCTCATATAAAGCTAGACTTCTGGGACAAATAGAAACAATGGAGAACAATCTGGAAAAGAATGTTCTAATAAAGGGAAACTTATTTGGACCATTGTCCCCACTGAGCAAGCCACATTTCTCCACCAACACAGATAATAAAATTAGGGCTGCTGACAAACACATGTATCAAAATTCAAAGAGACAACTGCCTACCTGAGCCTGCCTACCTGTGTGTATATCTGATGGCCTTATGAAATGCCTTATCTTCAAAGCAATCACACTGCAAGAGGGCTGTCCTGTTTCTCATGAACAGATAATTGGCAGTGATGTAGGATTTGTACATAGAGATTTTGTTTTGTTATTGATTGAAAATCTATCATGTGGGCAAATGGAATTGCTGAATTAGCTAGGACATTGCCAAATGTTCAGCTAAAAGGGAGCATCACGTGTCAGTGAAAAAATGTGGAGCTTGGCTGAAATCATTATATTCTTTGAATTTGTCCTTGCATCTTCTAGTATATGGTCTGTGCCTTTCAAAACAATAATGGATTTGGGGAGGAAATCATGGGGGAGCAAACATATAAAGGAAAAAGAACTAGCTGGGTATGACAGTTTACAATCTAATAACTTATAATTTTGAGACGTGTTAATTATGATTCTTGCACTCTTAAAAAAGACTGGAATATTTTAAAGTACAAAGCTGCCACATAAAAGCATAACCAGTTTGAAGCTTCAAGATAATGATCCATGTAGTGACATCCCTGTATCCTAGCCCAGGCCTACCTCTTTATAGGAATGTGCTCAAGTCTCTGTAATCAACAATTGTGGAGTCATCAGGGTTTTTTTTTTTTCCCAAAATCTCCTAGTAGTTAATAGATGACATATAGACATTGTCTTTCTGTAACTGCTTATCCTCTTTAGTATACTGATAAGCTCTCAGATTCAGTGATAACCAGTGAGAATGAAAGTATGATAGGTTAAAAATAAACAAGATTCAAGAACTTAACATTTCCCTTTATCAGGTATAAAAGGTTGCTTTTGAATATCTATGAATAATTTAAATATATTTAGCTGTTTTTGGTTCATTCCATTCATACAGACAAAGAAAGTAACTTCCAAGTAAAAAGAGGTGTGAAAACTTTAGGCCAGCAATATTTATTATGATATGTTCTGTCTTTTTACATAGTAGAAAAGAGATAATCTGAATCAATAGTCCCCATGAAGGAGCTGTTTTGGACTAGAACTGTCAATAATGAGAGATATAAATTTTATTCACAGAATAAAAGTTATTATGCTCTCCTCATAATCAGGTCTCCCAGTAGTTAATTACTGCCATCACTAAATATTGGCACATTGCGTCCACTCTGCATGTTTTTAGTTTAAATTTCTAGCACTCTGATACTGTCTTTGCCTTTTTCTTCTAGGTTAAAGATTTCATAAACATTCTGATGAAGTAAATTTTATTTTGATTATTTAATGGAAAACAGTTTCCTTCAATAATTCTTCCTTATTCTGACAACTGTTCTAAAGTTAAATAATACAAAAGATGTATTGAATCTACAAAAGATTTGCTGAAGGTACAACAGTCATTAGACAAAATCCTTTTAAATAGAAACCCAGTATTCTAGGACAGCCAATAATGCACTGGGAGAGAAACCATCTGCCTGTAGCAATGCCACAGGATGTATACACAAGAATCTGTTCCTCAGTGGACAGCAGGGTGCAAAATACTGAGAATAAAAAGAAATGCAAATGCAATTGACAATATCCAGGAGGACAAAACAGCCTGAAGAGCCTAAGCATGAGATCTGCCACGAATCTTCAATACTACTGCAGAGCACTCCCCAAAGGGACAGATGGTAGGAAACACTGCAGTCATATCTGGTTAACCTGAATGCATCTTTAAAATCAATATTACATATCCTTTTAGACTGGTTATCACCTTTTCAGTGGTTATCATCTTTGAGAATGTGCTCAGGTAAACTGATAAATCAGACCTATACTACCTTTATCTGGTTCTTTCCCAGGGAAAGAAGCTGTGATTCTAAAGATCTACTTAATCCCACTCCATAGACATAATAATTTATCATTTTCATTGCTAGAAATAAATGGAACAGAGGAAGACTGCATTTTTTAATATATATTTTAAAACATTCTAATTTTTTTATTATTATTTTAAAAGGTGTTTTCTTCATTCGAGATTTTAATTTCCATTTTGCATGATTTAAGAGGGTAAAATCCAAATGTTAAATCAGAACATTTCATTGTGTACAGCTACTGTGTACCAGCAGCAGCATGTACCAATCCTCTAAGGAAGGATTTCATCTGGGCAGGCTCTTGGACCTCCTGTGGTCTCCACTTTTGGGTACGGGGTCTTACTCTCCTAGAAACCACAGATCAAGATTTTTAATGTCACATACAATAGCAACTTGAACTTTTTAACAGAGGGTGAGATTTCTGGAGGGTTCAGCAGGAAAATAGGTTTCTAGGCAGTGAGGTGAGTTAGGTGGGAGTCATAGATCTGCAGCATGGGAGTACACAGGCAGAAATGAAGATGAGGCTTTATACCCCTGTCAATAAACCTTTTATCAGGCTAAGGTTTTTATGAATGCTCACTTGTGCCATCCAGGAAAGAGAAGCTTTACCTGTTTATGATACCTGTATGGCAACTATCTGAGATTTCCTCTCCCTGGCGAGTCACTAATGTAAGCAGAAAACTGAATCAATATTGTGACCTTCCTCGCTAGATACACATGCTGCATATATATAATGATTTATCTCATGTTTAAAGTGCACAGTGTTTAAAAACAATGAGCCCCAAATAAAATATAATTCACATACCAAAATTCAATTAAAATAGCACTGATCCCAAGAGCTGTGGTTCCCTCAAGGAAGGGTGATCCAGTTCATTACGTTAATCATTTTGTTCAGTCAATTTGATCAGTCCTAGATCAGGAAAATGTCTCTGATATCATAGCACTGAGACCTGCAATTCTTTGCTATTTCCAACACACGAAGTAGAAAAAATACAAACCTGCTTCAGGAGGGGGCAAACAGGGCTTTGTCCTTGCTCAAACACTGTACTGGGCAATCTTAATATGATAGCATTGTGATGCAGCTCTGGAAGCAGAATCCAGAAGTGTGATCCTACCTCTCTGTCTCCACATGAACATCCTGATCCTTACGCTAGCCTAAGCCAGGTCCCTCAGGTGGATGAGCAGAGGGGCACTTGGTTTGTGGACTTCAGGGGAGTTTGTGTCACTGTCTGTGTAAGAATTGAGGAACTTTATTCATTAAAAAATCAGGCATCTACAGATTTCAGGCACTGACAGAGCCAGACAGCAGCTGAGCAGAGTTGTCAGGGTTCTATATTTGAACTGGAGTCCAGAGAGGCAGTTGGGTAGGATGTCAGCATGACAAATGTGACAGGTTTACACAGATCTTCACTTTCTCTTCAGAAATATAGTTAACAGGTTTTGCAATTACACAGGGTGCAGATGCGAGCTGTATTTCATGCCATGACTTCAGTTGTCTGACTCTCACACTACATCGGTAAGAGAATCCAGGTGATCTGTGCTTTAGCAACTTCTTATGCCATCCTTTCCCTGACATCGCCAGCAAAGCTCTTCCCCTCCCTGTTTCTCTTCCCCTCCCTTAGCCAACAGGCACTTTAAATATACAAGTACAGCTGAAACTTTCATTTAGATTGCTGACGACTGGCACCACAGTTATTATATCCACAGACTGACAGTTCCTGCTGATTGGTGCCAGTCAATTCAGAAAGCAATATCGCTTTGATATATCAACCTGGCAACTGCCTGCAGGAAGCTATTCTAGTCTATCTCTCAGAATTTCACTCTAAGAAATATGCTCCTTTCAACAGGATTTTTCATGGAAAGAAAGACAGAGAATTTAAGAGAGGGGATGGGAAGCTCAGTATGCCCCCCATTGCCTTAAACAAGAGCACCTTTTTTCTTATTGAGGAGGTAGTAACTCTACAGGAGACAAAGACCCTAGGAAGAGCCTTTACTCCAGCATTTTACACACTTGAAAAATCCAGGTCTTATTCACAGAGAAAGGAAAGTTTTTTAAAAAATTTACCTCTGACCTATACATCCTTTATGAAGAATTTGACATGTTGGTGTTTTAAGAATACGTTGTTTGATGTCTCAGTGCTGGCTCTGTTGTGGATCTTGAGGGTCAAAGAGTCAAGATGCTACGGAGAAAAAACCATTGGGAGGGTTGAGCTCTGCAGCACTTGAGCTGGGAGCGGTAGGAGAGAGTTCTCTGGGATACTTACAGTACTCAGCTGCCAAGTCAGGGGACAGTCCATTTGACTGTGTGGGAATCTGCCAATAATATTTGTAGGTGAAGAGTAAAGACAAAAGCATAAGTTCTGAGAGTTTATCTCAAAGAGCAAAACTAACACAATTGGAATATATATTTTTTAAAAAGGTAAACAGTTTTTATTTAAATTGTCTAGAAGGAAGGAAATCTGAAATCAAGGAGTTGTAGAACCAGAGTATAATTAGATCAGTCACTACATATTCCTATATATGATCCCACTGATGACCTAGTAAGAAGCTGATTGTGTTTTCTTGTTTCTGACTACCAAAGTACCTTCTAAATTTTCCTAAAGACAGCACCAAACAAACCTAGCCATGACTGGCTCTTTCCAGTCTTAATTTGAACAGTAGTCTCAGAACAGAAATTTCCCCTCTGTCCCATGGCACAAGTGAAATCTGAATTTGTGTTCCATATGAAAACATCTGGGCTAACCTGCAGGGGGACCCTAATACGTACAGGGAGCATTTTTGGGATCTATCTCTTGGCTGTCTTGTGGTTCATCTGCTTAGGTAGTTTTTTCTGGCACTTAGGAAAGATTCACTTGAGTTCCTGGGGAAGAACGGCATGGGTACTTCTTATTTCTAACAGCCTTTCCTACTCCTAAGTAACAGCTTTTCATAGAGGCAGGTTATTCTCACAATAGCAATGCAAGCCAGAGCCTGTGGTTCAATCTGAAAGCTTTGGGAACAGACTAGGGTGTATGCTGTGAAGTGTTTTGCTAGAATTGCCAATAGCAAGTGCCCAAGGACTTTCTAGAAATGCAGGTGGCTGCTTATGATTTCTCCATCTTCCGTGAATGTGATTGCATTCCCTTTAGCTATTGTGTGTATCATCCTTCCATTTAGAGTTATTTTCTTAAGTGTATCTGGAGGGCAGTGGAAGGCTTTTAGTGAAGCTATATTGCATGCTTCAGTAGTGCTGTATGAGAATATTCATTCAATGGCTTATTTAAGAAGGAAGCAGATGTTTTTGACATGTCAGAAATGTAAGAACATTTTATCTTGGTGAACTGCTTCTATCAGTTTCTACAGATATTATTCACCTGTTCATGTCTCTGAAGAAAGACAGCATTTGCAAGCAGCAGAGAACTCCTCCTGAATTCTCCAACGTGCTGCTGCAGACAGAGGTCAAAGAATCTCTCTGCACTTTGTTATTAACACAGTTGTAGATGGAGCTGATGGCAACATCTATTATTCTGAATCCTATTAATTGAATGCCCAGTTAATTTTATTTTTTTTTTTAAAGATTACTGTATAGCTACTAGTTATAGTGACTTAAAGGTCAGTTCGATAGCTCATTTTCCCAAAGATTTGTAATGATCTCCTTGCAACAATGAAAAGACAGTTTCTTCATCTTCTTATCCTTCCTATTCCTGCTTTCACCTCTTGCCCCATTTGTTAGGATGTAGCATTTTACACTTTATGTATCTCTTTGCATACAGCGAGAAAAGTAATTGTCTCCTTCTTCAGCTCACCTACAAATGAGATGCCATCATGTAAAAGAGGCTTTATTATCTCGTTTCTTTCAAACCTACTGTTACATGCATGAAGCTGTATTTCTGAATGACTTCATTGCCAAGAAGCTAGAATATGAGGTAACTGACAGATCTCTGTATCTGCACACCCTCACATCCTCATTTACATGCATAAAAATGAGTGAGAGAAAGAAAAAAATGTTATATTGCCATAAGGCAGCTGCATATAATATTAAGAAATGTAGACTTCTAGTGTTTGTGCTGGAGCTGGAAGAACATGTAAAATGTTTCTGTCCAATTAGCAGGTAGGTTGATTAATGGACTACTGCTTAAGTGAAGCATGGGAGAATCAATGGTTTGTGGTCAGGCCACTTGTCAATGTAGAGCAGGTGTTAGGTTTGCAAGGCTGTACACGTACACTACATCTGAAAGGAGCAGTACTAGTTGCCTTTCCTGGTACTCACCCTAACAGCACTATGAGACAGCTTATCCTGCACAGGTAAATGTATCTTATTACACACACTGTGAACAATTTCAGATATTTATCGAATGGAATATTGAAATAAATCTACTGTCTTCTTTCTGGTTATTTGGTTAAGGAAAATTTGCATATTTTTTCTAAATCAGAAGCGTATAAAAATCCCTCCGTAGAACAATATTTTGGATGGTATCAAAGATGATTTAAAGAATCCTCTGTGGGAGGAAGAGAAAATTTGGCACTATTCTTGTACTTGAATTACCTTTCCCAGACAAGTCAAAAAATGCACCCAAGGAAAACAAAAGGGTGACAAGGGAAAATGTTTCTATTGCTCTTTTTGATGCTGAATCCCTTTAACATCCTCTATTACAGAAATGCAGCACCTGGTCAGATGGTCTGCTCTTATAGCTGGCAAGTCCTTCCAAGTTGCTGAAGGCGTTTTATCTCACTGTGTCAGTCATGGCTCACAACAAAGCAGCAAAATCGATAAACACTACAAGCATCTGTGTTTTTTTGTTGTTTTGTTTTTGGTTTTGTTGCTTGCTTGCTTGCTTCCTTGTTTGTTTGTTTATTAGTCACACAATGAAGGATGGAGATTTTAAAAGAAATAGGAAAAAAAAAAAAAAAAAAAAGCTGGAGATGGAAATGACCCCTTGGGAATGGTGGTAAGACACATGTGCTTCTTTCCTAAGCATTTCATGGATGTGGGCTGAGATGGCGAGGCTGCCATAGCTGGATATCACTGAGATATCCCAAAAACTAGTAAGCTTTAGCAGCACTGGGAGGACACCACGGTGTTGGGGATATGGAGAAAGCCATGAAGGTTTAGCTTGCTTCTTGTATCCCATACACCACTGCATTTGCTATCAATGAAATTTCCACTCAAAATGGCTCTCTAGTTTGAGAAATTTAATTTAAAACATGTGGACAACTAATATTTTTTTCTAGTCTGTTCTTGAATACCCAGTTAATATTTAATCCTATGTACATGTAAAACAGTCTCTATATGTTGAGCTAAACAGGGAGCACATTTTACAATTTTCTATGGTACAAAGGGAAAACCAAGGACATCCCAGGTAATTCACAGGAAATCTGAAATACTTAGATGAATTAACAATCTGATTTATAGTGTGGGCAATGCCAGCCATGTCTGGGTGTGTAAGATGCCATTGAAGATGGGAGTGAAAGAGGAACACAAGAAAAGAAGGGGAAAAAAACCTGCAGAATTAAATCCAAGGTTTTTATAAATGGCCATTACTCTACTGATTTTACAGGCTGGTTTCGCAAAGCCTAGAATTCAGGCACTTCGCTTGTCTTCAGACACTTCACAGTGTCCTCTACACTGACTCAGAGGAGCTGGTACCACAAGACCTGTTGCATAAATACTTCACCTATGTTTCTTCCACAGCAACAAAAAGTGTTATTAATAATGAGTCAGACTACTGAATTCTCTGTAAGTGCTTTCAGGATAGCATAGCAAATTTATAAATTCTCAACATTTTCCATCTAATGGTCTTATAGCAAGAATACCTTCACAAATTCCACTCATAGATATTTGCAAACCTCACTGTTAATGGGAAATTTTTTTGTTATCGTTTTTATCAGTTGCATTTGTAGAGGGGCTACTTTGTTGACAAGGTTATTCTTAGTTTGCTGTTGTTTTCCTAGAGCTACCCTGTACCCATTTTCAAATGAACTATTTCTTCATAATAAAATATGTCAAACCACTTTTGCAGTGAATCAAAGAGATTCTGCATTGAAGTGACTTGGGAAAATTTTAGAAACTGAAGTGTGCCTAGAATTAAAACCTGAATTTAGGAAGTTTGTCCTAACACTCAGTTATTAAACATCAAAGATTCCCCCCCCCCAAAAATGATAAAGGATACTCTCTGTAGATGATATTCAGGGATGGTTAAAAGAAATTTGATAGCTTTCTTGTTTCTCACAGTTCTGCATTCAAGCTTGATAAAGTTCCCCTGACACACTGGCCAGGTGCATACTTGAGAATATATACTTCTGAAAATTGTTAGAGGCACAACCTGAAGCTGATTTGGTCTTTTTTCCTATGCTTGTCAAGCTCAAGGCCTGTTTTGAAATTGTTTGGAAGGCTTCCAAAAAGATCCATATTCAAGAGGCACTGTCATTAACGCTTCAAAAGGTGGCAGTCTGCCTTTGAGTTGCAAGGGAAAGCACGCTGTGAAAGTAAGGGAATCAAGTGGTGAACAATACATAAATTTCAGTACCACAAAGTACTAAACACCCTGCTACTGCTACAGTAAAGCACTTAAATTAATGACCAGTCCCTTCCTGAAAATGAACACATTCAAACATCCTGGACTGGACTGAACCAAAATCTTTGTCACTTCGCAGAGCTGGGCTCAGGAATGAGCTATGGGACACATATCTGGGTTATTTTGGTCATTTCCAGTAATAGCCTGCATAACTGGTTTCCTATAGTAGGGTCAGGATAATTGTTCTCTATTTATCTGTTTCCAACATCATATGGTGAACACTGCTCAGCTGCTAAAGTACAAGTGGGGCCTGATTGAGAAGCTTGCACTGCAAGAAAGAACAAAAGATAGATAGAGATAAAATATAAGAAATCAGGTAAAGCATCCAGGATGTGATGAACCATGTATCTATCTGTGTTTACTAAAATAATAGTAATAAATAAATAAATAAATAAATAAATAAATAGGACAAACACACCACACTCCAAGGAGTCTTGTGGCTACAATTCTTCTCCCTTCCCTTCCCTTCCCTTCCCTTCCCTTCCCTTCCCTTCCCTTCCCTTCCCTTCCCTTCCCTTCCCTTCCCTTCCCTTCCCTTCCCTTCCCTTCCCTTCCCTTCCCTTCCCTTCCCTTCCCTTCCCTTCCCTTCCCTTCCCTTCCCTTCCCTTCCCTTCCCTTCCCTTCCCTTCCCTTCCCTTCCCTTCCCTTCCCTTCCCTTCCCTTCCCCAAAATAACTAGATTTCCCAGCTTTTCTTTTATGTTCATTGTTTTCTGTGCATAACATATGTTGCTTCTTGGGATCCCTTAAAGTAAGACAGATTTTGCAATTTATTCAAATTATTTCAGTAATGTTACATGGTTTCATAATACTTTCTTTTTCACTAATATTAAAAGTATTAGAAGAATATATACAATAAATAACATTTTTTTATGCTAAGAAAGCATCCATAAAGAAATAAGTTTTATTTGGACACATTAAAGTGTCATTGCATATATTGCATACACGTTCATGCAAACATTAGTCTTGTAGTGCAATAAAAATTATTAAGTGCTATAACAAAATTATCAGCACCTGACCATATCCATGAAATATTTCAAATACAAAAGTCTGTGATATGTTTGTTTCATTAAACTTAGAGCACAAAATAAAAGCATTTGCTTATGCATTTTCCTGATTAGGTTTTTTATCTCTTTACAAAGAGAACATCAGTGCATGTGAACAAACATCCACTCGGTAGGGCACATAGCTCAGAGCATTCTGTCCCATTTTCAGTGACCTGGAAAACACAAAGGCTCTTTTGCTGAAAAAATAAAAAATAAAGAAAAAAAAAGAATAATAAGAAGAGAATGAAAAAAAAAAAAAGAGAGAGAGAGAGAAAAAAAAGTCTTACTAGGATAGTTGTAGACAAATAGTACTTTCATTATTAACACAAATTTGAAATCTATTTGTTTCCTGGGAGAAAGTGATTATCAAGGAAATAGAAGTGTGGTGCTCTATCTCACCATTGTTTCATTTGGGAAATGTTGAGAAACAACAATGATAATGAATTTGAAAAGCAACATCTCTGTTACTGTCATAACAAAATACTAATAAATGAAAGACAAAAAGGCCAGACAAAAATGATGCCTCTCATAGGAGAACTCTTATCATGTAGGACACCACTGGCTAAAGCACTATTTTACTGCACAGTCTTTCTTTGTGGAATATTACACAACATAATGAGACATTATTCTGGTTATACAAAATCAATTGGAATGAATTTCAGAATTATCACACAGTGATTAGAATTCACCACAGCCACATTGAAATAATGAAGACAATAGGGCTTCTTTCCACGGCTGTATACATGACCTTTTCCATAGACACCCTGTTACTAAAGGATGCATGTCACTGCTTCTCTTTCTCTCCTGAAAAATGACCATGTAACCCACCTGTCAAGCATTTAGCCTTTAGGGTAAGACAAAGGCACACAAGGGGATGAGCATAGAAGGTATTTATGATATGAATGTGAGGGGAATTTTGGCAGTGAGACTGTTGGGTAAGGTAGAGATAGTACTCCAGATGATGAGAAAGATCACTGAGCAGGTACTGTATAGATGTGACAAAACCTTTGTTAACAGTAGTAGTGATTCTGGTGGATTTTCTACACACCACACAAGGTAGCAGGCAAAATTACTGTTGTCAAATTAGTTGTGGGACCAGAGCATCAGTGCAGGATATGCAAGTGTGATTAGTCAAATAGAAAAGGAAGAGTTGTTTATTCAGTAAAAAAAATTCTCTGACTTAGGGCCATGATGATTATTTGTTTCTGTCTGGTTTAAATGAGATATCTTGTTGGTGACCAATGGAGAATTCTAATGAGGCACTGACAGCACAACCCCAACTCATGATATTTTGTAGTGGAATGAATGCAAACAAAGAGGTAAATTTCCAAAATGGTGAGACTTTGAGGATATGATTTGCCTACTAAATTTGAACATGCAGTTCAATTATGCATAGAAATTTGAATAGTTCTACTGCTAACTACCAGATGGCTAAAGGCTAAGTCATCTAGCTGGAGGCATATGCAAACCTAGCACACATTTCAAAATATAAAGAAGACTATTTTTTTCTGTAAACTTGGAAAGATGACCTTAACCTTGCTAAAAATATCCACCAGTGACTACCAGATTCACTGTAAGTTATTCTTAAAATGCTAAATTCAAATGTCTGTAGAAATCCATAACTCTTTCTCCTCATATTATAGTCAATCTTTGGATATTACAGCACAGAAAAAAATCTGGTTGACATTGGGATACTGTGTCTTCTACCTTTGTTTTAATGTTATATAGAGTTGAGAGCTGGTCACTCTTGCTAAAACTACTGGCATTACAAGTAGGTAAAAATAAACAGTAAGTTTGAAGTAGAGGAAGAAATTAGTACAATGAAACAGAACTTAAAAGGATTATGCTATTTTGTTATATATAAATCTGCAATTAACCATGTTTGTTTTTAAAATTCATGAAATATATTACAGCATGATGAAGGTCTACTTTTATAATTCCTCCCATGAAGATTATTTATAAATAGATTCAAATATGCTTTTAAAATTATTAGAGACTATTAGTATTTTTTGACTGGAAAATAGATGGCAAATCTAACACTCAGAAATAAAACTTACTTAAAACTGTAAAACCTCAGAACAACACAACCAAAGACAAAATAACTATCACTGATATAAGAGACTATCTTATTCAGAGCAGTCCCATAAAAATCTAGACACAACCATATCACATTCAACTACCTCCTCAATGAAGTGAAAAGCATTTTAATGTAGTTTAAAATCATTAGAAAATAAATACATTTGTTTGAAAATGGAACTACAGTGGTGACATCTAATATGTAAAAAGGCTACCCAAAACAATACCAAACAGTACTTTAAAATATTTTACGAATATACCATGAAATGCTGTGGAAAAATAAAAAAAGGAAGCAGTAAAATAAAACTTAAGATGTTGATTTGCTGAATGAAGAAGTGGGATCAGAGAAAGAGTATAATCTTTGATTAGTAGATCGTGTAAAAACATCAAAGCTATAAATAAGAATTTTCCAAGTGCCCAGTGTACTAAAACCATGTAATGAGAGTAACCGTGCTAAAGCTAGATACATAAGCCTTAATGCTAATATCCATATTGTCATTTTAAAATACAATAAGATATTATTATTGCCAAACACATTTGCAGACTTAAATCACACACATAAGACTGCAATAATAAGTGTATCACAGTTAAATGTAAGATCATAGAATCACAGAATCATTAAGATTGGAAAAGACCTCCATTTTTCCAACCATCTGGTCCAACTATCCCTATACTACCAATACAACCCAGAAACCATGTCCCTAAGCACCATGTCCAACCTTTCCTTGAACACCCCTAGGAGCAGTGATGCCACCACCTCCCTGGGTAACCTGTTCCAATGCCTGACTACTCTTTCTGGGAAGCAATGTCTCCTAATTTCCAACCTAAACTACCCTGGTGCAAATTGATACCATTCTCTCTAGTCCTATTGCTAGTTATCTGTGAGAAGAAGCTGACCCCCAACTCCTCACAACTTCTTTTCAGGTAGTTGTAGAGAGTAATAAGGTCTCCCCTGATCTTCCTCTTCTCCAGACTGAACAACTCCAGTTCCCTCAGTCACTCCTAACAGGACTTGTGTTCCAGGCCCTTCACCAGGTTTGTAGCCCTTCTCTGGACATGTTCCAGGGCTTTGATGTCCTTCTTGTAGTGTGGGGTCCAAAACTGAGCACAGTTCTTGAGGTGCAGCCTCACCAGATCAGAGTACAACGGGACGATCACCTCCCTGGTCCTGCTGGCTACACTATTCCTGATACAAGCCAGTATGCCGTTGGCCTTCTTGGCCACCTGTGCACACTGCCAGCTCATGTTCAGATGAGTGTCAAACAACACCCCCAGATCCCTTTCCTCTGCACAGCTTTCCAGCCACTCTGCCCCAAGCCTGTAGCGTTGCATGGGGTTGTTATGAACAGAGTGCAGGACCCAGCACTTAGCCATGTTGAACCTCATCCCATTGGCCTCTGTCCATTGATCCAACCTGTCCAGGTCCCTCTGCTGGGCCTTCCGACCCTCTGGTAGATCGACACTTCCCCCTACCTTCATGTCATCTGCAAGTTTACTGAGGGTGCACTCAATTCCCTCATCCAAATCATCAATTAAGATATTAAAGAGGATGTGCCCCAACACAGACCCCTGGGGAACACCACTGGTGACTGGTTGCCAGCTGGATTTTACTCTGTTCACTACCACTCTCTGGGCCTGGCCATCCAGCCAGTTTTTAACTCAGCAAAGAGAGTACCTGTCCAAGCCATGGCCTTCCAGCTTTTCCAGGAGAATACTGTGGGAGACTGTATTAAAGGCTTTGCTGAAGTCTATGGAAACTATGTCAATAGCCTTTCCCTTATCCACCAGGTGGGTCACCCGGTCATAGAAGGAGATGAGGTTGGTCAGGCAGGACTTGCCTTTCACGAACGCATGCTAACTGGGCCTGATCCCTCAGCTGTCCCACATGTACTGTGTGATTACATTCAAGATGACCTGTTTCATCACCTTTCCGGGAACCAAAGTCATGCTGACAAGCCTGTAGTTCCTTATGACCCTTCTTATAGATGGACATCACATTAGCAAGTCTCCAGTCATCTGGGACTTCTCTGGATGACCATGAGCACTGACAGTTAATGGAAAGCGGCCAAGCAATCACATCCACCAACTCCCTCAGCACCCTCAGGTGAATCGCATCTGGCCCCATGGACTTGTGACAGTCCAGGTAGAGCAGCAGATCTCTAACTTTTCACCTGAACTGTGGAGGGTTTCTTCTGCTCCCTCTCCCTCCCTCCCTCCCTTCCTTCCTTCCTTCCTTCTAACTGCTTTTGTACTATTATTATTATTTCCACTTAATTTCTGCTTCTAGTGGGGACAATAATACCCTCAAGTCTCAGTGGTTTGATAACATCAAGTCTGCTGCTACAGTTCTGGAGAAAAGCCAAGATCCATCAGAAAATGCACTGAGTACATATCACATAGACTTCAGTTCTGTGCTCTAGTCTGTTACTATTGAGCTTGTGATGTTTGATAAATTGTTGAGCTTTTTTTCTTCTTACTCTTCATTTACCTTCATACAGGCACAGCTTGTGGAAGGTAAGGTTTTTGTTTATTTGTTTTTTTTTTGTTTCTAAAATCTGTTTTACTGACTAGGTATAGACAGGAAGTATGTGATGCTCATTGGTGAACTGCTCTGTAGCTGGACATTCACCTTTACAAATGGTTGGTCAGTTAGCTGTTGGACTGAACAGTGACAGCAGAAACTCCTTGCCTAGTACTCATATGGACAGTGCTAGCTCTTGTTTTAGCTACCTACACCTACTTTTCAGCTTTTCATGCTAAAGTCACACATGACACTCTCCACCATTAGTGGGCATCTTGATGATGCCACAGGGCTGTTAACAGATAGTTGGTTGCAGTCATATCAGGGTCCTGAGTTTTGAGGGCAGCCATCCTGTATGTGTTTACGTGGATGGGGGATGTTCTTGGAGAGATCCCTCATGTGAGCTGTCCCGACTGTGTTGGCAGAGGTAGAGACACACCAGAGGCACTTGTAAAGATCAATGTCCTTTGAAGTATATTCCTCTGTCATGTCAATCGGGCAGCTCTCAACATAGCCTGGAGTCACCTCACGAGCAAGGCAGAATGAATAGTGAAGTAGTTTGGCCTGAAGGATCCTGTCAAAGATGATCTAGAAAACTGTGGAAAGCTGTGAAGTTTGCTGTGAATGAGTAAATAGCTCCTTAAAATGTCAGTGTTGTTAACATTATGTGATCAGTTAGGAAAGGCAGTACTGTGAGTACCTGAAGTCAGCTAAACATCGCAAGGCACTTCAGTGAGGTCATCACAGTGCAAGTTGATCTGAACTATTTTGTATAGTCAGTACAATAGGTATGTAAATTTTTAACTTGAGAAGTATGTTGGTATTGGTCATGAAAAGGGCGACACAAATATATACGATCTCTGTTTCCCATTTTTTTTCTAGACCTTTCTCTCCTTAGTTTTCTTCTTTTTTCCTCCGTTTTCACTTTCTTTGTATCCTTTCTTCTGTTTCTCTCATCTTCCTTTCTCTCCATCTGGTCTTTTCAAGATGTTGAAACAAATCTTAATATGTGCTAAAGAGTATTCCTAAGGAAATTTAAAATTTACATAAGGAGGAGCAGAAAGAGAAACTGAGCTGAGGAGAAGAAAGAGCATAGCTCAGAGTTGCTACCAGGTTTAGCTCATTTCCATAGTCAGCTGTGGTAAGTCCTATGGTATTTACAGTGGCACAAAGGAAAGAAGGGAGAAATGCAGATGGACTTTTTTTTTTTTTTAATAAAGTAATTTTGAAATTCTTCAGAACATCTTTTTTTTTGGCTCCAAGTACAGCTGCTTAGTCACTGTGATATTTTTGAAAACACAATTATCACCTGTACCTGAAAATCCATTTCTAAATTAAGAAAAAAATAAATGGCATTGTTTTTACATGAATTAACTTGAGAGCAGAACCATAGCTGTCATGTTCATTACATGCAGCTCTACTATTTTGACTCCCTGAAAATTCACAGCACAATGTAAAAGCCTCAATTCCTTGTACCGATAGATGAAGCTCTATGAGGATGAGGGTCTGCTGCAGCCAGTATTGAAAAATGAAGAAGCTGAGGAAAGCAAGAGAAGCCTGGTGTACAGCAGTATGTTGCAGTGCTTGAGTTCATCATGGGGCTTACAGATTTTGTGCTAGATGAGTATGGACTTCTTGAGCACAACAGAAGGAGCTACCCTTGCAGCCCAGGCTGGAAGAGGCAGGGGTACCATGGACATCATACACAAAGTGTTCTCCAGGGCCCAGTGGCACCAAGAGAAGGAAAGTCATTGCTCTGTTGCACTGGAAAGGAAATATTGATGACATGAAAACTATGACTGCCCTATTTTGTGCTCCATTCCTTCGTCTCCTAAATGAAGATGAGAACTCTCTGGAGGATTGTGAGGGGAAATCCTTTAGTGATTAAAAGGTGCTCAGACACTGTACTAGTGAAGGCCATATAAACTGATATAGACAAAGCTCCTAGTAAGAGGGAGACACTAAATTAGGGTGAATAAGAGAGTGTGCCAAACTTTAACCCTTCCTCAAGGCTATAGTTTCCCTCTGCATGAGGATTTTCCCTGAAACATCTTTGTTCCTTTCTTTTTCCTCTTGTGGTGTAACATCTCTTCCTGCTTCTAATCCCTGAACACCAAGATACTATCTACTTCCTAATGAAAGGGCAGAACAATAAGGCCCTTTTTAAAAGCTCAAATCAAGCTATAAATTATATGTTATTTTCCTTTTTCCCTGAAATACTGGTGGAAATGTCTGTGGTGATTTTTTTTACTGAAAGGAATGCTTTGAAAATACTATCAACCAAGACAGATCCAGATGCAAATTCCATCCCTTATCTCCTCCATCTCCTGTGTGTTTGACTGGCAGGCTACTGAGTGAGGCTTCCAAGCCCACAGAGCCCAGCCATGAGGGACAGTCCCACTGCACAAGCAGCAGCTGTTGGCTGCCAGCTGAGAAGCCAACAGTTAGATATGGCAATACGTGGAGCTCCCAGTGATTTTGGCTTCCAGCTCTGTCAAATAAGCCTCCATCCTAGGTGAGCCTTGTCTTTGCTCACAGGTTATCCTTGAACTGCAGCACTGAGCAGGATTCCCAGCAAGCTGGCAGGAATTCACCGAAGTTTGGGATAGAAATGTGCCTGACAGGCCAAATTCCTTCAAATGGCTGCCTGTGTTTTGGCTGGATTTGCTGAGTTAGAACCCTCTTCAAAAAATATTTTAGTCTCAACAAATCAGCATTTTGTTGGAAAAGCAGCTTTATCCAAAGAGGTGTCTGTCACTGAAATCCATATTCAGAAATATTCTGCTTTGTGGATAGGAAGGGATTCTCTTGTCCCCACAGGCTGTTCTAAGAAGAACCAGAGAGAAGGTGTGCCAAAATGTGGGAAGGCTTTAAATCTCTTCTCATCCTTTCACACTGGGATCTTTTCTAGCCCTGGATATGTATAAGGATGTGTATCTGCATTCATAATTATCTATTTAAATTGCAGTTGTTGTACAATGTCTGAATTCTTAGTAATGTATGGATTTTTCCTCACAGCTCTTCTGAACCTGCTACCTGTATCACAACAACTGAAACACAAATTGGAGTTACCTACACAAGAGTAGGTGCTGAACAGAACACAAATCTCAACACACTGCCTGTTATTGAACCATCATTTTCTTATTCCTGTTTTCACAGTTTCTACCATCATGTTTTCTGCTTACAGTCTGTTTCCTGCCCTGAGAGATCAAATTAAGAATCGCCAAGAGTGGAATCTTGTGAATATTTCCTTTTTAAAGCTGTTTATACTTATTTTACAGTAGAATGAAAGGAAAAGACATGGTCAATCAAAGCTTTTCTTGAATTCTGGAAGGACAGAGTACCACTACATATGCACTGAAGTACTTTCCTCCAAGAAATATTATGGTGTTCCTTTTTTTTTTCTTTTTTTTTTTTTAATTTATTTTATTTGGGATGAATGATGTGATTTACATATTTACTTTGCTAATAGTAGGCTCTGTATATGAATAATTCTAGATTGCTTAAAATATTTCCAACAGAGTACAATGTGTTATTCAAATTATAACAAATCCTTGACTTCCCAAAATTATTATAGTAACATCAACGGTATGTACCATGTACACCTTAGAAAATCTTTCATAACTTCTCTGTCTTTCACTTTTTGTTAGAAAACGTGATCACGGTTCTTTTTTTCTTTACTATCTGGGGAATGCTGCCCTGTAATATTCTTACCCATGCAGCCATTATAATAGAAAGAGCTTTGACTTTTTAAGTACTGTATAGAAAAGCTGGGAAAATGTTTTCAAAAAGCCCATATGCATGAAAAATATTGCTTCAGCTATAGCTTCGATACATTTTAATGGAAAGAAGTATGATGCTTCTCAAAGGGTTCCAGTTATCTACCCTGCTTCAAGTGCAGCTGAAGGATCTCACATGTAGCTTCTTCTTAATTAAGAAGCTGGTGAAGATTTCTATATTTCTACTTACATAGATGCCAAACCAGTCATTTCTCGGTTGCTCATATCAGAGCTGACATGACAGAATGGAGCAATTCAGTCTAGGTAATGTGAACTCTTCCTTCTCCTTTGATTAATGTTAGGCATAGAGAGGAGATACAGTCTTTTAAAAGAGAAATCTTGTACACTTACCATGTTTTAACACATCTCTGTATGCATATCACTGTAGTTAGAGTCTTGTCAAGGAAGAAAGAGTGAAATTCTTAAGCAAGGAATTCCTAACCGAGCTGAAATTGAAAATACATTTTGACAACTGATGTTCTCCAAACTTAACTGATGTCATCCAAACTTAACAAGGAACCACACTGGTTCTCCCTTGCACTTCTTTAACAAATATGAACCTCATGTTTTTGATTGAACCAAATATTCCATCCCATCAGATGACTTTTAACCTCTAGTTACCCATTAAATTGGCCAAAACTTCCACATTCAGTTAGCCACTTTCATGGCTCAAGTGTTCCCCTTTTTCCTTTTTTTTTTTTCTCTTTCTTTCTTTTTTCCTTTTCCATCAGCACTTCCATGGTCTTGTCTAGATACTTCCCTCAACTTATTTTCTGAAGGTTTTCTTACCTTCAGAAGGGATAGTGGTTGCAATTATTGAAAATGAGAAATGTATCTGACTGTCAGGAACATATGGCTGGCAGCTGAATGAAGCATATGTTTTTCTCTTTCAATGGATTCATGTGTATTTTGAAGAGCACTACAAAAAGTACCAGACCTTTGATACCTTGGAAAGAAAGAAGAGCTACGCTGTGGTGGTTTTACTCAGCTGGGCAGTTGAGCTCTTCCACAACTGCTTTCTCACTCCCCCTTCTCAAAGGGAAAGAAGGAGAAAATAAATGGAAAGGGCTCAAGGGTTGAGATAAGGGCAGGAAGATCACTCAGCAATCATTGTCACAGGCAAAACAGCCTCAGCATAGGGAGATTAGAGAAATTTATTGCCTACTAATAACAAGCTAGAGCAGTGAGAACTAAAAGCAAAACAAAATCACCTTATCCCCATCCACCCTCCTATCTACCTCCTCCCCCTGAGCAGTGCAAGGGAACCACGAATGGGGGCTGCAGTCAGTCCCTAACACTTCGTCTCTGCTGCTTCTTCACGGTCACTCTCTGCCCCTGCTCCACATGGAGTCCCTCCTACAGGATGCCATCCTTCCTGAACTGAGCCTGTGGGGGCTGCCCACAGGCAGCAGCTCTTCAAGAACTACTCCCACATGGCTCTGTACCACAGTCCTCCCAAACCCCCTTATCCTGCATGTGCTCCTCTCCATGTGCTGCAGCTCTGGCCCAGGGCCTGCTCCTGCAGGGGCTCTCCATGGGCCGCAGCCTCCTCCAGGCCACATCCACCTGCTCCACCGGGGGCTCCTCCACGGGCTGCAGCGTGGAGATCTGCTCCATGTGGGACCCATGGGCTGCAGGGGGACAGACTGCTCCACCAGGGGCCTCTCCACAGGCCGCAGGGGAACTGCTGCTGCGTGCCTGGAGCACCTCCTGCCCTCCTGCTGCACTGACCTCAGGGTCTGTAGGGCTGTTTCTCACCCCTCTCTCCCAGTCACTGTTGCACAGCAGGTTTGTTGTTATTTTTTTTCCTTTCTTAAGTCTGCTCTCACAAAGGCACAAACATCTCTAATTGGCTCAGTTCTGGGCAGGAGAAAGAGCAGTTGAAACTTTGGAGCAGCTGAAACTGGCCTTTACCTAACATGGGGCAGCTTCCAGATTCTTCTCATAGAGGTCAACCTTGTAACCTCCCGCTACCAAAAGCTTGCCACGTATATATACATACTCATCATCTCCCTTTTCATTTTCCCATTGGCTGCCCTGCCTTTGTTGAATTGGAACACCAGCATGTTGTCCTCATTTTTTTAGGTTTACAAAAAAGCTGAGAGTTTATTATGTGTAATATTCTTTCGGGGTTCCTACTACAATTATTTCTATTTGCTTACAGTGCTTATATATTCAGTCTGGCAACATAGCTAGCTGGCAGGCTATGCATCAGTTTGTGCAGCTCAGCTAACTGTGATATTTTGATATCTTTATTTAATTAGAATCAGAGTCTCTGACAATAATGTGGCTTGAAAGGAAGCTCCAGAGGCAGGTGTAGCGACTGCAGCTTGCTCAGAGCCTTCTCCATATTTATTTATTTATTTATTTTTGTTCCTTCTCCAAGGATGGAGATCCCCCAGCTTTCTGGGTGACCCCCTCCATTGTTTGAACATTTTCATGGCAAATAACTTGTTCCATGTATCAAACAAGAATTTCCCACATTGCATCTTGTGTCTGTTGCCTCTCATCCTTCCCTGTGAACCTTTGAGGAGATTTTAGCCTCTCCTTCTCTGCATTCTCATACTAAGTAAGTTTAGATAAGAACTCTTCAAACCTTCTCTTCTCTGTGCTGAAATAACATGAATATCGTAAACTCTTCTCAAACAGCATGTGCTTCATTCCCTTTATGTGTTGGCAAGCCTCCCCTGGATTTGCTCCAGTGAGTCCATGTCATTGTTGGCATGGGGTTCAGGGTGGGGATTGAATTTAAGACTGTAAGATCTCGCAAGTGCCAGACAGAGAGAGAGAGAAATAATCATTTCACTTGACCTGATTGCTATACTCACATTAGCACATCCCAGGCCTGCCTTGCTGTGGAAATACACCACTGGATAATGTTCAATTTGTCGGTCACTAGGTCTTCCCAGGTTTGTTTGTGGTTTTGTTGTTTTGTTTTGTTTTGCTTTGTTTTGCTTTGTTTTTGTAGAATTATAGAGTGGCTTGGGTTGGAAGGGACCTTAAACATCATCTAACTCCAACCCCCCTGCCACAGACCAGGGTGTCAACCACCATATAAGGTTGGCCAAGGCCCCATCCAAACTGGCCTTGAACACCTCCAGGGATGGGGCATCCACCGCTTCTCTTGGCAACTTGTTGCAGTGCCTCATTACCCTTACAGTGAAGAATTTCCTCCTAATGTCTAGTCTAAATCTATCTTCTTTTAGTTTAAGACTAAAACATTTTGTTTTGTCTTTTGTGTTTTGTTTTGTTTTGTTTTGTTTTGTTTTGTCAAAACTGCTTCCTGGCCAGTTAGCCCCAGTCTGTACAGCTGCATGGGGTTATTCCATCCTGGGTGCAGGACTTCTTTATTTAGAATCATAGAATCATTTAGATTAGAAAAGACCTATAAGATCATCAAGTCCAATCTATCACTGCCAAGTCTACTGTTAAACCATGTCACTAAACCATGTGGTGCTCCATGTTTCCACGTATTTTGAATATGTCCAGGGATGCTGACCCAATTACCTCCCCAGGCAACCTGTTCCAATGCCCCACAACTCTTTCAGTGATATTTTTTTTTCTAATATCCAACCAAAACCTCCCCTGCCACAACTTGAGGCCAGCTCAGATCTAGCAGCTGTCACATCTGTGTGTATATTTTGAATCTGGTGCTAAGAGTAACTAATTTCAAAACTCTTTATCCAGCCCCACTAATTCCTGCTTGGGAACTAAACACAAGACAGCCTGCTTGTAAGGTCTGTGGTTCCTAGGGAGATCTCAAAATCACTGACATTCATTCTCCTTTGTAGATCAATGGAAAAAAAATCTTATAAATATTAAACATTAAAAAATAAATGAAACAGGACTTCAATTTTTGTCAATACGAGTCCTTTCTTCCTACTTTGGAACTGCATTTCTTCATATGATGTGAGGTCCCTCACCACCCCTTCAGTTAGGAATACAATAAAGTCTGATTGTAGCAGTATATACATGTAGATATACCCCAAAGTGAAATTGTGCAAACTTTGTAAAATACTAATTGATTATCTCAGATAATCAGTAAATACATTTTACAGCTTGATGAGTACATTGATGAGATTACATCAGAATAAATGTTTTCATTATGTAAACAGTGGGAAGAAGCACTTTTAGGGAGGCATGTGATCTATGTTTCATTCATCTTTCCGACCTCTTTCACCCTAGTCTCTTGTAAGGTTTTAGCTGAAAAGTAAGGCAGCCAGGAAGAAAGATGATCATAACAAACACATTTATAAAAGCACACATATACAGAAAGAAGAACTGAAACTGCAAATTGCAGTCATTTGCACATAGAATTTAACACAAATTTGATAACAGATGTTGACAAATGTAATTGTACACAACATCACAAACCTATTCTTGTCTCTGCTGTTATGAGGCATTTGATTACAGCCAAGACACCTGTAATCCTGTTTAAAATAGGAGAATGTTATAGTATCTTAGGATGCAAACTAGAGGATTTTCCATAGAAAGGAATCAGCACAATTTTTTTGTACTGTATCTCCACCTGCAACTTATAATAAGGAACAACAACAACAACAAAAACTCTTCAAGGGGCTACTACAAAAACAAGATCCAAAATATAATGAAATCACCATGAGTTTTACTCCATAGCCCTATGGGACCAAAACATGGCGAAGTGACAAGATAGCATTAGAAAACACTGGGAATAGTTGTCTTCTCATCGAGTAGCATTAATAAAGCTAGTAATACTATTTTCCATGTTGTTTGCCTCTATTATTATTATTCATTTGTAACTAATTCTCAAAAAGTTATGATTGTGTTTCTTTATTGTTTGTCTTAGATTTTAGAAGGCAAAACCTGCAAGCAGGATAAGATAGGGCTGTGAAGTGCAAACTTGTGATTTGTGTGATAGAACTTCAGGCTGAAAAGACAAATGCAAAACATTTTCACAATGCTTTTCTTTAAAAAATATATATACACAGCAATGCCCCTTTAAAAAAAATCTAGACATAAAAGCAGACAATGATGTTAACATAGGTGACATTCAGTAAAAAGTATTTTCTTTGTTAAAAGATCATGTAATTTCACTCAAAATTTGCTGTTATTCTTGTTCCTCAAATAATCAGTGCTGTAGATCAGCTTCCTCTCCCCAGTGTAACTCCAGTTATGCCTTTTTCCAAAATACTGAGCTTAGTAAAAGCTCAGTTAAAGTATATTTTTAAAGCCCACAATTTAATTTTAAACCAAACGAGTAGAAATTCTGATTGAAAACAGAGGAATGAGAACAGGTTTTGAACAGATGTTGGCAATTTTTTGTTTTAATTGAGGCAAAGGATTCTGAACTTCAGATGGCATGAATTAAAGCACTTATTCTGGGGAAAAATGACATGATTTAGAAACTAATGCAGAAAAATAGACAGAAACATTTTGACAGTCTGTTTAAACTTTTACCTGGTTGGGGAGCGATGATGAATGGGAAAGAGGTGAAGGGGAGGAGGAAGTAGGGAAGAGAATCAAGGAGATTTGATAGTTTCTCTTTAAGCAGTCTGTATTTTAAAGCATTTAGAACAGAGTTTTAAAGCTTTAAAAATCAGGTCTTTTTTTTTTTTTTTTTTTTTTTTTTTTATTATTACTTTACACTTTGATTAAAGAAAATTTACTCAACCAGAGTATCCCCTTGATACAGCAAATTGAAAATTATTTTCACTACCCAAACTCCAGTGAAAGTTAAGAAACACAAGATTAGTCAGACTGTCACTTTCAAAAAATTCTCATTTAACTGATTTCTATACAGCAAACAGAATCTGGGAGAGCTGGACTGGGAGGCATTTGGGAGCTAGTATAATTTCATGATTTTATGTACTACATTATGCTGGCCTAGCAAATCACAAATGACTGCAGCTTTTGTCCCAGCTTGTAGCAGAGCAGATGAAATATGTAAATCATTGTTTGGATCAAAAATGATATGGCAACTTTCCTTAGAATAATATTCTTTCAGCAATGCTAGAAATGAGAGGTAGGTCAACCACGCTGAAAGGACTCTACTGTTTCAATTCATAAGTCTATGACCAAGGAGCTGCAACAGTGTTCTTACATCTCATTTTATGTTTTGAGCAGCCTCTGCAGAATGGTGCAACATTTCCAAACACATATTTGACATGCTACCCAAGAGAAAATATGCTATAGTCACAAACTACTGACATTGACTTAGACACCTAAGTGTGTCAAGAAGTTAAGCACTGATAGCTCAGTCTAAGTCAGGCTGAAGAGGTGTATGTCTAAAGCACTGTCTCTGTCTCTTAGACATACACATTGTCTGTAGAGTTCTGAAAAACAGTTCTGTACAGCTTGAAACCACTTCAAGCACACAGGCAATTATCATTACTTTGTGTAGAAATAAGTAACTTAAGGTAGAAAAAAAATGAAACAGAAGAGGTAATATTATTTTCCATCAGTTATGACTCAGTCACCAGAAATGTGAGAGAGATTTTTAAGATGACTTTAGGCTACAGAATAATAAGGTGAACTAGCTATTTTGAAGATAGAGAATGAAATCAGAGGATCCACCAGCTGCTTTAGTCGTCACCTGTACTGCTATTTTATTTTATTTTTATTTTTTACCTGTATCATCAACAGCATCACCCAATTCACAAAATCCTTTATGTTGGAAGGGACCTTTTGAGATCACCTAATCCAAACCCCATATCATACTCATGATTTTCTTGAACACCAAGTCCCTGCAGATCAAGCCTCTGTACTGCACAGAACTGCAGTGAAGGCCATTACTTACTGACTGGCTGTGACATTTAGCAAGATTTTGGAATCTGTCCCAAACAGACCTGAAAACAAAAGCAATAAACTTAATGAGGTAGGTATTTCCATGAGAAGCTTCTGGTCTCCTGCTGACCAAGCGTTTCAGGTAATACTCATCTATGCATTTCCCCATAGGTTGTTCTCATGATTGGCCTGTCTTAATGGTCCATAATTGGATTCTTGAACATTACAGATTTTCCATTACCACCTTTCAATCAATCTTTTCAGAAATGTCTCATTTAGAAGGGGCAAAGGAAACTGCAGACATTTTATCAATCATTAACCATAGATACTTTCATTTTAGAATTCATGTCAACACTTGACATTTTTTTTGGTTATTATATATAAAAACTGGGACTTATAATATAACTCTTATCTGGGGATATTCCTATCACTTGTTAAGAGCAGTTCATTTATAACAGTTATAACCCCTGAGTATTTTTTCTCTGTTTTATAAATAAGTAAAATGAGTCACAGCTAAGGAACTGAAACAGGGCTCTAAGTGTCTTTGATGATAACAAAAAGCCCATTCATTTCAGTGGGAGCAAACATACCCCAAATGACACAAAAATGAGGGTAAAAACCTCAATTGCACAAAAAAAGTGCAATTCCAAGAATAGGATTAAGTTCCAGATTAATTTAAATTTAGGACCTCAGTTCATTTCTTAAACACAAGCATCTGTCACCATTTGAACTGGCATGTATGATACAGGAACTACAGGTACATGCACCCTCCTGGACTGTTATACGGAGGCCAGGGCAGATACCATCTGCCAACTCAGTTGGTACAAATGCCTATGTCCAGGCAACAGAATCGAGCTCCAAGTGTTTACAGCAAGTGTCTTTATGAGAAGGTAGATGTCTCTGCAATTTGTGATCTAGTCAACACAGTAACTGGAACCTGGAGAGCAATTCTGTTCATTCTGCAATGGACATCTTGCAGCTGAATACCTCTCTGAACTTCTTTGACTGTACAGGCTAAAGGTGTAATTCTGTTTACCTAAATATAGGTGTTTAATAACATTTTACCATCTTGTAAATTTTTGATATATTTGAGGCTGAAAGTTGTGATGCAGGTCCTTCAGGGGATGCATATAATTCTAAGAATGAAAGCTGGAGACCAGAGAATGTGCACACAGTTTCTGTAATATCATCAAATGCCTCTGTTTCAGTCAAATTCTATATTAAGACAACTACAAGTACATGTATGTCTGTATATCCAGGGACTAGGTTCAATAGCTAACTAGGTAATTTATGTATTTTCAGATGACCCTGATGAATAGCATCATTAGGTACTTAAAGTGTGTCTGGTTATTTTTTAGAACCATGAAGAGTCATCTGAAAGATACTGTGGGAAAGAAATACAGTATCAAAAGACCAGAGAAAGGAAAATCTTCCATTAAAAGAAGATGAAAAAGGAGGCGCCAAGTACTACATGTTTTCCATATTCAGTTAGACAAATCATCATACTGGCTCTTCATAAGCACCCACAAGACAGCAAGTTGTTAATCATTAGCCAACATGGATTTGCCAAAAACAAAGCATGTCTAGTTAATTTAACTTCCTTCCTCATCAAGATGACAGTCTTGTGGACAGAGAAGAAACGATAAATGTCATATATTTTTCATTTAGAAAGACATTGAAGTTCTCATAAGTCAGTCTAAATGATAAAACTGTAGGACAGAAAACAGTGTACAGACTGTAATTATTAACAGCTCACTCTCAAGACAGAAGAATGAATTGAGGGTATTTTCAGGAGACCATTCTATTGTTCTATTAAATTTTGTCATTAAAGTATTGGTTGATTGAACAATAAATTTACTTAATTTACTATTTACTTAATTTATTTAATTTACTATTGGAGAATAGAAAATACATTCAAAATAGTCATGTTAAAACTGAGAGATGGAAAAAAAGTAGGACGAGATTCAGGTCAGATCCACAGGATTCCCCACTACAGTTGGGAAGGAATATTCAAATAAATAACATATGCAGAAGAAATGGTTGGGGACCACAGAACTGAACTAGAGAGGTAAGTCATGCTATTGTGAAATGGTGAAGAATATGAATAGATGTAGAAATGGGAATATATCCTCTAAAATATGTGAAATCATTTCCCTGCTTAGCTGTGCATTGGAAAGATCTCAGCTGAGGTATCATATTCGATTTGAAATACCACCGTCAAGAAAAATATGGACCAGCTGCTTGGTTTGAAGGAGAAGAATGAGAATTTCCAGAGGATTAAAAAATATTCTCCACGAAGAAGTAGGAAGAAGTGCATTTGGTTAGTCTGGAGAAAAGAAGATGGAGGGTAAACATTTTATCAATCTTGGCATCTGTACCAGGCTGCTTGCTCCAAGGAGAATACACACTGGTTTTCCAAGTCCATGGTGACTGGGCTTAACTGAAGCATGGGAGTGACTGTCTGGGAAAGCTTGGGAGTTTCCAGTATGAGAGGCTTTTAACTATATATTTCAAGAACCTCCTAAGTAAGCTGATAATGCTTTTAAGTCTCTGAAGGTATCTTCCAGTAGTAACATGGAAAACAAATTCCAGTAGTTTCAAAAGAGAATAAGATAGGCACTATTTTTGTATTGTTTCTCCATGGGTATGTAAGAAATAGAATAAATAAGTTGCATAAAAGGAAAAATCCTATACCTAACTGAAGAATTTCTATTCATTAGGAAGGAGGGAAAAATGCAGGTCACGGATATTTATGATCTAATATCTATTATTCATTTAATATACAACATTTTGTGTTTAAGCATTTATTCATGTCCTTAATAACCACAAAGTAATAATTTAGTTAACGTAATAGTTTCTGTTTAGAAGCCTTTTTAATACTATTGAGATTATTATGGTAGAAGAAATTGAATAGAGCCAAAGGAACTTCCAGTGCTCATGAAGGATTCAGATATGCTTTTCTTGGTTACTGTGCTTGGTCTAAAAGAAAAATAGAAACACATAAAGCAATTGGATCAGAGGTTTTCTTTAAAATAAAAGAATTCATACCATGCTATTAGAAAGTCCATTTAGCTTTTTAGAAAATATAGCTATTCCATAGATAAATATTTTTAGTATTTCCTACAGTAGTTGAAGACAGCTAAGCTTTCTTTTCCACAGGTTCTATCCAAAGCTCTCTAAGCAGCTGGAAGCATTTCCTATTAGCTATCTTTCCAAAATCTGAATTCTAGTGTTTCTGATCTGTGTGTTGTTATTGTTTGGTACATAACAGTAGGAATCACATAGTCTAGCCAAAATAGAATAAATGTATAAATATCTACTATGATGATGAAAAGAAGAAAACAAAATGCATGATTCATACACAATGATCTTGTTGTTCTTTTATTATTATATCAGTTATCTATTTTAGCCAAATTAATAATTAATAGTATTTAAAGCTAATTGATTGTTTACAGACCAAAGATGACCAAACCACAAAATATAGTTGGTACAAAATTAGGAAAAAATCGATGAAGGGCTAAAAACTTTCAAAACCTGAAGTCTTTGAAACCAAATCAGATCCTTTCCCTCTAACACATAGCTTAAGCACTACTGAATATACAAACTGTATGCAGCATACAGTTAATCACAAGACTGAAAATTAGCAAATTAACACATAATAAAATAATATAAAGCAGCAGCTCCACAGCAGGATACCGCAAATGTTTCAGAGAATAAAGATCATTTCAATTATAGGCCATATGTGTAATATTATCGTGCTATGCTAGCCAGGTTGAAATTAGCTTCCCATTTTTCATCTCTTTTTCCACAACCTACACAAAACCATCAAATCTACAGGGCTTTCTACATACCACTGTAGAAGACTGTGAACTTTCCACCCAAGATAGTCTGGATTTAAATCAGAGGCACAATTTATGTGTAATCTTCCTTCTCCACTGTTTTGCTGTCATTCAAACAAATAAATTTTGGCAAGAAACAAATTGTGGAGAGTGGTTCTCACTATCTACTGCGGTGGTGGTTTCTTTTGGATTGCCTTGTGTTTTATTTATTTATTTATTTATTTACTTATTTATTGTGTGTGCATGTGTGTGTGTGTTTTTTTTTGTTGTTTTTGTTTTGATGGAGAAGGCAAAATACTTTTTTTTTTTTTAATAAGAGTAAACTTGTCAATATGTGTGTTGAGTCTTTTTTTCCTTTCTTTTTAAATGTTTACCACAAAGCCAGGACCATGAATTCCCATACATTGAAGCAATATACAACAGAACCCTACAGCTTCTGAGCTTCTCCAAGATCAGTTAGAGGAGTTATATTTAGTTTCATTTAGTCTTTGTCAATTTAATCTTGTCAATTTAATAATTTTCTGCTTGTATAGGTACAGATACAGATTTAGAGTTGGTTTACTTTAAAATAACTTCTAATTTTCTCCAATTAAGTATATTTTAACAGCCTGGCATGCAACCTGCAAGTTTGTTTTGTTGTTGTCTTTCCTGAAGAAAGTTCTCACAATGGTTGGAGAAAAATGAGAAAATACACCTTATGAATACTAAAGGAAGAACACAAGAGGAAGCTGGATCACATTTGAGAGCCAGAAATATTACAGGGAAGGAGGGAGGGGGAGCTTGGCTAATTGTAGCATATTATTCACAGTCTGAAGAAAGCAGCGTTAGTGTCCTTTGTTTGCTGAGGCAAACTAAGAGTCAACTTGGTCTGTAGAAATAACAGGGGGGGAAATGACATACTGTCATTATACTTGCTTTATAATTAATTTTTTTACTGGCTAGCTTGCAACATCTGCCTTGTGTATGCTTACTAATTTTGAAGAGTTACTTTTTTTCTCCCATGATTCCCCAAGAAAAACTTTAATCTGTTTTGAAAATTGGAGATGGATCTGTTAAACTAAGAATAAAAATTGTGCCATTTGATTAAATCTGAGCTATTCTGAATTCCAAAGCACCCAAAAGCATCTCTTGAAATATTTCACTGGTATCTTTACCAAGCTCAAAAAAACTATTAATATAAATATCTTCATATAATTTTTCTGATGTCACAAAATTTCTCAGTAAACCGTTTTGCAGAAATTCTGTTTTAACAGTTAAACCTACATTATTTTGAACTAGATTCCTATTATTGTTCAAATTAATCTATATTTGCAATATCACTGGCTGAAATGCATGAATATTTTAATATATGAATACATATATACACAAATATAATTTATAAGCACCAATTAATAGGAGTATCTTTTTGCTACTGACATACTTGCTGCAAGTGATTTCCTGGCATTGATATGCAGCACATATGCTTCTTCTAAGAATAACTAAGAAGCAATCTGCCTAGAAATTATCTACCCCTGGCTCCATAAAGCTCTGTTCATCTATACTACCAAAAATGACAGCTGGTTCTAGCCTATTTCAAAAACCAACAACAACAACAATAAAAAATCACCACTATTTTCATTAGTGTTGCTGTCATTGTAGAGACACTTAAAAGAATGCACGTTATCAAAGAACCAGCTTATCATAACCATTCCTGCAATGAAACATTATAATCTTAGATAATTTTATGTAAACTACACCATGAAACTGTATAACAGAACCAGTACTTATATCCATTGCTGACTTTACAAATAAGTACCTTGTACTCATCTCTCGCACGCGTGCTTTACAACAAAAATGCCACCTGCCATCTGTAACAAAATACTGTCATATATTTTTGGATCTATGGTGACAACCAGGTGTCTACTCACCATTAAATTGGTTTCCACAGTTTAGATCCACATTGTAGGTCTTGTTACATATTTGCTGCCTTATCTAAAGTACCTAATTTTCCACCAGTGAAATTCTCTTTACAAGGAAATTTCTGACACTGAAGCGGAATACACACCAATCATATCATCATTGTACCAGCCTATTTCTTGCCAAAGTGTAGTTAGATAAGGCATAAAACAAAATAGCTCATGGAGACCACAGCTCATTACTTTTTTTTTTTTTTTCTGGCTAAGCTGAAAGAAAACCCACTTAAATATCAGTTTTCTAGTTTTGAAAGAATGATGCTAAGAAATAAATCTATTGAATTCTCCCACTTGTACCTCAAATAAAGTAGCATTCATTGGGCCAGGGAGACAAACTGAGAATTTGACTTAATAGAGTGCTCATATCAGATGGAGGCATCTTATATTTGACTTCCCACTCCACCAATAATTAGTTATACAAAAGGAAACCACTTCTACAGGAACAACAAAGAGATATGTGTTTATGTATGTATTGCAATTCCAAGATTTTCCAAAGAAGCAAGTTGAAATCTGTTCTCCAAAGCAGGTGAATGAGGCTGTGAGCATATGTTTCTGCCATCTTACATGATATCTATACAGATAAGCAAACATCTGGGTAAAAGGAAAAAAAAAAAAAAAGGCAGGTAAAACCTTCTGACTGTGTTTGGCATGAAAAAGGATGGATACAGCTTAGAGGTTATGGTGTGGGATCAGAGGACTGCCTGAAGTGCCATGTTGAGAGCAAATCAACAAACTTACAGGTAACATTTAAAGAGAACAATTTGCCCATAGCATTCATTATCTGTTTCTCTCACCTTTTTCATAAATCTAAAAATAGATGCTGCAACAGTTTCTTGAAGAACTATATTTAGCCCCACATTACCTTAAATTAAAGTCTGCTGTGGTACATCACATTTTGGAAAGCCACCTGAGGAAAGTATTTTGTATAGATTTTCTAGATATGAATTATCTTGAAGCCAACAAAATGAAGGCAAATATAAAGCAGAAGAAGATCTATTTCTTTGTGTGCATGAAAAATCATGTGGATTATTAGTAGGAAGAACGTTAGCATAGAAGGTGGAATCCAATTTAAATATCTAAAAGCTGGAAATTTGCATTTAAGTCATAACCCTAGGCTCCCTTTATAGCTATGAGAATGGAACAGAGACCTTCAGAGATTGACTCCTACATTGGATGCTCAGGGAAAGATTCATTTGTCACAACACAGGTGTCCACTGTCTCACTTTTGGCACTTCAGGTAACCAGGATACATAACACAATGACGTGGGTCTCTTACCTATCCTGCATCACATCTGCCAATAACCTACAGATATTTGGATCTCAAACAGCCCTGTTTGAGGGGAACTGATTCTTAGATTTTGCTGACAATGAGATGAATTGCCTGATGAAGAGAATTATTTCTTTCTACTGATTATGAAGTAAATCTACGGTAATGAAGTAAATCTAGCTCTGATTCCGAGCTAGATGCCCAACTACTGGATGCCTAACTGAGGGCAGAAGAATCTCAACTTCCCAAATCTTTGGAGTGAAATAATGATATTAAATGAGCATAAAGAACTGGTACACATCTACATATATATAAATGTATATATATATGCACTACTTTTTTTTCTTTTTTTCCCCCAGTACCTTCTACAATTATTTTAAGAACCCTAGTATGGTATTTTGAGAATAATATGATAGTTTATTCAACACCAGTTGCAACCAACAACCTTAGATTTATGGATTTTTCAGATTATTTCACTATATGACAAAAAATACCTTTCTGTGTTAACTTTGCTTTTTTTTTTTTTTTTTTTTTTCAGTCTCAATGTTACATGTTTCTTAACCTTGGATTGTATCTCAGCAGTAGTGGCTGCTTTAGTGAATATTTCATTGCCACTTGCATAAATATTCTGATCATTATAGCACACTCTCACACTATAGGCAGGTCAAAGAAATGTATATTATATATGTACAGATATTGAGAAATGAAGTTGTCAGCATCATTCAGTATGTCACATAAATATTTCTCTTAAGAATTATCTTCTGCTTGGTGGAGTTTTGTATTTGTATTCATAAGTATGTCTCTGTTCTGATAAAAAAAAAAAAAAAAAAAAAAAAAAAAAAAAAAAAAGATTATATAAATTCTGTTTTTCCTCCAGTGCCTGCACAACATTCTAATACTGTGGTGCTCTGCAGTTTCTCTGTCGTACTTCCTTTACTGTTTTCTGATTCTCACCAATGTTTATTCCACATTTTAAATTATTTTTTACCACTCAGATGCACAAACCTAGGCTTGCTACATTTTTCTGTAGTCTGCTTTTGTTCTTTCAATCTGTACAGAATTGCAACTTTAAAGTGAAATAAAAATATTTAAAATATTTACAAAAAATGGTATAAGTTCTGGATTTGCTGATTTCAGGATTGTTACCACTTTAATTCTGTTAGAGGAAACTAACATTTTAGTGGCAATTCTGACTCCTCATTGCTAAGTGGTTAAATCATAGTAATTGACATAAAAATATCTCATGTTTGTCCATACAAAGCTTAGAACAAAGCCATGATAACTTAGAACAAAGATATTACTCCAATACTGCAATCAATCCTCCCAAAACTAGCTTAAAATTTTCTGCTTTTTGTTTAGATGGCCAGACAGATTGGATTTGACTTAAATAAACCTTACTGGGAGTTTTTTATCTGGTACAAGCCACATTCCTAATGGCATTCTGTGGTCTCCTGTCTTATCTCAGAATAATGAATACAATTTGGATCAATTCATTGGAATACTCCTGTATATTTATCCATTTCAGAAAACTAAGATATAAGAAAACCAATTGGTCAAATCTCTGCCAACATCTTATAAAAGAAAACCATCCAAAAATAAAAAGAACAAGTGTGAGTACAAAGTAGTAGCTATCTTCTCATTCATCCACTACTATTGGCAATGTTTCATATCTTCAGCGCATTTCCATACTCATTATTTTTTAATTTTCTAAATTAATTTGATCAGTAAATGAATCACAGAATCACAGAATTGTAGGGGTTGGAAGGGACCTCCAGAAATCATCAGGTCCAACCCAAATGAACATCTCTTAGAAAGTATATTTGGATTTGTTTGAGTTTCAGCCCTCATTGTTTAAATCAAGAAACGTGAAACTGTATCAACAATCTTGCTTTTCTCTGTGTATATTTTCTAGAGAATAAAAGATTGAGGAATAACTTTCTGACCACATTAATCAAAAATACCTTATTTTCCAATGCTATGTATTTCAAATAAGGAGAGGGAAAAAAAAAAAAAAAAAAAAAAAAAAAAAAAAAACAGTTAAATTTCTCCTGTAAATGCTTGGCTATTTTTGGCTGTTCCAGAACAAGTATATACCTCTATTAGTAAAAATAAAGATATAGTTCCCCATTCTTCTTGTGGTGTCTTTTACTTCTCTTTTGCTTTCTTTCTTGCAGGAATTACTTCTCCCCAGTCTTTTGGGAACTTGGATAGACAAAAACATAATACAGTTGAGACACCTTGTTATTGCAATGCTTCCATTCCTTGCTGATTTTGCAGTCTGCCATTTGAGGCAAGACTAATATCTGCAGGTGCCTCTGTCATGTGATTTGTTTGTATCTTTTAGAAATAGAAATAGATCCTGGCAGTTTCTGCATCAGGAATGTTAATAGAGAACTGAAGTTAAAAAACTAGTTACATTGCTGTAGCAACAGGGCTTAGATCTTGAAGTGCTCAACAGTTCCCAAACTGTCCTGTGGCAGGATAAATACTGTTTATAAATGAGGGTGGTTTAAACTGAAATAATCTGGAGATCATATAAGGAAAAATTAAATAATACTAAAAAGAAGTCTGACTGAGAAAAGATGGCAAAACAGACCTGGGAAGCTGTGCCACATCAGTAGTACTTGAATCCCACCACCATACTCACCAGTCACACAATGAAGCCACACAAACATTGTGCACAGGAATGCCTTAAATTATCCCAAATGAAGGGGTCTTCCTTTAAAATAACTTTCTGTTATTATCTGTGTGATTATATTAACCAAACTGATGCCCATAAAGATTCATGATACACTGTGTCAGAACAGTCTAATCAGACAAAGCTGCATTACTAGGTGCCCATTGCAAGGGGCACAGCTGAAGATCTACTAGCTACTTACATTAATTATCATTACTTAGCAAATGACTGCTAGATAATTTAGGCAGCATAAAGGGCAATGCTGGAACAATTCCAGTGCAGGAGATGGATCTATTTTTGTTTGGCTACTACTGTAGTTTCTTAGAATGGTGCTTGCCTGGAGCATGGTTAAATGCTTCCTCTGAGAACAACGAATTATACCTCTAATAGGTAAATTTGGCAGTATAATTTTTAGACCCTCGGAGTGAAATACTCACTTGTGTGCACAGGCACTGGGCTTTCTTTACAGAAGGAGAATAAGGCACCTTCAAAAAGGATGTAAACAGCAGGGAGTTCCTAAAGCATTGCACATTATTTGTAGCAGAGTGCTTGAAAACCCCTTTCTCTCCAGAGTCTAAGTTCTCTGGAGAGAACCAAGGCTGAAGGAAGCTGGATTTGGAAGTTAGTAGACAAAAATATGTTATTTTTCAGAAATGCATTCAAAACACTGTTCTTTCAAAAAGTCTAAGCAGGCTGACACTTTTGTTGAAAGGGGTGGCATGCACCATTTATGATAACCTCATGCTTGGACCTAGAAAGGTGGGTTTGATTTCCCCTTATTTTCTTCTGAAATACTTCCTTATCCAACAGGGGTTCTCAGGTATTCAAAAGAAGAGGCATGTAACTGTAGCATTAGAAAGTTTAATGGACAAACAGCCCTTCACAAACTGCTCTAGACAGAAGTGCCTCTTGGAATGCCAGGACATCACTGTAGTTTTGAGTGTCTGGCTTCACCCAATATCAGATAAAGAGAACTCATCTGCTTGAAAATATTGATCAAACTTAATTTTGTCACATGGTTTTTATGTTGGGATATGAAAATTGCACACAAAAAACTCGGGTTTACCTCAATATTACACACCATGTGGAAAAAGTCATGGGGTAGAAAAAGCTGAGCAAAACCTCCTTGCTCAGTAATGATTATGCTGTACCTCCTCCCACTCTTTGTCTGTTTTGAAGACAGGCTTTGTAAGCAGAAATCTTTTCTTTAGTTTTTAGTTGTGAAGCAGCTAGTATGCTGCAGGTGTCATAAGATAAATGATTAATAATCATCATCATAAGAGAGAGCAAAAGGGTAAACAATGGTCCCAGATCAGTACTGAATCCTATTTTTGGCTGACAGCAGCAAGTCACAAATCTGATGGGTTTAATAAACTGTTACTGGTATTTACTTTATTTATTTATTTTTTTTCCCAAGTTTTTTTTTTTTTTTTTCATCTGGATAGAAAAGGGTATGTATTCTATTAAAAAATATGAAGCAATAGCCAATAGAACTCAGTGTCAGGAGGCTTAGTGAGAATCCACAAGCTTAGAAGAAATCAAAGTGGGATTAAAAATGAAAACTGGTATTGATAACAGGCAGTATTGTACTAGAAAAAAAAAAAAAAAAAAAAAAAAAAAAAAAAAACAGGTCATAAGAATCCATGTTTCAGGATTGGTTTGAGGCATACCTGTATTCAGCAAGGGCAGCCAACAAGAAGGTGTATTTCCCTGAACTTAATTTTTCTCTTCTGCCTGAATATAAGTAGGGCCATTCTCAACCCAATTTTTTGTTGTTGTTTTCTTGAAAGTTAATCCTTTAAATCCAAGATCTCTGTGCACTACATCTTGCTAATGGCAACATCATGATGCATCAAAGTCCACACTTCAAGGTATTGTACAAAGGGTACAGGAAAGGCATGAAGCCACAGAGGAAAATGTATATATATATATATTCAAAAGCCTAAAGATATGCTGGCCACATTTTGTCTCCTTCGCCCCTAAAAGTAACCCTGTCAGAGTGCCCAAGGTGGAGCATCTCACTAAATCGATAACACAGACCCGGAAGGTATATTAGGGTGTTCTTCTTGAGTCCCCACAGCATATTCTGTGTTGCATTAGATTAAATTTTAATTACAG
Source organism: Netta rufina (assembly GCF_964035555.1). NCBI lineage: Eukaryota > Metazoa > Chordata > Aves > Anseriformes > Anatidae > Netta > Netta rufina. The sequence goes on from NC_140123.1 coordinate 178,950,154, forward strand.
TACCTGCCAGAACCAAAGGAACACATTCAGTGAAGATCTAAGATTTAATTGACAGCCAGCTGACATTAATGAGCGAAGAGTAGCGAACAACTTTTCACACTCAAACTAGTAATTTGAACAAGTTCTATCTAACCAGGACATTGAATTAATCTTCTTTATATTAGTGTAATTCAACAATATAGAGTTCCAGGTAAACAATTACATGTTCCTTGCCAATAGCATCTGTCCAAACATCTGGAAGTACAGACCTAAGAAAATAAAAACATGAAAAACTGAAAGTGGTTGGTAATAAATAAGCAACTGAAAAAATCTCCCCTATCCAAATCAATACTTTTTGTTCTAACATATTCTGCATTATCAAATATCAATATGGACCTGCGGAGAAGGACCCAATGTCCTGCTTAATTATACAGTTTTATTTTTTTTAAGTTCCATACATAGCTAGAATATTTTTATTTTTTTTTCCAGAACACTCAACACTTTGAAAATTCATGCTAAGACATTAAGACATTAATTTTTAACCTAAATCATTCGTGTTCAAGCACATGATCATTTAAATGACAATATATAGCAGTATATCCACATCGATGGATATATGTACATGTATAAATGAATCTTCAGATTGTACAGAGTCAACAGAACCTCTCCGGTAATATCTCCATCCTTGAGGCTGATGGAGAAGAGAGCAGTCAGAAGAAAAGACGATGGCTCAAGAAATTCAGGATCCAGGAATTTTCAGAAGAGCACAAGGGGTCAGACAACAGGCAGCCCTCATAGTTAGAGCAGCCCTCTTACTGCTTTATATGACATTTTACATTTGGTCCAATGATAGAAACTTTCACTGATTACAGGATCTTCTGGCTTTTTCAGTCTTCTCTATTCTGGAATAATGAACATTTATATACGTATTGGAATGATGATGAACATATTCCCTTCCATTATCAGAAATGGCTGAAAAAAGCATCTTTGATTAGCCTGCTGGGTTGGACAATGAAGCCTCTGTGAGGATCATTAGTGGCCAGGTAAGTGGAGGCTTTTTTGGAGCTGTCTGCCAAGCAAAGAGTAAGCATTTTACCCTTCCAAGTCAGAACATTTTTTATTAAAATTGATAAAACTAAAAACTAAAAATTTTATTTTTTTTTTTCAAATACAGCCTCTAAAGCAGAATATGCTTTACAGTCACACTTTTAATGTATGGCATAGTTCTGAACTGGATTTAAATCAAAGCTAAAACCAGAGTGTAGTTTGATTTAGATGGCTGAACAAAGGGAAGAAACAGCCTCTGTGACTTTTCTGCCTTCCTATCATGTATAGCACTCTGTAGTATGTCTTATGCTTACAATTATTAACACTGTTGCAGAATTCAACCAGCAAGATCATTCCCTTAGACTCTCTGGGACTCATCCCTTTTCATATTCTTCATACTCTTGCCTTCAAAACAGTTTTGTGGCTTTAAGGCAGTCTTAGCTTGCCTCTATGGCCTGCATGGATTTCTGTTGTTATAGAATCATAGAATCATTAGGGTTGCTCCAGCAGGGGGATTGGACTAGATAGCTTTCAAGTTCCCTTCCAGTCCCTAATATTCCGTGATTCTGGGAAAAGACATCCAAGATCATCTGGTCCAACCATTACCCTACCACCACTGTCACCCACTAAACCATGTCGCTAAGTGCCAGGTCCAACTTTTCCTTAAACACCCCCAGGACCGGTGACACCACCACCTCCCTGGGCAAACCATTCCAATGCCTGACTGCTCTTTCTGAGAAGAAATGTCTCCTAATTTCCAAGATAAACCTCCCCTGCTACAACTTGAGGCCATTCCCTCTGGTCCTATCACTGTGAGAAGAGGCCAATGCCCAGCTCCCCTCACCTTCCTTTCAGGTAGTTGTAGAGAGCAATAAGAAGGCCCCTCGCTACAAGAAGGACATGGAGGTGCTTGAGCGGGTGCAGAGAAGGGCGACGAAGCTGGTGAGGGGCCTGGAGAACAAGTCCTACGAGGAGCGGCTGAGGGAGCTGGGCTTGTTCAGCCTGGAGAAGAGGAGGCTCAGGGGTGACCTTATCGCTCTTTTTAGGTACCTCAAGGGAGGCTGTAGCGAGGTGGGGGTTGGCCTGTTCTCCCACGTGCCTGGTGACAAGACGAGGGGGAATGGGCTTAAGTTGAGCCAGGGGAGTTTTAGGTTAGATGTTAGGAAGAACTTCTTCACTGAAAGGGTTGTGAGGCACTGGAACAGGCTGCCCAGGGAAGTGGTGGAGTCACCATCCCTGGAAGTCTTCAAAAGACGTTTAGATGTAGAGCTTAGGGATATGGTTTAGTGGAGGGCTGTTAGCGTTAGGTTGGAGGTTGGACTCGATGACCTTGAGGTCTCTTCCAACCTAGAAAATTCTGTGAAAATTCTGTGATAAGGTCTCCCCTGAGCCTCCTCTTCTCCAAACTAAACAACCCCAGTTCCCTCAGCCGTTCCTCATAGGAAACCACACTGAGAATTAAAGATTTAAATAACAGCAAAACAGAGAGAAATTTGCTGTAATCTACATATTTTCACACCTCCCAAAATCTGAGGAGGTTCTGTAGGTACTGACAAATGTTTATAGAAACCTAACTAAAGGTGACACCTCATACCAACAAATCCAGCTTGCCTTTCTTTGCCTAGACATAGAAAGAAAATATTACCATAAGAATGTGAGCATTGATCAAGACATGATCTTTTTTTTTATGGACTGTCCATTTCTGGTCTCCCTTATACAGACTATACTATGATTGTACCACAGTTTGGAATATCAGTAACATAGTGAACTATGTTTACTTTTGAATGCATGTCTGTGAGTGATTGATACATGTAGTTCTTACTCAAATCAGGCATGTGTATTCTGACAGTTAATAATGCTTAATCAAAGGGGAGGGGGTGGGGAAGTAGGGAGGGTGTCACTGATACATGAAGTTTGTGCTTAATGTGTGGTACACATTAAGAATATGTATCTCTTGCAGAGTGATAATTTTGAACCCATCCTTATTAACCATTTCAATTAACTGAGCTACAAATAATAATGTTTTAATGCATTTCTAGTAGACCAGTTGCATCAATAATTCAAATAGTAGCCAGCTAAAAGCATATCCTTTGTGACTGCGCTAACCATAAATCTATTGACCTCAGAATGATAATCAGTTCCAGCATTTGAATTTTTTTTTTCCAGTGCCATCCTGTACTCTTTTTTCCTTATTTGGTTCTGTGTTTTGTTACATAGTCTGCTACATGCTCATATTCTGACATTCACTTGATAACCCCATCCTGCAAAAGTATTTCCCTTAGAGAGGCTCTATACAGAGCCAATCAGTACTCTGCCAGATGAAAACATGGGTTCCCTGGTGTGGTATTGGAACTAGGCTGAAGCTAGGTCTTGTTTTAATAGCTGAGCAAGTACATGTGTGACTGGATGTGTGGGTGGGTATGCCATTCCCTGCCTAAACTGTTGAAGGTCATTTCTTAGTGTTTATAAATAAAAAAAAAAAAAGGCAAACTTTGGTATTAGGCATTGTACAGGGCCAATTTTTCATCTAGACAGCTAAAATCAATGAAGCGATGCCAATTTACTCTGGCTAAGAATAATATTTTTTAAAATTAAGATTATTTTACCTAAAATATTCTCTCTCTTGCCTGTTTTGGTTTGGTTTTATTTTGAAATAATCATGTTAAAAATAACAAATAGAGATTTTTTTTTTAATTGCTTTTAATGAGCCACTCACTGGTGATCCAGACTAGGGAAGAAAAGGAATATTTCCTAATACTAGAATTTGATTTCTTAGTTTTCTATTTCATTCATTGTGAACTGTGCATATATGTCAAGCACTTAAGAATCTTGTCCAAATATTTTTTACTTCAATTAACATGACGACCTGAGGAAATGAAGCAACTTAGATATATCTGCAAGGACATGGCCTTTCCTGTAACAGAGATACTAAGGAGAGCTATTTTTGTACTCCACAGTAAAGAAGATTTCTGATTCTGATTCTTCTGGAGAAAATGCTTCTTTTAGCCACAAACATCAAAAGAATTTTTTTGGCGCATGCACAGAGCCAAAGCCACTACCAGATGCACGCAAAGTGACAATATTGCAATGATGAGACTGAAGTTAAAGCAAAAAAAATGCACAATACTGCAAAATTACTGTCAGAAAGGAAAAAAATACTTCCTAAGAACTGGAAGCAACTATATCCTCACCCTGTTTTGACCAATCAGCCTCCCATTTGTCCAGGTGATATATAGTACTATTTGTCCTATTGGATTTAGGACTTTTCTCTTAACCAATAGGATTTATGTCTAAATAAAGGCTTCTTGATGAAGACTTCTTTTACTCTGTGACATCTTCTCTATTTGGACTTTATCTGTGACTTTATATGTAGTGTAACCTATTAGCACAAACTGAAAACAGAGATGATTTTATTCTGCCTTTGCATCTTTTATCTCACCTATGACATAGGTTAATCATCCAGACAATATCCACTGCAAAACATTTCCCTAATATGCTCTTCAAATGCTCTTTCCATGTCTTCCTCTTGTAGTATTGATTTTTTTTCCTCTTGTGGAAGCATAGCTCGACAGGTCATTCTTCCAAATCCCAGTGCTGCAGCACTGAAGCTATTTTTTATCAGTGGTCAGGGAACATGAGTTACAGCTTCTGACTGGAGAGACCTCTGTTAAAGGGTCTTTAGAAGCACTATACCATTCTCATAAAATACAGTAAAAACTGTGCATTGATTTCTGAAAGAACAGTTGCAACAAATTACTCACAAATTCCTTAGCCATTAGAGAGGTTTCCAGGTTAATATCCTTACACCTGGGTCTGAGGTTTAAACAGCCAATATTTATTAGTATCTAATTAAAAGTTTTCATTTGCTTATCACAGGGTTTTGACACCAGTAGCCTACAGTGGCTTCAGTGAGAAAGCAATACTCATGAATATCAGCCCTTTGTCTTTGACCACCTTGAACTATAAAGAAGTGCCCTATAGATGAGCCCTTAATGACCTATTTAGGTTGTGATTGTTAATTGTTAGAGTAGTAAGTAGTTTATAAGTCACTGAGAGTGTGTGTCCATGCTTTGATACTTTTAGAGATTTTGAATTTAAACCTTCAAACAGAAAGGATAAGCTCCAGAGTATAGTAAAGGGAATACAGATGTGCAAACTTTATTAATCTTAAACCTGTCAACAAATTTAGCTATACATAGCAATAAATGATATAGTCTTGTTAGGCACTCTGATTCATTGGCTTACTAAGATCAGAGATTCAGAAAGAAATCAATCCATTTTAGAGCCATCAAACCAATTACAGGAGCAACTGCAGTATCTTAAGGGGGTCTAAAGCTTGATTTATTTCACCATTTCCACACCTTAGATGGGACTGCTTGTATTGTCACATGCAACGTTGCTGCAAGCATGTATATTTCACAGACAGAAAGAAAATCTCTTTTCTAAGCCTGATGACATTGAAATGAGTGTTCCTCAGTGAGAGATTACCAGTTGATTTTCTGTTTTTTCTTTCAATTCTAAACAAGGCAATTACTTTTCTTTAAGAAGAAATAAAAGTTTATTTATGGTCTGTAGTCATGATATTCTCCTTAGTGGCGTATTGAGTAATAACCTAAAGGATTTTAACATAGTCACAGTAAGATTTCATTCTTTTGGTTATTGGTGAAAAAGGTGATCTTGAAGCAGATCTCTGAATGCATCTTCAAGGATTTGAAAGCATAATATCTCTGAGTCTGTATATACAGTTTAGAGTACTTAATACGAACAAATTCTTGGCAAGACCTTACACAACATAAGCACAAAATATAAATTCATTGAAGGATGAAATAGAACTAGTTAGATGCAAGTCAAAGCACTTTGATAAGTCACAACTAATCAAATTCAAATAAAAATAGGTGCTGAATTTTTACATAAGATACAGTTGATTAGATTGGAATCATTCTGTATTATTTAGCAACAACAATTTTATGCAAGGTGGGCAAGCAGCATTAGCATTCAGCATTCTTTATTCTTTTAAAAGCTTGCTTGTGCATGGGTTCAAATTTGTCCATGTTCTTACTGTTGTTACTGAATGAAAGTGATATAATATTACAAACTGGAAAACATTGATTTGGTGTTTCAGAGATACACTAAAACAGATTTAAAATATAGTGCTGAAGTAAGAATGACAACTTTTTATTACATATCAGTCTGGAAGCAGCCATTAAGTAAATGGAAAGGCACTGTGGAACGGAGCTCAGCCATTATTGCCATATGATTGAGTTACCATTAAGTTTCATCATCCTTCTTGCTAAAATCGTCTGTTTGACATTTCTCTTTTAGCAGAAGACAAAAGCAGGAACAATTTGCTATATATAAGTGTTTTTCAAACACATCTTCAGTCACATGGCTTTGAACCCAGCTCATAGAAAGAGCTCTCCAGCACACCCTCTAGGATACAATAAGGTTCATTCCAAGCCTGTCAGCTCTCTGCAAAGTACTGACAATTTCAACTTAAATAGACTGTTGGCCTGCATATTTTCAGATGTAAGGTTATTTCTTACTGTGTTTATCTAATACCAACACACCATTAGAAGCCAGTTATTTACATTGGTCAATGCATGTATGGAACTGGTAGAGCCTGGTAAGCCATTTTACAATCCAGATGGAGCAAAGCTTATGTGTTCCAAAGTTTGTAAACTCCAGTTTTTAAAGACCCTATAACTCTGGTTGATAAAACAATGCTGTTGGACAATAAATGTCAAGAATGTCAGTGTGGAATGACCAATGAGTTATTTCTAGACAATATCTGAATATCTATTTCTAGATATTCAATCAGATGTGGAATATGGTGCAGTAGGATTTACCAAACCTGGATTATATTCCTGATTTTGTTATTTCTGCAATACATGTTACTTTATTTTACACTTACCTGATAGGGTCTTGTTTGGACACGTATCTGGGTGTGCAGTCTTTGTCATTTGTTATTGTTGTTGTTGCTGTGGGGTTTTAAATTTTTATTTGTTTTTATTTTTATTTTTTATTTTTTTATTTATTTTCCACCTAAACTTAACATGGATGTAAATGGGGAGCAATTGAATTTTGCTCCCCAGAGGTAATGCTGTGTGTTGTATATGCCCTTTCAGACAAGGATACTCATTAAGCACTCAGCAATATGGATCTTCCCTTATAAATCATGACCTAAAATGTGTATCTCACTTGAAAGGGAAAAAGTTACCTTCTTCTGAAAGATAATTTTTGGATAACTGTAATTTAATATCTAGGATGTGCTAAACTACCATCCAAACAAAAGCCACATAATGCTTAGAATGTATTTTGAAGCTTTGTAATACAAAAATATAATAAGATATCCAAGTCCTATTTATAAACCCTACAGAGCCTTAAAGGCTTGGTCCTTCTGCCTGACTGAATCGGTCAGGAGAATCAAAGTGTTGTCCATAAACAAAATTCACTGAGGGTTCCTGGGACCCATGAACATCTTAGACCCCCAATTTTATATGTAATTTTAAAACCTTCACCATTATGGAGATGCTGAACAAGATGACGTATAAGATGACATATACATAAGTTGCAGTTTTCTTTACCTGTTCTTCTAACTGCCACTTACCAGCCTGTCCAAAATTACCCCTCCAAGGATGAGCTGGTACCTTTTGTATTCCGAACACCTAATAAATATCTTGGGCATAAGAAGTGTTCTAGCATTACGACTTCACATGCCACTTATTGTAATACCCTAATGAAAGGAATTCATTTTATGTTCATACAGCTGTCATGTGTACTGCCAGGGGTGTTATGTTCTAATTTAGTACTAGTCAACAGGCTTATAAAGCTGTTACTCATCAAATCTTCACCTATACTGCAACCAAAGCATAGGGTAGACATAAACAGCTTCACACTGACATTAATATGCTATAATTTCATGACACATTTAATGTTTATGCTTATTATATTATAGAATGACTCAGGTTGGAAGGGACCTTAAATATCACCTAGTTACAACTCCCCTGCCATGGACAGAGATACCATCCACTAGGTCAGGTTGCCCAGTGCCAAATGCATCATGAAGATAAGCTAATAGAAGAGAATAATTAATTAAATTACATTTTCTTTTTAACACAAACTAAACTTGGTATTATGCTTTCACCTAAATTGAATCATTCTGATTTGTATTATAGAGAAATTTTGAACTAAGGTTACTGTAAGAGGAATTAGCATCATATCTTTAGTTTCTTTGTGCTTCTAGTTTCTGTGAATTGCCTAGATATCCCGTCATCTTTTCAAACTGCAACATATATGAACAAAGATTGCTTAGCTCTTCTTTTTTAAAACAGCTAGGCAAGAAAGAATATATTAAATGAAGAATATATTAAATGAAGAATATATTAAATGAAGAATATATTAAATGAAGAATATGTTAAATGATTCTTGGAGTTCTATAGTTTATTCCTACCATAAAAGATGGTCTTTGTGGTATGCTCTTTGTGCACTAAATTCAAACTATTTTATATCCAGGAAAAAATATCAGATTCAGGAGTTGGGCAGTTCCTAAAGTCCACTGAAATTGCTCTAAACCTTCTGGTCTGGGTATTGCACCTAGTTGTGACTGATCATGAGAGCATGTCAAAAAAAATCCATCCAGGAGCTGACAGTCCATATGTGACTTGTAAAGTGGAGGTGTGGTGGAGCTCAAGAAATTAAAATCAAGAAACAGACTGAATTTAACACTGACTCATCCACTCTGAAGTGAATATCTGATAAACCTCAGAATGGTTTATGCTATTGCACATCATACTCAGTGGCTGCACTACTAATATTATCTACATAAAATAAATCTACATAAAAAAAAAAAATGAAGTTGCCATTAACTATGAATCCTGGACAGAAGACATCTGTGGTTCACTAGTTTGAATTTTAAAAATAGTTCTTGCCAAAAAAATGTTGGACATTTCTAGTATAAGAAGATGAATATTCACATAAATTAATTGCATTTGTTAATTTTGACTGAATAAAACCCTAAGAAAAAGCCATTAACACAGTTATGCTGTTGGGTAGTGTCCCTTCAGTAGTCAATAAACTGTAGTCCCTAGCTCAGTCCAACCGCAAAATACACTAGAAAATGAATACCAACATTTTTAAATTAATTATTCAGATCCTACAATTCAAAAGGAATAAAAACAAAATGCAAAATAGTTTAAAATGAGACAAATTATAAAAGTTTGATCAAAACTTAGACCAATGCAGTGGCCAGCATTCAGATAAAGACAGAGACTTTGTAAACCCAACCAAAACTGGTAGAACTTAAATCCATGTGTATGAGAGCAATCAAAAAAACCTTTTCTCCAAAACTGTCCAGCCAGAAAGGACCTGTTGAAACTCTTTAAATATCTCGGTACACAGCATGAAGGTTTCTTCCAGGAACCAGTGTACAACTGTCCATTCCAGATAGCTGAGCACCAGCCACAAACTGCCATGATGCCTACAGGCTTGGAAGGTCCTTGTCCAGGTGTGCCCATGGTTAATGCACCAGGTAAAGTGAAGCAGTGCAAAGCACAGGAGTCACACTTACACCAAACACTTAGCTGAGGTTCAAGGTCTGTCTGGGCTCTTCATGTCATAAATCTTGCCAGAGCTGTAAGCTGAAAAGCTGTGGTTTTTTTCCTCAGCCTGCAGATTAAGTTAGGCAGGAGCACTTTCCAAGCTGGTTCACAGATAAGTGTTTGAACAACTAGGTTGTTGGCTAATTCACTCAGTGAGTACTCTCCTCTGGAAGATGTGCTAATATATAGCTGAAAATGCAAGTATCCTGGAGGGGAAAAAAAAAAATAAAGAAAATAACAGTAGGACTTTATAACCTAATAGTCTCTATGCTTTGCTGTGTGGAATCACAACCATGTCCCTATCACTATTTGCCTGCATGGCAGAAAGTAGCTCAAAATTAGATACGAGTGGGAAAGTAAAAAAAACACAAGAGGCTTCACCCTTAAGCTATAGAGTCAGATTTATTTGCTCTCTTTTTCTTTCTTGGCTACAGAGTGGTGCAAGTTAGGAAAATGGGTGAAATGTTGCCCACACTTTCCAGGTTCTGTCAACAGTAAATTCCAAGATTTTTACCAACACAAAAAATGTCAATGGCAAATATGCTATGTGGAGCAAGGCAGGGAATTCTCCACATTCCACTCTGCCATTTTGGTTGGCTTTCCTCTTTGTCCCAACATGTGATGTTCCAGTTACATGCATACTCATTAATTTTCTGCAGCGAATGAGATTATTCTTTCTGAGAAGGAATTTGACTGCAGAACTTTGATGCCAATGAATTCCAGTCTCTGGAGACAGTCCTGGATATAGATCATGCTGAGTCTCCCTCATAGAGCCCTGGATAAACCTCAATTCTACCCAAACTCCCTTGGACATGCTGTCATGTATGCAGTACATTTGCACACATGTTAGTTACTTGCTCATTGCACATTAGTTAAAAAGGGAAAACTAGTGGACTGAAAAAGTAACCTTCTCATTATCTCTTGTTTAACTTGTTTTGTTTTGTTTTGTTTTTTGGTGGTGGTGGAAAAATAAGAGAGGAAAAAAAAAAAAAAAAAAAAGAAAGAAGAAAAGAAGAGAAAAGACAGAGAAATTTATTTGGGATTGCTGAGACTAGGGTCCTTTGGGCATACAAAATTCTGAACCCTGTCCTAACATAAATAATGGCATGTCATGCTCATAACATCAGACACTTCCAGACTCCTTCCCTGAAAGTGTTTATTTTCAGTGATTTCCTCCTGAGATAGCAGAGATAGTTTCAAATAGTGCAGTCTGAATGCAACAAAAGGCCAGTGCCCTCTGACCAGTGAAGATGGGAAAAAGCCATCCTAATTAATGTAGTTACTCGTTTGCCTAAAAGCAGCTGGGAATTTAATTAGTTTTGTAACTTGTTAGTTTTGATGGATATCTGCCCTCTGCCACAGAGCAGCTGTTATCTCACCTCCAGCTGCTTCTTGCAGATCTTGCAGCTCCCAATCTTTTTTGGAGCAAGCCTCATTGCTGCCTGTCTTTCCTTCCCCCTCTGACCAAGCATCACTTTCCTCACCTGCTTTTGCCAGAGCTGGATGCTGCTCCCTTCATCCCTGCAGCATCCTCGATTCTCCCAGAACCCAAAGCTCTGCTACAGCCTTGCATTGCCATGCCTCTGCCTTCTGCTGGTGTTCTGGTTTCCCCCAAGCTGGCTCTTCCTCCCTCCTCCTCTTCTGATATCTAATGCAGTGATGTTAGCGCATAGACTGTGCTGACAAGCCCAGCCTGGCTTATGAGACTGAGATCAATTCTGTTTTTTTCTTCTGACTTGTCTCCACTGTTAACCTCCCACATGGAACAACAGCCCTAATGCTGCTGCTTCAGAGTGAACACAGTAGCACGGTAAAGCTAGAGAACTGGGCATTACCAGCTAAGGCAGAATGATCTCTGTTAAAAATAATAATAATAATAATAAAGTATATTTTTATACATATAAACTAGATTCATTTAAGAGAGTGAATTTCTGGTCAATCTGTAACAGAAAATGTTAGCTTTATCTCACTAGAATGAAAACAAAAGCTGTTCATATTCTAACCATTATGATACATTATGATACAGTTTACAGTTTTCTGGAAATAAACCATTTATGATAACTTTGTCTGAATATGTCCTTAGCCATTTTCCCTCCCTCCTTGTCCCTTGGTGGATCCATAAAATAAATGGTTTTGGAGATTAACATGATTGTGTTCAAACTGGATGCCCCACTAAATGCGGACATTGCTTGGAGATTTGGTAAGAAATGCTTTTTGCTTATGTCTATATAAGAAAGGGAAACTATAATAGAATGGTTGTGTTAGTTTTATATTTATATTTCTGTAAGATTAAAACAGACAAACAAACAAACATAAAACACAAGAGATTTAACCTACTGTTAAACACGCCTGTGCTTTCTCATCTTACTGTTTACTGTTATTATTACAGTTTTTGTTATTATGACTAAGACTAAAGTTTAGATGAATTTGGCTAGATGCACAAGATTTTCATACAACACTCAGGCATAGAAAAACTTTCTTAAACTTAAAAGAGACTTTTCTCTTAAAACTATTTATAATATGGACACAATGTTACTCCCTTTTTGCTCAACTGTTTTTTTCTTCTTTTTTTTTTTTAATTTTATTTATTTTTTTAATGATCCAAAATTTGCCCTTGTCATCCACAGCACAAACAACAGCATTTTAAGATGTTTTACTGGAGTGACTCTGTGCTCACAAAGTAATTTTTCACAGTTTTTATCAGACCACATACTAATAACATATGCATACTCACTACCAGCTTGTCTGGGACAAATGATAATTTTGACACTCTCTAATGCATCACTTTCACTGTGTTTAAAGATTTATTATCCTCAAAATGTTCATGGGCACTGTAGGAGAATCAGCTCTTACTGCCTTTTTGTAATTTTCTGAAATCTCTTCCTTAATCAACATTTCTGTTCTTCAGCAGTTAGATGGATTCTCAAAGTTAAATAAAGTAATACCAGCCAGTTATATCTGGACTTTTTGCTTTATGTCTTTGTTGAATTTCTTTTTAGTCTTGAGTTCATATTTCACCTTCAAAATCCATGAGGATCCAAATGTTGCTCATATAGGTACCTGTGACCCAAATATAAGATTTTTTTTGGAGTAATGAGATATTAACTTCAGGTGGCCAAGATGTTGCTATCAGCCATTTGAGGAGTTCACATATAGCCTCAGCACATTTTATAGTGCTCAAACTAAACTACTTGCTACTCAAAAGAAATTATTAGTCTAATTAGTCTTATTATTAGGAAGTCCCACATCAATGAAATTTAAGAATTGTTCTTCCACATTTTTGTAAAATACATCAGTAGAAATGCAATGCTAATTTTCCTTTTTTTTTTTTTTAATTTTATTTTTTTTTATGTTTTGCTTAAAATATACTATTTAGGAGATAATGTTCGAGTCTGGATCAAACCTCTGAAACTTCAAAGTTGGTTTCTTTTTCCACATTACAAAACTCTTCAGTGCTTTTGGAAAAACAGCTGTGTGTGGTGGTTGCTATTTGAGAAGTGCAGTCAGAGGGGACAGAGAGGAGTATACAGAAACCAGGGGCTATGTCTACTGAGCCCTACTTCAGCTCTTCAACTCCAGAAACGTATATCCAAAACATGGTGTTTTTACCATCTAGCTTTCTTTTCTAAAATCAGTTTAGTTACTGGTGCTTGGTTACCGAGCACTGAATAATGCTGTGATGACCTACTGTGAAAGACCAGAAAACCTCAGTTCAGTCTGACCAAGTGCTAGCATATGACTCACAGGGAAATCTGTATGGAGGCCTCTTGTCTTGAGTGCTCATTAAAAATATTTGGTTTGTGAATACAGAAACTTTGTTTGTCTGATTACTGAGAAGTTCATGAGAATTTTTTCCACTCTCATAAATTGTTAGAATTGTATTTGAGGTCCCTGAATGACCCATGCTTTTGCTTTTGTTGCTGTTGTTGTTCTTCTTCTTCAGTTTATGAACACTTAATAACTTTTAGAACCCCAAATTTTAACTTTTTACTAGCCTGAAATGGACAATCAATATCAAAGTCAGGTTTCATCAATTAAAAATTGGACAGTGAAAATACAGGTCTTGGTCTGAAATTTGTTCTCAAACAAAATGTCAAGAGTAGTTAACATCAGAAATCTGTCATTAAGTTCTTACTGACTGCAAAATCTTCTGAGCGTGCTTTACCAAAACAGTTACACAGAAGTCAAGTTTTCAAGCACCAAAATTTTAAAAATGAATCTTCCAGTTCTGGTAAGAGGCTCAAAAAACAAAACAAAACAAAACAAAAAAAAATCCTGTGAAAACACTCTTGTGAAATCTGGTGGAATAAAGTATGAAATCAGTGGAATAAAGTATGAAAGTAGTTACATACATGTATAATGATTTCAAAGATCAGGCCCTGAAATGCAGCAGGCCAAAACATTTCAAGAATTACCATGTCTGCAAGACACGTTTTCTTAATCCACTAATTCTCTCTGTCTCTTCTGGTACTCAGTACTTCTCAAATGGAAGCAGAAATAAAAAGAAAATAACTTTCTACATATACAAAGAGTGAAAAATTCTGGGGTGGCATTTTTACTGCCAGCCCAGAAATTTTTGGGACATCCACATTCTTCACGAGTCAATGCAAAATAATAACAAAGAAAACAAAGAATTGGCAAGGTCTATAAATGTAATTGAAAACTGAAGTTCTTCCACATTTAAATTTCTTTAGCCATTTTGTGGTTACCTCCACCACATTAAACCATCTCAAAATTTCATGTATTAAAGCTTTCTCATTTGCCTTCTGGTCTTAAAATATAATACATACAAAGCTCAGATCCTTTTATAATTTTTAAAATAAAGATAATAATAATGGTGGTTTGGTTTTTTTTTGTTTTTTGTTTTTTGTGGGTTTTTTTGTTTGTTTGTTTGTTTGTTTGTTTGTTTTTTGAGTTAAATTCTTCCTTAATGTCTAGGTAGATGTTTTTTAAAAATGTAAACATCACTAGCAAAAGCAGGTTTCAAATAACAAAGTAAATATTAAGAAGAATTACATGAAAAGTCAATCCTGTCACATAAATAATATCCAAAATCAGAATAAAAATTAATTCTGCAATGGAAAATAAGAAAACATGGTTCTATTACAGTGATATTTTTCAGAATGAATCCCTCTGCTCATGTGTTCATTCATGCACATGTATTGTTTCTTTTTTTTTCTTTTTTTTTTTTTCACATATTCAATATTTCTAATTAAAGAAGGATTGGTCAAACACACAGAAATGTGTTGTTATACTAACTAAACTCCATTGAAATGGCGTGTCATCTTTCTTTTCTCTTTTCCTATCTTTAAATCACTGATATGGTCATAATTCAAGAATATCTGTAGAAGGGAAGCATGAGCTTCAGTATTTGTCTGATGCAGTACAAATGGAGACTTGTGTATGCTGTGATATGCAAATGCTGTCCAGTTTAGACACTGCATTTGGCCTGTAAGAACCTTCTGTACAGTTAGTCTCCTCTTCTCAAAAAGAAATGAGGAAAAGCTGGTCAAGCAATAAAATCCATCTGTCCAGTTAAATGTCTTTTTGTATCAAAAGTATTGATACAATCTTGTATGAATATCTTGTTCATCAATCAACCAAGTGCTCTTTGCCCAAGAGTTAGTAAGAGATTGTTCTCAGCAAGTTTCCCTTTCTCTGGAGGGAAGCTGCAGCTACGCAACTTGTTCTTCCTTTCTTCAGCTCCACAGTTTCTTACTTGGCAAAAGATGTAGTTCTCTGCTAAATACAGAGGCTGTTACTGGAAGAACAGGGCCATGAAAGGCCTTCAGAAAGGTATCTTCCCCTTCCAGATGTCAAGGTAGGACCATGGAGAATCACTACCACATGACTGTAACTGGAATAGTGATTACTGTTGTAGAGATTTTTTTTTAGTATCCTCCAAAGAAACCTAGAAAATTACATACCTGAAAAACTATGCTGCAGAAATTCAACAGAGTTCATAGCTATATGATCATTCTTCATCTCTGTTCCTTTCATTGACCAAGCACAATAATGAAGATGACCAAAAGAAAGTCAGATAGAGCAAGCCCTGAAAAACAGATGACTTTATAGTGGAATTTCTGTGACATCTCTAAGTTTGTCTTTTCTTGGTATGAGAAGATGGATCAGATGACTCTTACTGTTTCTTCCTTATCTGTTATTGTATATCCTGAAATTTGCTTAAGTGTCTTTTTTTTGTTTGTTTGTTTGTTTTAAATATAGCCGGATTTTTGTATCAGGAACTCCACATATTTCATCTTAAAATTGTAAAGAGGTGTATGTCCCTCATAAAGCTAGTTTATCAAAAATTTTATAAGTGATTTTTAATTAAAGTTTTAAATTTTTAATCAAGTGATTTTATAAATATATATATATTTCTTTAAAGAAATCATTTAATCTATCTATTCTGGGATTTAAGGTGTTACCACTTTAGATATAATAATCTGATTACAGAACAATCCCAGTGGCAGAGAGAATGAAGAATGTCTTTCATGCTTTAATGCTAATACATCTGTTACATTAACATATGAAATGTTAACTTTATACACCAGTGTAGAGTAATCTTAAGGCTTCCAGAGTTTGCAATGTTTCATTCACTGAAAGGTGGAGTGTTCTGTATTTTCAAAACCCTTCCAAGTCAACATAATATAACATTTATTGAAGAACATCAAAAGATTGTTATTGGGTACGTTAGGAGACACTTTTTTAGGTGAACTTCATGATGAAGTAGTTGTCTTCCATTAACTGCAGCAAATTTCACCCTAAAGAACTTTTTGTTCTCAGGCACAAGAAAAGGCATGCATAAAATAGCCTAGTCTGATATAATGCTTAGCATAAATTATGACCTCAATTATCTAATAGAAAGAAAGAAAGAAAAAAAAAAGTCAAATATTTAACTGCATATGCCAACACTTAATATGTAATTATGCTGAAATTAAAATTACGTGTGCAATTTCTCATGCTACACAGAGACAGTTTTGAAAGTTAAGAAAAGCAGTCGTAAACAAGAAAAATAAAAACCTTTTTAAGGAAACAACCGAGAATCTGGTCATCTTAAATGATGGCAGAAATTTAGTGAAATGACAGCATCTTCACTGCAGGTATCCCTCAGTTTCTTTGGAAACACTGGAAAATTGTTACTATTTTCAATCTATTTTCATTCTTTGTCTATAGACAGTTTCTATAGAAATGCCTCCAGTAGGCAACATCTGCTTGCAAAAGGACAAGCACAGTGATCAGCAAAGCATCTCAAAATCTTACGTCTGAGAAGCTAAAAGAGTTTGAGTTTTCTTTCCTTACACTAGTGACATCGAAATGTGTGCTTTGCCTGACATTAAAAATGTCCTCCCTGTAAAGATAGAAACTGATTCATAATCAAACTTCAGAGGACTATCTCATGTACTAGACCAGGCGTTCATGGAGCTTAAACCTCCAAAGAAGGAAAGAAAACCTATCAATGGAACAAAATGTGCAGAAAATGCTATATATTTGTTAATTCTTTTACATATCAAGTATTCTCATACTTGATATTAAGAGCACTTCTGAGAGTCATAAAACAGTTCTGAAAAGTTTAGATTTAGATATGGCATTTATATTCATGTTGCGTGAGATATGTATTGAATGTAATGAAATGTTTGACAATCAGCATTCATCTGTACCTGACAGTAAAATTCTTACTATATGAGACTGTAATGTAGCATTAGTTCATAGAAGAATGAATACTGACTGCACTGTGTTAGCTAACCAGGAAAAGATCATAACATATTAATGTCAAAAATTGTGATTTTGGAAACTGTAAAACTGTAACTATTGAAATTATGAAAGCTACACTGGCAATGAAGAGATATAACATATTCAGAAAACATTAGCTTGGCATCTATACTATTGTTACTGAGGTAAATTTAGACCCGGTGAAGTTTATACAGAATTTTTTTTGCTATTATGTGTATCATTAATGACCACTGGCTTATTCCTTTTTTTTTTTTTTTTTTTTTTTTTTTTTTTTTTTTTAAATAGACAACTAAGTTTTCAGTTTTCTGTGCAACACAGAAGAAAAAGAGGTATTACCTCTAACCTAAGGACCTATTATCACTTAACCTATTACCACCTAACCCAGGACAATGCTGTGGTTATAGCCAGACTGAGACAGGTTCCTCTTAAATTGGGATTCTGCTCTGATCTGATATCATAGAATCATAGAATCGTAGAAAAAGCCTTTCCTTCTACACTGAATATGTGAAGACTCAGAAGGCTAAAGTTTTAGTTTAGTTACCTTAAACATTTAACATAATGTATGCATTGTAATCACATCCTCTACTCAGGAGCTTGTCTTGATATTAGCACAGTCTAAATGAAAGCACTATTAAGTACATATAGGCATTCTCAGAAGATGGAAGTTAAACTCCACAGGTAATCCCAGGAAGAAGTGAAGCACAAAGCAATGGATTGCTACACAACAGTGTGATACAGATTGTCATAAAGCAATGGATACAACTCAGATTGTGATGATATTGCGGTAGCAGGTATAGGAGGGAGGAAGGCTTCTCTTGTTCAAACTGTGTACATGCATTTTATCCGTTTGGAGGGCTACCCCACACTTTCTGATGACAAATGATTCTGAATCAAAGATCATTAGCATAAAATATAGAGGAAATTCTTCACTAATCAGTAGCTACAGATGGCCCAAGTCAGTCTATAGTCTAGCTCTAATAATTCACAAGTTTTGCAGATATGCTACTCAAAGCTGCCCATGACGCAAGAGAGCTCTGCATGTTTAGACCTGGTGCTGTCCCTTGCAGCCATGGAATACATCGTGATTGAGGGAGTCTTACAGAATCACAGAATCACAGAATTTCTAGGTTGGAAAAGACCTCAAGATCACTTGACCACAAGAAAGAATTAGTGTCAAGTTTTAAAATATTGTAAAATCAAATAATTATTTTTCTGACCCTTTAAAGTTTCCTAGCTGACATTACTCATGTGTAGTGATTTGAAAGAAAGCAATACCCTTCATCAAACAAAAATTGCAGAATTTTAAATGGACTCACTGTGGTGACTAAAACTAGAATTTGGCAAGTATCACCATATTTGTTGTTCCTAAATCTAGCTATATATAAATCTACTTTCAGCAGCTAGAGACAGCAGACTTAACCATTTATGTTAGGCTAAAAAATATCAATGGATATGCAGCCTTCTGAAGATTTTCTATATTCTGACTGTTTAAAATATAGTTAGTTATGGTCAATCACAGGGATGATCTTTATTTAATTGCTGTATATGCAGCAGTAAGATTTTTTTTTCCATGTCAGGACTCTCTCCACTCCTTTATAAGTGGAAAGTTTCACTGCCTTCTACCAGTTCATCTCCCTAATCCTATTTGCATCTTACCATGCATCCTATTCATACTGAATTTTACTACACATTTGAGAACCCTAGGGCCAGGTTCTAGGGTTCTAGGCTCCAGGTGGAGGGACTTAGGTGAAGAATTTAGGTGAAGGAATTTAGGTGAAGACCACTGTGTGGACCTCCTTAGAAGTAGCTACGTATCCCTCAATTTATTTTAGCTTCCATTTATCTTACAAGCAACAGAAATTAGCTCCTTTACAAATATTGGATGACATCAGTGTTGCATACCCATTGTATTGGTAATGTGATGACTACTTAGGTGTATTAGTTTGATTCAGTGATCTCTGTTCCACATCCGCAAAAATGCCCAACCCCTACTTGGAAAGCAAATGCCTGTAAGTTTGATGTTTGTGCCCATTACTGAACAAGGACTGGTTCTGCTCTTCTGTGCTCCCAAGCAGTCTGAATCTGGCCCTCTGCCACTTGAGTGCAGGGACAGAAAAGGACAAGAGCAAATGTCTTTTTCTAATTCATCCTTTAATAAAACACTAACCTTTTCAAGAAAAATCTCTCTAGTGTTTGGCAGCCTGTATGGAAATCAAAAGCCACTTTTCACAGTGCTTACTGGTATGAAGAAAAGAACAGTATTTTAATACATAGAAATCAAACTCTCTTCATCTTTAAATAAAACACATTTAAAAGTGGGCAATGAATTTGACCCACTGTGGCCCACAGTATGTAATGGAACACACCTACACTCTTCTTTTGTTTATTTCAGGCTATAGTACAAGACATTTCTGCAAGAGAAAATTGTTCAGTAATCTCAAGGACTAAGCTAAATGGATTTTTTTAAACCAAAGTATTAATAGTTCAAATATGTAGAATTCAAAAAATTATATTATTATATTAATTCTGAGTAACTATGCTTATTTAGGTTGTCACCTTTTTTCAAGCCTTTCCTTTAACCAAAAAAGAATTTCAAAAAGAAAAAATTGATCATTTAAAAAAAATAAATCATACAATAAATCATACATTCTTAGTGGGAGTTCTTAAGTGAGTTGCAATGGTTTCTTTTAATATTTAAAATTACTTACTAAGTATATATATTAATCCAGTATATAAATATTGCAGAATTTTAACTCCTGAAAGTTCCTTATGTTAAAAAAAAAAAAAAAAAAAAAAAAAAAAAGGAACTGAAAATAGTAAAATTATGAAGTTGTAATTCATCAAAGAAATGATGGTTTGAGTATGGAATGTTAGTGTGGTTACGGGGACGTCAGTTCCCATTTGAGTGTGGGACATTAGTCTTGTCAGTAGTATGGAGAATTGAATATTAGACCATATATGATAAATCAATATATTTCTGAAAACGTTGTTCTGCACAGTAATTCATCTAAGAGGGAGAAAACCACAGTAAAAATTTCATTCTATTCACTATATAACATAGCTACCTATACATTAAAAAAAAAAAAAAAAAAAAAAAAAAAAAAACTTGAAATATCTATGCTTTTATTTCCCATTATTGTTTTTTTTTGTTTTGTTTTGTTTTGTTTTGTAAACAATCTTCAACAAATATTTTTAAAGGATATTTCCTTCAATGCTGGAGATTGTCTTGTCTGTATTAGTTCCTATAGAACTACTCTTTATTACAATAATTATTCTCTGTGTAGAAATTCTATGTGTAGAAATATTGTCCTCATTCTATATTGACCAAAAGTGATGCTTTAACTATGATTATGTGAAAAAATAAATCTTTAAAATATTTAAATAATGATCTTGATGTGTTTGTTGTGCTGTGACTTGATTTTTAAGTGATATTTACAGTTTCTAATAATATAACTGCAGCTCTAATTATGTATCCTTAATTCTTAGTTAGAAACAAAGACACAGGGTAGCCATTATACTTTAAAAAACATATATTTAAAAAAGCATATGCAAATAACATTTTGGGATGGCAGATGTTCTGGTACACACACACACAAAATAGCAGAATAAGTAAAAATGGGCAGATATTTCCCAGAAAAACAAAAAATAATTGTTAAGGAAAAAGTTAAAATAAAAGTCAGAAATATAACCCACTCTTGGGTTATAGATGAACAATAATAAACTCACTAGCAGTTTGAAAACTTCTTAGCATGGTTGTGTTTGAGTCTCAGAGCCATGCTTTTTGAAAAAATACCATAAATACCACAGTATACTGCAGGATTATGAACCTCCAGTTAAGCAAACACAACCCATCCTTTGAACACTGGATTCCGTCAGGTAGTATTGTTATCCAGATACAAGTCCAGCAGAGCTGAACATATTTCCCTAATTAATATAAAAGTTCTCTGTGTGGCAAGATAGAGAAGTGGGTAAAAACAAGGCATCATCTGGCTGAGGGATAAGACAATTATAAAGTATCCACTCAAGTGTGTGTGTCATCCCCTTACCCATGTGAGGCATATGTCCTTTCAATTACTGCCCTGATGGAAGATTATTCTCTTGAAATCAATGACAGCTCTAAAGCTTTTTAACTGGCTGGTATTTTAAGAGAGAATTCTGTTGGAAATATCTGTGTGCACAGACAGACATGCAGACACAATACAACAGAGCTTCAGAGAAAAATAATGTGAGAAATACAAAAGGTGTAGAGTAGTCATTAATAGCAAGATAAAAATATTTAGTCACTATACACTGGAAAATAAAATTTCTCATTATTTGTAAAGGACCTTGTAGCTTTCTCAGGTGCTCCCTTCTTCATGCTTAGTTCCTCCATGCTTGTTTCAGCACACCTGGGGGTACCCAGTGAAATACACATGAGAAATACTGCATGAGTGTGTAAATGCATAAGGACTCTGACACACACTTAAACATTAATAAATGATTAAAAAATCAATAGAAACTTGTTACAAGTTGCAACGGGTCTCTTGAGAGAGCTGCCTGCTTGAAACAAATCCACTGGTCACTTTGTCACCTAGATAGAGTTGTGTCTCCTTGTCCATCCCTTTGAAGGTGCCATTGACTACCAGATTTTCTCATTGAATCCTCTTGTTTTCCCCAGAACGCATATCTGAACAACAACAAAAATAACATTTTCCAAATTGCTTACATGCCACAAGTGTCTAAATTCCCCTTCTGAAGAAATTCCTTCAAATTTCCAGTAAAATACCATAAACTGAGGAAAGTAAGAATACACAATGGTTTGAAAAGGCAACATCCTCCAACTCTCTTTTCAGCCTACTGTCTTTTTATTAAACTAAACTTGGTCAATGTTTCTGCTGTGTAGAAATCTGTCATTTACTTACTTGCAGATACATATGAACCACCACAGTCATACCCATTGGCTTAAATTATGGGAGAAACAAATTTTGATTAATGTCATTCATACCTGGCAATCTAGAGAAGTGTGATAACTTTTGAATAAAATATTGATGAGATTTTGGTATTATTTCATGGATTATGCCATTTTACTAAACCAAACATTTTCAATTTTGCTTCATAGCAAAAATCTTTACATTTAACGCATAGCATGTATCGTATTTCAGGATTTCAGCTCTGAAAGTGTTTTCCCTTAACATGCTTACACTCAGGTATAAATCAGTAAGAAGTAAAACTGACATCCAAATATGAATGTAAAAGTCAGATCATCTGCATGAATTGTCCAAGCATGTACACTCAGCTATAGTATAGAGCCACAAAAATCACCATTTGTCCACAAATCCTTTATTTATAGGAACCTGTTGATACAGAAAGAATATAAGACCAGAGCCCAGATAATCAAACACAACCAAATCTTCCATTATTGCAACTGACAGACTTATGTTGAACTTTTTACAAATAAAACACTCTAGGTCACTTGCTGTCTCCATTGAAAAATATTTAGTCATCTCACTATTTTAACAACTTTTTGTGGCAACACTGTCTGTTAGTTGTCTCTTCTGGATGAGGCTTTTCTGTCTCTTTATTGTTGTTTGTGAAATATTTATACAATACAATAATTTTCCCTCTTAGTTTTCATTTTATACTTAACGGTTGCTTAAAAAGAGAATTAAGGTATTGCTTGGTAGATGGTAAAAACATCAGCTAAAACTACATCTGTCACTTAAAGTTACATTTCCTTTTCATCTCTGACTGGATACATTTATCATACATCCCTTGACCTAAACAATAAACAACTGGAACAAAGGAGTCTTAAATTGGCCATACTCTGGAAAAAAAATATATTGGCATTTTACTGTAATTGATCGTGCTACTGAGATTAGAATTGTAGAATTCAGAATTTAAGCCTTCATTTATCAGACAAAAAGCTAGTGAGATGGAAAGGACCTAAGTAATTACCTCAGCAACTCATCTGTCAAACCTTTCACAATTCTCCAGCTAGGGTTTACTGAATGGAGACTCCAGTGCTCAGCAGAGAGTAATTGCAACATAAAAAAGTGATGCTCATTTTGGTATACCTGCATTTAACAGGACTGCATTTTTAAGCTGTCATTCCATATTTAGTTTTCTCTTTTATTCTGTATTGTCCTAAAACATTTAATCAAAGCAGATTTAAGTGCTGCATGAGTTAGAAGTCACTCAAAAACCTGTGAGATTATCATCAGCAATCAATGCTGCAATATATATTATTATATATATATATTATGTATATGCATTATATATTGTTCATAAACGGCTTAGCCAATTTCTGACCTACATTTATTTTAAGTAATTTGAAATTCTAACTGGGAAGCAAAAATCAAAAGAAACTGGGTTAGAACATACAGGAGTATCTTAAAAATAATTCTTCAAAGGAGTCTTAAATTTAACTAAGATATTTTTAAGATATTTAATATTTGATTAAAAGGAGTCAGAATTCATGTTAATCCCAAATTTACTTCTTAACTAACAAGACTGCACGATGATGAGATGAGGCTTCCTATAGAACAAAAAATTGGTGAAATTCTTTTAAAAAGTCCTTTAGGCCCTTCTATGCCTCTATGCCTTGTATTCCTTCTATGCCTAAGAACTAGAAAGAGAAATTCCTTTCAAATGTTGAATATTGATCCCTATTTCAGAAAAGGGTGTTTGAGGTATCCACGTGGAGAGAGATCACCAGATGCGAGAAGATGGACAGTTGTGGCCATTCCCATGGTGCTTTGTGACTTCTACTAGAAAGATCCTAGAAGTGGTCTTTTGGATTGGGTAACAAGGCTCTTTCCTCCCTGTGTGTGCTCCACAGGAGGGAACCTAACTCAAGTTTCGGCTCCAGGTATTAAAGTTTAAACAATAGACACTGAAGCTTCTAATGTGCTAGTTTCAAAGTCCTTTACCAAATTCAGCTACAGGTACATAGCTGTATAATGTATAATTATTGGATATTAACATAAAACTATTACAATTAAAGCAAGTGAACTGATGTGTTGTATTCATTGGCCTTTTGAACTTAGCATTATCTTGAGAACTACTATAAAAAATTATTCTCAGTGACACCCTAATTTATGGCAAGATTAAATGTGAAGTTACCATGCATGAATGCTTTGTCATTGTCCTGAATTAATATCAGGCAGGTCAAAGCATGTGCTACTAGCTCCATTCAGATAGTGGTGGCTTTGAAGCTAAAAATTTTTTAAATGACAGCAACTCAGTGATATATGGAACTGATGCAATGCATTGAAGGGTACAGATTTGTCCAGAATTGATTTTGCCAATCAACAATTAAAGTGCAGCTCACTGTTTCAAATATTGAACACTCAATATGTTTCATCAGTATGCAATGCCTCACCAGTTGGCCATTACTTACAATCAAAAAATTTTTCAACTATGAAAAATAAAACAGATTTTTAATATCTATTTAATATCTATTGTTATAATGATACCTGAACAATCCAGGACCCTTTGAAATCTTTTCTAACATAAAGCAATGAAAGTGATAGATGTAAGGCCCCCAGCAGATGGCCTGAATCTTGACTGTACAGCCTAAGATCAGAAAAGCATTTATGCTCCTGTACTTTCCAACATTTTTATTTTAACTCTTCACAGAGGTCAGACTTTGGGGAAACTGATATGTCTCAGACAGATTACCTTTTGAAAATCAGTCTTATCCCTTCTTTCTCTTGCTGATTCCCAAACCATATGCTGACTACTGTCACACATCTCTCCATAATGCAAGCAGTGAAAAGCTATAACCTGAGCCTACTTTTCTGGAGACAAAAAAGACATAAATTGTATGACCTAACTGTAGACCAAAGAAAATGCTGAAAAGTGAATCCCAGTCAAACTCAAACAAAGTGACAAACTCTGTGGGTTTTCTCCCATTTCTCTGTAGTGATACAAAGGTAACCATGGAAAGGGTTTCTCTGTTAGCTAGTTTGGCAATAGGAATAGCAGAGTGTTATTTTTACGTGTTTATGACATGTTTATGATTTGATATAAAATTTTTCAATACTAATACAGAATAGCATACTTGACTTTGCTACTGCATTTCTGGTTGGCAGAGGAAAATTTAAAAAGTTTTATACTAAACATTTAAGCCATGCATTTAAACAAATATATATTTATAGGTGTGGTAATTCGGTAATTCTTACGACATGAAATATGAATAGATTGTCCTGGAAAAAAGAAAATAAAAAAAAATCCCCACCACTAGAGTAAAAAAAAAATACTTTCTTGGCCTTTAAATGTCTTTATAACAGTAACTTGAGTTAAAATTTTAATTCAGCTCATGTCTATTTTTTAATAGATATATGCTGATTTTGTTTTAATTGTAAAACCATTATGCCACATTTACATAAAGCACATCCTTTCATTTTATGATAGCAAAAGTTCCAGAAGCTTCAGAAGGGGTCAAAAATTTATTCTTAAAATTTTTCCTTTAAATATTTGTTCTAACATTCTGGTTTTCTTTGAATGTATGATTTTGTCATGAGTTGTAAAAGAATATTTTTTTCCATTATTTTGTGTTGACAAAATGGGAAGTAAATGATATTAATAACACTGCATCTTATCTATTACAGTAACCAGTGTTTGGGAGATTTTAAGACGTGAAAATACTCTGAAAAAGATAATGTGATTTCAGGGGTGGGTAGAATATATCTTTTTATATATATATATATATATATATATATATATATATACAAGTATATATATAGCAATTTAGCAATTTCTACTTCCAGTAATCACATTTAATTTAATTTATATTAGGGCTTCAATTCATGATTTCTGTATATATAATATTCTAGGGGGAAGGGGTGTTTGTTTTTGCCATTCTCTTTAACATGCCAGGAGCTTACTCATATTTTAGTAGAATAAATGAGTTATTTGTATGCATGGCAAATGTGTAAAACAGCACACTTATTAAGTCTTTGTAGGAATTTTGCTGGTCTCTAACACATAAACTGCCTGCACAGGATAAATCTAACCCTTCCAGTATTACCAGCTGCAAACAGAACAAAACAAAAGGGGGATGTGCTATACTGAGGTTGTTTGTGAAGTATGCAGTGTTTTACTAAGTGATTTGGAGTCAGATTTGTGTGCATTGATGACAGAACTATCCTTAGTTGCATAAATATGTATATTAGCCTGGGACCTCTCCTGCCACTGGACACAGAGCTCTACAGGATGCTCCTCAGCACTGTCTCTCTAGTTTGTCTGCTCTGCCTGTGCCTTTCTTCACTGCTCTTACTTCAGACTGAGTACATAATTTCATTTGCACTGTGCCTTTACTATGAGTTTTATTTGTGTATGTGATGTAAGGTAGCTGAGCTACCTTATCTGTAGCTGAGCTGTAATCTCCTTTGTTAGTAATGATGTAGCAACTCCAGCAGTTTCTCTTCCCAAGAGATTTTATTTTATTTTTCCCCAATAATGTTATATCAAGCCTAGCTTTAGTTAGGTCATAGCTGACATTTCTCCCAAGGAAGCTCATATGCTGTAAGAGTAGAAACCTCTGTTTTTTCCATTGCCCATTGAGAATTTTCTAACTTTTTTCTAACTTTTTTCTTACCAATATTGCTAAGATCCAATCAGATAATCATAATAAACCAAATCTTAATGCAAACGCATTATTCTTAATGCACCTGGTCCATCAAAACTCAAATGCAGAGATAAAACAAACTGCACAGAGTCATTTTCCATCAGGGAAAAGAGAATTTTAGTAAGCTCAAGAACTGACAGTCTTGCTGGCATCTGTTTTCTGGGGGAAAAAAAAAAAAAGTAATTGAGAAAATCATTTACATACTGCACTTTATATAAAACACTTATATCAAGAGGATTTTCTTTGAAAATTAAAAAGATTAATCCTCAAGGAAATTTAATTGTACTACAGAGAAAACATTTTATTTAGTTCTTAATTGTGGAAATAATGATATAGGTAATTAAGGTAACAATTCCACACAATTTATGTCTAAGTAAAATTAAATGTTTGCTCTCCAAGCTAATTTTTTTTTTTGAGAGAGAAACAATGTTGAGTGCTTCTCAACAGAACGACAATGTAATATTAGTTCAATCTAATAGAAGACCTGGATACATGTAGTTTCCAGCATCTAAAAGACCACCAAGAAAATTATTTCCTATATAGGAATGCACCAAATCCAGATGCTGTTGTATTGTTCAGAGCCCTACCTCAAACATGCAGATGGGATTCACAGCCAGCACATTTTCCAACACACAGGGTTCACTCTGTGAGATGTTTCCCAAATATTCAAAACCTGAATACAGTGAAAAGACAAGACCTGAGTATCTTATGTCCATGCCAGCAACTATTATGCATTACACTGCAACAAGCATTTTGGAAACATACATTCAATACCTTGCTTCAAATTCAGCTGTGCTCCTCAAAACAATTTTCTTATGATCCAGCTGACCACACACATCAGCCACCGGTTATTATGGATAAATATCTGTGTTGCTTTTTTTATGGAAGAGCTTGCCTTGATTAGGTACTTAATTCTTCTGTCTTTTACCTGACTTTTCCTATTGACTACTGGAACAGACTCTATGCTCTACACTTTTATAAAGCTCCTTGATAGGCATGGAACTTGCTCCTCCTCTTTTTCTTTCTTTTATTTTTCTTTTTTTTTTCTTCTTTTTTTTTTCCTTTTTTTTCTTTTTTTTTCTTTTTTTTTTTCTTTTTTTTCTTCTTTTTTTTATTGGGGGGGAATTTGGGTCTCTCACTTGGGTTTGAAGTTACTTTAGGAAAGAAAGTGTAATCTTTAAGGAAAAAAAAATGATCTCTACTCTGCTAATTTTTACAATCAAAAATAAATAAATAAACAAAAGTGGTTTTTTTTTTCTATTTTCAAAAAAAAAAGTTTACTCTATTTCATAGAATGATGTCTCTGTTTTTTTTTTAGAGTGGTGAGGGGCAAGAAGAATTTTGAGAAAATGTGAATTGTGATAAATTGCTCCTCTTTTTCTCAAGACCTAGAGTAAACAACTTATAATTAAAACTGATGGAGGTACTGAAGTTTAGAGCTGGTGTAATTAAGAGCAAAACATGGGTCATCACATCTCAGAAGGTCTCACATTTGCTCCTGAAATATCTGAACAAATGCGCTAACACTAGTTCTCTGCACACTGAACAGAAATGTGAGGAGTAAACTGTTACATCTTTCTCCATCTCATTGTTTTCTCTTTTTGGGATATGTTGTCTCCCACCTTATGTGTTATCTACCACAGTCTAACTTCTTGGACACATGGATAGATGCTTATTTTTACAATACTCCTTTTAATTAATGGAAAGGAGTGAAACATAAAGTGTATATATAACTGATATTTGGAAAAAATGTTTTATATTTAAAAATAATTGCTTCCGTGTGGATATTGCTAAGGGACAAATAGTTGGTCACTGGCTGCCTCTGGGTGCAATTTGTGCTTATCGGGCACCAAATAGTCACATTTAGAAATGAATTAATTTTAGAATTCTTGTCATGTTTCTTCCCTTCAAATCCACTCTTTTCCTACTTTTGACTTTCAGACATGACCCTTTCTCACAGCTTTTTTGGAATCTTTTATCTCCAGAGCCCAAAGATTTCAATAGAGTACAGTATTTCCCAGATGGAGCAAGACTTTGGAGAAATACTAGGTAAAAAACATCTTTTGGCAATGACAGGTGAGGACAGTTAGAGCAAGAGCAAAGCATCTCTCACACACATAAGAAAGGGGAGTTTCAAGCTCCCCTGTTGTCACATATAACCTCCATCTTCAGGGAACTGATCAAACACCTCACTTGGGTCAAAATAATTACACAGTAATTGATTCTGTCCTAATTTGCAGGAATAACAGGACACGAGAAGTTAGTAAATTAGATCTTCTGCATAGACCAGTTTAGACTGCAGTAGGGGTTGCTGGGAGTAGGGATGAGCTTCAGCTGGGGAAGCAGCACTAAGCTCAGGGAACCTTCCCTTCTTGGGCATTCACATCAGCAAATTTTTACTTTGCACAAGGAGACTTTTCAAGCAGGATATAGCCAATTTAAGAGTACAGTGCAATTATTTATTGGCTAATACACATGATATGTATCTAGGATTAATGAGTTACTGAATTAGGCATTAATATTCTCACCAACCTTAATGAGACATTCAATGCATCTTCACTGGCCAGGCAATCATCAGTCACGTCAGGTACGGCTGATCTCCATTGCTGCTTGGAATGGGCTGATCATCAGGATTGCTGAGATTTCATCTAATTTTCTGCTGTATTCTAGGGATTTTAGACATCTTAAGGCAGTGTTTTCCCCATTTAATCCCTTTCTGCTAACTACTGTAGTATTAAAAAATTTATTTCTATGTGTTTCTTAACATGCACAGTTTTAGCTCAAAACTTCAAGACAATTTTCTCAGTAAAATCAAGCCAAGGTTACAGAACACTGATGCACCGAACTAGACCTTGCATTCAAACAGATGAATCCCTCCTCTGTGGAATTATCCTACCTTGTTTCCTAATTTTTCCAAGTTTTCCATACTTTTTCCACCTATATTTTAATTAGTTAGTGGCCCTAGTGGGCTAGTGGGCTTTGCCTTTCACACTATATGCAAATCCTGTCAACTCAAAGGCAAAATTTCCTGGGAGGGACTGGAGCAGAAAGAGAACAATGTATTTTAAAGGTCACAGCTGGTTATATTTCTCCTTATGTTGCATATAGGTTGTGAAGTTTGCATCCCTGGGCCCAGCTAATGTTTCTGTTTCCCTGCAAATGGCTGGCTTCAGCATGTTCCAAAGTAGGCCCACAAGAAGTATGGCTCAGTCAAGTGACCTGGACAGCCTTGTCCTACTTGAGCAAGAGGAGAGCAGCTTCTATTTGAAGTGGCTATATTTTTGTTTTGGCCTGAATTAATCAGGATTCTGCCTCCCTCATGGTGCAACATCCCTAAATGAACAACTTGGAGAAGCCAGACCCTTCCAGGGTAACCTGGGCACTCTCAGAAAAATGAGAAAGGGTTTTGAACAAAAAGAGTGCTGCAGAATAAAAGAAAGGTGGTAAAGAAAAAGGAGAAGGTCATCTTTCACATTCCATCACTCCCTCACTCAACCATGCAGCACAACAGCAGTTTTATAAATGACTCCTTCTAAGAACTAAGTCAACTCTGTCATATCAACAAAACGTTAATCTTCCTTAAAATATTTTCAGTTAGAGTATTACCTATTCCATAAATACATTCATCATTCAAAATCTCATTTAAATCTTTAAAACAGGGCCTCAGTGATACATAGATACATAGATGTAAATAAATGTAGAAACTGAGAGCTATTATGCATTTTGACAATTTTTAACTCATTAATTCACTTTTTCTCATACACAGTAGGGATGTTTTTTACTCCTGATATAATTTCAGATATTTTTTATTTTGTTTTTTTGATGGCATAAATGAAGTATTTTATAAGGTCTTTCTGGTAGCTAATTCGTTATTTGTTTAGAAAAACATTATTGAAAATGGCCTTTTGCCTCAAGTGTAGTTTTAACATTGATCAATTTAAAAAACAAAAATTCCCCTCCCAAAATCTCATATAAAACTTTAATTTTGAAGGACCTGCAGCACTTACACTTGTAAAGAAATAGTTTTTATGTTTTCAGTCAATGTGTAAATTTCCTAGAGTGCTCAAAGTAAGGTTTTTTTGTTTGTTTGTTTTTGTTTTTGTTTTTTTGTGATATACATGTGGATGGAAAATTTTAAAACATGGAGCTAGCTTCAAGGTTTAAAATATGTTTTTCTAATAAATTTTGTATAGATTATTAGGAAATAGAGTCTTTAGCACTACTTATTTTTCCAAAGTCTTCTGTTAGGATAGTTACTTCAATATAAAGCTGCACTCATACAATTACTCTTTTGAAATATTTTTGCTGAATATATAATTTCCAATAATATCAAACTCATGGAAATTGGATTATGTTTAATCTTAAAGAGATGTTATAATAATTCAGGAGCTGTCACTGTGTGAATTTTGAGTTCTAGTCTGATCCCAGGTGTTGTTCCCCTATTTCATACCTATGTCATATAACTCTCTTTTCCTTTTTTCTACCTCATTCATCTTGCATTAAAAAGGCAGGGCAGTGCTGTCACAGGCTGATGTGACACTATCAACAGCTGAAAAGATCTGACTGTCAGTTGAGCCCCAAGATAAAGCCTGCTTTCACCCTGCAAGGAGCTGAAGTTTGAAGGAGAGAACAAGCATTTAGGAAAATACAGGATTTCAAATGCATAATACAGTTGGTTAATTTTGATCAGACAACAGCTCACACAGTCATGTGCAAGCTGATGACTTATAACAATAGAGCTAACAGTGTAAGCAAAGTCGAAAAAAACTCAGCCTGAGTCAACCACCAGTCAATTTACTCAGTTCTTTGAGCTACACTGATATAATATCTATAGGGCTAGTGGCATCTGAGCTAGCTAGCCTGTAATTAAAATATATGTATCCCTGTGAGCTGAAGTTATACAGGGAAAGATAGATCAGAAAAAAAGCCCTACAGAGTTTTGTAGAAAAATGTCCTTTTTAACTGTAGGAACAGTAGAAAGCATATTATAAAAAGATCCATTCTAAATCATATCAAAGTCCAAAATGCTGTTACCGATGGCAGCTGAAAGTAGTTGCTCAGAGAAATGCATCAGAAGACAGTATGTAATGATGATGATTTCCTAGAGTATTCCCTCAGATTTAAACACATGTGGCTTAGGGGCTTCCTGAAGAAAGTAGCAAACTGACCGTACAGGAAAGAAAAATGGAGAAAGATACAGAAGAGCTGTGTACATGGCTGTGAGGAAGATCATGGACTTTTGTGAAAGAGAAAGATCTTTGGCAGGGCTTTAGGCAAGAACAGTGGCAAGTGGTGAGAGCAAACCTTTCCTGTTCCTTTTTTGTTCCTTCTCAAAGACCAATGTATTTGTAGTGGGTTTATGTGGCAAGGTTTTGGTAGTGGGGTTGGAGAGGGGGACTAGGGATGGCTTCTTTGAGAAGAATCTAGAAGCTGCCCCATGTTAGAAAAGAGCTCCGCTGCTGGCCAGAGCCAAGCCAGTGAGTGATATTGTTTGCACCTCTGTGAGAGCAGATTTAAGAAAGGAAAAAAAATAACTTCTGGGGGACAGCAGCTGGGAGAGAGAGAAGAGTGAGAAACAGCCTTGCAGATGCCAAGGTCAGTGAAGAAGGAGGGGGAGAGGTGCTCCAGGCACCAGAGCAGAAGTCCCCTGCAGCCTGTGCAGAGGCCCCTGGTGGAGTAAGCTGCAGCCCACGGGTCCCACATAGAGCAGATCTCCACACTGCAGCCCGTGGAGGAGCCCCCGGTGGAGCAGGTGGCTGTGGCCTGGAGGAGGCTGCGGCCCATGGAGAGCCCCCGCAGGAGCAGGCCCCGGGCCGGAGCTGCAGCCCGTGGAGCCCACGCAGGAGCAGGGGGGTTGGGGAGAGCTGCCGCCCGTGGGGGACCCATGCTGGAGCAGTTTGCTCCTGGGGGATGGACCCTGTGGTACAGAGCCGCGTGGGAGCAGTTCTTAAAGAGCTGTTGCCTGTGGCCAGCCCCCGCATGCTCAGTTTGGGAAGGACGGCATCCTGTGGGAGGGACCCCATGGGGAGCAGGGACAGAGAGCGACCGTGAAAGAGCGGAGGAGACAAAACGTCAGGGACTGACCGCAGTCCCCATTCCCCCGTTATCCTGTGCTGCTCAGGGAGAGGAGGTGGAAGAGGGTGGATGGGGAGAAGACATTTTTGTTTTCTTTCCTTTGTTTCTCACTTCTCTGTCTTGTTAGTCATAGGCAATAAATCTTATAATCTCCTTACTCTGAGTCTGTTTTGCCTGTCATGATAATTGTTGACCGATCTCCCTGTCCTTATCTCAACCCTCGAGCCCTTTGCACTGTATTTTCTTCCCTTTTCCCTTTGAGGAGGGGGAATGAGAGAGCGGCTGTAGTGGAGCTCAGCTGCCCATCCAAAACCACCATAGTATGTTAGGCCAGTATTTGGGTGAGGCTCTCTCCAAAATAGATATTTGCCATGTGAGAAGAAATATTTTTGTGCCAGATGTAAGTCAGTTTGACTTAGTGGCCTTAGGGTTCTTGCTGAAAGGGCACAAACATTGCCTGTCACAAAAGCAGCTGGAACTCAAGCAGATTGAATTATATGATTTTTGTGTGGGCTTCCATGGACAAACCCAGGGCATCCTGCAGGTGACAGTGTAGTGGGTGGGCCACTTGGTACTCTGGGTTTTATATATTCCCATGGAGATCAACAACAGCCTCCATAAAAGCTTTCTGGAAGACTACCAACAAAGAAATAATAGTTACATGACAGATTATGTCACAGGGAACAGGCAGCCTCCTACCATCTGCTTCCCCCTTTGGGGTTCTTCTGTCAGAAAATCTTATTTTCAGGTTCTTTCTCTGCCTGAGGGCTTTCAGATCCATATCTTCAAAGAATGACTCTTACTGACGTGTTTATAGAGGCATCTGAATTTGAGGGCATAGGAGAGTGGTCTCGGCTCTACCTCTTGACATTGTTTCACAATGCATAAAAAACAAGCTAATGTCCTAAACTTCAAGCAGCATTTTTTCCAATCCTTGGAACACGGAATGAAAAATTTTCAAATGCCCTGAGTCACTAGGCAAGAGAATTTTTTTTCTTTTCTGACCAAATCAATCTTGAGCCCTTGTCTGCTGATAACAAAATCTCAGCTGGAAGAGTGGAGATTATCTTCTCTTCTCCCTTAACAAATAAACAATATACTGATAGATGATGCACACCCTGGAGAACTAGGAGTCAAATTGCTTCAACAAGAAGAAAACTGTACACTACGTACATCTTATGGGATCTGCTGTTATTCTCACAAAAGGTGGGACTCCTCCAAGTCCAGCTATGTGATAAAAAATCTGCTGCTGCTGTAGTTCCTCATGTGGTAAAGCTCCGGTGAGAATTGAAGAACACATCCACAGGGACACAGAAAAATGCCTAACTTCATAAACAGGTGCAAGCGTGGCACTGCATTGCTCTATGGAAAACGAGCTGGAGTCCCTTATCAGATCTGGTTAGTATTGATGGCAGATGAAGAAACTGGTAGGTGCAGTACGGTTCACAGAATCATGAGGCAGTCATATCTCAGGAGCACTGCAATCATATGATGGTATCATCCGGCATTGCTATTTGAAATGAAAAAAAATTACTAGTCTAGAAAAATAGTTTGTCAGATAAAGTAAGGTGAAATACGGAGTGAATTCAAAGAAATCTGATCTGATTTTGAAAACCTGTAAAAATATACTGGCTTTTATCTTAAACTATGTCTTTGTTAGTGATTTATATTCTGTATTTACCACATAGGCAAGCATCGTAAGTGTTCTCATACGATTAGGTATTTAAATACTTGCTCTTGGTACAGTATTTATACTATACTTTGAACTATATGGTTATGGGTACATGTGGGAATTTCCTCTCACATTCTTTCACTCATTGAATAGGTTTCACAGCTTCTGGAGTCACACAGAAAGTGAGCTGAAAACAACCTTTTTCCTGTACCTAATATTTTTATCACAAGAACTTACACCCAACTTCCATATGAATCACCATTGCATCAGACTTTATAGGAGAGACCATGGCAGGTGCTGAATGGTTCGGGTTCCAAAATGGTGCTTGATATGGCAACTTTGCCCATATAAGTGCAGCCACTAAATCTACATTGCAGTTAGAGCTCGACAGCAGTAGAGAGATTTTTCTGGAGAACATTGAAGTGTTTTACCCATAGCAAAATTCTCGTCAGATAATTTTTCTGTTATTCTGAAAAAAATAACAAAAATTATGTATTAAAAGTTGTCATGTTATCTTGCAATTATTAAGCCAACTCATATTGCACACCCAGATTCTGTGCTGTTCTGTAATACTTAACTTGTGGGATAAGTGCTATGTAGAGTAATAAAACCAAGTAGAAAACCCAGTGGAACTCTAAGAGTCAGACAAGGGAGATTCTGCACTGAGAGTGTTAGGAAGTAGGAGGCATCTTATGCACTTTTGTTCTATCATTCTGTAATATTGCATACTAGTTTTATAAATGGAAGAAAGATGTTTTTTGTAAATATTTTTAGTCACATACAAAGATGCAGCTCTAGGAAGATTTATAAGAATAAACAGTATGTAAATATCACTTGATACTCTACAGGTGCGTGAAAAATATATGTGCTGGCTTTGCCTGTGTACATCTAAGTGTACAAAAAAATCTTGCAATATATATTGAATTACTTTTTTTTTTTTTTTTTTTTTTGTCTGGAAGGCTATGAAATCTTTTATGAGCTGCTGAATGCTACCCACCAATGTCCTTCAATGATGTGGTTTT
The DNA here is from genome assembly GCF_964035555.1 of Netta rufina. Classification (NCBI taxonomy): domain Eukaryota; kingdom Metazoa; phylum Chordata; class Aves; order Anseriformes; family Anatidae; genus Netta; species Netta rufina. Next base: position 178,985,890 of record NC_140123.1, read on the forward strand.
ACTAGGTGAAGTTGTTGACCTATTAATAGTTGCCCACTACATTTCAATTGAGGGGCATCTGAATGAAGAGATTTTATGCAGTCTTCACACATAGATAGCAGAACTGTGGCACGGTGGCTAGAATTTTAATGCAGTGATTTAGTGCTGTTCAGCTGGTTGCCATTCCATGGTGAGTGCTGTAATAAACCCAGACTGGCAAAGGGTGGGACAGAAAGCTAATTTTGCTGTGATGCCTTTTTCACAAAATGATTTATTTTAATGCTTATATTTGTTGTCACAGTAAGCCTAAGAAGCCTGCTGATGGCCAAATCCCTATGAGATCAGTCTCATTTGATATCTGAAGATAATTTTCTAGGATGCCAAGCTTATGTTTCCTCCAGAGGTGATTTCATTAGTGATGTCATGACATAAAGCATTTAAGACTGCTGCAACTAGTTACATGTGTCATTGGTGGATGTTCTGACTCAAACGCAGAGACTGACCCAAGGCAGCAGAGCTCATGCATACATCTTCCACAGATGTCTGTTAGATTTCTAGCAACGAGACAGGAAAAGTTCTGTCATTTATTAAATAAAAAGGAGAATTTAATTTTCACTAAATGTCAGACATACCTCAGGAAACAATCCTCTTATAGAGTCTATTTTTTTTAAGTATGTTTATTCACCTCTCTAGTTACTAATCTGATTTTTTTTTTTCATTAGATCTTTGAAGTCTATCCTTGTTGATTGATATTAGAATTGATTTAATAAATTTAAAAATAAAAGCAAATATAAGAAATTAAAAACAGTCTAGGAAACTGCAACACACTTCATGATTTGTTAATTTTGTACAGATGACAAGTTCACTAATTTAGAAACAATGCTTTGATTATATTTTATCAAGTTTTATTTATCCAGGATAATTCTTCATAGCAGAACAGAAAATAACTAACACAAATATTTTATACAATATAGGGCTTTCAAAGGAGCTCGTTTTGCTTTTGCTTGCTATTTTTACCAAGACAAAAGTCTAATTTCAGGTAAACTGAAACTAGATACTATGGAAAGATTCTATTTTGCCATCAGAAAAAATCCCGATTCACAGTTAAGAACATGAAAACGGAATCAGGCCCTTTTTTGTTAAAATGCAGTGGAGTGCAATGGAAAAACAGGAAACTTAAAGAAAAAGGATCCAATCCACCTCATGTGTTACACTGCTATTTGTGTTCTTTAGAGCTCCAAGTTCCCTTCCACATGCATTTCAATATTTCTTCATCTCCAGCTGAAAGGGGCTGGAGCAGCTGGGTGCCTTTTCTTACCTGTTGACAGCTCCTCAGTGACATTTAAGAAAAAGTAGTGACACTGAAAACCCCAGAGCTTGTCTTGAGTTTAAATGCAGCTGACTCCAGTTTCTTTATCTGAAACCAGTTTTTGAATGCATTCTGTGACATTAATAATGAGTTTCTATGCTATTCATTAATGACCACTATGCATTTTTTTAAATGTGATTTAAGTACAATTATTTCTTTATTTAGCAAGAGAATTAAATAATATTTGAAATACAGCCAGGTGTTACATTTCTAATTATGTCTAATTTTTAAATATTTTTTCTAGCTGTCTTTATTGGCATGTTATGTTACCATTTTTTTCTCTCTCATGAATGTCACTGCAGCAAATGAATTGTCATCTTGTCACAATGAATCAGAAACTTCCCATGTCCCTCACCTTCAGTGTTGCATTGTGATAGAAACACCCAGCCTGATTATATTGTGACCCTTTCTAAAATGGGAATTACCACCAGCACCACCACAAACTCAAAGCCAAGGGCTACATCCCGCCAAATAACTTAGTCTCTTAGCATGCCTTTTCTTGCTGCTTCAATCTCCAATAGCTACATTTCTGCTCATTTTCAGAAATGTTCCCCTTCATGCCTGACCCCATAGATAATCTATGGCTCTCAGCACCTCTTTTCCTGTCACTGGGAAACTTTACTGATAGCGGTGGCATCAGGTGGCTCTGGGGCTGCCCAAGATTATCTTGACTGCCCAAGATTATCTTGACTCCTTCTTTCACTGGATTTCATGTCAACCACCATGGTCAACTCCCACAGCTGGATGTGGCCATTAAGAGTCCTGACCCTGACCCTGACCCCATTTAGCCTTCTGTTGGGCAGGGTGCAGGCTGGTGAGGAAGGTTGCACTGGTTACTGTTGGTTACTATTGTTGGTGCCACGTCCTCACTGCCATCTCCGCCTCCTTCCTAAATGTCTTGGAAGGCAAAGTTCTATTGCTTTTAGTTGGCTGCTCTGTCAAATTGGTCCTGGCAGAATGACTTGGTCATGTGGTGGGTATTTCTGCCATGATCCTGTGACATATAGAGGCCCTGAGGACTGAGATCAAAGGTTAAACAGCTTTCTGCTGCCATCTCTTGATAAACCAGAGGAAAAGGCAGCAGAAGCTGTTTGGGCAACACCCATCAGGTCCAGGCAGACATTTACCGCCTGCTGATGAGGATGAATTTACCTTCTGGGTGGACAGAGTACTAACGAGTTGTCAGGAGTGTTTGATGGATGAGCATCAGAGCTGCACTGGGAGAAAGGCTTCATTATAAATAAACCTCACCACTGCTCCCCTGGGACAAGGCTGCAGGAGGCTGGAAGGGAATAGCAGTTTCTCTCTTTAAGGAAGTGAGTAATTTCCTAATTGCACACACACTGGCACTCCTGTGTGTTATGGACAGATCTTCTTGCTATAAAAATAGGCTTAGCATACAGGCTCCATCATCATAGGAGACTCTAGGTGTGCCCCTGGAATGTCCCAAAAATGGTGGCTGCAAAGCTCCATAGGGATCCAAAGTCTCTGCTAAATCTCAGTGACAAGGACCTTTCTGTGGCCATTCTGTTTAATCAGCTTCCCTCAGTTTCAGGTGTCCCACAGTTTACCACCAGTAACTACACAGCTCCCATTTTGTTGGCTAGCTAGATCTTTGGTGATCATACATATATAGATCACCTATAGCAATAAATATCCACCACGGTATATCAAGTAGGTCTGTAGCCCACACCTCAGAAGCAAAGAACTCTAAACACACATTCCTTTCCTTTGTCTTTGTAAAATGTATTGTGAAACAAATAGAAATAAACAATTTTAAAAAGAGTAGATTAATTCTCAGTTAAAGATTCTGGAAAACCTGGGTCCATGAATACTGCTTTCATGATCTTCAAGAGCTTCCATAATTTCTGCTTAGCTGATTCTCCAGGATGGGGAAAGATTAAAGCAGCACAAATTCGCGTCACTAGAGAACTTGCTGAGAAATTCCTTGAAAAGGCATTTCATGAAACACATCTGTAGTTCCTGAACTGAACCCAGGATCCCTACAGAAAACCGTGATAGCCCTGTGATACCAAGTTTCATTCCTGCTTGTTCTCTCTTCTGCTACTCTGTTACCAACCAAATTTAAATATTATCTGATGATTCAATACTCTCCTGGCTGAAGTGGGATTGAGGAAGCAACTAAATGAATTCTCATTAGCTGGTGGGTTCTGAAATGTGTAATTCATACAAGTGCTCTATAAAATAGAATTTTCCTAAAAATTTTTCCAGTGATACCTTGAGTGAGATGGTATTCCTCCATTAGGTGCCAGCAGAGTAAAGGGGGCTTTAGAATGAAGTTTTGTTCTTAAACACTTTTGTCCTACATTACTGTTCTCTAGAGATGCAAAGTTGTTTGTTGGTTATTTTATTATTATTATTTTTATTGGATATTGTGCTGAGAGAGACAGAGAGTGAAATGACAGGGAGACTATAAATTAGCAGAACACCAAGAGGATTAAAATTGTGATAAACCTAAACTAGTGAAAAATCAACAGATGAATTGTTGCTTTTTACTTTATTTATTTGTTCTTAATTTTTCTCTGGAAATCATTTCCCATTATGGAAGATTAGTTGTAAAGTTTACAACATTTTTATCGTTTTTATCAAGGAAGCCATCAGCAAAATTAAAGCAAAATTATAATAATTACAACCAGTACTCTCCAAAGATTTAAGACTTGAAATACACATCTGTAGATCATTAACATGTATACAGCAAATACATACTTTTCATTTACTTAGATTGATGCTTATATACAATTTCTGTCATTATTTAGCAAATTAAGGAAGCAATTGCAGAACTACTGTGGCTGGTCCAAAGCTGTTGTTATAAAGAAAGACAATATGAGAAAGACACCATGAGAAATGAGAAACAAAATGCTGAAATATGTTACAGTGCTGATGGTGGCCTAAGCATATTCCTGACTTCTACTGAAATAAGCTTTACAATTAAACATGGAAATTACTTTGTTACGCCTATGAATGTCCCTGAGGATCTCCTTTTTAACAAAACTTTGTGCTCTGCCCAGGATAATAATATTTATTTTAATCGATAGGAGAATGTTTTGCTCCCTTTCTTTCCAGAAGTGACTAATGCAAATACAGTGAAGAGTAGTACACACTTATTAAAGGAGAAGGCTGGATATGTCCCGCTATTCCCTGCCTTTTCCTTAGTCATACATTTATATTAAGTCAGTCAGTTTTAATTGAGTCAGTTTAATTATCCCTTTTTTCCAGATTTAAATTTTATATGTAATGTCCATAATATTTCAGTGTTGTGGCCTCAACTGTACTGCCTTTGAGTCACCCTAGATCATCTAGTAAGACTCCTGGTTGCACAAGGGGGAGTTAGGCCAATGGCTTTCTAGTATGAATTGCTTAATCCCGGCAGGATACTTGGAGAAAATAATCCTTTTGAGCAGGAACATGAATCCTGTACATGTATTTAGAGCCATACTCCAATGCCCTGCTGTATCCTCTAGGAAATTCTAATTGTGTTTAGCTGTCATCTTAAGTTCTTATGTGATTTAATGATATGGGATAAGAAGATTATTCTGATAGGATATTAAGGAGAAATATCAATTTGATTTAATCCCATGTTTCTGAATCAGCATCCTCAAATGACCTGTGCTGCTGAGCCACTGTACTTCCTAATGAGAACTAAGCTTTCTGCCATTGTTTCTGTACAACCTCCAACACCGGTCCAAGAGCTGTATTTCAACTTACTCAACCGTGGTCTGAGACAGGCAGGCAGATGAATGTACAAATACAAAAGCCTTTTTAAAGAAAGAAACAAAAATCACACTGAGAGATTAAAGATCTAAAAAAAAAAAAAAAAAAAAAGTGACAGTATACTGACTATCCAACTGCATGACCCACAAGAAATCATAACTTAAGTTTTCATATTGGGAACCAGAAAGTACATGCTTTCTTAGGGGTCAATTATGTTCTCTCCAAATGGCTCCATGCATTACAAAATGTTGCTAAATTACTATTTAGCTGCTGCTCCCCATTTTATTCAACAGACAGCCAGAAAATGAGTACTTTTGAATCTTTGGAAAATACACAAAACTAAAAAGAAAACTGAACAAACTAGATCTCCTGCCTTCTGTTCTTGATCATCTAAATGACCTCAGATAGATTACCTTATTTTTGGCAAAAATATTTTTTCTCTCAAAAATGAAAACAACCATTTTCTTGACTTTATCTCATTTCGTGTTATTATAGGACCCAATATTATTCATAGTTTTATAAACAAGTTTAGTGGATCAGATTAATGTACAGGCCACTGCTTGGTCTGACAGCCATTTGTCCTCTATACCCATTCATGTCCTCAAACAACAGTTCCAGCTTTGTTAAAGGCAGTAAAATTTCTGTCAGATTATGCCTAGACTCTTCCAAATTTGCAGGTTAGAACATTACTTCCTACCCATTCATTGGACAACTGGCCATGAAGATAAAAGTAGCCTATCCGGCTCAGTTAATGAAGATCAATATGTGAGGTGGTAGCAAGTTTAGATACAAGTTCAATATGTGAGGTGGTAGCAAGTTTAGATACAAGTTCAAACATACCCTTGACCATCCTTAGCTCTTATTCCAGTGTTTTCATGTTGTACAATAGTGCAGTATGAAAATGGACGTACAGCTTTGTCAAAACCAACCTTATGATGATTAAAATTTAAAGTTCAATTATTGGATTTTTTATTTTTTTCCAACGGAAAACCTGGCTCTCCAAATATATCATAGCCATATAAACATCAAATAAGTATTGTAAATGGAAATACACTTTTTTTTTCAGTGCTTTGAGAATCACTACTCCACTACTCCCTTTTTGCTCATCAAATTACACATGAGCTTCAGTAAAAAAAAAAAAAAAAAAAAAAAAAAAAAAGTTAAATTTGAATCCTAGCACGATTGCACAGAAAATTCTAAAAATTTCATCATTTAAATTAAAAAATGAATCAGAATTTTGTAAATTAATCCTACAGATGCAAGGTAATGCACAATTAAGTAAAGTAATCTAACATATGTCCTACATACTTAGATACAGTGGGGGGCAGCCATAGAATTAGAGCACCAATCTACGTATTGTAGACCATATGTCACATTTGTAGACCACTTGGAAGCTGCAGCTGCTGCAAAATGAAGTTCCTATTTGCTTAGCAGATCTGGCAGTAGGAGCATACCTTATGTTAGTGTTGTTTTTACTATATGTTCCCACAGTGCAAATTCACGCTGTTGATGCTGATTGCTAAACCTGTATGTTTTTGATCCTTGTTACCAGAAAATCCCTATTTCTTCTTGGTGAAACTCTTGCAATTTCTCTGAAGTCTGCAGTGCTTTCTCTGCTTTTGTTTAGATCTTACCTCTTAATTTTAGGAAAATTATAGTGCTAAAACCCTTTTTTACCCTGTAGCTATTCATTTTCATTCTTCATAACAGTTTTTGTTTGTTTGTTTGTTTGTTTGTTTGTTTGTTTGTTTTAATCTCCCTTCTCACTTCACTAAAATTTTAATTTAAAAAAATCACTAGATTTTTTCAGGAAACATTTCTCCAACAGCTGTTCTCTTAGAGTGCCATTAATTACTGAAAGATTAGGAAATATTGATTATTTATACTTCTCAGTTTTTAAGAGGTAGGCCTAAAAAAGGATTTAAATACCATCACACCTTATTTAAACACATACCTATTTCACTCTCTGGAGACAAGAAAAAAAAAGTCTTATTTTAGATTTTGAATATCTCTATAATTCTATTTATTCATCTAGAGATCTAGAGATGCATTTTATTTTTTCTGTCCTGTGGGACTTTTTTTCTTTTTCACTAGGTGATATGTGAGAAGTTTCCCTAATATCTCCCCAGACACTGTGCAGCAGAACTTCTTATTTTGTCCAAGCCAGTAATTAATTTCTTCTACCAGTTTTCTTTGGAGTACAACCTATGACTGATCAATCTTTTTATGATATAGTACTAACCCTACACAGGCTTGATTAATTACCTATCTTTTTCAAGGGTGTCATTTGCTACTAGAAAGAAAAAAAAAAAAATGTTTTCTCCCCAAGAAAATCCCTCTAGCATACACAAAACATTTCTTTATTTCAATTTTAGATGATGAATGATGGGCTAGGGTGGATTGTACTTGTCCCTAAAGATGCCAAGCCTGTAGAACTCCACAGACTGTTTAAATCTGTGTAGTTTATATCTGTTAGTTTGCATCAAATGAATGTCTGGGTCATTCTCTATTTATTCTCCTCTGAATGTGACATATGACTTTTAAAAGGGAAGGATTATTTTATATATAATATATAATTTTTGTGTGTGTGTTTTGTTTTGTTTTTTAGAAAATGATGATGCTGAAGAATTGTGAGAACTGCATAGAGCAACATTTTCTGTAGAATATTAATTTCTGAAAGCTGCCAGTTTTTCACCCTGACTCTATAATTGCCAACCTACATAATCATATAATGTTCAAGAATAGCACCAAAATGTATTAAAAACATATTTTGACTCTCAAAGTTGGAGTGAGAAATCTCAGATTCTGGTGTCCTTCTTTTGCATATTCAAAATTGTTACTTTTACATTTTAAATAAACAGGAATAAATTTTTTCTTCCCCTTGTGATACTTCCAGAAGACCTACAGGATGTGTATTTATGCAAGCATGAGGTGTTCCTAGCTGATCTGGTCCATAAAGTGCTGAGCTCAGTCTAAGCTCACATCACAGGACCAAAACCCTCTTGTCAAGGTGGAAGTGCAAGCCCTGGGCTGACACATGTGCATACGTGGTCAAAAATGGAGCAAAACCATTATGGAATTTTAAATATTTCCCTGAGCCCATCCTCTTTTTGGAAAGCATTTAAGCTTTCACTTTAATACTTTGCTGAATCAGACTGCTGATTGGGAGCCAGTTTCTGGCTGAGATGTTAAATTGAAACCACTTCTGCATGGATGCTTTGATCTGCAACAGGAAAAGAAGAACTGTCCATCTTGTTAAATTTTTATTAAAAGAAAAGCATTTGAGAGGGATGTGCTGGCCATGCTGTCCTTCTTTTTCTTTTTCTTTGCTTTTGTTTTTGTTTTGGGAATAGGTAATGTGAAAAGATCTTTGCTGAGTGCATATAGCTACTGCACTACCTGTGCCTTTGCAGAAACTAACCGGTTCTGAAGGTTTTTTGGAAGCTTAAATTAAATAAATAAATAGATAAATCACTGTGTAAAATTACATGCTGTTCTATTACATCATCTTACAAGTGTATCACTCTTTTGTTTCCTTTAACATGCAGCTTTCAACTTGCAAGAAAAGCATTCCCAGTGACTGACACCACAATTGTATGTCTGCCTTTTTAGCTAAAGAAAGACTCAGCTGTGTGCAAGACGACTTTCACTGCTCACTTAACACATCCTTGTTTTTATTTACTTGCGTTCCTTTCTTTATTTATTTCGAAGTGCAGAAAGCAGTCGGGCAGGCCACATTTTAGCCCCCGCTGCAATGTCACCCGAGGTGTTGGCAGCTGCTGTCTCCCGGGCAGGTGACATCACCGCATCGGTTCAGCAGCGCCTGATGCAAACCGTGCCCGGCAGCATCCCGAGCGCCCCCGCCACCCGGCGCTGCCGGCTCTGCGGCTGTGTTCCACTGCCCTCTGCAGGAGAAGCACCCGCACCGCCGGCTTCTCCGAAAGCATCAAGCTCAAGCATCCCGACAGTCTCACTCCGATAAATCGTATCAATTCAACGCTCGTTCACAACCACATTTATTCAGCTGCAATGTAAGCATGCCAGAATTTTGCAGTGATCAGGGAAGTGTGGTGGTGTTTCTTTCTTCCTGGATCGAAAACAGTTGAATTTATAGGATGCTCTAAAAGTTTTAGAAGTGTTTCCCCATATTTCAGTAGAATAAGTAATGTTAAATATTTTTATACTCATATTTTTCTCCCCTACTTAGCATCTCTTTCTGTTGATGGAATGCATTTTCCTGTTACTGGAAGGACTGTGTCTGTGTTTTCTTTCCATGAAGCTTGCATAAAGTACACCATCATTTATAAGGGCCAGATCACATGTCTCTGTGGCTAAGGAGGATTACTTGGGTTATGGCTTTGTGATGTGTGGCTGCTTATTTTTTTTTTTTTTCCCTATTTGTATTAATGTCAGGCAATATTTTGTAACTATGGTATTGCTAATATTGCTGAAGTGTGTTTAACGACAATTACAGTAGCAGTATTACATGACTGGTGTTCCCAATACAAGCTGATATGACTTCTGTCACAGTGTGGGGTCCTTAGCCCATGGCTGGAGTCAGTAGGTGACATCAGTGGAGCTTCTTGCTGTGACTTCTCCATCTGTGCATCTGCAGAAATGTTTTATCTGAGTTATTGGTAGCCTGCATTCATGACCATCACTCCTCTCCAGTTAGTGTAGAGAAATAAATTAACCCAGAGCTCAGCACATAATGTAGATCTGTTTATCACAGATGAAAGAGCGGATTCAGACAACTCTACTCTGTGAGTACTAAAGACATTGCCTCCCAATGCACAGCAAGCTCCTACTTGCTAAGGACACATATCAAGCAAATGTACAAGACAGAAGCCTATTTGGTTTGTGAAGCTTTGCCTTAGAGGAGTATTAGGTTGTTCAACACCCACCATTTGTTAGGACAGTTGTGTTTATTGAATTTGTTTGAACTGCATTGGTTTGCTCTGGCACTTTCACCACACAGTGCTTGAACAGGCAGAAAATGTGGCTTTAATGGTGGGAGGGAGAAATTAAAGACACTGAGACAGCAGACTGACCTTCCTGTAAACTTGTTTCTTTCTGCTTTCCTGTGCTCCACTGACAGCCAGTCCCACATGATGCATGGTGACTGCTGAAACCTGCTACCTGCTGTGTGTCTGCTGTTTTCCAATGGCTGATTGTAGCTAAAAACTCTCTGACCCTTGCTCTCACTCATACACACAATACGAATCATATTTATTGGGCACAAGCAAGAAGAGACCTTTTTCTGGTCCTTCACTCCACATAGGGAAGGCACTGCCTATTACTGTCTGTAGTGGGTTTACGTGGCAAGGTTTTGGTAGCAGGGGGCTATAGGAGTGGTTTCTGTGAGAAAGATCTAGAAGCTGCCCCATGTTTGGGAAGGGCCCCATTGTTTTCCAGATCTGAGCCAATAAGCGATGTTGTTTGCGCCTCTGTGAGAGCATATTTAAGACAGGGAAAAAAAACGCTGCGCCAGACAGCAGCCGGGAGAGTCAAGGGAGTGAGAAACAGCCTGCACGTGCCAAGCCCATGGAGTACCACGGTGGAGCAGGGTTCCACGCTGCAGCCCGTGGAGGAGACCACGGTGGAGCAGGTGGCCCTGCACCGACGGAGGCTGCCGCCTGTGGAAGACCCCTGCTGGAGCAGATTCTGGGCCGGACCTGTAGCCCATGGAGAGGAGCCCACGCAGGAGCAGGTGACCCGGCAGGAGCTGCTGCCCGTAGGGGAGCCAGGTTGGAGCAGTTTTCTCCTGAGGGATGGACCCCGTGGTACAGACCCATATCTGGAGCAGTTCTGAAAGAGCTGCTGCCTGTGGGAAGCCCACGCCGGATCAGTTCATCAAGGACTGCATCCCGTGGGTGGGACCCCACAGCACAGGGGACGAGAGTGACTGAGAAGGAGCGGCAGAGAAGAAGTGCTGTAGACTGACCATAACCCCCATTCCCACGTTCCCCTGCGCCGCTCGGGGGGAGGAGGTGGAAGAGGGCAGATGGGGGGGAAGGTGCTTTTGGTTTGCTTTTTCCTTTGTTTTCTCACTTCTCTCGCTTGTTAGTTGTAGGCAATAAATCTTACTATCTCCTTATGCCGAGTCTGTTTTGCCTGTTACAATAATTATTGCATGATTTTCTCGTCCTTATCTCAATCCTTGAGCCCTTTTTCACATATTTTCTCCCCATTCCTCTTTGAGGAGGGGGAGTGAGAGAGCGGCTGTGGTGGAGCTCGGCTGCCCACTCGAGCGGAACCATGACACTGTCTTACTTTAGATATGGACTCTGGGCTTTTTGATACAGCATGTAACATCTGGGCTATTTTGATACAGCATTTAACATTTTGTACTCTGACACATATATTATTACACTGCCTGTTTTTCCCTGGATGTAGAAACATGGAAACATGGAAATGTCTTCATACACAATGCATGCGAACAGTTCTTTTCTTATTCTTACATCCCAAGTGGTACTTTCATTGACTTCACTTTTGCCTCCTGTAATATGAGTTATTGTGCTGGCAGCTTGGACGGTCCCTACTGTGAAGCTCAAGGGCTTTTTCTCCAGTGCTGATATTCTCTTTTTGTTATACGCCTACAGCAGAGGTGAGAAAGAATGAGAAGTATGATGTTAATATCTTACAGAGGTCATGAACTCAGCATGTTTCACAGGCTGCTCAGGTAAAATATGAACTGTTTTAAGTGTTACTAATCATGTTGTGGATCAAGATACTTAACATCCTATGAACTACATACATTTATGAACTGCAAACAGACTAGGAACAATGAATGAGAGCCTACTTTCAGCAATAGATCTGATTTAAGAGTTTCCCATTCACCTCTGAGGTGCTCATTCCTCATTTCCTGCAAGAGATCACTGGTCCTTGGTTGTACCCCTTCAAGGGTGCAACTGCATCCACTAGATCAGTGTATTCTTATGCCTCAAAAAATGATAATAACCTGTGTTTAAATATATATATATGTAATTTCCCAGATCACATAAACAGTGTAATTGTTACACTTAAGGTATACGTATGTTAAATTATGGGAGAAGAACCAAAAACAATTGCCAGAGTGTGTGAAATTGGGAAAGAGACATCTAAAACCCTACATGCTACAACCAGAATAGTATTATTGAAACATACTCAGGTAATGCCTGAAATATATTGTGAGGTGAAATACATAGCTCCAATCCAGAATACAGTCTAAGAGATGAATAATTGTGGGGAAAGAGACGCTGCCTGCAATTAAGATTTTGCCCCGTTATTAGAAGCAACATGATTTTAAAACTATCTTAAGTGTATTTTAAGAATACCTTACATATCATTTTCTCACCTACCCGTTTTTTTTTCTCAACACCATTCAAATAAATTCTTAAGCAGTATTCCAAAACATGAGAAGATTCGTGGTTGTCCTTTCAGACTAAATGCATCTAAGATTAGAGGTATGTTTTAGCATTATCAACACAGAGTTGCGAAGGTAATGAAATTATATCATTCTTCCATGTTTCTTTCCAAATAAGTTTTCATTACCTAACCTGGGGGAGAAGAAATCTATCAAAAGTTGGGAAAGTTTTAAATCCAGGTGTTTTTAATTACTATTTTGAAACAAGTCAACTTTTGCTTTTATAAAATGATGAACATTTCAGCAAGAAAATGTATGTGTTCATAAAACACATAAGATAACTTCTCTGTGATCCTGGCATTAGCCACAGTGTTTTCACAAATCATAAGTCATGAGTTATTTTTGCCTTGCTGTAAGAGAAGGAGCCATCTAATTCAGGCCACAGGAGGCCCCCACAGAGCAGGCAAAAAGCAAACTTCCACGGCCTCCCTGGATTTCATATTAATAGATATGCAGGATGTCTGCTCTATGGTCTTAGAATGCAGAAGAGACTCACAGCTGAAAAGTTGAATAGAGCATTAGCAGTTCTGTCAAGGAATAGATACAGATTCTGTATTTAGGATGCTGATAAACAACAAAGCTCAGTAAAATAGAGATAGTCACATCAGATTTGTTATTAGAAGTCTAAGAACAGTATCTTTCACACTTTGAAATAATTTCTATAGTAATAAAAGTCACTGTGACAATATAGTTCCATTGTTGCAAATTTCATCTATTCCTCTCTTGTTTATAAGCTCCACTGTAATAATACTTTGCCCATCAGAATTCATTGAAATGCATTTCATTATCCCAATCAGCCCCCTGAGTCACTGCTTTATTGTATTACATTTCCTTCCTACTGTATTTGAACTTTCTTCTAATACTAAAGCTGATTCCAAGCCCATTACAACCAGTTGCAAATTAGCTTTTATTCTGCTCTGACTGCTGAAGTGTGTTTTAATAAATTCATGCCAATAATTTTATAACCTAATATTCATGCACTTTATCTTTTAATTACTCTACCCTAAATTAATCTAGTTATATTTCTGATTTATTTCATGCTTTTTCTTAGTCCCAAGATGGGCTAACATCGTTCCCATTCTCTTGAGCACAGGCAGTTATAGTAGTGGTACATTCTCCTTGGTTTTAAGATCAGAAATTAGCATAATGTACCAATGTTTTCTAAGCAGAAAGGGATACACTATGTATTAAGGGTGTGTTTTCTTGGGAACATGCTTCTGAAATGAGCTGGAAAGGCTTTGTAAGTTAAGAGTTATGTATATATAAGTAGAAAACATACTCTTGAACAATTTGTTAAGAATGAAAAATAAGGTCCAGCTCCCTGATTAACACCATCTAAATGTTCTTGGAGAAGTTAACTGCTCAGATACCCTTACCATTCAGCTCTTCCAGTGGATTCCAGCATATAGATTTTCACTGAATCTTCACAGGTCAGGATTATGTTTTCAGTATCACACATATCACAGATTTCAAATACACTTGTAAGAGAACTGTACCTTTAAACCAGTGAGTGACAGGTCCAGAGAATATTTTAGAACTGCTTCAACAATGCAATTAGAATAATTTAAATTCTACCGTTTCCAGCAGTGTTCTTTCTTCCAGAAAAAAAAAAAAAAATATATATAAATATATATATATATATATAATTAAAAGTCATTCATGTTATGATATTCTTTGCTGATTAAAGCCCTGTCTTGGATCAGAAGGCTAAGAACTGTAATGCTAGATTGTCCTACAAATGTCTGATTCTGGGGTATGAAGACATATGTGTCTCCATCTAGCTAGAGAAGATATACGTTAAGAAAGAAACAAGAGGAGGGGCATCAGCAAGCCCTATCTTTCAGCTGACTGACACTTTCCACTGTGAAAGATTTTGGGGAATATAGTCTTTGAAAAGTTTCCACAACTCTGACCGCGTCAGTGAGATGCTGATACTTGACAAGAATACACTGTTAGACTGAGGAGTACACATTCTTTATCTCACAAAATTCTCTATATATTTGCTGGGGTAGAATTTGCTAGCAATCACCTTTCCCTGTCTTTTCTACATTTTCCAGGTCAAATTTTGTACTATGTTAAAAGTAATGAAACAAATCCTGCTACTAAAGCAATAGCAGCAACACATACAGTGAATTGGTGTCAGAAGTAGGAAGAGCTTGGGCCCACATTTTCTTTCTTGATTTTTTTATTTACTTATTTATTTTAATCATTCAAATGGCTTAAGATTGTTAAATAAAAGGGATGATTAAAAAAAATAATAACCATTTATGGTGCTGGTTCCATGTTATCAACATATATAGCCACACATTCCTCTGTGCATATAGAGGAATGTGTTCCTCTGTTCCTCTAGCATATATCTTAGTTATACAAGGATATAGAGAATGTACTGAACTTTAGCTGACACACTGATATCTTGTCTAAAATTTTATTTGCAGGGACATGCGGGGTTGTAGTTCACCCTACTTTAAGTAGCAACAAATCGTCTTCTGCCTGGTCTTAGGACAAAAGATTTTGCTGGATGTAAAACTTTCTCCTCAGCATGTGTTGCTCACAAAGGGCATTGCTGCTGTGTCCTGGCTTCACAGAGAGGACTCACCTGGCTTGCCTGTACTGACTTTCATGTGTTTCTAGTATGAACTGCTGCTACGATTTAAGTGTTCAGAGAAAGTTGGTTCAGAAAGATGCCTCTGAAGATGATTGCTGCAGAAATTACTTGGTAGGTGACACAATTAAACTAGTTCTGCAATCACAATCTTACAGTAAACTATAAGAAAGTGAGAATTGGATAAGCAGAGAGGATCAGGAAGAACAGCTCTAAGCAACTGCAGAAGAGTGGAAAGACTGATGAAAGATGGAAAATGTAGGATATGCACTGTACAGTGATGGAAAAAAAAAAAAAAAAGAGAGAGAGAGAGAAAAAAAATAGATATCTAGACCAAACTAGTTAGAGAGAGAACAAAATGGGAAAAAGGCACAAAAACATTTTTAAAACATAAACTATAAAAAAATTAGCACAATTAGCTATATTAATATCTCATTGCTTTCCTTTACATTTGTATTTCAGGTTATAGGAAAGCAGACTTTTTCTAAGCAGAAAAAAAAAAAAAAAAAAAAAAAAAAAAAAAGCAGACTTTTTCTAAGAACTGTTTTTACTGCTTTCTTCATGATTATTCAAAATCTGAGTTTTACACATATTTTTGTGTTCTACTTTTATCTTTTTTCTTTGCACCCTTATCCTTTTCCAGATTTATGGAATGAGGACGTATCAATAAAATTAGAATAATAAGTCCTTCTGACCCTCAGACACTATTGTTCTTTGTGCTGCTAGAAATTCAAAGATGTTTATTTATACAGACATTTATTTATACAGAAAATAATTCTTATTAATTTCAAATTGAGAAATTTTATGCTTTGCCACTTATCATATATCTGCACTTGACAATGTGCTGTTCTTCAGATGAAAAACCTCCCTTCTTCCTCAGTATTTATTCCTTTTTATTTCTCCTCCTAGCACAGGTTCAGACGGTATATTTTAAAGTTTGACCTTTTCCACTAGATGGCACATGGGGCCATGTGAGTGGCAGGAAATAAGCATGTTGCTGGACCATGATTTAAACTGCATGTGATACTTAAACAAGAAATAATCAATTTAATAGCAATATATGCATTAACTACTGCTAATCGGAGTATCTGTATTGGCTTTACTATTACAAACCAGCAATGAACTTTAATAGCCAAAACTTAATGTGTACTGTATATAAAATTGTTTTCTGAGCTATCCTGGAACTAACTCCTGTGTTTAATACAAAAAATGTCCCATATATTATATCCTAATATCTTATTAATCTTATTTCTTTAGAGACCATTAATAAGAAGATTAGATCAGATAGAATTGTACCCGGCTACCATATCAAAATACTAGTAAAGGAGTATGCAGACACAGTGCAATGGATAAAAAGACACAGACAGCTATTTCGTGAAAAGAAATAAAAATGAAGCACATCACCAGTTCTTTGGAGATCTGCTATCACTTTTAAATTGTCCTGAATTATGGTCCTTCCTTTTTGTTCTTTCAGCGTCTTCAGAGATAATTACTGAAGCCTATACTTCATCAGAATTTCTAAGCCAAAATGTGTATATCCTTCTTTGCTGCCAGAGGACTAGTTTTCCAACAACCTTTGACTGCCCATCTGCTGTTGCAAGAGGCTGTTATTCAAGCTTATTTGTTAGAGTAATTTTAAAAAGCTTGCCCAACATGGAGGGTGAGAACTTCAAGATAGCACTTCTGGGTGAATCTCAAGCCTGTCATTTATCTGGGGGGCACAGAAATCATCCTTGTAAAGACCCTGTTGTTGCTTTAATTGCTCAGATTACATTTGGCTTATACCAAATATAGTGACTTCTGTCTTTCATTTCTTGTCTCGGGCCAGGGTGGAATTGATGGTAGCTGGGAAGCCCTCCAGCTCACCGAATAAAGTCCATGACTGCATTCCACAGGGTCCATGGCACTTACCCAGGTCCTCCCAATTGACATTTTCCCTGTATGGAAAATCCTTTAGGAGATTTACACTTAAAGGCCTTTATGCAACTGGTGCAATCACACAACATTTGTTGCCACAAGAGTGATTTCCAGCTCTTTTTTGTCCTGAAGTGAACTCCAAGCTGTCTCTAAAAATAGGCTTTTATTTTTTCATTATTTTTTATTATCACACTGACCATTGTGTCATTTATGACTTTTGCAGTTATCAAGACTCCAGAATACTCATTATCAAAAACTGGCACAAACCAAACCACCCTAGTGCTATCTTTCTTTCTTTGGCTGTTAGCCCAGGGTAATGAAAACCTAGAGTAAGTATGACTTTTATCTAAGCTACAAATCTAAACTACAAAGGAGATGACAATTTTCAAGGCAACATCTTTCCATGAGAAATGCTTTGTTATTTTTTCCCCCAAAGGAAAGAGCTGACAGAAGTGGTCAACAAGATATTTGATTTCAAATACTGTGCAGAAACAAAGATTCATGGCACAGAAAATGTCTGATCATGCCAGCCTTTCTCACATAAAAAGTGGGAAGTGAATGAGATAGGCTGAATCTTTTAAGTGGTCTCTAGAATTCATCTGCAGAACAGACTATTGCAGTTGCCCACCTTTTTGATATGAAGACAAAATCATAAGTTTTGCTCTAGGAACACAACATGAAATATCTGAATACAGTGTGGTCATTTCCTGAGGACAGTACCTAAGAAAGATCTCCAGATCCTACCACACCCCAGTGCCTACTGTGCCTCATCTACCCTTCAATTGTGCATCCCTGTAGTTGGCCACATCAGCTATTACTGAGCTTTTCCTGCCTAAAGACTCTAGATGGATATCCAGGGCTGAAAGGTATAGGCCTGAAGAACATCAACATTAGCAGCACTCTTCTTCATCATAAAGAAAACGTACACCTGGAAGCTGCCTGAACAGGAGTGGAAATATCACCTCTGCTGGGCAGTAGGGCTTTATGAACAACCATCCATTTTTGTGCCGCACAACAGTGTGGCCTCAGTTTATCTGTTCTGAAAAAATATATATATATGTTCTATGAGAGAGTACATAAACCAAAGCCATGAAAGACATGGAAGAAAAACACTGATAGAACTGAAATTTTTGACATGGCAGTACTTAATTAACTCAAGAGAAAAACATCATCATGATTTAAAACATAATCTGAGCTAAAAATCAGAAAACCTGGAGATCTCGGAAAGATGAAGAAATAACCTATCCAGCTTCTCTTACCTGATTGGTGACTGCTTGGCCAGGAGGCAGTCTAACTCCTGGATGTCTGCATTGGTATAGTGAGCGTGTTAATGCTTAGCCTAATAGCATGTGAATCATACCTAAAACTCCTCTGTGTATTACCCAGCAAAAAAATTGCTTGCTACTCTTTGATTTTGCATAGTACCACTTCCATGATAAAAGGTATCAAATAAAAAGTGATCCAGTACATAAGGGGTTACAAAAGGGAGGAGAGAAGGCTTATGTGACCATAAACACTTGGTTTTGTTCATTGCTTCATAATGGGTGGTCCTTGTATTTTGTGTGGTTTTTGTTTTTGTTTGTTGTTGTTGTTTGGTATATGTGTGTGTGTGTATTTTTTTGATGGTGGTGGTGTTTTTTGTTTGTTTGTATGTTTTGTTTTGTTTTTAATGAAAGGACATTTTAAGGACAATATGGGCCAACAGCCTTCTCTTAAAACTAGCTATCAGTTTTGGGGTGCAAGGGGGACACTACACCTCTTACCTTCATTAGGTCTGCATGGTAGTACCTTGGAGCTATTCTTATTTCCATCCATAAGACCAGCATCTAAAGTAAAATACCTTAAAGTGTCAGATCCTTCACACCAACTGCTGTTCTCAACACTTGTGCTCCTGTTGGACAGCTCCTACTTGCTAATGTAATCACAGCTTTTATCTCTGTACTTGAACCAGTACCAGCGAGGACTTTATTTCTGTTTCTGGCCACTTATACCACATCCCATTCTGTCACCACTGTCTTCAATTATTAGATACATACTCCACAGAGCTTCCTGTCTAACTGCTTAAGTATTCTGCTCAGATCCAAGTCAGAAGAAATGCAGTATATACTCTGTATTTCCTGTTTAGTGGTAAGATCCTCACAAATGGAAAAAAGACATTCAGTTCAATTATGTCTGAGTCCACTGTTTGACAATGGCCTTTATATGCTCACAAATACAGGTTTTCCACTTGCAAAATTGTCTTGTTATTTCTTGATTCAATGGATTTTGGAAAAAAAATCCTTATTTTATAGTCTTCAATTCCCCATAAAAATGTGTTGAATGCAGATTTTTTCTTGATTCATAGAAATATCTGCTCATTCTTGGCAGACTGGTAACTTCTTTCTCAGATAGAGGGAAAATTATGATGGGAAAATACAGGGCGATTCAGTGGATTCTGACTTTGGGAAGGTGAAGCCTGTAAGGACTTGGGAGGGTCAAATCTATGAACAGCTTCTTGCTTTGCCAGTTTCTTGCTTGGCACCTTAGAATGTGCTTAGCATGGTGGGAAGGGGAAAAGCACAGAGAGAAAATATAGATATATACATTCTCTACTTCTCATCACTGAGCAATGTTCAACCACGCCCCAGGAAACAGGGGTGTGGTTGAACATTACTTGTATTACTTGTGTTGGTTGAACAATACTTGTTGCTGTAGTTTTGGAGGACAGATGTCTTCATAACAAATACCCCCTGCTCTCCTTCCCCTCTCCCACCATTTATTGCTGAGTGTGATGTCACATGGTATGGAATATCCCTTTGGTTGGTTTAGGTCAGCAGTCCTGGTGATGTTGCCTCCGCACCTCTTGCCCACCTGCAGCTTGCTGGCTCTGGGGGGTTTGGAGGGAGTCTTGATGCTCTATCAGCACTGCTCAGCAATAGACACTGATATTAGCACTGGTGCGATACCAGTGTTGTCCTAGCTACAAGTGCAGTGCAAAGCACTGTATGGGCTGCTGCAGGGAAAGTTAACTCCATCCCAGCCAGACCCAGTACACATCCCATGAAAAGAGGTGTGAGGCAGAGACTCCAGAAAAACAAGACCTGACTTAAGGCAGAGAAACGGAAAGTACCAGGAGCTGAGAGAAGGGGAGAGATTGTAGAAGAAGAGAGGACAGAGCAAACATTGTTCTCAAGTCAAGACACTACAGACATCTCTCACAAAGGAGTTGTTATCATCCACACAGTTTCAACTCAGCGAACCATCTAGTCCTGTTACTGGAAGCAAAACTTGAGCTTTCTCTGCTTATACGGTATTTGTCTGAAAAGGCAGTCTGGAAAAGACAGCCAGAAAAGAGGAATCAGGTGTAATCAAAACCAGAGGCTCCAACACAGAAGTTCTGTGTTTTCTAATACACACCTCTTACTGTCCATCATTGTGGGAACACCTTGAGCCCACCTTCCACAGCTCTGGGCATTAGCCCCTGCAACAATGGCTTAATCAGAACTGTATGTGCCTGTACTCATTTGCTTAGAGAGACGTACCTCTTCATCATTGCTAAATGTGGACACTCAAATGGTAGTCTGATAGAGTGATTATATGTAGTGAACACAAATTCATAATGTTCCTGGATTATCCCTGCAGGCCAAATATACTGAGAAGGAGACATTAGCAAATTGTAATCATAAAGGACCTAACAGGATACCTTTGAACAAGACAAGCAATAGTGTACTGCTGTATTTTCAGTTGCGCAAGCAGGAATGGAATAAATAAATAAATAAATAAAGTAAAAATCATTTCCTGCTACTGATGCTAGACCCTGCAAATGAATTAGCTGCAGTTTGTAATCATCTGTGTAAACAACTGCCAAAAAGATCTAATGAAACTGGCATGAGTCAGTTTGTAGTTCGAACTCAGTAGTAAAATATATCAACAAATTAAACGTCCCCACACTAGGTATGGTAGAACATACCTGATTTCCAGATCCTGGAAATTAGATAAAATTGCATATTACTGGAACTTGCTTTTTTCTAGGTGTTAAAAGAAGTGCAAAACTTGATAAGCACAAAACATGGATAACTTAGGAGCATTAATATATGCCTAGACAACTGCAGCTTCTGATATCCATTTAGTCGTATTAATTATCAATGGAATAGTTAATAAAAAGCAAGGTAAAAGAGCCACTTTAAGAAGTCAAACACTGCTTGCTCAGCATATCCCAAATATTGCTTTGTGAGCATGAATGAAACCTGACCAGGGAAGTCAGGGTTTTATTTTTATCCCTGACTGCTCAGTCACTGTTTCAGTGGAGTCAGGCTAACTGCAGTGTCATAGGTCTGCAGAAACCTCATTAGCAGATTCAGGATGTTTTACTTCCTGGAAATTTACCTTTAAACCAGAAAGGCCAAGTAGAATGGTGTATATTTTGGTATACTTTTTATGTGATACAGACAGATTTTCCACATGAAACATGCTTGTTTCTTAGAATTTTATTTCATTGCTCATGGAGTACAAGAGACAGCCAGCCAGTCTTTTGCCTAAGGAGACCAAGGGTTGCAAGGATTGCATAGAGAGCAGTGATGTTCTTACTTACACAAGGAGCAGCAGTTACCATATTTAAGACTGGATCGTAGAACTTCTCAAATTCTTAATGTGCACCAAGAGCCCAACAGCCCAGAAAGACACAGTAGCAGCTCAAATGCAGAGAAAATATAGGCATCACTTTCACAGTGGTTTTCTTTCTCTGGTTGTTTCCAGATTCCTCTCAGTGCCCTGTAAGTTGTGGCAGACAGTTTCTGTATTTTCTTTAAGGGGAAAACAAACAAATAATCAGAAAGTAATGTCATGAAAGACACAAGGTTGACTATTTTCATCCCTTTCAGGTAGGATGCATATAGGTCAGGGTTTGCATGAAAATGTTCAAAATTTTGACATTTCCTGAAAACAGACATGCAAAATTCCATCACTAGAAATTTAAAATTCTGTATTTTTTTATTCCTTTCTAAGCTGATGGACAATGTGCTAAGAAAGGCCATGAACTAAATTTTTATGGGTTAAAAATTGATCTTACAGGTTTCATAGACCTGTTAAAATTGTAACAACACTGTTCTACAGCTTAAAGTTTCTTGATTCTATGAAAGCATGTCATAATTTGTTATAAAGATCCTTTACATGACCATGAAGTCCTAAGTACACCTGGGCTAAGGAAGTTCTCCTCTTGCAGCTTTTGGCTGCTAAAACACCAGGCAGTGAATATTTGTCTATAATTTCCTCAGTTTGAGTGCTGATGAGTCCTGAGAGGTTCCACTGGAAATATTGTCCTCAGATGTTCAGGGTGTGAATTCTCTTTTCAAATTTGCATGGCAGTTGTTGCCTGTCACAGATGGAAGTGCAAATTTATGTTCCTTGTTTGCTCCAAGAACCTCATATTAGTAAATACAGCAAAAAAAATACAAAGGAAATATGACAAACACAAAGACATATTCTCCTATCTAGCTTCTCACATATATGAGGTGATTTTTGCTTGCTTGATGTGAGGCTTCCTGACTGCTTTTTCAAGTTGTTGACCTTGAGAGTTTGCAGTGACTCTGCTTGACACATTCCTTAGTATTAACTTGATTTCCATTTTTGACTCTCCTTTTCTCTCTGCATATTTCTTTTATTCAGTGGATTTAGCATGAATCATGGAAATATAACTAAAATGGTGAATAAGATTTTTATGTATTTGGGTAGAAATTTCATCTCAAATTATACAGCAAATGAGCACAAATTTTGTTATTATTTATATTGGTGTAGCAGAGAGGACTGCCACACTTGAACAGATTAAGCTAGCCTTCCTGAGTTAACAGCATAATTACTGGAGAAAGAGAAACTCTTCTGGAAAGTGATTCGGAGCAAGAGCCTAGCTTGCTACTACTCTCTGCACCTTCTGAAGGAAAGTATTTCTCTCCACTGAAGAGCATTTAGATTGACTTTGTGAATGCTTTTACCTTACACTATCTATTGTAGCTTCAGAGTGCTGAAAGTGGTTCAGCCCTGCTGGCATGCTGGAGCATCCCTGGGCTCCTGCAAATATCACCCACTTTCAAGAAGAAGAGCAAAGAACTGAGCAACCCTTCTGCCTGTTAAAACATATGGATAGTACAGCAGGAATTCCCAGCAGGATATATCTGACCCTTTCTGAGCTCGTGTGTACAGGCAGATCAGTCTGGTGGGCCCAGAGCTTAGCAGAAAAGGAGAGTTCTTATACCCTTTCCTTCTTTTTCCATGTCTCCTGAAATTTTACAGCCTACGATATGGGATTCCTAATGATGTTTTTCAAGTTTACTTCAAAAAAAAAAAAAAACCTTCTGAAAGTAAACATTGTTATGATAAATTGTTTTTGTCATGTTATAAATCGTTTTTGTATTACAATAAATTTCCATATATTATGAAACATACTACTACACCACAAGAATGTTCAGTGGCCCTGATGAACAGTAGATCATATGGTTTTACAAAATAATAATCATAATAAAAAAAATACAGAAATATTTCAAGATATATTTTCAGCTTATTTAAAAAACAGTTGTTTATCGTATTAGAAAACTTCCACCACAGAGCAGAGAATACCAAAGGAACAGTTGGATGGCTTCATCTGAAGGACCAGTAAAATTGTGTAGCAATACACATGTACGTATAGGAATAGCAATATGTTATAATACTGTGGAATGAATGTTTTGCTGACTATCTACAACAGTCTGTCAGTAAACCTACAGTACCCAGGAGCACCAACTCTAGTGATGTGCAGATGATGTGTTTTTTCTCACATGGCCAGTAACAAAACACCTTAAGATAAAACTCACACATAATTATGAGAAGACATGCCACTGTGAGAACTGTGGATCTGATAACCATGAGACATGGCAATTTATATTCTCATCACTGAGACAACCATAACTGTCTCTACTCCCAAATCATGTATTTATTATATCTAAAAATTCCAAGAGGGCAATTAAACTTGCAAATAACTCCACAGTCCTCTCTGTATTAATTAAAACATTATCTCTGTTCTTATATATATGTATATGTTATGAATACACATATAATAAATTAGAATTTATAGTGAACTGTGGATAGGATTAGAGTAGAAGAACCCACAGAGGGGAAGGAACTGGTGAGTCATCATTTTGACTCTTATCTTCTATGAGGTGACAAAATCCCACAGAACAGTGGGGGCAGCTCTCAGGTCTAGGGTGAAATTCTTGACAGATGTCAATTAGATTTTGAAGAGGGCAGTTAATTTAGGACCTGCAGGATCCCCTCCGGACTTGCACACCATCTGGAGGGCTAAATCACCTAGTGTATCTATGGTGACATTGGTGAAGGATGGGTCCTAACCACTAATTTCAAACTACATCCTCCAGAAGTCTATTACTTTAGACTTCTTTCTTAGCTTTGTCAAAGAGATCCTGTCACTTCCTTTGTCATATAAATCTAACTGAGGTCTCCAATGTTTACATACTGCTAAGCAAGCAAAGAAATCTGAACATACATCTTCAAACAATCTGATAATATGAAATCTGATGGATTATGGAAAATAGTACTTGTGAAAGACACAAGAAGATAAGGAATATTTCTCAAAAAAAAAAAAGACAAGAACAATGAGTAATATCTTTGTCAATAGCTACTGGGCACATAACAAATTAAGTGAGTCTGCTTGCAGTTTAAGATCAGCTCTGAGAATTTAAATGAGTTTTGCTCAGAAAATGTGAACCTGCCTGAAAATGTTTTCTTTTGTTTGTTTGTTTTTTTTTTTTTTTTTTAAATTCACAGATCAAAAATCTTCACTGAATGGGGTGTTTGCCTTCTCTAGAGTCCAAGTCTTCTGGGTGTCTAGGCGTGTTGCATGCTATGACTTCCAAGGTCTAGGATAGAGTTACAAATATCTTAGAAAAATAGAAAGGGCAGAGTTTATAACCCTCCCTCATGCCTTTTTTCAAATGTACATGCTGCACATCCGACGTCATCCAACTAACTCTCTCTTGAAATGAAAAGCTGGAGGGGTCAGCAAGCAGGTTCAAGGGGAACTCAAGAAGAAAAGAGAACACAAAACAGGCCAAGTGTAATATCAAATACCATAAAAACTCTGTCTTCAGATACATATTGGAGGTGGCTGCATCTGAGGCACTGACTCTTCACTACTTCACTGGGGGTCCCACTGCATCCTGCTTTCCCCCCACACACACACACAAACAGCTGTGTACTTCCACTAGCCACAGCCAATGCTCATCTGATGGCATGACAAACCAATTTAATTCAATAAAACATCAGAAAATAAATACTGAAAAAAAAAATGGGGGGGGGGGGGGGGAGGGGGAGAGAGAGGGAGGATGAGAGAGACAGAGACATAAGAAAGAAAAAAATAGCATTTTTTGACAGGTTAGTAGATTGACCCAGCTTACCGTGTGATCAGATGAGTACCACAGTGATGCAAAGGAGGAAAAGATCAAGCAGCTGGGAGCAGAGGCAAGGGGAGGAAGAACAGAGTAGGCAGGAGAGGGACTTACACCTGCTGCTTTTACTGGAAGCAAGCCATTAGTTTAGTTTAGATGTGACACAAAACCATACCCTGGGTATATATACCCTGACTAAGTGTCGCTGCTACATAAGAACAGCATTCAAGGCACCTCCTGAAGTGAATGAGCAATGCATGCCTCATAAAGGCAGATTTTCAAGCCTTCTGCTGATTCAAATGGGCATCACCATGCCAAATCCTATTAATAGATTATTTATAGATCCATGTTTTCAAAGTGGTGCTCAGCATAGTAAGAACTACTGGAAAGGAGGGAGGAGAAGGAAAAGATTATTGTTATTCTCTGCACACCTAAACAGTGGTCCTGTCTGAGAAACCCTGTTCTAAAAGTATATATATATATACATATATATATATATATATATATATGTATTTGGGATTTTTTTTTCTGCTGACAGATAATTATACTGTGGAAAGCCCTAGTTTTATATCATATAGGGATTATGCCTAAGGATAGTGATGTCAGATCACAATGGTTCTTGCTGTTATTCCCTTTCAAATCAGTAGACAAAGTAAAGCTTGGAGACTGTAAACAGTGAAGCCAATGTGAAGTCTGTACCTTCTAAATGTAAAGGACCAGCCCATAAATCTTACAGGACAGGAAGTGGTATAATGATTAGGATGCCACAGGGAACAAATATGATATGTAAGCCTGGTGGCATAGGCTGGATTTGATATAACCTACAGAATCACTGTAGTTGGTGATGTTACATGTATTTCTTCCTCATAATACATTTGAAAACTTTGTTTTCTTTTAGAAGAGACAAGAATACAGAGGGATGAGGGAAGGGCCAGACTCCATATAGTATACTTATTAGTATGCTATATACTATACTATACTATATATATACTATATATATTATAATACAGTAGTATACTTATTAGAAATTTTACATGTTTTAAAACAGCTCTATGATAAAGAAAATGAAATAGTTACACCTTTTTTTGGTACAAAATATTTATTAAAAAATATGAAAATAGATATTATTCTGAATGTAAAACATCGCATTTGTGTTCAGGTCCGCACCTAACCTGACAAACCCTTAACTGAACACTAACGACCCACAATGATTGAAAATTCTGATACCTGTAGTAATAAAATAAACTTCTGATTTTTTTATAAGTTATATGGTGTACAGAAATTTGGGGTTAGACCCTCAAAATGGACAAAGGGACCATTGAGTGCTGAAATACCCAGCTGCTATGTATCCTGCCTCGTTGCAACCTATTAGGTTCCAGGTTCATATGGCACATGGGAAAGGTAAGCTGGTAAAAATGGAATAACCCACAGTCAACAAGCAGGCTGGGAGCTGTGCAAACTGCCCAGATGCACATGCTGATTTAAATCAATATTCATTGACCCATATGACAGTAACTTGATAATACAGTGTCTGGGAATACAACTGAGGTCTGTGTGCTAATTAACAACTACTTTACACGGACACTTGTAATACTGGTAGATGCTCAAGGTCTCCACTCCAGGATACCCAACTGCCTGGGAGCCCTGAAAAGACGGGATGGAGATGGAACTTCTGTCACTGACCTTCAAGCAAATGACTACATAACTTGCATTCTTTACTTTGAAAATATTGAGTCATTTTATCTTTCGTTTACATTGGTCCAGTCTTCTATATTGAATATTAATCATAACTTGTCAGTGTAACCTGGAGGAACTCAAACAGTGTTTTTCAAAGCCACCATTCATGACTCCATGCTAACATAAACTCAAGGTCACCTCAGCCACTTCATCGTCTTCTTTGCTGCTTTGGTGCTAATCTCCACCTTCTACATCTTATCAAACAACTTCTACATAACACAGTGTTGAATTTATGACCTCTTCTTATATGATATTCATCACATTTGTTTATAAAATCTGTCATATAATCAAAGTAAGAGGCCAGTCTTTTCTATTGTGATCATCCAGGAAAATCCAATTTGCCTCATATTGCACTTTCTTTTTGTACACATATTATTAATTATCAATATTTGTTCTTTTATTCTAGTAGTATGTAAACTTAAAATCAATATAAGATTTCTTCAGATATCTGATTTTTTTTTTTTTTTTGTGAAGTACAAAATGTGCTGCTCTGCAACCAAGCAGTAGCGATGTAGGTTTGTTTAGAATATGTGTTATTAACTGTTTTAGTTACCATCTCTTCAGAACTATAAGAAATTACTCAATCCTTGCATCAAAGGAGTGTTAACTATTGTTTCATCATGTTTTGGGCAATCTGTTCTCCATATCTTCATCTTTGTTGCTAGTCTTGTTTTTCCCCCTCTTTTTACATTCTTATTTTTATCAAAATGCACTGATTGGCATAGTATGACATAACTAAACACTGCCTTTATTAGCTGGTTTTTTTCTTCATTCAGTACATGGAAATTCTAGAGCACCCCATAGTTACACAGGGTTTATCACTGGAAATTCTGGTAGTTTTTTGTTTGTTTGTTTGTTTGTTTTTAATTTTCTTATAGTATTCTGAATATTCCTTACCATGTTCAAACACTACTCTGAGTTGAGTCTGACTCCCATGGGTATTCATGAGAAAGTTTTTTTCATCTTATGCTTTTCCTTTTATTAATGTTTAGATTCAATAATATTCTGTATTATGTTTTATCTCTTTTTGTTTCTTTACAATCTTTTACATCATGACTTTTACATCATGACAAAAGTCCCAAAATCTAAATTATATTAACAAATAAAAATCATACTATCACAGGTACAAACTAGCACTATACAACATACTTATTACAACTTAATGGAAATTTTTTTATGTTGTGTTTTCTTATATCCCCGTGACCTTGTCAGTTACAGTCAGAGAGATTTGTTGGTGTTTTACCTCACTCAAGCTGCACTTCTTCTTTCTCCACTGCTGAGTCATTGTTCTGTTAATGCTCAGTCTCAAGCCAAAATTCTGTCTGTTCATCATAAACTTATTTTGTTTCATGAATTAATTGGTAAATAGGGTTCTTTCAGTGAATATTTGTGAACAGCCTTCTCTTTTTCTCTGAACTTCATAAATAACTGTCTCACAATGTGAATGTAAGTGGAGAAGCCTGGTAGAACCATTCAGCTTTGAAATATATTCACTCTTTCTGGGGGAAAAAAATCAGCAACAAAACTAGATTGGTCTTTCTCTACTGTTCATTCTGTATTAAAACCATACTCCTATCTGTCCCTAAACGTCAGAGACAGAAACTAATGAACACATGAATAAATTACAAAATCACACATTTTATTTTATGCTCTCCCACTGTACCATTTTGAATTAGAAACAAACTTCATATCATTAACCTATTTCATTTTTGTAAAATGAAACCTTTTCATTTTGTAAAATTAGTTCTCTAACACATAGAAAACATTAAGGAAATATTTCTTAAATTTTCAAAACTAATTTCCAAGCTAATATGAAAGTTATTACTTGAAGCTTAATATTATCATATGTACCTGTAAAGGTTGGTCAATTACAAGTTACCCATAAACCCTTTTTTGTTATTTTAACATCATAAATAGTAATCTGGCATTAAATATTTGTGATCTGGGCCAGTAACCTTTTTCTGTCTCATAGGACTTTTTTTAATTAAACTATATCTTTGTCCCATGTCTATAATCCTCTCTTTGACATTTTATATACAAGACACCTTGCTGCAAAAAGGTCAAGCAGTACAGTTATAAATGGAAAAGAGATTAAAAGTATTCTCAAGCCACAGTGATCTAAAAGAGAGTTAAATATGGAGTGTTCTTCACAGGCTTCCTTAGATGAGTTAAGAGGAAACCCTGTTGGCAGATTTTTATTATAAGAGCAGCAAAGCAAATGAAAATTATTTGACAGAAAAAAAAAAAAAAATGCACAATTTTAATTTGCATATTGGAATAATTATTTCTAAAAGAATCCTATAGGGTTTTCTCCCCATAAAACTTTTATGTAGACCAATGAGAAACATGGCTTATATATTTATATAATTTTTCCTTCTAACATACTTTCATTATAAGAATAACAACCCAAACAACTACAGTAACATCTTGCTATGGTTAATTGCTTCTCCTTCTTCCTCTTCTTCTTTCTCTTCTTCTTCTTTTTTTTTTTTTGTTTTGTTTTTTTGTTTTTGTTTTCTGCAAAAGAAACATAATGGAAATAAAACACTTCTTCCTGAAAAATCTGTGAGAATTTCAGGAATGGGAAATAACAAGAGATGTTACAGGAGCTGGTGTAAGTCAGGAAGGGTAGTTATAAAGTACTGTAAGTAAACATATCCATAGTACAAGTGACTGGCTTCTTTATTTTCATCAGAACATTAAGCAGAAACTGAAGGAACATTTTTTCCCTAATATTCTCCAGCTGGCATATTACGACCTCAGTTTGCTCAATCTATGCCACACTGGAATAGTTTTAATGGTGTACATGGGTAGAACTAAACAATACATTACTTGTAATGTCTTAAGTAACCTAGCAAAGCATGGTACCCAATTGCTGAAATGCTGTTGTATATCTTTTAGGGTCTACTTTGTTATCCCCAAGAGGCCAAACCTTGATCTGAAAACTCTTTACTGCTAATTTCTTTCTATCAGTTTTATATAGTCCAGTGAAAGAAGGATGTTTTATTCTAACTCCATCATCAGAATGTCTGTTGTTTGGATGCAAATGCCAGAGATAGCATGCTTTACAATGACCCCAGTTCTCCATTTCACTTTCTGATGATCTGTAAGTATGTGTGTTTTCAAATGGTACACTGATTGACTTCAGTACTAAAGAGGATTTTTTTTACACTATCTACTTAAGACTGTCTCAGTTATCTGACTTAGGTGTGACACAGAGCACCTAAATTCAAGAGCTGAGTTCCCTGTACTCTCTGCAAAGAGAAACAGACTCCTCCAGATTTAGTGTACCTAAATTAGTTAAGTTAAGGTGAGGATATCCAAAAAATCTCAGTGCAGTCATAGTATTTGCAGGAACAAAACAAAACAAAACAAAACAAAAACAAACAAACAAACAAAACAAACAAACAAACAAAAAAAGAGTCAATACAGTTGTATTACAGACCTAAATTTACATGAGAGTGCTATGATTCAAAATCTTAAACATAAAATGATCTTAATCCTGCTGTTTCTTTTTTTTTCTTTTTCTTTTTTCTTTTTTCTTTTTTCTTTTTTCTTTTTTCTTTTTTCTTTTTTCTTTTTTCTTTTTTCTTTTTTCTTTTTTTTCCCTTGCTGCCATTTTAATCTTTGTCTGTCCTAAATAAAAGGTTACTTACTGTTTCCAATTTCTTTCAGCTGTTAGGAGGTTGTATAAAGCAACCGAACTGTTGGTATCCAACAAATCCAGCGTCTGTGCAAAGAAACTAGACACCCTGTTTGTAGAACGTCATATATGACAGGGCTAGATTAGCAGCCCTGTGCCTGTTGACTCAGTCTTATTAGATTTGTGTGCTAATGAAATAAACATTCAAAAGAGAATCCATAGCAATTTATAAGGTTCAAACTTGCTAGCAGTGCAAAGGCAAACTGTAACAAATATGTGAAGCTCAACTATACATTAATGTGAAGAAGTAGCATGATAAACACACACATTCAGGTCCAGCTTCATTACGCATGTGAAGACCTATCTGTTTATTTGTGTAAGAGATTTCTGTTGCCTTTTCAGCTGTTCAGAATAAAAGCAAGCTTGTGATGGTCACATTCCACATACCTCTAAGGCAGCTTTCACTAGATGAGGGATCTCCATTACAAAGGGAACACTGCAGACCTTGGGATTTGAGCTTGGCATGCTATGAGACCCCACAACTCTCCACCCTCATTTCATCTCTTTATCGCTGACATGATCTGGTAGTCCTGTAACTCATGATTTTAAGCAGCTTCCACAAAACATCATAAATTAAAACAAACATTATTAATTATTTTTGTATTATTCAAAATAGGTTTCCACTAGAAAAGAGAAGTCTATTTTAACCATATTTTTGACACTGCAATGGACCAGCATATTGTTTTAAAAACAGCAGGTTTTTAAAGGTTTTTCTCACCTGAGAAAAGGCTGAGAACAGTTGACTGAAGTCAATTGGAGACAGTGTCAGTAAGTAGAAGTGTATGGCTGGGACAAGGGAGGAAGGAGTCAGGATTCTACAGAATTGTCTTAATAGTGACACATCTTTTCCTTCTGACTTTCTTCTGCTCATGGTTCAGTTGCATAAACATAATTCTTTGTTGGTATATCTGACACGTAAAGAGTCTCACCTGTCCTCTATCCACTCCTAAAGGTCTCAGATCTGTGTCATGTCTGCCAGCCCCATGTAGATGTCTTAGATATCCATGGGGTATCTCAAATGGCACTCAGTTTTGGCAAATGAGTTTAATCCCATGGTTTATTGCTGGGGTTTAGGTACACAGACCATGCATCAACAACAAAATATAGATAATTACTTCCAGGTACCTTAATCTCAATCTGAATCCCATCCTGAAAGTTCAGTTTATTTCTTAAACATATGTGTCTACTACCATTTTGGCAGTCCCAGAGTATCTCAGATATCTAACATAGGATGCGTAAAAGAGACCTGTGTCCTCTTTCAGTAACAGCTTGAGGCAAAGTACATTACAACAGGATGTAGCATTAGAGATAGCATTAGGTGCTAATATTTAGCACCTAGTAAGTGAGTCAAGTCCTGGGCTGTTCAGTTACAAGAAGGCTGTCTGAAAGGAATTGCCCCAATATATAACATCCTACACAGATTTCTCAAGTTGTTTTTTTTGTTTGTTTGTTTGTTTGTTTGTTTTGTTTTTTAATTAAATATTTTGGGTATCTCTTTCCCTGAGTTCCATACCCTCATATGAGTGAATGCCCCCAGTTTTCCAGCCTGCATCAAATTCCTGCAGCACCAGCCTGCAGAACCTCATCTCCCTTTGGAGGTATGTAATGCACATCTATCTGTTGGTGAGATGTGGCCAATTAGCTGCCAGGAAAACACCTTTTCACCTCAGACTCCAGGAAATCTGGCCCTCCTCCTTTTTTGTTTGTGGTCTCTGAAAGGAAACATTCTGCTGTCACGTGGCTTCAAAAGAAGGCATTGAGGAAATGCAAAGTAAAATCATAGACTTCATGACGTACTCCTCAGGCATCAAGGATACACTACACACTGCCAAGGATGTCCACCTTGACAGATGAGAATCAGCAGTTTAGAACTAGAAATATAAAAATGTTGCAGGAAGCACAATAGGGAAACAAAGAGTATATTAGTTTCTTAATCACTGCACTGTCTTATTTGAAACCAAGGAATGTATGAAACTGCATATATGTTTTTCCCTCCATGGAATTCAAACTATATTGCACATGAGATAAAAATGGCTTTCCCGTAGTAATTTACTTTCCCATTCGCATCAATATTCATACCCTAGTGTATGGCTTTAAACAGATTTTTCCATTGCATCTGTCCACAGAGCAAACAAATCTTTATGCATGTTCTTCAATTAACTTTATGTGGAGCTGACTCCATTAACATGTAAATGAAAAAGTCACTCTGGCCTGGTCTACAATGATCTGCCTTAGAAAGTTTCACTGGCATATTTGGTTACAATTATGAAGAAATCTTGCCTTCAACAAAAACATCCAAATTTACAAAAGCCCTAATACAATGCATTAAGAACTAGTTTAGTTTATTTTTGTCTTCCCTCTTGGAATGTAGCAGCACCTCATTAGTTATGTGACTACGATAACAATTTAAAGCATATTTGTCTACACCTCACCAGCTCAGCAACAAAAAGAATAATCCATAAATACAACAAAGACACAATTCTTCCTTTTAAACATTAGCAAAAACTATCAAGGTTCACTTCTTGTCAACATTGAAGTTGTTAGGATGTCAAAAGCTGTATTGCTCCAACTCCACTGTTGTCAACAATCATTGTAGGAATTATAGTTACTATAGTTTACTAAACAGTATTTCCAATTTTAACAGTGATTACAGTAAGCGAGTTAGCACCTGACAAAACTTATTTATAGTTCTGCTAATGAAAAAAAAAAAAAAAAAAAGCCATAAAGTGCTGGATTTAGATGCAAATCACTTCCTTGAAGCAATCTAGCAATCTACTTCTTTCACGGGTGATCATA
This sequence comes from Netta rufina, assembly GCF_964035555.1. Classification (NCBI taxonomy): domain Eukaryota; kingdom Metazoa; phylum Chordata; class Aves; order Anseriformes; family Anatidae; genus Netta; species Netta rufina. Next base: position 179,019,541 of record NC_140123.1, read on the forward strand.
GGTTATGAAAGAACTTGGGATACAGAATTATTTGTGAATTATTTTCTGTCTAGTAATTCACTGTATATAGCTTTGTGCATTATCCCTGATGATTTAATGCCTATCTTCATTATTCCTCATAATTTTCACAATTGTTTCTTTCTGTAACTGTCTTCAATATTTTAATATCCCTAGAAAACTAAAAATTCTCCCAAAATTGTTATTTCTTTCATGGAACAAAAGCAAAAGACAAGTTAGCCTTTAGCTAACTGCAGTAGTGAGGTAAAATGAGAACATTATGGATGTTGGGCTCGAAGAATTTTCCTGATACTTTTGCTTGCTTTTTTGGGACTACCCTATTTCTACACACTAAATAGTGACCTTTGTCCTCCTTCAATGGCTTTATTTTTGCAAGCTGCATTTTATTTTTAAATATAAACCTGCAGCTCTGCAGAAGCTCTGCTGCCTTCCAGTACAGCACATCTCCTGCAGGTCCTGAGGACCGAATAATAGCCTCATGCACTCCAGAAATGCCTATGTTCCTATGACTCAGAAGAGCAACTGGGAAGTGCTGGGCTGTCCCACACATTGCCATAACGATTCCTGGTGTCACTGTTTAAATGATTGTAAAGCAGAACTCCTGGCCTCTACAAAATGAGAATTTGCCTGGGAAAACTGACAACACGCAGCTCAGTGGTGAATTTAGGTTGCGTTAATTTCAAGTCCCCTGGACAACCTGCCCAAGGAGTATTCATTAACCAGGTTCCATCTTCCAAACATTATTTAGGTATATGACAGAATTTTTTATTTTATTTTTTTTTTTTTGCTCTCAGTTAGTATTTGGCAACAATCTTTAGCAAGGGACATTGTCAAAAGTTTTTAGAAGTCAAGGTAAATTGTATCTGCCTGTATTCCTAGCTGTATCTCTGTGGCTTCCTTCCTAGAATTCTGTAAGGTTGGAAAAATAAAAAATTACACCCCAAGAAGCTGTGAAACCAATTTGAAAATGTATCACATATTTATAGCACTAGTACCCAAGTAATTTTAAAACATTCTTTAAAGGGTGGTTATGGAAATGGTTTTGGACAATTTCAGTGGTACTAAAGCACAGTTCCTTTCTCTATAATTCCCAAGGTCATCCTTTGTTCTTTCTTTCTTTAGACAAAAATCAATCCTCAGGAATGACTTCTGCTATTAGAGGTATATTATGTATTTTACTTAGTAGTTCAGCTACTTTTTTGTTTTTCCCTTTCAAAACTCTCAAATGAATACTTTCCAGCCCCAGGGATTTTCTACCATTAACTTTATCTAGTTTCTCTAATGCCTCATCTTCAGAGGCCACTCTCTGACAATGCTTCATCTGTAAAAATTAACCTTGACTTAGGAATGTCTGCCTCATCCTCATTAGTGAAGACTGATTACAAAAGAATTCATGTAATTTCTCAACAATCCCTTCATCCTTTTTAATTACAACTTTAGTGGTCCAGTTGACCTAGACACTTATTTAGTGTGTTCTTCCTGACACAGTTAAAGAATTTCTTACTGTTGGCTTTAATTTGATTTTACTATTAGACTTTTCAAAAAACTTTTCATTGAAAATAATAATTCATTCCATACAAAAATTGTTTTGTCCTCATAAGAAGTCTAATGGCTTATAACAAGATTGATATCTGTTTTTCAATTTGCATAATGTGAACTTCCTCATGAGGAGTGTTAAGCCAGAAAACCAGCTAAGGGATATTGCCTACAGTGTTGTCTGTTATTCAGGTAAATATTAGCCAGAATTCTGGGATCTGCAAAATACCACTTGGAAGAAAGGAATTCTTTCTGTCCACATCATCTCCAGCAAGAAGTGTCAGCATTAGGAAACACGTGCTGGATCTCAGCTGGCACTGGGTACCTACCACCTGTGGATCATTCTGTAAAAATTGTGTTGTTTTTTTTTTTTTCTAAAAATTGTCCTTGAGTTTGTGTACTATAATCAAAGATGATAAAATTTTACTCCATTTATTTGTTTTATATTCACTGGTAATTTTTAATTATTTTACCAGAGGAGATGGTCTAAGTGGTGCCTGTACAGACCTAGTCACTTCTTCATGTCTGACAGGTATTTAGAGAGAAATTCTGCATTGTTAAGAGAAGTTGCGTGAGTGGAAATAAAACACCTTTCGTCTACACCTATCACAGGGTATTCTGAATAAAGATTTTTCTTTTTCCCCACCTTAAATTGTATATAACACAGCATTTCTGAGAAATCCACTTTCCCAAGCCATTTTCACTTTCTGTCAATTGCACATCCTTCAGTAAGGTTTCATAATATTCTATAACACATCTTAACTGAGTAATACTAAAATATAGCTTTAGATACTCCAGTACTTTCCACTTGAGAAAGTGGAATGCTGAGACATTCACCTTTGCTCACTTATACTTTCAGAACTAACAACTTGTCAAGTCTCTAAACACACACAGGGACACACACAGACACATACACACAAAGCAGAAGTGTTGGTAATAATAGCAAGTCTACCTATTCAAAAAAATTTCATCCCAACTTATTCCGCAAGGGCTTTTGTTATTTAAGAATAGTTGTATATAACTATATTCTCTCTCTCCCCCTCTCTCTCTCTCCCTAACTCTCTTTCTTTTTGTAAATATTTAATAAATTCATACGTATATATTTTTTAAAATTCAAAATTACTTTTCCCAGGAATGCATATTTGGAAATTTTTGATTTATCCTAAATAATTAAAAATCCAGAAAGTAAGTAAACTGAATTTTCATCTGGAAATTTGTTTTTAAGAAAACTCAGCCTTAAAGAAAAGCAATATATCTATTGCAGAGAAAACTTTAATATAAACTATTATACTCCAATTTTGATGTGTCCTGCCTACTAATCTTTCATAGTATTGTGCTGTTCTCTGTATATCTATCTTTAACTTCATATTAATCACACTGTAAATCTATTCCTTAATGCTTAGTAAACTGTCTGATCAACAGCTTTATATCAGCCATCTAAATATTCATTGGTAGATAAAGAAAAGTATGATTCTGCATGCTGATTGGGATTTTGCCTGGAAGTGTGTTGCTTCCATACTGAGTTTGTGTCCTAACTCAACTGTGTATGGAAACCAAGAGCTTGTCCTCCTGCCCTTTCAGTTCTGCAGCCTAGATATTTAATCCCCGACATAACAGAAGATTTCTGTAAGGATGACACATACATCAGCAAAATGGTGTCTATTGCTGAAAAAAAAAAAAAAAAAAAAAAAAAAAATCACTGCTATTTCAAGCAGTACCTCATAGAACTAGGTATTATTTGATTGCCTCTTTTATTGCTTACTTTTAGATATTCAGGCTAGTAACAAAATGCCATACAAGCATAAGCAAACAAACTTGGCTGAGGCAACACAGTTTCTGAAGACATCTAGCTGTATTAGTAGGGCTGTATTGATGATAGCCAAACCAACTAATTGAGAGCTAGCAGGAACATAGTTTGTCACACATTATACTGCATTTTATCCTGAAGTTATTGTGATTTTTTTTTTCTTTATACAGTACATACAACCTTCTTATGCTGATGTTTTAACTGTTGCTAAAAGGTTTGTTAGCAGCTTTAAGAATAAATTATTGAGATACTCAAGATCCATTCTTCTCTTCTTAATCCTATTCAGGCTATTTCTTCTCTATTGTGTCATAAATGGAAACATCTCTGTATTTGGAATTAGAGCATTCATGCATTCTTATGTGTGAAGGTAATTTACCTGTTAAAAGAAAACAACTTAGTAACAAGTTGTTCAAGCTTTATTTAAAATTGCAGTCTGATTTCTAGATGTTCAGATGCCAAGAAACTAGAGGTTAAACAGGTCACAGAGACCTGCAAAGGGACTTGACCTGAGTTCAAACCTCTGTGACTTAAGGCAGCTTCCACTGGTGATAGTAGCAAGATAGTAGAAGTGGCATAGTAGCCCACTTCAGTGTCTATTATCATAACTCAGAACAGTCTTCATTAATGCGGGAAAATGACTTACTTTTCCCACTAAGATGAGGGCAGTATTGAATTCAGGTCTTTCACACCATCAGTGAGTGCTCCAACAACAAAGTTGTTGCTTAAAACAAGAAGCTATAGTAATTACAGGTTTTATGCAGAAGAGTGAGTCCGCATCATCTGCTAAAAGGAAGGTGCATGGGACCTGTACTTCAGCAGAAAGTTATAGACTCCATGTCCCTGGGTGATAGGTCACACACCTAGCGTTTGAACTAGCTTCAGAAGAACCCAAAACATTCATGGGATTGTTCTTACACCCTTAGCTCTTTCCAGATTGGCATCTCACCCAGAAGATGAAAATGCAAATGAGCTGACCTTTTAGACCTTTTAGAACCAGAGTTCCAGGCCTGTTGTTAGTTGGGGTCCAATTCTGGCACTGCTTTGAGCAGCACCTTATTGCACATAGAGAACTGCTGAATTCAGTGTGACTAATTGTGCACTAAAATACTAATCAGGTTGAATAATGGCAGCAGAATAGGGCCCTCGGTAATAAGAATTAATCATACCAGATCTTTGAAACTGATTTTTTATTGTACAGCTGAGCTGACAGAACAGATGAAAGCAAAAGAGACAATACTCAGGAGCATAGTTACTGATAAATAATTACAACAAGGACATTATAATTATTTAATTAAAATTTGTGCATGGGGAGAGATTATGAGTCTTTCAGCTTTCTGCCTCATTTAGATGATACTAGTCATTAACCAATTTTGCTGTAGTCAGCTACTAAATGTCCACACAGCCTGCCTTATTTTTTAAACTTCTTCAATCAGCAAAACTGGCTGCATGCACTGTGCAATGCTACTGAAGAAAAAAGTGCCACACTTTGTACTATAATTAAAGGCAGTCTTGAGTTTTTAAAGGAAACTTGTATGTTAATTAATCAAGGCCATCAAATAAACAGGAGCAGTAGAGTGTTTCTCTCTGCTTCTGAAGTTATTAATTACAGAACCACACAGAGATCATTGCAGAGTTCACAATGACCCTGTAATTTTTCCTACTGGAATTATTTTGTTCCTTTCTTCCTTCATTTTCTCCTAGCTTTTGTCTGGGAATGTAAACTTCATAGTTAAATAATGTGACAGAACAGTGATATCTACACTATAGTAGGAAACACTTTGAAGAGCACTTTCCCCAGGAATTTCTTCACATCTACTAATTTTCTACTTTGAATCTTCCTTTAGGAACTTTTTTCCCAGCGTGTCTTTCTGCAACTTGCCTCCTGAATTTGCACCCTTAAAGCCAGCATTTTGCAACCAGCTGTATCTTTCGGTTTTCCAACTGGCAGATATTTTATTTTTTCTTGTGTTTTCCCTTGGTTTCCAGCTGGTAGGTATTCTAACACCTCTAATGTTTTCCCTCAGTTTTCAGCTTCCCATTGCCAAACAGATGGCATGTTCTCACATTTACACAACAAATCCTAATGTTCTTACAGTTACACCAGTACACAATAGGAATGACACTTCTGAATCTGAGAGAGTTCAGGCTATGTAAAATAGGTATTTGCAATGGGGAAAAAATGAGGCCTACAAACATAAGGAGATATGAATATAAAAAATACACAGCTTTTATTGTGACTGACAGAATTTAACTTGAATAAAAGAAAACAAGCATTTCAGAAATTGATATATAAATACTACAGAACAGTATGATCTCGTAGGCTTTTTGAAACACTGTGTTGCATTTTATAGCATTTCTTCAACATTTCATATTTTCCTTCTCTTCTAACAGACTTTATAATAAGTAATTATATACTCTGAAAATCCAGTATCATTGGAATGGAACCATTTAATTTTGTGGGACAAAAAGGTGCTCAAGGTCAATGTGTACAAGTATTTTGGATTCTCAGTGGGAGCATCCGGACCAAAACCAACAGAAGCTCTCAGCCAGCTGACTGGAATTTTAGATGGAATCATCCCACATGGGCAACTTTGTCTTCCTGGGCTGAAAACCTAAGATGCTAATGTAAAAAGTAACAAAAAAAAATGAGAATGTGAATCAAAAAAAGAAAAAAAAAAAGTTAAAGTTCTTGGATCAGGGCCTTCTAATAATTCTCAACCAATAGGCATGAAATATAACATTTTCCCTCTAAAATAAACAAGGTGAGAAATAAAGCAAAAATATTACTGTAACAATGAGCTCCCATAAATTTCAGTTTCATGAAAACAGAAAACAGATTTTCAAATTTATTCCCTCATCTGTATTTCAATAGTAACTGCTCTGCAATAATTAACGATTAGTAGTGATTGATAGTATTTATGCAAGTGATATTAAAGTGATAAAATCTCTTCAGTTTTTTGCTCTGTTCTCAAAGTATTTTCTCATTAGGACGTTTGCAATGCTTACATAACACCTGAAACCTCACTTTCATTTCATGAAGAAACTAGGCTACATATAAAAAACATTGATCAGAACAGATAACAATTCTCCAACTTTTTTTCTATCCTCCCTGCAGGGACAAAATTACTTTTTATTGTACTCAGCATTTCTCTAGAATAATGCATGAACCATCTCCTTTAACAATTTGAGTATTAAATACAAGTGTGGAAGACAGCTCTCATTTATCTGAGATCACCATTTCTTAAGAACTAACTACACTTTACAGCTTTTGAACCAATCAAAAAATCATGTCTACTTTCCTCTGAAAAAAAAATTTATTAATTATTAAGTTTTAAATCAGTATTTATCAATTTCCATTTTCACATTTGCAATACAGAATGATCAAACCTAAGAATTTTCTCTAAAGACAAGATCAATTCTATTCTGAGGACCAGACTGCAAAGGGTTGAGGGAATTCTGTGGTTGTGCAGTCTGGAACGTCTAAACTCAAATTATTTTATGACAATTTAATTCTGTCTCTTGAACATCTTGTTTCATAACACTAGAGAACTGAGTGCCTATAAATTATACTGTGATTTTTTTTTTTTTTCTCAAATTTTACCAATTCTTTTGAATAGAAATCTTCCCCACATAGTGGTCATTTTAAGTTGCATCCTAAGTTAAGTTCAGTGATTAATCTTATCTGGACCATATAATTTACTTTCTGCTGACATTTGTAATTTTTCTGCTAAGAATGAAGATTTGACATCTATTTATAAAGGAAATTTATATATAGTTTAGATCATGGCTTTTGATACCTGGTCTAAATTAAGTCCTTTTCAATGATGTTCCATCCAGTCTTCCCATTGAGTGACTTTAATGCAGATAAAACTATGATGACAGCAGTGGAACAACTGGTATATGAATTAGAATGGAAATTTTTTGTCCATGCTACGCAGCACTCTCCTAAGACAGAGACTTGGTTTGGAGGATACCATGTGCCATTTTCAAAAGCTTTATATTTAAGATCCTCAGGGAAATGTTGAAGAAGAATAAGTACAGTGTTTCAGACTGTGCATCCACCATTCACCTAGCTCTATTGATGGAAGATACCAATTCATTCATTCATGCAAAATTTATTTTTCTGAACTTTATTTTAGGTATACAAGCCCTTAGATAATGTGATGTTTTTCTCTTTCAAAACACCTTAGGAAACAATAGTGACATGTGCCTTTTTTTTAAAAAAAAAAAAACTAGGCATTCATAATTTAAATTCACATCATGTCCTAAGGAAGCACATATTAATCAAGCTATGACAGAGGGCAGGGGAACATTTTGATTCTGTCTGTGTAGACTAGTTATATATTCTTGGAGCCAGAAAAGTGTGACTTCATGTGTGTGACTTAGTGGTTAAGACACTAAGCGCCCAAGGACATTAGAGGCTGACAGTAAAGATGGAGAAGACCATTTTAATGAATGTTTCACCTAAAGATACCTGACAATCCAATGGTTGTGAAAGTGTCATGGGAAATGTAGGCTTACATCCTCTTAGACAAAGCTGAATGTGTTTCCCACATGGCAAATGACTACTAAAACCACTGAGCTTTTGGGAAGACCACTTCGAGCAGGACTTTTTTTCAGACCAATTCATTAGATTTGATCTAACAATCTTATAGATCACGCTCTGAAGACAAAGTGAATGCAGAATCATTCATGGGCCAGGAATGAAACAGCAGTCATATAGGAAATTTTTCTGGAGAAAATGCTGATGCTTACTATTTTGATGCCTCTCAGCTTTTGGAGCAGACTAGAGGGTAAAGAGAAAGGAGACCCAAAGCTTCATTTTGGTTTTCATTTCTTAAGCCCTACCCACAATTCTTTTTCTGATCTGGCCATTAAAATCTTTGCTTTAAAAAGGTGAATATATGTGGTAGTACTGGTGAGTAACTTGACTAGAAAACAAACACAATGAGACATTTTGCAGGAAAATCATCACTCTTGGATGAGCAGCTGAAACAGTTACAAAAGTAATCAGCCACATTTGCCAATAAGTTAATTGACAGACAAGTACTTCATAGTTTATTTTAATTCAGAAATACATCATATTTAATACAAACTCACAAAGATCACAAACTTGTTCTTTTTATAGTAGACTAGCAGTGGCAATGACAGGCTGGGATAAGGCTGGTGATTATATGCTACCTCATCTGCCAGTTTCCCAGCTATTCCAAACCTTTAAGCCTTGCATACCCAAAAGTCCTCTCCACTTTACTGTAGTGAACTTGCTCTTGAATGTTCTGGTTTTCTCAATGTGTGTGTTTTAGTTCTCATGATTTCAAGTACTCCTTGTATGCAGATGAGGTTCAAATTTCTTTCCCAGTTTTCTCTGAGGACATTGTGCCTCATAGCCATTTCCTGCTATTTATGTGAAGTATCTATTGGAATGCCTGAGAAATATGCTAAGATAAATAAAAATTATATTTTTAGGTTCAGATGCTACTCTGAGGTCTTTTTCCTTTGAGGTGCATTCCAAATTTATTTCTTGTTTCCCCTGTTGGCAGGGTAGACAACATGCCCATCTGAGTCAATCATTTACCCATCAAGCCATCACTTCCGTGTGAACTAGTGCATCTCCTTTGCAACAGCAGTCATACAGGTGATTAGAGACAAAGACATAAGACAGAGACTGCATACAGGAAAGTGCCTCACTATAAGGATCCAAAATCCCATGATACAGAGCTGCTAAGACCCTAACTGAGTAACCAAAATCCGGACTTTGTAGTACTGTGGCCGTGTGAAGGTATAGCTCTGCAGAGCCTGCTCATAGAACATGTTAAATTTGGCCCACTTCCTGAGCTGGTTTCATCAGATGCAGTATAGATGAAGCCTTTGCATCACGCTCACACCCTGTGTAAGAAAAGTGTAGGGCACTCTTCTTTAATTTATTGCATTCCTTAGGTGGGTTTGCTTTACATTATTGCTAATGCTCTGTTGTCTCATTTGAAAATACACAAGTGGCCAATGAGATTGCAGCCCTATTGGGCACCAATCCAAAGCAATATCAAGCCTCCCGTTAGCTTCCCAGCTGGGAATGCCACAGTAATTAAAATTAGTCACACATACAAGATGAGTGGATAAGAGTGAAGCTAAAGAAAATGAATTAATGGGAAGTGAAAAAGTACAGATAGATAGTGAAAATTAAATATAAAACAAAAAAAAAAAAAAAAAAGATTTTCCTTATGAAGCTTGACAGCAAGACAGTGACCAGAAAACACGCAAATTATGCAAGTGGCATTCAAGCACTACGATTAGAGGCTAACAGCGTTAGTGATGAACTGCATGTACTTGACCAGCAGGCTTCAAGGACCTCTGAACTCCAGACAGAATGTTCAAGGGCTATACAAACTGAGGGAAAGATCAAGAAACAATATCAAAAGGATGTTCCCCAATACTGTTCCCTGTGCCTTAATACCTGCATGCTGAAATCCCAGGGTGGTTGCTTAAAACAGGAATCTTCTACTGCTGGATTAGACCTAATAGTATGGCCTTTCTTTACTCTGCTGAAGCATATTTTAGTTTACTTCTGACTTTATCAGTCCTACTGAATATACAGAAAATGATAAGAAACCAGAAAATATTTCTTCTTGGCAGTCTAAGAGAAGACTTGTTAAAGTTTTAGAAATAAGGTTTTTGTAGATATGGGAAGAAATCCGTGACATAGGAGGGCTCATAATGTTGACGATGGGAACTAGGTAACTTAGCTTTTAAAAAATGTAATGACCTCTTCCCAGAGGACGGCTGGATTTGAACTGAAATACACCACTTCCATTGCTGTCTTTTCTTTGTAATGCTTCAGGTTTTGGTCAGGTTTTTTGATTTTTGTTTTTCTTTTGACCTCTTTATGTGCTCTCTTTCTTTCTGTTACTGAATCTTCCATGCTGATGACCAAATTGCAAAATTTCTTAGGTAGTTCCAGTGTGCTGTTCCTATGTGTTATACTCCAAACATCTTACTCCTGCACAACTGTAGAAAGGGAATAACCTGACTGCTTTTTGTTGTTGTTGTTGTTAGTGTAAATTCACTGAACTGTTTCCACTGTATAAAGAATTTACTCAAAAACGCAGACTGACAGAAGGTCCCCAGAAGAAATATCTCTGCTACCGCCCAGTAGTTTGTACAGGAATATACATTTACAAAGAGAATTATGTCAGTAAACTCTCTTGTCAGAATTTCCCCATTATTTTTTTCTTGAATGGTCCAAACTGTGCACAAAGTTTGAATTAAACAGTAGGTGGGACTGAACTTCATGAACTTCATGCATGGCAACTTCTTCACAATAACAATCAGTACATGGGTACAGACATCAGCAAATAGGGATACACTAATCTGCCAGGTACATGAGGTACAAAACTAGTAACTTCATATCCAGTAATTGTGCCACTTTTCTTCTCTTAATACATTTTTGCTGGTGCTGCACAGTGACAGGCCTGAAAAGAAGCTACAGGACAAAAGAAGCTACAAGGACAAAAAACATCGGCAATTCTAGAAATGCTTTTTTTTTTTTTCTTTTTTTTTTCTTTTTCCCGTTCCTTACTTATTACCTAATTGCATTCATTAATTTTAGCAAGGATCTGTATTTATTTGAATCTTCATTTTCTGGAGGTAAACCATGACAAAAAAAATAAATAAATAAATAAATAAATAAATAATAAAAAAAAGGAAAGGCAATGTACAGCACCCCAGGAAATATGACAGCAATAGTGAAAGCAAAGCAGCACAGAGATTCCTCTGAGAGACTGTGCCAAGAGAGGAAGCACGCTTCTGTGAGGGGAGCATGGCAGGAACCTTCATTTGAGGTTCTCCAGCCTGAAGTTTTCATCATTCAACAATGGAAACAGTTCTGTTCACAGACTGGCAAGACAATTGTTTAGGATTCCTATTTCAAGTTAGCTTTCTAGCTGATTATGGTATTACACACTGGAGCCTAGATTTATACAGTCTTTGAGCATGCACGGAAGCTTATTAAAATTAATTTTTTCCCTAAGGACTTCTTCATTCTGCTTTTTCACACACAATCTTCACAAGAGAAATGGCTCTTCAAAACATGTTTTTTGTCATAATAATTGCTTTACACCTCTTGGCAACTTTTCACACCATGTGTAAAGTACTGTTTCATTAAGGTTCATTAAGAGACAATATTTTCATTACAGCAAAAATCACAAAAATGTTTGCATATTGTTTTTAATGTTAGCCATGGTATTTCATTTCTGAAGAAGAAGCACAGATGTATATGCAAACTTACACACAAACATGGAAACAACTTTCATAAAACACTCTTGGAACATAAGTGATAGGATAGCAATTATTGATTGAAAGACTTTGTTCTGACAGGAGGACATGAAAAATAACTTAAATTGCAAGATTGGAAAACTATTTTTTGAGAAAACATTTTTTTGCTGTGAGAACTTCATGGCACTTCATTAGGCCTGCATATTCTTTTGTTCTTTTGTTGTTTTTATGAGAAAATTTTCATTTGTGTTCAACTGTGTTCTATATATATATTGTGTTTTCTCTATATATATATTTAACAAGAAGAAAGATAACAGAAAGATTAAGTTACTAATGTTAAGCTGTAATATTGATTAAACAGGATGTATTTGCAGACTACTAAACAGAACAGTCACAGAAAGATCTTCAGGCCAGTTTCTGCTTCTTCAGATGGGGAAGCCTGTACTGTGGTAAGACCTCATCTAATGATTATGAGAAGCATCCAGAGATTCTCCTCCAGAACTTACCTATTTACCTTTAAACATTTCAACATTACCTATTTACCTTTAAACAAAATGGAAAAATGTTTTTCACAATTTTCATACCAAGTACATAAATTATGAGTGCTCTGAAAAAGAGGTGTCATACCTGGTTTTCTATATTGTAGCTGAGAGATGTTATACCAAGTAACAACATCCAAAAATAGTCAGTATTGTTCACTGGTGAAAGTTGTACACTGCAAATGGCTTCCCATATGTAGCTCTTTATATGTTATCACTAAGAGCTGTTACCTAGGAAACAAAATGTGTGTACATACTATGTATGAGTTTCTTCAGTTACCTCTTCCACTAATACACTTAGATAGTTTAACACTTTTGAGCAAGTGCTTACCTTTCACTGAATACCACCAGAACCACAAAATAGCCAGATTGGCTAGTGTGATTTTAGACAAAAAAAAAAGATTTAATGTTAAAGCAAACTTTTTCTTTTTCTTCTTCTTCTTGAAAGGGTGAGCATGCTGCTTGTACACTTGTGGGAAGTAGCAGTAAAAAGATGACACAGAAAGGATTGAAATATGTATCTAATGTGTAACTAAACTGATTTCTTAAACAACATTCTTTTGATACCAAAACATTTGAAAGTTGAATTGATTTTTTATAAATGAAAAAATATTGAATCCAGGTGCTTATTTCCTTCCACGCTATGTGTTGGTGACAAAGATGGCACAGTTTTCAAAACTTTTGACTCAGGAAATGTAAATATTAAGGATTATCTTTGCATCTAAATTTAGCAAGAGATGAAGTTTGGAGTTTGAGATGAATGGTCAGTCTGTACTTTGGGACATACAGATGCAAACTGTATGTAAATATGTAAAACAACATCATTTCATATGTGGATAAGGGGTGTTGAGTCTCTTGGCAAGGTCACTAACTCTGAAATTTGTGGTGTTAACAGGTAAGTGTTGAGAGGCTATATACATCTAGACCAAATGATTTTGAATAAATGCAGATCTGATCTCTCTCCATGCTTAGGTTTTCATAAATCTGTTGTAATAAAGTGACTGTCTTTCAACAGTAGATGATTTCTGTGAGGGAAGATACTAGAGGTCTGTCTGCTACAACAAAAGCAAAACATGATCTAAAACAAAAACACATAATAAGGATAAGAGAAATTATGAATGTAAATGTCAATAACCTAAGGTTTAGAAATCCTTACAAAAACTCTTTACATTAAAAACTGTGGGGGGGGGGGGGGGGGGGCGGGGCAGAAAATTTAGCTCTAATTTATATTATTGGCTATGACAAACAGCTCTTCGCTGTGTATTTGTTGTGCAAATTGGCTAATTTTTCTCTATGGTCATTCCATACAAAAGAAAAAAAAAATCAACTCAACTCTTGTTTAGTCAATTAAGGGCTTGTTTTCTCCTTTCATCATTAACAAACTGATTCTGCAACCAAGAATTATAATTCTGTAAAAAATCAACCACCTAGTTGTCATTAGGCAACTTTCATGTACACCTCTTCAGACTTAAATGGAAAGTCATTTCATTTACATAAGTCAATTCATTAACATGAAAAGGGGCTGGACAACTTCCCAGGAAGACACAGCATTTCTTATAAGGCTTTACATCAGGAGACAGTGTAAATGCAATGTTTGGTAGTGTATCTTTTTTGAGAAGATACACTAGAGAGGAGACCAAACCTAAGCATCAGAGTCAGGAAAGCCTAGATAACTTAAGCTGTCAAGTCATTTGTCAGAGGCTTACAATTAACCTATTGATTGAAAGGTTTGGGTTTTTAATGCTCAGAATTTTTGCTGATGGTAGAGATTTTGTAAGAAATTTTCAGCTATTAACTTCCAGATTTGAACTTTCCATTATCTGTACTGAAACAAAGATGTTTTGTTGGGAAATGATGCACAAAATTGATCTGGTGACTCCAGAGCATCAAGGTACTCCTGAGGTTACAATCCCTGCAGCAGAAGGAACCTTTTGTTTTTGCTCCATCTTGTTTTGGTCTAACTACTCACCTCTAGCAGAACCAGAAGTATTTATTTTCTCTCTCCACCCTGTGAGTTCAGCAGGAGCTTAATTACCAGCCAGTATATTGTGATTGGCTGAGGAGTATCAGAAATGAGCACATGTATCAAGGTTTGCACCACAGCTCAGGAGTAACAGCTACAGTCACTCACCAGCCTCAACTGTCAGCTCCATCTTCCTCCTGCATAAAAATAAACATTTCCCCCACAATAAAGTCTTTTATAAAAGCAATAAAACAACTCAAGGGAGCATTGTTATCATGAGCTAATCACCCCCTTAGGGAATTAGAGGCACTTAGCTGCATCTAGAGCTTCAACACCTGAGGGGCTGTGATTATTTCATGATAACCAACAAGGCATGACAGACTGGGAGGTTAATTAGATAATATTCAAACTTGGTAATATTGAGTTTGAAGATTTCTTTTGAAGTTGTACAAGCAAAGCTCTGCTTATAAAACAGCAGTGGGATATCAGCACAGAAAGGATAATTAACATTTCCTACAAACGAACCAAGGTTTTGAATAGCTAAAGGAAAAAATAATAAAGTCAAAGTACTAAACCCTGAGGCACTCCTTTAACAATGAGTAATCCTGATGAGTTCACTCCCTGGAATCTTTGGGAGAAATTGACTCAAATTATATAATTCCGTTTAGCTTCTAACCCATAAATGGTTGAGGCACTTCAGTCAGCCTCATACCACTTAACGGTCCATTGTCTTAAAGAATTTAGTGAGATAGTAAATGCAGTATTAATAATAAATAATCATTCCAGCTGCAATCATAGCCATTAGTTTGAGAAACTGCAAGAACCTGTGCCAATGCACTGCAAGAGATGAAAGACAAAGAATGCTACAAATATTTAAACCAGACATTTTTCTAGAATAATATTTCATTTTTCTGCAGAATGGCAATGAAATTTCAGAAGTATTTGCATGTTTATGCAGGTTTGGAGCCATACCGCAGCCATGTTATTAGTGGCTAGTTGCTTTAGCTGCCTGCTGGTCCATATACTGCTGCCATTTCCCTCACTCTTGATCTAGCACCCAAGGAACTATGGAGAGAAGTGGCCCACCTGGCTGATCTGGCTACCAAAACAAATAATTTTGTTTATATATCAGATCATTGACCTGATTCATGCTGTGGCTACCTGGTCCAACAAAAGGTATGGCGAGGAGCTGCAGCTACTGAAAGAAGGATGTTTCCTCTTGATGGACAGCTGGCTGCAACATCAGCTTTTAACTCAGAGCTGTAAAGTAACCTCTAGAAACTACGAGCAACTTTTAAAGGTAATTATTTATAAGGACAATCATTTAAAAAAATCTATCTCTTGATTATTAAATTATAAAATGAAGATAATAGTTGATGTCCCAAATAATCTCTATCTTTGGATTAGTCTCTTCAAACTAACCTTTGTTGAATTATCAGAACTGGCATTGAATTAAAGAGCAGACAGACAGTTCCGATCCCAAACTGCTTATATTCTGCAGGATACATCTCTGCTACAAAGCTGAGATTGCTGGTCAGTCAGAAATTTACCAGCAAGATGCTTTATCATCGTGAAGCTTAATAAAATCAAAACATTTCACTGGAACCTGTCAATTCCATCAAAACCTTCAACAGGGGATCATGTTACTTTGTGTGTTTTCTCACAAACCTCCAGCTCACCAGTCAGTCAGTCAGCTCACCAGCCAGTCAGGGGCTGGCACTCTGCCTGGCTCCACAGGCTGCCTCCTACTTGTGCCACTGGCTGCCAGGCTGCCTGCATCCCTGAGCTCCCAAGCACTCACAGCCACACACCCTGTTGCTCTTTCAGCATTCACTGTGTAAGGGTCTTGGTATGCCTGGTACGGAGCCAATGTAGCCAACGAAGATTTCCCTCCTTCAAAAAAAAATATATATATATAAATAAATATATATATATATATTATTTATATATATATATACATAAAATATATATAAATAAATAAATAAATAAATAAACAAACCCTACAATGTGTCCGTCAGTACAGATTCTCTAAATGTTTTTTTTGTTTGTTTTGTTTTCAAAATGTTTCTTAAAACTTTGCTTTTAAAGCTTTTAATTTACATGTTAAATAATAATAATAATAATAATAATAATAATAATAATAATAATAATAATAATAATAATAATAATAATAATAATAATAATAATAATAATAATGATGATGTAACTCTGGAATCCCACACAGCATTTAAAATGAAATAGAAAAGAAAAAAATATCAATTTCAGATAGGAAAGAAGAAATACATATTTAACTTCCTGTGAGGCAAGCATGGATACATACTAGAAAAAGAAGGAGACACATCTCACTTAATTTTTGGCAGAAGTTTAAGAGTTTGGAAGTTATTTCCTCTTTTCATAGCAAAATGGGCAATTATAAGTACAACCCAAAACATCTCATGTTACGCCAGGAAGTGTATCTGAATGAGACGAGCCAACTTTTGAAGGTGCCTCTTGCAGACACTAGAGAGGACAGTCTGATGGCCACCTTGATTTCTAGGAATAGATGGCTCAAGCTGGCTGAAAGGAATTCTACGCCAAGAAAAGAATAATGGGAATACAGAGCAAAGGATAAAAATTACATTAAAATCCTTAAACAACGTCTTATTTAGTGATATGCACACTAATGATTACCTAAAGAGCAATCAGACTGCTCTTTTCATCGTCCCCTTCCTTATATCATTTTCCTCCTTCACCAGCATTCTCTTTAAGTGTTTTCTTTCATATTTACTTAATTATTTATTCCTTTAGGTGTTTGTATGTTTTTATCATTAAGACATCAGACATTTAAGTCACTAAGAACACAGCCTACTCTCTGGAGTGTTAGTTCAGAACACTTGTCCTTTATCTTATACTTACGAAATGCCTAGTGACACTTGTGGAATAAAGCACATGAATGTTTCATTAAATGAAAACACTTGAAGTGCCAGTGCAATTTCATTTTAGGAAAAACTACTACTACTAATAATAATCTGTTCCAAATAGATGCAATCCAGTACCCACTAAAATCAGAGGAAAGATAGACACTGGAGTCATTGGGGTGTTTCATATATATATATATATATATATATATATATATATATATATAAAATATTATATTATATATATATTATATATTTTTTTATATATATTATTTTTTTCAGAAAATATATGTTCAAGAATAAAACTCTGGAAAAAGATATGTCAGAGTTTTGGGAAGGTTAATTAGTGGTCCCATTGCTGTTGATCAATACAGTCTTTGCTGTTCCTTCCATCCTTATCAGATATGTCTTAGAGATCAATAAATGAGCACCAAGATTTCAAGAATCTCAGTGCTAGTAGGGATGTAGGGAAGAGCTCTTATCACCAGACTTGTTTGGAAGAATGATCACAGACTTAAGTCTGTGGTAAAGGTTTAGTCAGGTTTTTCTACGCTTGAACATGACTCTAACACAATTTGACCAGTAATGATCAGGGTAAGAATTAAAGTCAAACCTAGTCCAAAAAAAATAAAATAAAATAAAATAAAATAAAATAAAATAAAATAAAATAAAATAAAATAAAATAAAATAAAATAAAATAAAATAAAATAAAATAAAATAAAATAAAATAAAATAAAATAAAATAAGGACCTCAACCCTAGAAGAATTCTGTAGGATCCTCTCTTTCATCCTACACATAGTACAGCTTTTTTTCTCCATCTTGTTATGGCTTCACACTTACTAAAATTGTCATGTTAGATGCAGCTTTTCAGTGTGTTATTTAATAATTTCACATATCAGTCAAGTTTACCAGCTATACCTTCTGAGCCTAATTACTAGCAATTTGCATGGACCAACAGTCCACTGAGGCCGGCATAGAGTGCATCTGTGTGCATGGGTGGGCTGGTACAAAATCCTTCAGCTAGCAGGTGCACCAGCAAAAAATAGAACTTAAGAGTGACCTGCTTTCACTGGTATGAAACTCATTTAATGTTCATGAAAATCATGAGGATGTTGTTTGCACTGCTGTAAACACTTAGCTATACAAAACATTTTTTCTAACATTGAGTCCCATGAGGTTGCCAGAAGGGAAGAAATACATGTGAGTCTATACAATAACTGTTTTATACCCTTGTCTGTTGTTTATAAACCCTTGTCTATTTTTCACATTGTCCTCCATACATTATCTTTCTTGTTCAAAGAATGAATCAGGACCTATGTGTGAACACAGATACCTATATACATTGTAGGCTATCGGCTTATTGATATGTAGCTAAATTATACTATTTTTAGTTACAATGCATAACATTTTACTCCAGAGAGGGTTACACAAGTAGTCAGAGGTATATCCATGCAGTCTTCCTCTTCTCTGGTCATTTCTGTATTTGCACTGAATCTCTCCGGAAAGCTCAATTTTTTGCTTTTAGTTAAGAATTTCAGAGAAGAAAATAGTTTCAGGTACTTAATTTGGTAGATTCTTTTTGCTTAGCTGAAAATTTTGGGAAAAAAAAAAAATCAGCTACTAAATGTACATATTAAAAATAATAACAAACTGATTGATTTATACAGCCCTCAACCACAAACGCATGTTTTAGGTATCTTTCTGATCTTTTATGTGAAACAACTGCTGCCGAAGGTAAATCTGTCAGAAATACTATCTAAACACTGAGAGGAGATGTGAGGGACGTGGGGAAAACAAATAACTGAGAGTCATCTCACAGAAGTCAAGGACTTTTCATATGAGTAAAGTTACTCACAAATAGCAAGTGTTTGCAGTCAGCCTTTCATGCTGTAATTCAATCTAACCTCAGAGAAAAAAAGATTAAAACTCATTATGTTTTCCTTTGTTCAAGGATGCTTTATATAAATCCTTCTCCTTGTTCTCTGTTTCTTTCTCTGATAATTACAGCACATATCAAACTCCATAGGTGAGAAGTTTTCAAACACATTCATAGGGGAGGCCACAACTTAACAGTTGCAGCTTTGCAAGCTGCTTTTCTTCCTACTTGACATTTTGTGGACAAGCTCCCTTCTCTTTACTGAGGGAATAACATCCCTGTGGCAATTGCAGCAGTGGCTCACATGGAAAAGTAATACTAGGAAAGTATTTAATGTATGTGCAGCTGTCTGCAGTGTCACTCTAGCTGGTGGAAACAAGCTGAAGAGATCAACCAGTTATTTGGGAAACACCACTGGCTGATAGGCCACAGTTAGTTCTTATCTACATGCTTATGCGGTTTACCAAAAATTTAAATGTCAAAAAGAAAAACCTTCTGAGAGTCTTCCCAGTTCCCAAATGTACATCTTCACCCACAAATATCTCATATACATGGTTCACGTTTTGATTTAAAGGTGTTTCCACTAGCTTTGGCCAAAACTCCTGTCAAGCACATGAGTTTTTAAAGAGTTTTCTGATTCTTTTGTTATTTTTGTATATACTTATGACATTTTTTATGGGATTTGTATATTCTATGAGGCAGTTCCTCTTTACTACTAGCAAAATAATTGGAAGAGCCACTCCATATGCTTGATAAAAAGGAAGAAAAATCTGTTCCAAAACTCCAATCCAATCAATAAAACAGATTATATCATGAAAGAAAATGAGGAAAAGACAAATCAGAAGGAAAGGAATGAAGATAACTGAAGAAGGAAGCTAAAGGTACTAGCAAAAATTATATGGACAATTTCTTAAGAGCAATAAAGAGGAATAACTGTGTTAAGAACAAAAGGCAGAGTTTCACTAGCAAATCATCATCATATAGAATACTAAAGAATTATTAATACATATTTCTCCTCCATTTTGAAAGAAGGAGGTTAATGAATTCATAATTTATTTCATTTTATATGTCATGGTTTTTATTCCTTCAGTCACTGGGGAGCATGTTAAACAACACAATGTCTCTATATCTTCAGGGCCAGATAGCTGCAGTCAGGAATGTTAAAAGAAATGGCTTTAGAAAGAAGTGTAAACCCATGTCTTCACTGCACAATGCAGAGAGGTATTGGGCTGCTCAAGTTAGCTGGGGTATCAAAATAGCTGCAACAACATTCTGGTAGATCTGTTAACCTAGCTGAGAAACAGCCAAATACTGTGCCACAGATAATCAACATCACATTGCACAGAAGAAATCCCAGAAGACTCAAAACATGAATGTCAAACGGATACTTTAAGAACTGGGTGATCCAAGTAGCTATATGGTTAACACAGGCAAGAACACAGGGTTGCATAAGGAAGCTCTGAAATAATCTGTACAGGAAGCACCCTGGATATAACCAGGAAGGAACTTTAAGCAGAGGGCCAACTGAATGTTGTCTCTTGGTCACCAACATTTGAATGAGAGATGCAATAGAGCCTTCTGCTGGCTGATGTTAGACTGCCATGGATCAAAGGAGACATGAGCCATGTAGCCAGGAGAAGAATTGAGGAAAGGGAGACTGACTATGTTGTGGCGATTATAGCATGTATATTGGAAAATGTGTCCTGGAATTTGGAACCTGTGATTCATTTTATTTTTCTTCCAAAATCTGACTCCTAGATAACAATGGTTATTTACTTGTTCATTTTTAGCAGTCAACTGTATCATTCTTCAGGCTGTGAGAATCCGTGCAGTGGGAGTGTGTGACTGAATCACTGGGTCAAGAGTAAGACTGTGGTCAATATGGCCTCCTGGCCTGCTGACCTCAGGAGTATCCCTGCATGTCCAGAATGGTCCTGGGGTCCGGGTCTGCAAGGGACAGCCCTTGGAGGTATCTCAGCCATCGTGGGGCGATGCTGAGCATGGCAAGACTAGTGCAAGGGACAGTAGCCCAGGACCTATTGCCGGAGCAATGGTGGTGTCTGAAAGAAGTTTGCAGAGCAAGTTTCACCGTGTCCGACTCGACAGCTACAGTTTATACATTAACCACTAGATGGCACCTGGTATTTGGCAACAATGTGCCTTTTTAGGTTTTTATCTTTTTCTTTTCTTTTTTTTTTTTTTTTTTTTTTTTTTTTTCCCCACGAGTTGAAGCCAGTACAGCCATGGGAATGTCTGACAGAACAAACATAAGACCGGCCCCTCATCCGTGAGATCTCCACTTCCACGGGTTTACATTTAAAATTAGTGAGCATCTGATTAGAAAAATACTCTTCAAAACTGCCATAATCTCTCCCATAGCCTGCAAGGAGCCGGCACAGGCCTAGCCTTTCTGCAGCCCTGCTGCCTTGCTGTGCCTGCAGACACAGGCTGGGGACTCATTTTCAGAATAGTTGAACACCTACTGTAGGCAACCATGTGTTTACATATATTAAATTTTGGGCTACTTGGACTGTTATTTTTCATAATCTTATAAATATATATATTCCAAATGTTGTTTCCTGCCATTGTTTCCACAAAATTCTGTTCAGTGCAGTGTTGTTGTCATGTTTACAGTAGTACCTGAGTTCTCTATTATGCTGAATTTATGTCCATTGCTGTGGGTGAATTTCTGGGTTTATTGAAAGACTTTCCTTTTTGCTCCGAGAAATAAAATGTAGTTTCTTGATTACAAAGGGTCACAGCACTGGAATTTACTTCTCCTCTGCTTTTGGCAACAACAGCCTCTGTGCAAATCTGATAATGTGGCTGGCAAATACATGTTAGGTTAAAACACGGTACAGCAGCTGCTGTGCTACTGGTAGTAACTTAGTCAAATAGCTTCAGTAATGTCCAATATTTAGACATGTACTCTTGCAGATACAGTGGGCCTTTGGGGTTCAGGAAACCTGATAAAACAAAAACAGCTCCCTGATTTTCGACACTTAATATGATAAGGCTAATCATAATAACATTTTTGGAAGGGAAATTCCCAACCCTTCCTGTTATATTAGGACTAGAAAATGTAAAATAATATTTAAGGCTAAAAGCTTATCACAGCTGCTTTTTTTTTTTTTTCTTCAAACTAAAATTCTGCAGTATTTTCATTCCCTATTTGCAAGGTATCTTTCTCTTGTGAAATATCTAGGAGATGTCCAGCTGCTCCAGCAGTGGAAAACTCTGAAGCAAAAGTTCATAAATAGCATTAGGAGAACAATACACTGGGTTGGGTACTGTCTTGGAATTAATATGAAATGGGAGTGCTGAAACACCTCTCCTGCAATTTGATTCTGATTTCTGATCTGGTTAAAACACTTAGTATTGGTGTTGTTAATGTTTATTACAGTAATGTTTATAAGCCAAATATTGCAAGAGACCCCATTGTGCTAGGCACTGAGAGCAGGCACATCCTCTCAGCTGTTGTTTCCCCATCTGTCAAGTGAGTACAATGTGCTTGCTTTATACAAGTACATGAGCTCTAATTAATTAATATTTGTAAAAGGGTATGTAAATGCTAAGTATTATTTATGAACAGTATTATAAATGAAGATTGGTGGAGAGCCATGGAGAGAACACCGAGATGACACTGAGGGCAGAGAGAGCAGTGCACGGTACAAGGATCAGCCTGGAAACAGTAGAAAGGAAGCAAAGTGAAGTAAATGGTTACCAAAGAAGAGACATTTTTGATTAACAAAAGGAAAGAGAGAATGCAGGGAATGTTAACAGTAAACTAGCGAGTTTTTTTTTTTTTAAAAAAAAAGAAAAAAAAGACAACAACAACAGTGATCTGGAACTGGGTGGAACATGATGGAAATGAAAATGGTAATAAATACATAAATAAAGTGAAAAGGTGAAAAAATAGACAAGAGCCTTGTATTGTATATAATACTGTGACCTATATATATTCTTTATTTTAAAGTAGCTTCTGTACCAGTAGAGCATTAAAGCCTTGTTCAGCATAGCAGAGTATAGACGCTTCAGTGAAGTGATTAGAAATGCACTGTCAAGGTGAACAAGCAAGTGT
Source organism: Netta rufina (assembly GCF_964035555.1). Taxonomy (NCBI): domain Eukaryota; kingdom Metazoa; phylum Chordata; class Aves; order Anseriformes; family Anatidae; genus Netta; species Netta rufina. Next base: position 179,042,527 of record NC_140123.1, read on the forward strand.
TCATAAGTTTGGACCTCAACATAAAGAAAGGAATGTTTTAAATTTATTTTTTTTACTGTGTTGAAAATTCTTTTTCCCCCGGGTTTATAAAACATTAATTTGTATTTTTTATTTTACTATTTTTTTTAATTTTAAATCAATAAGTAATCTAGGACTAGCACTTGTTTTACTAGTCCCAGCATTGCTCTGTACATAAGCTTCGAAGTTTCCTTTCCTTTTTTTATTTATTTTATGTTTTGCAATGTTTTTCTCAATATTTAATAGTTTTTCCATGTTTTGATTTTTTTTTCTTCAGAGAAGCGAAGTTCTAGATTGTAATTCCTGGATCTTTTTATACATAAACTACAATGTAATTGACAAAAATGTTATAGACACATAATACTGTGTGTTACTATGCTATATGAGCTGTTCTGAACTTTGTAAATAACTCCACCAATGGACATTCAAATAAATAGGGAAGGTGGCTCTGGATAGAGCAAACAATTCATTTTTTTGATCACATCCAAAGCCCATGCAAGCATCTGTGGGTACATCAGTTTTCTCCTATATAGTCTAGGTCAAATGTCCGATTAACCTTCTTGGTTAGAGAAGTGTATTTTAGCAGCCCAACAGAACACTGTGGCAGCACATTTTATTACAAATACTGGGATAAATATATATATTTGTCGAACATTCATATTCGATTTCTAAAGGAAAGTTTAGTTTGATTCATTCTCATCAATCAGTTGTTTCCTTGCCAGGAATATTCTAGCACACAGGTTTTATTACCATGAATATTCATGAAGTTCAGGCTTTGGAGGTAAAGCACTCAGCTAATTCAAGAAAATCAGATTGGAAATTGCATTGCGACTTGTAACTTTTACAATTTGCTATTTGAGTTACAGCTGAAAAAGTCAAAGAGTGTCACCTATGCAGGAGACCAAAGCAATGTATGCTGCTTATTACAAGAACATGCAGTAAAGTGTCTGTGAATGGTCCTACACAAGAACTTATGCAATGAGGAAATAGCCAAATATTTGGAAGGAATGGACAAACAGGATTTTATGATCTACTCAGACAACTCACAGACAGGACCAACAGGCAACATTTTCCCAGGAGATTGTTCGTGGAAATTATTTGCTTCATTTCAGTTGTTAACAAGCATAAGCAGCTGAGCTCCACCTCCTCTGCTGAAGAGGAGTGATCTCTGAGGTTTTTCTTACCAGCATTACTAGAAAATGAATGAATTATGTTTGGACAGTTCTCCCTCAGTTATTTCAATGACCCTCAAAACCAGAAGGGTGCTTTGAGTAAATGTAGAGAAAAACATGAAAAATTATATATCCTGAGTTGACTTTGATCTTTAAAAATGAGAAGAATTTTATTTTAGGTATATAATAATATTCCTAGCCTCTGTTCACTAGGCAATCCTTCCTTTTCCCTCAGCTCTCAGTTTGACATATCTCCAGCATGAAATGGACTAAGATTGCCATGAAACTGAAAGCTGGTAGTGTGAAAATTGGGGAATGCATAGACAAATTCTTCTTTCCTTTTTAAACATATGCCAGTGAATAGGTCCTCTTTTTTTTCTCATTGGTTTTCTGTATTTTTTGGTAAATATTACTATAAACCTAGACTAGAAAGCCCAAAGCAATTTTCTTTAGAGGAATTCCATTAGAGATGCAGAATATCAGACACCAAGAACCAGGCACAGACTCAGCACAGAAATGGTATATTGGGCCTAACTGAAAATTGACAGAATGATCAGGCCATTTTCCTACCTAAGTTTAGCCGATGGGGAAACAAGAGAAAATGAGAGATCACCGCAGAGCACTAAAAAAGCCAGGAAGCATCTGCAAAAGTATTGATTCTGACATAACTGTTCGGCCACCATGGTGTGTTTAAAGAAGCAAACAGAGGTGCAGAGGTAAATCTCAGAAAGGATTGGCATGTTAATCTGTAGTTGTTATGTGCATTGCCTGATCAAAGTAGTGTGAAAGGCCCACCACATTTCTGAAATGTTCAGAAAATAAAATCTAACTGACGAACATAAAGTACAAACATTAAATCCTTTCATTCATAAAGTTTGTAGTGTGAATCTGTTTCTTTGATGTAAATAAACCACTGCAGCTTTGCTACCTGAGACATACAGGGCATAATGATGTCTTCTAGGAAAAGCCAATTGCTCAAACATTGACAGAATATTCTTGGCAGTTTGTATGGCATATTTGCTGCATGTGATGTCTGGACAGAGCGACATCTGAGATGGGTAAGATTAAGATTTCTGGATAATTTTGGAGAGCTAAATCCCTCCTTGCTTGAACAAACAATCCCAAGCAAGATTGGCAGGTTTTGATGGGAGAGCAAGGAGCTTTTCATGATCAGTTTCTGCAGGCTGTAAAAGTATGTGCCAATGCCTACATATTGGCTTCTTTAATAGCCAACTGTCCATTAAATATATCATACTAACCATGTATATTTTGCCAAGAAACAGAAATGCTGAATGTCACAGAATCTACTGCTAATTTATTGCACACTCAAGTTCTAACTCTTGAGACACGTACAGTGTCTCAATGGGAAAAATTGGAATGTCTCTTCTAAAAAATGGGAAGATCTGTGATATATTTACTTCAGTTCAGTTTGTAAGTAGAAAGCAGTAACTGTTACAAATATGTCTGTATACATGGGGTTTAATTAATGGAGGAGGCAATCAAAAGCAAAGTAAGTATTGAAGGTCATCAGATGTTTCTTTGCAGCCAAAGCCAGCCCTAGCAATTGCTAATCAAAGGCTGCCCTGTGTCTAAAAAAATATTAATAAATAAATAAATAAATAGCTATTTGCAATGTATTTGTTGATATTACTGAAAAGCAAAGTCTTTCAAATTGCCCATTTTGCTAGGTATAATTGAAGGATTTTGAAGATAAGTAAATGTCACAGATTTTACAGAGGTTTTATTTTGCCAGTGACGGAAAAGAATTTTTATATGTAGTTACAGTCAACACATGAAGAGGAATTGGGAAACTCAGACACTTCTAAAAATATTGTTAAGTTATATGGAAAACCAAACAGGAATGGGAATACTTCTGAACTCCTTCCATGATGCTTAACATAAATGAAATTCAGCCTACCTGACTACTCTTTAATGAAATTTTCTATCAATGTAATTACTCATTACCTAATAATTAAATATCCAAAAAATATAAATAAAGAAAAAAAAAAGTAAATAAAGAAAAGCTGTATTAGTATATCACTGACATAACAGTGATCATTAGATCTTAGACTTAATTTTCTTTTTTTTTTTTTTCCATAATTCATCTTCTTATCATAACTTTATTATGTCACCTTTTTAAAATCTTCTTCATTTTGGCCATTTGCAAAGGCAAATCTAAGAAAATAAATATATCCATATATGAAATCTCTAGGAAGCTATTATTCTATTTTGTAACAAAGAATGACAAACCAAAGGATTTGATTATACTTTTTCACTTTGTAATCTTTTTTCTGAGTTCAGTATAAAACAAGTGACCATGATTTGGTACATCATTTGTTCATTTATTTTGTATACACAAGACACAGAGCCATCTACCTACCTCCTTTTATATGTGCTGGTAGGGATATTAGAGAAGAATGACATGTTTCTTGCTGCAACATATGCTTTCCAGGTAGGTTTAGTTGAATCATTTAATGCTAGATCCACAGAGACATCCAGACACAAAGACAACCTACTTCATTTCAAATTTGAATATAAAATGATGCGAGTGTCCCTAGAAAGGACATTGATAATCAAATAGTAAGTATTTCCCTAAAAGGTAGGAGAATGTACATGTATATCTGATTTCCTTGAGGTAGAAAAAGAGCTGAGCCCTGCTCTGCCTTAAATTATAGGCTTTTTTGTTTTTCTTTAATAAGATGGATGCACATCACAAGTTAGGGATGTTTTTAGAAGAGTTCAATCCTGTACATGTGCTTGAGGGATGCTGGGATATCCTGAGCACATTGTATTGAACTGTTCCCAATATATGAGGAAATACCTTATCTGAGGATTTCAACAACACTTAGACAAAGTAGAAACCAATCTACACAGACCTTTTCAGACATTCAAGGCCCTCCTTTTTGTAGTGCTTTTTTTCTAAGGACTTCAAAGCACTTCATAAAATAAAACAAGTAGCATTTCTTCATTTCACTAACAGAGAACCCACAGGTGCAGTATTTACACAGGGCACTTTACCATGTCTTCACACAGCCATGAGGCGATTTCACTCGTAATCCTTCTTTCCCAGCATACTCTAGGTTGTAGTAATCTTACTGTGTTCAGAATTGCTAGCTCAAACACCTTAACTTGTAGAAGATATTAAAACCAAAAATTAATGTAATGCTTAAAATACTCATGACCAAAACCTTTGAGATTTTAAAGTTTCTTTTCTATATATATTTTCTTAGGCAAAAGCAGAGATATTTTTCTTTGTAGGCTTGGTTGAAGATTTTTTAGACTGTTTGTTTTAAAACTCTTTGAGAAAATAGCAGGAAATCATTGCCTTCCTTTATAAGAGCAGTTAGGTAAGACAAATATGGTTTCCAAATCTAAAACACAACTTATATATGTACATCTGAGTCTATATAGAGATGATAAGGTGCTGTTGAGTAGTGTTGTAATGAAAAATGGCTGAGATGGAAAACTTTGACAGAAAAACAACAACAACAACAAAAAAAAACAATATTAGATGTGCTAGCAGTCAGATATCAAATAATGTAGCAAAGAACCCAACCACTGCTGATTTATCATAACTCCTAAAATAACCCATAGGAACCCAAGTCTGACTTAATAAATGACTGGCTTAACAGATAACAGAAAATTGATCATAAGTGTCCATATCAAAGTGTGGTGGAAATTATTTGCTTTTGTCAACCTAAGCACAGTCTTGACTTGTGTCAGAAGCAACCTCTCTGGAGAAGCTTTAAGCTCCTATGTTCATGGCAAACACTAATGCAAGCAGTAAAAAACACCAAGAACCTAATATCGTCTGGTTCAATAAAAGTGCTAATCTAAATAATCCAGATTTTTATTCTTATATTAAAAAGTTGGAGTCCACAGAAAACCTGGGAATAACTCTCTCTAAAAAGCTCTTTAAATGTGGCTGGACTTCCAACTCCTGGCTGGAGGACAAGAAAAAAAGGATTTTTAAAAATCACACTCCGGAGCCAGTATTTGCATACTCTTCACTTCATCTGCTGCAGAACTGCTGAGGAGCACTAGCTCTAGCCTGTGCTCAGCTTCTGCATTTGGCACTCTGAAAGCCAAGGCTGAGATAGAAGCTGAGGCCAAGGGGTGCTTTTGCATTTCCTTGGAAATACTGAAATGCCTGGCAGAGTAATGTTCATAGACGTTTTTTCAGAAATCTGTGAATTTTTTTATTTTTTTCTAACTTCTGGTCACTCTGTAACATTCTGAAATCTATCCTCTAGATCTGATAACAGTTTGAAAAATGAGATTGAAAAGAGCCCACAGAAGGTGGATTTTGTGGAGATCTGTGGGGATCATTATAGCTGAGCTGAAATAAACAAGCACAAGCCTGGAGAAATGCCTGCTTTCAGTAATGTTGTTCTAAACTATAATGGGAAATCACAAGCCGTTTCTATCAAAATCAGCATTTGTGGGGAAGCAATTTTCACCTCTCCTGCTCCCCACTGCACAGTGCTTCCTGGGTGCTGTAGTTGCAGGCCCTGGGCCAGCAGCAAGGTCTCCTCAAGCACATGGCCTGCACCAGAAGAGGGCACAGCCATGCTCCATTAGGACTGGCCCCTGGGGGACATGAAGCCTCTGCAGTACTGCTGGAAATGGGTCTAGGGTGGGATAGTTGGAATGCTCCTCCTTGGTTCTTACACCCAATTACTTTTATTTAATTAGGACCATTTCTGTACCTTTTCCTGTACATGCACATTCACAGAGTTGTTTTTGGGTTGTCTGCAGCACAAAAATAGCAGCTGGAATTGATGATCAACCATGGTATGGTCAAAGAGATGTATGAAGAGGCAGCCCAGGGAAAGCAGTATCTAAGGGTGTTGGGAATAGCTGGAGAGGAAATCTCCAATGGTTGTGTCTAGGTGATTGTTTGCTGGGATTAAAGTTTTTTTTTTTTACAACTAGCTGGTTTGTATGAGGAAATGTTTTAGCTGTGCTCAGTCTCATTCTCTTCCCTCCATTTATTCAGAATCTGCTTAGGTTTGGTCTGTGGTGGTCTTGAATTTTCAACCACGTTTGCAGCTCTATTTTCCATACATTTGTAGAAAACTAGGATAAGAAATATGCATAAGAATGATTCATAGGCACTGGCACATAAAGAGGGAAGTAGGACAGCCACAGGCTATGGCTGGAGTGCAGTATGAGCTAAGCATGAAGGCAACAAATAGTGGCCATAAGTGAGGCCTGGGACTTCACTGGGGTGGCTGCAAGAGAATATATCTTTACAGACCTAAGGCATACCTTGTGTATCTCCACCTGCCCTACATAGAGTAAAATGGGGAGATCTGCAAGATATTCACTAGGGAAAATGGCAACTTGGCTTGTTAGTTAAAATGCTTTACTACCCTGATTAGATGTTTAGTACATGGATGAATGAATAAATAAGATTAAGTTAATAAATGAGTGGCTTGCTCCTGGTGACTGTCATGCATTCTGGATTGTCCCGATCAAAATGAGTAAAGATAAATGCAGGAGACAGACACATGATAACAAAAAAGATAAAGAAGTCTAACTTCATAACAATGTGCCATAAAATGCCCTCCTCCCCCCTCCCCACCCCAAAAAAAAAAAAAAAAAAAAAAAAAAAAAAAAAAAAAAAGGAAGGAGGAAGGAAAGGAAGGAAGGGAGAAAGGGAGAGAGAGAGAGAAAGAAAGAGAGAAAGAGAGAAAGAAAGAGAGAAAGAGAGAAAGAGAGAAAGAGAGAAAGAGAGGAAGGAAGGAAGGAAGGAAGGAAGGAAGGAAGGAAGGAAGGAAGGAAGGAAGGAAGGAAGGAAGGAAGGAAGGAAGGAAGAAAGAAAGAAAGAAAGAAAGAAAGAAAGAAAGAAAGAAAGAAAGAAAGAAAGAAAGAAAGAAAGAAAGAAAGAAAGAAAGAAAGAAAGAAAGAAAGAAAGAAAGAAAGAAAGAAAGAAAGAAAGAAAGAAAGAAAGAAAGAAAGAAAGAAAGAAAGAAAGAAAACACTCCTACTCTGTGTTCATAGCAATGAATGTACAGCTGAGTGCTGGAGGTGGAGAAAACACCATTTTGGAAAGATTCTTAGAGGGTGACGGATTTAAATATCAGAAGAGAAAGGACATTCAGAAAACTACCTGTACTTGCTGCTTGAGGAAGGCTAGGTGTACTATGGGATTTTCTCTTTTCTTTGGAAACAAGCAAACCATTGTCAGAAAGTGAATACCATTCTAACTATAATACTGGATCTAGTTTGCATTCTTCTGTTGTTTTTTAATAACAAAATAATTATATTCATATATTGAAGTGTCACAGCAAAAAGATACTTGAAGCACAAATTTAAATATGATTAGCTTGTTAGTGGTGGGTTTTAGGAGTCTTATTTTTTTTCCCTCAGCTCCCATTCTATTTTTTAAAAATTTCTCCAGGGCATGTCATATGTAGTGAAAAATTTCAATGGAGGCCCACAGGTATCATTGCTGTTTAGTCAGACATCACATTGGGCTTTAATGGTTTTAGATAGAAGAGCAGATGGAGTGGGTTTGTTCACTAGTCGGTGCCCTTGCCTCAGAGTTCACCTCAAGTTGTTTTCAGAAATTCTCACTCCATGCGCATTACTTATTTATATCATCACTTTTTTTTTCCCACTTCATAGATAATTGCTACTTAATTGATACTGCCTTTATACAAGCTTCCACAATAGCAAGCAACAAGACACACTGCTAAATAGAGGAATCATTAATCTGTGTATATATTCTGGATTTCCTTTAAAGATGGGCTGGAAATAAGCAAAGTCATTAGTAGTTTGTTTGCAACAGTGTATTTATGAAAGCTCTGTGGAGAATGTGTCAACAGTCAGTATGTAACAGAGCAATTAACACAGTACTTTTGTACTTTTGACTGTTAGCATGGGAGTAAACAGAAGCAGATGTGAAGTGTTTGTGCCGTTAGTATTCACAGACTGTTCTGACATATGCAAATACAACTAATGCTTACAGAGCTTGCAACCCTTATTGTACCATGACCTTACTTACGAAACCCTGGGACAGGACTGCTACATTTGCACACTTTTCTAATAATTATTAACAATACCAAGATACAGCCTTTTTGTTCTTAAAGCATTACAGACGACAATGGTAAAGCTTCATAGATAAATGCACTGATAATGTTATGCATATGTGTTTTGTTATAAATACTGTTGTGTGTTTTTTTATGTGTGTGTGAGGGTTTTTTTTTTATGTAAATAGAGAACAAATGAGGAAGAAGTAATGCAAAATTACTAAGTAAAGCAAGAGAGATTCTGAACAGGTATCATCTCTGAAATACTGCGTTAGATCTGATTATATGATCCCAATGAAGTTCTATAGTTAATGCATATATCTGATTCTGTATTTTTAGGACAGATTTTAAAATGAAACCTTTCATTGTCACAGTCTTAAAATACATATCTTTCTAAAGCATCTCCAGTCAGGCTGTTAAAATAGGATGCTAACTGAAATTATCTTCTGCCCTATAAAGAAAAAAGGAAAACAAAACAAAACAAAAAAATATCATGGACTGGACCTAACAAAATCACCTGGATTCTGGAAAGAAAAAAAAAAAAAAAAAAAAAAAGCAATTTTATATATATATAATAGTTTGTACAGTGATTTTCATCTTCAAATACTTAAACCTAACTATGTTACACAAACAAAGGACAGATGAAATTTAATTTTGAAGTTTTATTACAGATATGGGTTTCCAAATTAGGAATTAAACAAAGCTGAATGATAGTACAGAACTTACGGCAAGGTTTGGTATTATGTACTAAATGGAAAATGTTTTGGTTAGAAATAAAACTATTCATAATAATAATAAATAAATAAATAAATAAATAAACACTGAAAAGAATATCGAAAGGCTATATTTTCTACCCCTATCTAAAGGCAAAAAGTACATGCAGCTAACTCTAACCATACTGTTTTTTTTCTTATCTTTAAAAACTTATGGGCTCATGAAATTAAAATCCTCTTTTACAAGCACATACATGCTTGTTTCCATTTCTTTTTCCTTCTAGCAAATCAGTTTAATTTCTGTTCTATGAGAATATGTTTTCTACCTTTCTCTCTCTCTTTTTTTTTTTTTTTTTTTTTTTTGAGGTACCTGGAAAGGTAACCTTTTGAGGAGGTTGAAGTTAATTCTGTTTGATTCAGGTTTTTTTGGTGGTGGTGGTGGTTTGTTTTTTTTAGTTTTGACATCTGAGAAACACAGGTGTTACAATTAATTGCAGACATTTATTTTCTCATTCAGAAAGCTATGTGAAATAATCATTTTCATAGCTTTCTATTTATCTTGGCTACCTTTCTTTTCTACTTCATTTATGCATTTATTTATTTAATTTAAAATATATCACCTGCTAAATAAACAGTAGGCTGTGAAGAAATGAAGACCAGGAGTGTGATAGTAAAGTTGGTTAAAATAAATGCCATTCAGTATCACTTTGCTATTGTACTGCCTAAAATTGGACAGCTGTCTAAATCACAGAAACATTTGGAAGTAAATATTTGTACTGAGAGTAGTCAAGGAGATTGTATACTGTTGTGGGCTGATGCCAAAACAAATACAGTAGATGCGTTTATCTGGGCCCTTTAGTCCAAATGTGCCCTAGGGGTTCGAGCTGTTCTACCATGCACCAAGACTGAGAATGACTTTCCTCCAAGTTTCTGGTTCATATCATCAACTGGCTTGCGTATCTAAATAATCGTTTGTCCACAGCTGCAGGCAATCAGCATTTTGTGCATACAGTATAGATTCCCAAGCCAAATTATGAGATAATGAAAATGAATGTAATTACATGTTGCCATGCTAGTCTAAATATAATTTACACTTGAAAGAAGGGAAAGAAGAAAAGACAGTAACAGGTGAATGACGAAACAAAGAAATGTATTTTAGAAATCTTTCCTGAACTCATTTTCCAGCAAAGTAGGTATACTCATTTATGCACTGTTTACTTAAATGATTATTTGTTAATTAGAAAGTTCAGCTCAGTGGAGAGGTTATGATTTCTATGGTGTTCAGTTGAACATTTGGGGAGAAAAGTCAAACTCGCACTTTGTGATGGCTGACATTTTCATATCGATGTGCAATTCTGAAGAATTTCCTTTGAACTTTAATATAAAAAGCCACACCGAAATACTTAAACAGTTTTCTGTGTCCTACTACTTATTCCCTTGAAAAGATTTGAATCCCTTTTGCTTTGCAGGTGTGAGACATCCACCCTTTTCTTTTTTTTTTTTTTTTTTTTCTTTTTTATGCATGATTTCTCACCTTATAGGCAGTCAAGTCATGGCCAAGTCACCATGAAAAATAGAACAGGGACAGACCCGTGTTCACTGCTGCAGAGTGTTCTTACACATTTTAGATATGTCTGACTTTTAAGACCCACACTTTTAATTGATGTGCAGTGTATAATCACATGCTTCTTTCATTAGGAGTGCCTATGCAGTGCTGTCTAGAATAGCTGTGCCCAAATTCCTGCCTGGGAAAGTTACCCAGGCTGGATACCCAAATGCAGTGCTATTTTAAGCTTCCAGTAATTATTTTATTGCAGGAAACAAATTGCATTTTCTGAAAGAAGTATTGTAATATGAAATGTATAATCATTCCCAATAACTTGATCTTTCAACTCTTCTATGACTAACCTCAAATTATACTATCTTGTAAATTCTGTTGTTAAAAACTGAAATGCAACGTCTGGAATGCTTGACCTTGAAAAGAGATTTGTTGCTATAAAGAATAATTAGTGAAAACTTTTCTTTTGGAACCTTTTTTTATGTCCTAATTTGAGGGTCATATACATGTACATGGATTTTAGGAATTATTTTACACAGACCTATATGTGCAGTGGACACAACGAAATACTGTTCTTTTTGTTTTGGTTCACTTTTTATGTTCATTTAATATTTTGTTTTCTTGTACATTTTCTTCCACATTTTTGAAAAGGAAATTCAATAAATTCAATTTCTAGTCATGTTTCCTATAGGAAATATATGTATATACTTCAGTTTATGTATTATTTATTTAATATTGCTTTTGAGTTTTGTTATAACTGCACCATGAAATCAATTTAAATGTATTTTCTTGCATTATTATGTGTTGAGCCTATTCATTATGTAGCATGAAGAATTCATATGTACTTTAATTGTTCTTAAGTTTGCAATTATTTTTATATTTGAAATGTTAGTTACCTAAATTTTAGAGTAATGCATGGTATTTCTTGCTAACTTTTGCATTTTCATCATTAAAGGCATTTTCAGTGACTAACATGATAACAGGATAAATGTTTTTGAATTAAAGAGGAATCAAACTTACTATAATTTATTATTTTGAATTGTGTGAATAAACCATGAGATTCTGTCCCTGCCTTTATTTACTACATAAAGTATCTGGAGCGGCATTAAAAGCATTCATCACACTCACAACACACAGGCACAAAACAGATGTCTGGAGGCATATTTGCAAAGATGAAGTTGGGGAAAGTCTGGGGAAAGACCAGAGAGAATTACAGAGTTTAGAACTTCCATGAGAGGTTGCTATAACATAGACATTTCCTTCTTGTTATCCAGAATCTTGAGCACATCAGAAAAGGTGGTCTTAAAAACACCTGCCTTTCACCTAATTCCTGTTACAAAGGAAAAGAATTTACCAAGTAAAATCTCAGCCACTGGTTATTTTTAGCAGGACTGGATATTCATGAGTGATTAGCTGAGGTTACATCACAGCTGTTAGATTTGCAAGAAGAATTAGCTCCTCATTATCTGTGTTGTTCAATGACCCTGTAGCATCTTCTGAAAACACAGAAGATAAGAAAGGAAAACTGTTTCTTTGTGGAAACTCCTTCAAATGTTCAGAGCCTGTTCAGAGTCTTCAGGCTGACTCTGAAAAGCCATTAGCATTCAATAAAAGATGTGCAGATAGTGAACAACCATGAGCTTCATGGAGGAATTTTGGGAGATATTTTAAGCTTAGACTTCAGCCGTTAGGCTGAGTAATCAACATGGACCCTTTGGCCCTTTTTGGGGGGTAGACTTTTTTTTTTTTTTTTTTTAATTGGGGCATCAATATCCATGTAGCTGCAGACATCCATGTTACACATACCCAAAGAGGACAAAACTAGTCAGAGACCCTGCTCTGTACTACGGCTCAAACATAAGAGCGTCATCTTTGCTCAATTTCTGTGGATGTGTTCCTGGGCCTGCTGTGGCTGGACTTCATCAGGAAGCTGTGTGTCCACCAAGTATCCTTCCCTCATTTGTCTGATGAGCACTTAGTTGTTCCATACAAAGTATAACAGCTTCTCTTACTGTGATGATGAAAGGATGCCAGTTAACAGTTTTACTCCATTGCCACTCCTGATAGCTACAAAGTTCAATGTCAAGAAATGTTCAATGCTCTTTCAGAATTTATTTTTTTCTTTTAATTCTCAGATTTAAATATTTAAGAAAATATTTTATTTTTGTTTTTTCTTGCTCATTCATCATTTATGCTCAACTACCCATTTTCATGTTAGTATGCTCAATCTGTGACTGCACTGCGGGTAAAAGGTATGGATATATAGGTTTACAATATAAATTTGTTTAAATGTACTTATAAAGAAAAGCAAGGTTCAGGACTTCTGAATGTTAAACCAAGATAGTAATACACTAAAATCAGACGGATCAGCTGAGTCTCAGGCAATCATACAAGATATAGATACAACAGAAAAGCAAAATAAGCTTCTAGCCAAATAGTCTGCACAGACTTGTCTTATATGATAATTTTATCTGTAGATCTTAGACATTAAAAGGAGGCAAAGTATCATTACCTTCACTTTGCAGCTGGGAAACTGAAGTACAAAAGGACAATGAAACTTGCACTAGTTCACAGCATAGACTCTGAGTTTCCTGAATTTGGATTTCCTAGTTCAAACACAGTTTTTTAGCCAGCAGGTCTGAGGCAGAGCGTGGGACAGGTCCAACTTCAGCCTCTATAATTCTGCAGGCTCACTGACATGAGCATGCATACAAAGACTCCAAATACCACATTACAGGAGAAATGTCAGAAAGAAAAAAAAAAGTTCTATTTTTTTAGGGTTTGCAAGAGAAAAACAAACATTCTGCTGATGTAAACTACATCTTCTAGTTCACTTGGTCACTTGAAGCCTGCAGTTCTGCTTTGTGGCATCATTGTATCCCAAGCACTGAAGGAAGCAATTGCATATGTTTCTTCCCCCTACTGTCTGCCTACTGTTTTAACAAAATTAACTACCCCATAGTCATGTAGAAAGAAATAGATGTATGTTCCAAACCTCAGACACTGTAGTTCACTGTCTTGAATGATGACAGCGCAAGCTTACCTTAATTTATGATCTAAACTAATACACTGGACCACATGCTAGACTGTCCAAAATGTGAGCAAATATTCCCCTTTGACGTCCCTGTTATGAGGACAGGAAATGCCAAAAGTTAGTGAGAGCTGCAAACTAGGGCAGTGTTGCATTTATTCCTCAAAAGGTGAAGTTAGAGGATATGTGGATATGTTCAGTATTTTCCAACCAGATGAGCCAAATAAAATTCATACACTTGAGAGTACCAGATGAAACAACAGTAGAGCTGTTATTTCTGGAAACTATCAGAACCCAAGGGAAGCCCCGGAAGACTAGAAGATTACAGCTGTACTGACCATCTTTAAAAAGAAGACAAGGAAGTTGTGAAGTTAGAAGATTAGTAAGAAACTATTAGTTTTCCTTTAGGGATTAAAAAAGTTGTAGGTACAAATATGGAACCTAATGATGAGTAAACTTCTGAAAAAAATAAGGTCAGTAATAGCTAGTATGGAAGTGTCAAAATCAAATCAAATCAACCCATCCTAAATGCCCTGTATGACAGCACAAAATAACAGAGTATAGCAGAGAACAGTGGGTGTCATATATCTTGACTTTAGCACAGCTTTTTGAAACTTACCTCACATAACCATCTTAAAAGACAGACAGGAGAATATTACTTTCTTGGAACTGCTATGTGAAAAGTGAAAAACTATACTCAGAGAATACTTATTAGTGGTTCACTGTCAGGACTAAGAGGATCCACGGAGCGGGCTTCCACAGGGGTCTTTCTTATTTTGTTACTTTTCAGTATTTTCATAAGTGATCTGCATGCTGGAGAAGAAAGGCTGTTTATTAACCTGCAGACTGCACCATGATGGAAGTGTTATAAGGATACCAGAGGACGGGAGCAGGAATTTAAGAGAATTTGCAAAAATTGGAAAAATGATTGTAATGCCATGTTTTTACAGAGTTCAGTGTCGATTTTTTCAAGTTCATCATTAATATTATTAGCATCATAGTTTTATTCTCTTCCAGGCCTTTTATTGGAGTTGTGCATGCTTCCAATACAAAACAGAAACATCCACTATTTCTGTACACTGAAACAACCGTGGAGTTGTAGACAAAAGCCAGGAGTATTTTATGAATTGACACTTCAGATAATTTTCTCATTCTTTATTAATTTTCCACTCTAAGTCAAAATAAAACTCTCTAGACTATATCTGTAGGAGTATGTGATGCTAAATGGCATAAATTCAGCCTTATGTCTCACTGCCTCAGTGCATACCTTAGGTATAAATACTCTTTCATAAAGGCCTACTGCACAGCATCACTAAATTATATAAATTCAATTAATGTGGAATCAACGTGGGTTCAATTTAGCAACTTGACAAACCTGGGCACCATCCTACATACATTATTTGTACTGCACCATTCTAAGAAACATGCTTTTTCAAAAATAATTTACCTAACTAGCATGAATCCCTATCCTGAAAATAAATACAGAGATCCTCTGTGGGTCCTTGATGCCTTCATTTTCATTAGGAACTTTAACATTTATCTCTTTGTTTTATGCCTGTTACATAGAATTATAGTCCCCCCTGGAGACATTAGATTAGGGATTATAAAATCAATGTGGTGTAAAACCATTGTTCCAGCACTTTCAAGCCATCCCCACAGAATGAGAAAAGGGCAGCTGGACCCTGACCCACCATGTGGGACAACATTGCCCTGCAGAACGATCCCTTTAGGATCAGCTAACTTGACAGCCTGGGTAAAGTTAGATAAGGGGTGATATTAGTGTTCACTGAGACATAAATAATTATTCAGCTCACCAAGCAAGGTAGCACTCCACCCTGCAAGACCTAAATCAGACAGCTCAATATGAGCCAAAATGTGCTGGATCCAATGAAGTTTTATCTAGCTTCATTAAAATTCCATACGTTGCAAAGTATAGTTGACTTTCTGTAAAACTAATAATTAGAATTGGCCACATCTGGTATTACATTATTACAAAGCCTAATATTCCTATGTACACAAATACATTATTTTTCTCTCATATAAACATTATTTTTTTAATCCGGTGACTATTTCTGTATGTATTGTTTTTAAGAGATGACTGAAAAGACTGGCTTGGCATCACTGTTATCCCATGAAATAAGTGTAAGTTGAAATCTTTATAAGGGTAAAAAAGAGTATTTCTTTTTAACCCTCCAGGTAACACAGCATGACATATATTTTCTATTCATCTCTGAAAATGGGCGAAAGTGGTAAATTTCCCATGGAAAACCATACTTTTATAGTTTCTGTCCTAATATACACAACAAAGAAGTTTGGATAATTCAGATGGTTTATACAAACATATGCTTATCCAAACCAGGAGAAAAACTCCAGTTACACTGAGAGCCATTTGTTTCCTCTCTGGATTTTTATTGACCTGAACATAAATAAAAAACAATTTAAACAAAATTATTTCTTTCTATTAAGTCAACATGAACCCCAGAGCAAAGATGATTTTTTCTGACAACCTCAACAATTTCTACAACTCATCAACCTCTGACATATACATGACAATGGAAGAACATGAGTATAATGCCACTGCTGCGTGTTGTATTGAGAGACAAAAAGTTCAGAGTGTAGTTTCAATATCAAAATCGTAAAGATGGTTTGTATACCTTGTAAAGGTACCACCTTGTAAAGATGGTTTGATATTTACATAGTGAATTTGGTTGAATTACTGCAACTCAAAATGTTTTTAAACTTAATTTAAAACATCCATCTGCATATTTAATTATATAGATGTCATTGAATTAATCAATACAGTGCTTAGGAAGACAGACATCAGTGTTATTTTATAGAGTAACATTAAGATTGAGAGGTGTCGCTGTGAACACCTAAACATAGCAGACATTTCTTGATAAAAATCTTCAGTAAGAGCAGCGCAAGAGCAGCTGTGGTGTGATACCTCTCCTATAACTAATTTTTCATGCTTTCTAGTCTAGTTTAAATCAAAACAAAACTACTGCAAAGGAATAATTTTTTTCTATTATTTCCTGTTGGCATTTTTTTCTTCAAAAAGTTGTAGGTTCAGAACAGATGTAAAAAAACACATTTTCTTTAAGCTTTGCAACAGAGAAAGTCAAGCAGGACAGAACAGTGTCAACTCTCCTGTTGTAAGTCACCAACCAAATCCTAGACAGTGCTTGCCATGGCTCCCTCAGACAGAGATTTTCACTTGCAATAGGAATAATAGAAATATAGGTTAGGCAGCTGGGATGTAGAAATAACTCACTTCATGTTGTCTCTCCTGTCCTCTGCCTAAATCCTGGGCATTTGTTGTGACGTAGACCCGGTCTCTTGGCTGTCCTGCAGACAATTGCTCATCAAAAGAAAAGGGCTGTAAGGCCTCAAGTGACAGCTGATAGCTTCTGACTATACTTCTGAATTTTGTCCTAATATTTCAATATCACTAAATTATAGCAAAGGTATTTTCTTGCTACCCACATCTTGCATCTCTGAAGAGTGGGTTTTCAAGGATTATAGAGTTATTGCATCTTGTTACTACCAGAAAAGATGTCCATTGTGCTGAACTTACAATTTATACCCTAAATTCCAACTTACATTTTCAAAACTTCAACTCAATTAACTCTTAATTTTGTAGGTGTTTGAGTATCCTATACTGCATGTTAGGGACCAGCCTGGGGAGCGTGTAAATCAAGAATGAAATATCATGTCTACATATTGTGGGAATATAGGATAGCTCTATACAAAATTCATCATAAGATTTAGACACCAAACTACCTATTCTGTCAAAAATACTTTTTTTTTTTTTTCTTTTTTCTTTTTGTCCAAGCAACACAGAAACAGACTGACAGACTGTAGGGGATGTAGGGTGAAGGGGTTTGGGATTATATTTTGAAGTGTTGTAGATATCCTTCACTTTCACCAGCGAGGTTCATATGGTACCAAACTTGAGGAGCTTACCTCAGCATCCTAAATCCACTAAGAAATCCCACACAAAACATTTCCTAACACTGATAATCAGCCTGGACTCTCTTCTTGTGTTTGGTCCCTATGTCATCCTTTTATTAAACATAACTGGGGGAAATGGGAATAAAAATTTGCTTTCATTAGCTTTCACAGTTTCTCCCCAGTGCAACAAATCCTGTGACTGTGCTGGGGGCTGTGGAACAGGAGCTTTTAGCTCATTGTTAAAGAAACTTCTACACAAATCTCTGACTTTCCAGGAGAATACCTTCAACACCAGGGCCTAGGGTATATTATAGTGAAACTTCAACACTTCAGCCAGAGTGAATCAACTCCAGAACATAAAAAAGCAAAGCACCCACACTAATATGACCTCCCTTTCAGTTTATTAATATGGGGACAGTGTCACCTTTGCAATAGAGGTTTCAGCCTGGATCTGGTTTCTTTCCAGCAGCATTGAGTAGGCACAGGAGCTCAGCCTGGTCTCACCTTTCATGTGGTTGTGCCCTATGTTACACAAAGCCCACTTTCCTTTGTGAATTTAACTTAGATTTTTAGTTTCCAAAATTACACATCTATCTTGTAGTTTTCTCACAAGTGGAGCTGAGAGCAAGGTGGATAAGCATCAGTAAATTAAGGATACAGCACTGAAACCATCAGCTCTGTGAAGCAGTTATCTGTGGTTCACGTTTCTCCTGTGAACCTGGTGGATGTTGAAATAATTTATATCAAACCTAAATACTTTAGAGAATGAAAAATGATAAAGAAATTTTAGTTCATTAATATAAGTATGTTTTGAATGGTTATTTTGTCTAATAAACTGAGTTGCCATAAGGACAGAGTCTTACAGAGCATCTATTTTTTTTCTCATTTATGATTATATTTCTAAACAAGGGAATAGATAATACTGAGGATCCCTACTCACATTATTTTATAGCTTTATTAATATTATCTACACCATGTGTTGAAAAAGAATCTGAACAGGGAAGTTCACAGTGAAAAATGTTCTTATCCAAAACACTCAGTTCTGAGATTCCAAGAAAAACAAATATTTGGTAGCACATTGAGTCTGTGACACAGCTTACCCTGTAAAAGTGAAGACAAACAGCTGCTGAGAAAGATAAAACAAAATGGTAATTAACAAACAGAGGGACATCAACATAAAATGCAGCTAACAAAAATCATTCTTGGTTACTGAAAATTACACACAGGCTGCTTAATTTTCAAAATATAAATATATTTTTTAAAACCTTTAGCAGTCAGCCATCATGTTTGATGCATTGCTAAGTTTTACATAAAATGTCACGAGTGTTAGAAATTCAGCCTTCAAAGTGGAAAACTAGTCAATGAAGAATCGGTCCTTCATTGACTGAGGGTCTTCAGTCCCTCAAACTCCTCATGTTGTCACTGCAAGGTAGAAATTAATGGCACAAATTTACCTAGTGCATAGATCTGAGTGAAACTTTAAAGAGAAATAAAAGGAGGAGCCTGGACAAAATCATGCAGTACAAAAAACTCCAGCTGATTCCCCAGTGTCAGCTTTATATTAATGACACCAGTCTTGTTCAGTGAAGGACTTCATTGATATGTAGCATGGACACTGAAATAACCTTACGGGCTATTGGCCAGGAACTTCCAGTGTCATTCATCTTTCATTTCTCCAGTAAAACAAGGATTGGTTCCTGAGAGTCCTCCTTTCCATTTGGCATGTTCTAGAAAAATAAAATGGTTCTGAAGCTCAATGAGGGCTGTGTGGAGCAGCCAGCAGGCAATCACTGACACCATGAGATTTTCCCTAGAGCAACCAGCCCAGAGATCAGACATGGTACCTCATCCTACAGAAATGCCAAACTATGACATTTCCCACCTGAAGGAGCACCTACAGTGCATCCTGCCTACAGCAATCCCCTCTGAAGGACTGAAATCCTCAGCAAAGGGAAATTCTTGACATGGTGGTGATCGAGAGAAGGGGCAGGGCGGCTGTACCTTTGTCTGAGAGAGAAAGACAAGGAAGGCTTTATCAGCCTACCTTTCTGAATGAAGGATGAACACATACTTGTACTTAAAAACTACTTTTAGCAGTAATATCATTATTCCCAGCAGGGGACAGTATATGCTAAAATACAGCAGTATGCACCTGATTATACAATTACACCTACACATTCCCGTCACCCCTTCTTTGCAGTTTTCATCTGAGAAGACAAGCAGAGCTTGAATGCAGCATGTTTTGGTGCTGGGTACAAAAACTCTCACAGTCCATCTCCTCAAAATCTCAGTTTTCAAGTGTGCAATTGCAGTATAAAGCATCAGCTTAACCCTGCTGAGGGTACACTGCAGTTTTAAGTGAAAACATTTAAAAAAATACAAATGTTATTACATCAATAGCACATGCGATATAAATCTTTGAGGCTGGACATGACTATGAGAGTTGAAATATCAAAGACAAACCTGCACTGAGTTTTGTCACTGAAGGATGCACCCTTCATAAGTGGATCAAGGAAAGAGGTGAGCTGCAGATGTAGCCTGACACAATAAGTGCTCAAATGTAATTCTAATACATGGGAAAAAAAGAAATGCAAAGGAAAAAAAATATATATACAGATAATATAATAGGTTAATAAATATAAGTATCAAGATAAAATTCTATTTATTTTATATTCACTATAAATATAAGCAGTTTAAGTTGAACTAAAAATTTTATTAAAATGGGAAGATTATCTATATATACTTATGTTGCTTCAACCATACCAATGTACTAGGTTTACAGGTTGCCCCTATGTTCTAGGATATGTATTTTGGATTTATATATAATCACATAGTCTGGAAAATCAGACGTTCTGCTCTCCAGAGTTTACTTGGGTCATGCGTGTTCCTGAATTAATGTGAAGCCCTGTTCCTTTGAACATGTTGACAATATGTAGTCATGCAAAGCTACACAGTGAGGTTACACACTGGTAAACTTGCCAGGTCTGTACAAAAGACTGGATCCAAGACTCAAGACTATGTCAACTGTGAAAATACAAAAGAACAATTTGGTTACTCTGCAAACTAGCATCTGAAGTGTCGTGAAAGATCTAGTTAGTGAAAAAGTCATGGGACAGATTGTGCTTTTACTTATGAGGCAGGTTGAGGGGTTGCTTGTGTCACCACTAGGCAGGTGAAGCTTCTGCACCTCTTTCATTTCAGGCACAAGACTACACAATTGTAAAAGAACACTCAGGCTATTCAATATTTTCTCCCACTGGAAATTTGATAGGTACTACTTGAAACTCAAGCTTCATGGGTGAGAAAGTGGTCTAGTGAATGTTAACAATATTAGTTTACCTGTATACCTGAACCCAGATTTCTCAGCATGAAATGGTCAGAGTCTACCAAAAAGACTGTTCTAAGGACATTCAGTATAAGTTGTATACTTCACAGGTAAAGCAGAAAAAATATTTTGACATCAGGTTCAAATGCCAACAACAGCAGCAAGCTTCACATCTCAAATTTGTGATGATTTATACAGAGTGATAGTTAGGATAGAACAGAATCTTCTCCAATGAAAAATAGAAATGAAAAGACTTCCATATACCATCCCACAAGCTGAATCTCTCTCCCTCTCTCTCTGATCTAATGTATGCTTTTATTTCTTCATAGTTGAACAGAATGGTAATTGGGTCTTAATCACTAAAGGTTCATCATCACCACAGAGAATTTTGTGATTGTTCCCTGGACAATATTCAGTGTTTTTTGTTTTGTTTTGTTTTGTTTTGTTTTTTGGGGGGGGAGTACTGCAACCAGTATTTTTGAAATAAATATAACAGATTCTTCCGATTATTGTTACCTACTTTTAAGTTCAAAAATCTCAGACAAATCATGGATTTTCAGTTGAACATAGTATTTCTACAGGCAAATAAATCTTGATGTTGTAGGAAAGCCACAGATTGCAGACAGTATAATCTAACCACACTTCTCTGAAACAGCAGAAGTTTAGCATAAGTATCCTGATTCAGTGCAGTTAACAGCAGTGGAAACTTTAACACGAACTCCAATGACTGGTGGATCATGTTCTGTGTATGTTGACCTCATCTGAGTGCCAGTAAGACAGAGCCAACTTTGCATTTAATATCTGAAAGGTAATAACCAAAATGAAGATTTCAGGAACATCGATTTGACATGCTACATCAAAGTTGTTCTAGTCTTATATCTTCTTGAGGCTGAAGTAGTAGAAAAGAGCACAGTACATACAAGCTGCCTTTCTTCCTACACCCCCACCACATGCACACACTTGCTTGGCTATGAAACTCCAGCAAATAAGCTGACAACACAAACACGAACCCTTTAAATGTTGAAAATATCCTGATTACAACAGTATTAAATCTGTGTCCCTTTGCTTGAGAACTCTGGTCTTGACAGGGACTAAAATGGCTCTAAACCTCATCTCTTTTTCAGACAGAATTTCCTAGCTCCTGCTGTGTGGCATCTACCACTAATCTGACATGCCAGAACAGTGGCAGAACAAAGAGAAAACCATTGTAAATGTATTTATTTTCTAAATCTGCATAAAATAAGTATTTCAGGGATGCACTATTCAACCTCTGACTGCAAAGTTTTGTCACCCCTAATCAGTCTTCACTGCAGAATTTTATCAGTAAATGCAGAAAGACATAGTAGCATTTCATAACATTAGTCCATATATAGGCAATAAAGTGTGGGTCTGTCTATGTGGGGAAGCTACAACAAAAAACAACAGGGAATGAATTTCAAGCACAATAACTGCTGTGCTCTGTCTGTGTAGATGCTCTTCAACACTAAGACATCTTTTTTTTTTTTTTTTCCCAGTTTAACTTAATCCATTTTCACAGTGGACTCCTATGGAGGAATTAGTGTCCACACAGAGAACTATTTCTTAAAGATATTCTGAGATATTTTCCAACTAGACAAGCACTAACTGTTAATATATTTAAAAATATATATTTCCCCATAGTAATAAAATAACAAACCTGAGTACTTTTTCAGAGGAAATTAGAGTTCCTCAGAGACTAAATCACCCCCATCTGCTGTTTTGCAACCCATGTTGTATGGCAGCCTCTCCTACTTAGACATGCTAAAACAGTGCATGAACAAAGAGCAACTCTGGCACATGCATACATTTCCCAAATTTACATAAAATTAGAATTTTCAGAATGCATAATGTGCCAGCCATCTCAAAGTATTGTTAGCCTGACTTGCCTTTGAACTGGGTTGGTACAGTATTGATTATATATGAAAAAGGATGTTACCTTCCCTGTAGTACATGTTGTATTGCAGAAAATATGCTAAAATTTTAAAAATGTGCCAGACTGCTCATATAAAGTGGCATTCTGAAAGCAAGTGTGTATTTTTATTTTTTTTTTCCACTTCAGATTCAATTTCTTCATCAAGCAAAAAAGCTTTCCATTCCTGGAAAATATGGAATATAAACAGCCAGACATATTCCTTGAAGCTGAGCAATCTTTTTCACTGACCAGAATGGCTTGCACATTCCCCATCAGGATGGGAATCAGCCAGCAAATCACATCGGTTCTTCTAGAGGGACATTTCAGATACTAGTATGATGAGGCTATCGTGAGTGTTACTTAGTGTCAGAATTTTAGATTACTTTATAATATCTAGAAACTCACAGTATGAATTGCTCCAGGTCTGGCCTAATGAGTGTTACCGGCATATCACATCTTTATTGCTGTTATTTTTAAGACAGATATGTGAGAAGAGGGACTGCATGGAGAAAGCATTTGCCTCCATTAAGAGTAGAATAAGCTAGCACAAACTGTATCCTGCCTGTTGAGGGTGTAATGTGAGATTTATTATGAAATGTTTCTCTGTATTTCAAGTTTAAACATTATCAAAACACCATAGATTTTTTTAGTATTCACACTCAAGGAAAACAAAATACTCATGTAGTGAAAATGGTTTGAGAATATTAATTCTATTAGTGTTATTAGTAAAATAAAAACTATTTGAAGAAAATTTGTCCCAGCATATATTCAAAAATGTACCCTGACATTTTTTAGAAAATCTTAGAACAATGAAATGCAGAACATGAACAGTCTTCAAAAACTGAGTGTTTACAAAAAGAATTTCACTGTTTATTGGATAGTCTCTTGCTCCGATTTGTACTAAAAATGTTAATTCAGCATTTGATTCCATTTGTGTTCTATCAAAGCAGTATGAAGTTTCCACATTTGATTGGTCTCATTTAGTGCTTTTAATGGCACAAAAATGTAATGGAATGAACATATAAAGAAAAAAAAAAAACTATTTTCTCTTTTTGTTGTTTGTAAATATTTCCACTAAACCTAGAGGGGAAAAAAATCAACTTCAGGTGTTAATCGGATGAGTAAGCTAATGGAGTATTTCTCAGCATCTTGTTAGCTGTCAGCTCAACTTTTATGTTAGCTGTACCCAGGAGCCCTTACTCAGCATAGCTGAGGGACAGATAAGAGATATTTTCACAGCCCTAACTCTTCCCAGGTATTTCTAGATGTTTGTCCTGTTCTTCATTCCAAAGTAATAATGGACCCAATTATTTATTTGATTTTGTTGATTGGATAATACTTTTAGTACATATATATATATATATATATATATTTGTGTTGTCAAAATAACGATACTGTAGATTCCCACCCTAATCTTAGTGTCATATTTGTCTATCTTTGCAGTTGATACCTTGATACTGAAAAAGCTTGCAGAGACATTATGTAGACATGTTGCTTTTGTCCTCATCAAATGAGTTTTCCTTACAAAGTGTTTTCTAAAATCAGTATATTTTCTATTTATCTACCTATTGAGAGGACAAGGGGTAAGAAAAAGAAAAAAAGAGGGCAGGTTTGCATTAGATATAAGGAAGAAATTATTCACTATAAGGTTGGTCACGCACTGGAACAGGTTGTCCAGATAAGTTGTGGATACCCCTTCCCTGGAAGTGTTCAAAGTCAGGTCAGCCAGCCCCACCCAGTGCTTCGAGCAATCTGGTCTAGTGGAAAGCGTCCCTGCCCACGTAAGGGAGTTAGTTGAAAGTAGATGATCTTCAAGGTGCTTCCCAACTCAGACCATTCCATGATTCTATGGTCACTTAAAAATTACAAGTGTTTGGGATTTGGGGATGTTTGTTGGTGTTTGGTTGTTGATGTAGTTCAGTTTCTTTAGTATTGACAAATTTCATTATAGTAAGAAGAACTTATACAATCAAAGAAATTTAGGGCAGAGAGTCTGTGGGAAGAGTGGCTGAAAAGTTGTGCAAAGGAAAAGGATGTTGGTTGATGCTCACCTGAACATGAGCTGGCAGTGTGACCAGGTGGCCAAGAAGGCCAACAGCATCTTGGCTTGTATCAAAAATAGAGTAGCCAGCAGGACCAAGGATGCACCTCAAGTACTGTGTTCGATTTTGGGCTGTGGAGAGAGAGAAGAATTAGTGGAGCAACATGGAATCAGTTCAAGTTCTTCCAGACCAACGCAAAGAAATCTGTCAGGAGCCAGTTTGATTCCACGGGTATCAGCTGGGTTTTGCTATGATGTTTCTTATTGTTCCCAGCTCTAAAAATGCCTAACAGATTTGCATGAGCTCATTATCCTTGGACTCAGCTAGGTTTGTTCATTCTACCTCTGAGCCACATGAAAAGGAGTCAAACCCTTCCTGACCCCCCCAGGCTAGTGCTGGGAAGGGATGCTCTCACATATCTATCACACCTAACCTGTCATCTGCATTTAGGGCATGGACAAACCACATCCAAAATCCTATCGTCATGGATCCAACTATCTCAAAACAATTTATATACCAACATATTTTACTAAGTTGTCCCTTACTGTTTACATCCTGATACACCCAAAAGACTCAGGTGTGATGGCATCACTTGTTTCTATCAGTCTGCTGTTATTTTTCAGGTGGCATTTCTGTGGGATAGAATATAATCTTCTATCTCTGTGGGCCTTCACCTAGGCAAAAATAGGTGCTTCCCCATCAGGAGGGTAAGTTTCTGACCTTTCAAAACACCCATTGCAATCAATCTTTGACTGCTGCGTCTTTGCCTTTATTTACCTCCTACTGTAGTAAGCACTCCTTATCTTGGCCTCTCAGACAGAAATGTTAGAATTTGCAAGCCTCTAAAGGTACGTTTGCAGTGCTGTGCTCACAATGTGTTTAAACAATCTTAGATTCTGTAACACAGGTTTCACTTTTATTCAGGAACATTTAACCCAGGAATCAGTGTGCTTCAAACGTCTACTTTAAATTGGAAACATGATGCATAGGGTGTGACTTTGAAGGTGATTCCAGTTTTTATCAAGTCAGATGTTTAGTTTAGCACTGTATTACTCTCTGTAAGGGAAACCTAATATGGTACTGTGTAAAACAAATTCAGATACAGTGAAAAAGTATATCAGTGTTCCCAAGATAAGGAAAAGTACAGATTCATGTGCAATATTTGTACTCAGACTTATTTTCTGCCCATGAAATAGCAGTGGGTCAAAAGACAGATAAAATCACTTGAAGTGGGTAGGTCACATTTCCCTCATGATTGTTATCTTCTGTGCAGAAACACCAACTAAAGTTCATGTTATAATGTTACATTGTTATTATGTTTTTGCATGAAAATTGTGTTGTATTAGATAAAGCAAAAAGTACTGAAAAAATCCCTTATTGGATTTCTTACTGTCTGTAACAAGTACATACTGAGGAATGGAGTCCCAAAAAATAAAATAGAATTGTACGTTACAGAAAATTGCTTGTCTGAAACCAGTATGCAGTGTGTTATTTCAACAGAGTTTGCATAGTTGCCATGTCACAGCATAACACATTCTGGAAAACATCAGCCAAGCTGCAGTTTGCATTACATCTCTAGGGGATTTTAGAAAAGCAAAATAAAATTAGATATATAATTTTTTTTTCTTTTGATAGGCCTCTTCACATTAGCTGATAAAAGCATTTGAAAGTAACAATGAAACAAAAATAGAATTAAAATAATTATTTTTATTTTTTAGTAATCTTTAAGGGTATTTAATCAGTAAATTGTAGCCTTATTTTATACATATTTTCTGTATCTAAAAGACCTTCAGAATATTTAAAAT
Organism: Netta rufina; assembly: GCF_964035555.1. Lineage (NCBI taxonomy): Eukaryota > Metazoa > Chordata > Aves > Anseriformes > Anatidae > Netta > Netta rufina. The sequence goes on from NC_140123.1 coordinate 179,069,109, forward strand.
TGTAATGCAACAAAATAAAGAACTGGACTATAAACATAGTAATGTACACAGGAAATGCTAATATACATGGATTGAGGATACATTAAATTCACCATAAAATATGACTAACCTATTTCCAATAAGAGACATTAGTAACTCACAAGTGTTGATCTCATTAGCGATTTATAGGGGTTTCCATGTGAGTGAGGAAATCATGTATAATAGTTGCTCATTCTATGACTCTTTTATTCATAGAGCACTTTTAGCAAAGGTTTCCTCCCCAGTTAGAATGAGACTAGGAAAGAAAAAATAGTAAACAGAAGATTTCCAAGAACTTCAATTTCATAGAATCATAGGATCATTAGGGTGGGAAAAGACCTCCAAGATTATCTGGTCCAACCATCCCCCTACCATCAATATCACCCACTAGACCATATCCCTAAGCACCATGTCCAACCTTTCCTTGAACATCATCAGGGACAGTGACTCCACCACCATCCTCAGCAACCCATTCCAATGCCTGACTGCTCTTTCTGGGAAAAAATGTCTCCTAATTTCCAACTTAAACCTCCCCTGGCATAACTTAAGGCCATTCCCTCTAGTCCTATCACTAGTTATCTGTGAGAAGAAGCCTACCCCAGCTCCCCAGAACTTCCTTTCAGGTAGTTGTAGAAAGCAAAAAGGTCTCCCCTGAGCCTCCTCTTCTCCAGACTAAACAACTCAAGTTTCCTCAGCCACTCCTCGTAGGACTTCTGTTCCAGGCCCTTCACCAGCTTCACAGCCCTTCTCTAGACACAATCCGGGGCCTTGATGTCCTTCTTGTAGTGAGGGTCCCAAAGCTGAGCACAGTACTTGAGGTGCATCCTCACCAGAGCAGAGTACAGGAGGATGATCACCTCCCTGGTCCTGCTGGTTACACTATTCCTGATACAAGCCAGGATGTTGTTGGTCTTCTTGGCCACCTGGGCACACTGCTGGCTCATGTTCAGGTGAGCATCGACCAACACTCCCAGATCCTTTTCCTCTGCACAGCTTTCCAGCCACTCTTCCCCAAGCCTGTAGCTCTGCATGGCATTGTTATGGCCAAAATGCAGAACCCAGCAGTTAGCCTGTTGAACCTCATCCAATTGGCTTCTGCCCATCAATCCAACCCGTCCAGGTCCCTCTGCAAATCAGAATCAGAAAGCCTAGCTGGACCCAACAGCCTTCTTGCACAGACAGCAGTGTCTATAATCTCTTCAGCTTTGTGATCGGAGTTTTCATACAACACAGCAGTATTAGCTGCCCATTATTTCATAAGTATAGAAAGCTGTTTCTACTCTGATATGCTTTTGGGCTGAATTAATGTTACTGTGCTTTTAAAAGTCTGACTGAATTGCTATGTAATGGCTTAAAAGAGAGAGGGATTCAAGTACAGAAAAACATCCTAGTTTGCCAAGGTGATTGCAGTGAATTGGTGCCAAACGTTTCAGCTTGGAGGAGGAGAATTTATGGGATTCCACAAAATAAAAAGGCCAAATGAAGTCTAAGGTGCAGTGAAATAAGTACTCTGGTCATGACTGAGTCTACATGTGTGTGTGGTTTCCAAAGAAAATGCTGGGCTCTGTGAGTAGGGGGGAGATCTGCAGAATCGGATATCAGACACCTCCTCAGCCAGCAGCCACCATCAGCCAGGAGAAGCAGGATCATCATTACCCTATGATACTTCATTACTGACTACAAAATTAGGGGGGTTGCAAAGAGCTGAAAGTATGACTACCATCATGTCAAAGAAAAGGAGTCCCAGAATAACTCAGGGGGTCAAAACATTCAAAGTACCTGAGGTCTGCTCCATTCAACCACTACAAATGATCCTTCCCTGCTATTTCAGTCCCTGTAGGACTTCAGCTTTAAAAGACCAATGACTTCTGTCTAGAATCAATGCTGAACTGCATAGTGCTACCTAGCTTTCCATCCTGGGTGCAAATCTATTCTTTTGTCTCAGCAGGGATAAGAGCTGGGGGCATGGCATCTGCCTTGTCCTACCGTGTGGATAGAGAAGCTACACACCTCCTCAGGAATGCGTCATGCTCCAGACTGGGGCAGCCAGGGTGTGGAAGCCTAAAAGGGGTCAGGGTGTGGAACGTAAAACATTTTGGTTACAGGGATCAAAGACATGTTATTATGGTTTATTTTTAGACATGGACAGAGTCATTCTTTCAAAACACACTGGATTAAAGCAGCTCATCACTGTTATCATGTGTAAACATTTTTATTCTAACTCTACAATAAATGTAGGAAGGATGGTTGTAATATTGACTCGAAATAAGAGCCATCATCCTGAAAAGATAGAGGAACACTGGCCTGGAACACAAAGAGATTATTAATGCTTTTAAAAAATATACCACTTGAGCTTGAGTCAATAGCCAGTGAAGCAATTAATAAAGAGCAAGACTAACAATATGTTGGTACCCTCTTTGTGTACAAAATGTGACTGAATAGACATAAAATCCATCCTGCCATTGTCTTACTCTTCCTGTGGTTGTGATGGAAAGGAGATGAATGGATTTAAGAGTGGTTTCCTATACAGTGGAATCTTGTACAGTATCCCATTAACATTGCAGAATAGGGTTGGTACTGCAATGAATTATCTAGACAAGAAGCTCTATATTTTCTTCTCTATCACTCATGCAGGGTATGTGACTAGACTTTCATACAAATTCACCAACTTTTCACAGAAATAAAATGTAAATTCTTTCTCTAGGAAAGTTAGAATCTAGAACATTTAATAATAATAATAATAATAATAATAGTGTAATATAATTTCTCTTTAAGGCCTGTTATGCATTTATTTTTAAAATGTTAGTTTATAATGTTACATTACAAGAAATCTTTCAAATTAGATTGTTGGGATACATGCTGACAGTTGATTTTAGAGGAAACTACTACTGGAAAGGTGGGTCGCCTTGTCCCCATAGCCCCATGTGCATGTTTCCTTCCTCTCTTCATATTGGAACATCTTTTTGTACAGTGAACTGGGTTCAGTTAGTTACATCACTTTTTCTGTCATTCTGGGTAGACACTGATCTGAATGACAATTTATGTCAAGTCTAAGCAGATGGATGCAAACCAAATCAAATTTTCTTTATTCATATTCCAAAGTAGGTTATTAGCTCAGGCATATGTAATTATCCTGTTTCCAAGCCAGAGGTATATTTCAGCACAGATATATATCTGTTTGTACAAACCCTGAAACATTCAGTCCCAAGCAAGTTTTAAAGTTGTTTCAGAATAATAAACTTTAGCTTGAGGTGTTTTGCCAAAGTAAACACAAAATCAAACAGAAGCAGATCTTCCTGATAGCCAGTCTGTACAGTACTGTTCAAACAGATGGAGCACCTGCTGCTGTGAGTCCCAACTTAGAAACTCCATGTGGAAAAGCATAAATGCACGGCAATGTGCATTGCAAGGTAAAACATTTTGGTTACAGGGATAAAAAGAAAAGAACTGCAGCAGTCACATGCCTTGCTGTTCCGAGGACCTTGCTGTATAACCTGAGTGGCAGTCACTCCCTCTTTACTGAAAAGATAGAGACAAAAGAAGAAAAAAGAAAAAAAAATATAGGGTGAAAAAAATATTGGGATGCATGAGTAAAGCCATTCTGAGCTGTCTGGCAGTTCTAAGCAGCTTTTCATTGAATTTGGTCTCATGCGTTGACAGTTTCTTTGTTTACGTTCCAGATTTATTATATTGAAAATGTTGTCCAAATGCTGTTTACATTCAAGAACATGCTTTCTGAATGTGAAGCAGCACTTGTATATTGGAAAAAAGAAAACTAAACACAGATAGAGAACAGTTTCCAGAGCAAAAATATTACTAAGAATAAAGAACTACAAGTGACCAAACAACAGATTACAAGAAGACCTATTCAATGAACACTGAGTTTTCCCAGTACAAATTCTTGCTTAATCTTCCATCAAGTTCTTTTCCATATTATTCCCACTTTTCATAAACTTCATTTTGCATGCTTTAAACGTGATCACAAAGAAAAGGAAATCATATTTTAGAATCTCTGGGAGGCAGGATTAATGAGTGGCTTAACCTCAGTTCCTTTGAATGCGTACTTATTGATCCTCAAAATAACATAAAGAAGTGAATGATGGAGAATTCACTTACTCACTTTGTCTAGCTCACTTCTCTGGTGTGGTGGACTAAAAAGGATTGAGACTAATGGTTCTGAGATTGTGCACGCTAAAAAAACTTGTGCCATTTAACACAGCAGGCATTCTTAGTTTCTTCTTACATTCTTACTTTTAGAGTTTGCAACTATAGGTGTACATATGATATTTTAAAATGCAGAATTTGAATAAATTCAGTTAAAAAAAACGTGCTCACTTTACAAAGTAAAAAGCAATTTTTTCCATTGACAGCTCAGCTTTGCCATGTTGGAAATTTGAAATTCAATTTGTGTTCTTTCTGCCAAATCTAGTACATAAGCATCAGCAGTAACGATTTGGAAACCACATATCTGTACAGTTTTAGCTGTTATTCCTAATGTGACCATAACTATAGCATCTAGGTGGAGTACTGATAGCCTTGTTAAAGATTCATGCACTGCCTGGGACACAGCTCCTTTCTATAGCTACATCAGTGCTGCTGAGCTGCCGAATATAGCATTGTTTGTCTCACTGCAGTGTGACTCACAAGCACATCTCACAGTAAAAAGATAATACTTTTATAAAATAAATTAAATGAATTTCTGAGCAATGCAGTATGCAACAACATTTTGGGAAGTAAAAATAACAATAAAAGAAAAATTTAGCATTTAAACTAACCCTCTGTAAATCTCGTTCTCATTTAGCCTGGCTTATTACAGATTTAGTTGTAATTACAAATATCTAACATCAGACTTTGAAATCAGTGATACAAACTTTAATTTATGTTTTTATATCTTAGTGTAAACTATAATTATTGAAGATTTTTATGACAACTATTCAGTACATGATATTATTTGTCCTAATTTTATGCAAGTCAACATCCTAACTCTAGGAAAGGATCACGCTTGACACAGGTGTAAAAGCAGCAATGGGCTCTTCTGTGCATACACTGTAGATGCAAATTCTGTACTGTGTCATGACCCCCAGTGCCCTGTTGAGTACGGTGTGACTACATCATGTGTGAGACATCACAGCTAATATTTCCAAAAGCAGCTCCTGTGCCCATCCAAAGATGCCTGTCCCATATTCTATTTCAGCCAAGCACCCAAAATCACAAGGCACCTTCACTAACGTGCCAAATGGTATGCCCCTTTCATGACATTTCACTTGCGACCTCCCTGATCATTTTTTCCTATTGGCCAGCTTAAAGTCACATCTTCACCTGATGTTTTGCTTGAAGAGCTTGCATTTCAGCTTATCTAAGCTGCCACAGGAGCTGCTTGGATTCACAAAAGAAATATGCCTGGCCCAGCAGGACATATTGCTTACCATGCTGCTGGTTCCCTTCTACCTCCTGAACTGTAAGGAAAGAAGTGAGCTATGCAAATCTTACCAAGTTTGAATGCTGTGCCTTGTATATCAAGATCTGGTTGTAATCCAGAGAAGAAAATTCTGCTCTTCCCTGAGATGTTACAAACTCTCATCGCTAATAATGCATGTGAAGAAAGGAAATGCACACAGATCTTCCACATGAGATATGCTAGTTATCTATATGAGGACATAAGGCAGAGCTTTGGCAAGAAGAGCCATAGTACTAAACAAACACAAACAGCACACCAAATGTGAGTCTCTCCCCAGCCATAGCATGCAGAAGGTGGGGGCTAATGCATCCCATGCCACACTGCTGCCAGCAGATGCATTTCATATCACATTACTCTAGCCTTGTACAGGTTTTAGTCTGAACCACTGACACCATCACCATCAGGTGTGGCTGATCTCCACGCCTGCTTCTGACCCTTAGGCAATGTCCCTGTGAATTACCTCTTTTCCCTGTTCTGGATGCAGCCACGTGGTTCTGCAGACAGCATGCACAAGCAGACAGCACTGCTGCTGCCAAGCACTTGCCAAGAAGGAAGGCAGACTGTGGGGTGGCTGCTGGTGAGCTGTAGGATGGTAGAGGTGGTAGGAGAAAGCAGTGTTTTGGGCCATAGGGAGGGGAGCAGGTGTGTGTAGTGACTCTGTTGAGGCAGAAAAATGGGATGCAATGGCTGTGCAAAAAGAGCACGTGGGTCTTATCCTGTTGTAGCTCCATTTTTTCCCCATTCTTTGAGAAGTGAACCTCACTTTGGCTCTGAGAATAATTTTATTCTGGGGTTGGTTCAGAGTTGTTTATCCCATGCTTAGTGTAGTCCCACTTTGACTGCAGAAGACAATCCTTATGTTATAGGAGTGTTCTTGTAAGAGTTAAGCTGGTAAAAAACACTAACTTAAAATATTGTGTGTGTTTTTTTTTTCACAATTAAAATAAAAGCTAAATTCATTTTATAGAAATAAAAATGTCTTACATCTTTACCTCCTAATTATAGCTTTAAAGTGCCAAATTCTTTCCAAAATCATTACAAGCCAGTTAGAAGGAGAGTTGAAAAACTGTTTTATCATAATTATACTATTGAAAAGTTTTATAATAAAAAAGCATTTCAGAATTTTCATTTGTGTAAAGTGCCTTGTAGATTTCTCCAGTGTTTTAATTGCACAATAAAACCAAACACCTGTTTGAAATTAGCATACATCCAAACAAGAAAAAAAAGACACATGTTTTTGACAGTGAGAATAATTAACCACTGGAACAGATTATCAAAGGACACAATACATTCTCATTCTTCCTCCTTAAATCAAGAATTGGTCCATTTTTAAAAGACACTGTCTCATCCTGGGATCATTATTTGAAGTGCCATGATCTGTGCTATGCAGGAGATGATAATAATGATGGTCATTTTTTGCCAGAGATGTCAAAGAACATTTTGGCTCCTGGGACACTCACATCCCACATCCCTGAGCTCTGGCTCCTGTCAGCTGCCATCAGCCTGCAATTCCTCTTTCCTGCAGATGAAACAGCCAGCAAGTTTTAGAGATATTTTTCCCCATTTGGCCAGCGTCTCTCACGTTGCCCCTATTATACACACTTCCACCTGGTCTTAAAATCTCTTTACTTGTTAGAATAAAAATAATATAATAAATGCTCTGAAAATGTTTTACAAAAGAAAAAGGTATCCCATATCTTTTATTAAGAGGTAAGAGACCAATTAAAAGGTGATTTAACCACCTTTCATTGATTTCACTACCTTAATACCTTTAAAAACACAGCTGTTACTCCTTAGACTCAAAAATTTGGGCCTTGTTATGCCAAGCATTGCTCAAACACTGAGTTAAAAGCTGTCCAAGGCATGAATAGTTTACATACCTGCTGAAAAGAGCCAGACTCCACTCCAGCGCAGACTTTTCCCCATTTCTACCCTCAATATTATCCCCTGCAGCTCTGGTTGTGGGTGCCAACTGGACCTTCTTCTGTCTTAAACAACCAGAGGGCCCAGGAGCCCAGGGGATCCCCACACTAAATGATAAGAGCCAGCCACCTGAGGATTTGGCCCACAAATCCAACCCACCCTAGTCCCATTCTCCAGGCACTGCAGGAGGATAGATCATAAATAGGGGAGCTATTGCCAGCCTAATCAGTGCTTGCAGGACAGGTAGGGATTGCTGTCTGGAAATTCACCCATGCACAAGGGGATTGTGCTACAATGGTTTCTTTCTGTTTTTCCTCTGCCCTCTCATCTGCTTTTTTCTCATTTCATAGCTCAAAGGAGATGTCTACAGCTCCCAGCAAGTAGCCAGGATCCTCAAAAAATGTCCTTGTTGTGTCTGTGATTTTCTATGGTGTTTTTAATTTCCATTAATTTTCAAGGGATGAATATCCAGCTGTGTTTTTAAGTATCTTGTTATGGGAAAATATTTAGCCCAAAATATGCATATAGAGCACCAGTGATAATAACAAGGAGGTGTTGTCAATACTGTGTAATGAAATATATTATTGCTGTAGAATATAATAAAATCTGTAGCCAAAATTACCTAAAAAGTAATACAGTGTGATTTGTTAGACCTACCAGTCTATGGTGGGCAACATAGACAATCTCCACAGGTCATGTCCAAGGCATGCTGCTTTAAGCATTTTTTCTTCAGCACTGTCCAATGCGTAGATTTTTATGGGAAAGTTGTTCCATTAATACTTTAAAGGAATTAATTATCAATGTGAATTTTCATCAACTTCTTGAGCTACAGAATGACACAATGCAACTTATAATTTATACTTCTTTATTATTTATATGAATTCAATAAGATTTTATAAGCAAAAACCAAGTGAAGAATTTGTCTAAAGTTTATATATTCCAGACTGAGATCTGTGAAATAATTTGGTTTGGATGACTTTAAATCCCTCCAGTAACTTTAAGTCTCCCCAGCCACCTTAAGCATTACTCAGTCAATGTATGAACTATTTCCTCCAAGCAGATGTGGGCTAGTTGTCCCATACTTTAAGACAACCAAAAACCACTTTCCCATCTCAGTAGATCAGAATAACTCTTCACAGGGAGGGCTCACTTGTCACACTGGCAGTGTTTAACAATTTTTGCCCTGCAGGTGAGCAGCCTCATGCTGACCAAGCCTTCATCTATCAGTAATGCACTATTTAAACGTATCTACAGTCACAGCACAGCCTCTGCAGGATCCCTCATGCCAAAATTATAGCAGAAATAATATTCTTTACCATGGATGCTAAATTAGGTGAAAAATATTGTGAAGACAACATGGTAGGCACTTGAAGGACTGTAATTTTTTTTTTTTTATATGGTTAGACAAGTTCTCCCTGAAATTTTGAGCATCTGTAGTACTAGAAGAGTTCCTGTCCTTTTAGGAGAGTAGTTGTTCAATAGAATTGCAGGGCCAGGAGTTTTACTTTGCTGCTTTTGCAGTCACTTCTCTTCAGATTCTCCATGGCAGAGCTTTATCTTTTTGACTGCCAGCACCAGCCTATTTGGCATCTGTCTGATTTGGGTCATGATTTGCTTACCAGTAATGTAAAAGTAATAAATTAAATAATCTTTTTATTTGCATATGATTAATACATTTGTTATATCTTTGAATAAATATTTGTCTTTGTCTTTGTGTTCATCAAAAGTATAAAAAGACAAATGCACTAATCATAAGGTTGAATTGAATGAGAGTACTTGTGGAATATGAATGGTTAAAAGGACATAAGTATTAAAGAACAGGGCACTTAATAAGAAAGTTCTCTTAATTATAGTTCTGATACCAAACAGGAGGCAAAATATTGTCAGGAAAGAAAGAAGGTAGGTATCGAAGCGGAATTGTAACTTTTTATTACTAACTTATTTAAGAGTAACATTCCAAAGTTCTATTCCAAATTGCTATCTCTTCTCATGCACTGAATAGGTTGGATAACATTAGCTTATATCCTATAAAGGTCTCAAGTGTTTAAAAGAAGTATTAGGTGCAGTTTAGTTATGTTAATCCAAAATCAAAATGGTTCATGGCAGCTTTTGACTGTGAAGCAGGATCCATGGTCTGCCCTGGTCAACCCTGTTAGGAGACCTCACATATACCTGATATCTCTTCCTCCCTGTGACCTTGGAGAAGGAAATACAAATGTGCAAGTAGTGGTGGGGCAGCCCAATGCCCCACCTGAAGTTCAGAACAGGGAGTTCACAGGGGATAAGACTGCAGAGTATTGATATCTTGGTATCAGTGGGTAAGACATCTTCCCCACTGTGCCCACTGACCTGTGACTTCTATGTTTCAGAATTTGTCTAGACTCTCCAGATGACTTTCTTTTCAAAACAAGAAAATAAACTATAGTCAGGTTTCTAAGATGTCATTCAGAAGTGCTTCATTTTTCATTGCATTGCATAGAGAACACAAAGGTCTTATACAGATGCCTGGGGTTTCACTCCTCGTTGGTAGCCACCTAAGCCCTTTCCTGGGTCCAGCCCTCTGGCCAGTGAAGCAGACTTGCTCACAAAAATATGACTTAAATATTCCACAAATCAAAGAAATATGAAAATTGTGATGTCTTGTACATGGTAAAATGTGTAGCTTTGCATCCACAAAATAGAAATGGTTTAGCACTGTTTTATTAAGATTAGTATTGATGAGAATACAGTTGTCATTAATTTATAACCTGTGTTTAATAAATTTGTAAGTTCTTTACTTTTGCAGAAGTAAAAGGAATATACATTTATTACATGGCAAGTCATGCTATTGCTTTATGCAATTTCAGACAACACACTTCTAAAAAATCATTATGTTTGCTTCTCAGTCGATACATCTATGCTAAAGATGATGTACAGCTGCAGGTGTAAGTTTGTCCAGATCAGCTAGTCTAAAAGGTCGCAGTAGCAGTTCGTAGTGTTGAGTTTCTTGTACTTTATATCTTGCAATGTTTTACAATTTCAAGACAATGAACAGCTTATTTAAATGTTTCTTTATATCAAATTATATATCATGTAATGAATAAAACAGCATATTACTATACTGGAAATTTACCATGCAAATTAAAATAAGATTGAAGACAAGTGTCTGTGCTCCAGGACATAGGTGACTTAAGAGACTGATAATGGTCACGTGAGTGGGTGTACGTGAAACATGGAAGCAGAATCCCAGCAAAGTGGGCAGTTAGCACGTCCTGGCCACTCCATCCAAACGCTCTGCATTTATGGCAGCCTGTCCCTTTCGCCTCTAAGGCCAATAGAGGCATTGCCTTTACAGCCAGGATCACAACCTTAATCAATTAGCCATCTTTTAATTATGTTTTTGTTATTACTAATATGCTGGAAATGAAAATGAAAAGGCACATCTGGTTTTGTGTCCTTTTCCAAAGTGCAGCATGAGAACAGTGATGTGTTGATCACAAACTCAAATGAACTCAGAAGATAATTTACCTATTTCTGAACCTCTTTCCTCCTCTGGAACAGTACAGACAAGCTTGCTTTCTTTCTCTCTGTCACTCTTCCTTTATTGCCTCTGTCCCTGAACCATTCAACAGCCTAGACTATTCTAAGAACTAAGAAATGTACACAAAAGACCTCCTACTCTTGCCACCTGTCAGTCATGGATCTCAGTTGATCCATAATACTCAGAGGGACAGAAAAGCGTTTAGCTTGTATGAAGGAGCTTGACCAGGGCTTTTCCCCAAAGTGATCACTGTTGCTGTATTTAAAGAGTTCAATCTGCTCCTGGTTGCCCTGGAATAAAGAACTTTAATTAGTAAGATGGCTCCTTCACTATCTATCCTTTGGCAGTTCTCATTCCCCCTTTGGAGTTTTTTGGGAAGTATAGCAGTATGGAGCAGTCTTCTGTCTTGGAGAAGACAGTGCCAGGAACACAAGTACTTGGCAAGCTTAGGCCCAGAAGGATTACACTGGTGGAAAGGAGAAGAAATTTCCACAAAAATACAACCTGTATAGAGGCTCATATGAGACTACTTTTCTGTGATCTACTTGCTATAAAAGATAAGAGGATATGCAAGGCATGTTCGTGCCATGTGGTCCCTTGGAATCTGAATGTCTTTTTACAGCCAAAGAACAAAACTAACCAACAAAAACAAATGAAAAGAAAAAAAAAAGCAAACAAAAAAAAAAAAAAAGAGAGGGGGAAAAAAGAGAAAATCCTAGGTGGCTCAGAACTTTACAAGGCCACACAGGAAGTACAGAAGCTTAATTAGTTAAGATATTTTTGTATTTCGTCACTGAATTTCCTTACATTCTTATAGTCTGATGTGTACCATGTGCTCCTTGTTTACTGCTAATACCCATAGGTGCTTGTCATTGGGGACTGAGATGAGAAAAAGGCTATGAGGTAAGTTTCCCACTCCAGCTCAGCTGGCAGCAGTCCCTTCATGGAGGGTACAGCATCCTGAGAAAGTCTTTTTTTCTGGTCCTCAGAGCCATTCTCTGATCTTAAATCACTGAATATTAACTTCAAGGGCAAGATATAATCCACTGCAATGCTATTAAGTAGTAACTGATAACAGTTACCGAAAGAAGTTAGCATATACTTTCATTTTTAGTACTTTAATCTATATAGCTAATACCATATTTGTCTGTCCAACCTACTCAGAACTTATTAAACTCTCATGTTTTTAGAGAGGCTGTTCAGAAACTTTACAATTATCCATGCTGTTTATTATTTCTTCTTCACTCACCCATGAAATCTAGTTCTCACCTTTCCACCCACTTGTCCTAGTGCCACCTACGCATATGCACACACATACCTTGTATGTACCACCAAGTTATACATACCTCACTCATTAAATGACTCAACTCACCTACTTCATGTCTGTTCAGAACTGAGAAACTATCAGTTCCCTTCAGCCTACCTACCCTGTTTCACAAATATTGTCTTCACTCAGATGTATATCTGAGCTTTTAGTTTTGGTCTGAAATTCCCCCCCTATACCTAAAGACCAGAACTCCGGACTACCACCTCAATTCTGAACCCTCAGCGGCTTCAAGACCTCTTAGGTCAGCAAAGTATCATGAGTTCCCTTATTATCTATGTATCTCTATGGTTTGCTTTGCAGACAGTGCTTTCAGAAAAAAAAAAAAAATACAAGTTTTAGAAAACTTAGCAGAGATCCACAAAAGGACATATAATGTCCTGAAGATATAATCCTGTGTTGGGATTTAGGAGGAATCCACAAATTCCACTTATCTTTTGAGACATTTAAGCATTTTACCAGTCCAGTTACTTGGTCCAATCAGAGGCCTAAACTTAGAGTACAGATACCAGCTCAAGGTGTTCAAAAAGCACAATGGGTTCAGCCACTGGTGATGTTACCCCTTTTTCTATGATACCTTCATGACTTGAACAATTCTCCAGCACTGATTCATGAGGCACTGGTGTAGGCCTGGAAGAATGATTTTATAATCTGAGGAAGAAGAGGACCTAGCTGAGGATATATGAAATCTTGGTGTCAGTTTTGTACTTATTACTTATCTTATTAGAATTTCACATAAAATATTTGAGTTTTTCTAGGAACAAGGATTGTATCCATATGTTCCCTCTTACATGAATGTCCTAGTGCATGCTTTAAGGAGTTAAACTTTTCCTATCCTCAGTCCCAAGTCTCTGGGATTGTTTTCTGCAAAGTGTTCTGTTTTTGAAAGTAGCAGTTTAGGTACCTCACTGCACAAGAAGGCTGCAGGATATGAAACCTGATCTGATAAAAACATTCCCCTTCAGCCCAGAATTAAGTACCTAATCCCTCTGACAGGGCAAGGATGTAAGACCCAGCCCTGCTATCAGGTTCTCCTGTTAGATAACTTAGTCTGCTTCCTTTCCAACACAATATCTATTTTGATTCTCTTAGGTTTGATGACTAGAGAGCTTAGGCATTTACTTCAGCAGTGTATATACCACTCAGGTACCAAAAAATTAGTATAGTGACACAGAAAATTACCATACTAACCTTCCTTTATGGTTCTAGTTCATATTTTGCCCACCTTATTTTTCATTTTCAATATTACATTGACCTTTAGAAGCCTATAGCTTGTTTGTGCAGCCTATCTAGTGTCAAGACAAAAATTACTGATGGATAAGAAGCAACAAGCAATTAACATCAAATATTTTTTAAATTAATGATGTAGTTTGTTCTCACTATCTCCTAGCAAGGTATGTGGATACGGACATTCTTCCCACTCCTTTCCCTGCTGCCCCATATTTCTATTTAAGTAAATTCAATAAATTATATATGCCACAATACAAAAATGTGTTTATTTGTTACATGTACAATTCAGATAATAGTCATGGGACATAATTCCCATGGTATGAGATGTATATACCTCATATACATGTAGCAATACAAGCAAGCTTTTTTCCACTGTATTGTATCAGAGTTGAACCTTTCATGGCCATGGGCCTGTCACAGACAGTCATAACTTCTTTCTGTAGTGTAGCCTGAAGAAATAACTAGAAACTACCAGAAATGAAACTATTGACTATAAATATGTTACTGAGGCCTAGTAGGCAAGCAAAATGAATCACAGCAAAAAAAAAAAACCTACACATTTTACTTATTTCTTCCCTGAAATAAGTAAAAGATGAATATTTTGCCAATGTCATAATGGTGTTGTTTTCATACTACAAACAAAAGTAAGAGGATTTTTAAAAGATATCTTATCAAATGACAAATAATTAAAAAAAAAAAAAAAAGATAAAATTACTTGCTTTGTTGTTTTAAGTACATAGGTACTTAAAAGTTCAGGCACCTGTGTTCACAGATCAGTCTAGAGTCCTATTTTGCAATCATAACGTACGATATGCTGACTAAATATCTTAAACATAGAACATAAAAATCCCATTCCAAATCTGAGAAATGCTAACAGTATTCCACTTGTATGTAGGTGAAATATGCTTATTCTAACATTCAAATATTTACCGTAAATTCCAACTCTGAATGACTGTACCTGTTAAAAAGGCATACCCAGACTAATTTGTTGGACACAGGAATACAGCTATTTTGAGCTAGCTTTCTCTAGAAATTGAAGCAACTTAGCTAAACTTTAGCTAATATTTAGCAACTGGTTTAAATGTATTATGACACATTGTTGAAACCCACTAATTTTTAAAGAATGTCTGTACTAGTATATCCTCTCTATTTATCATCTACATTCTTTTTTTTTCAGATCATACTGATTTTCCTGGGCTCTCCAGAATATTTTTCTGCTGTTCTCTAGACACTGATTCAATCAAACAACTTTCCTCTACCCATACTCCTGGACCGATCAGTTATCCCTGACCTCTTTTATTGCTGTCCAATTAGTTGAGCTGAATCTTTGTCAAACAACCAAATAACTTGGGCTGAAATAAATGAGAAACCACTTTCAACTTCCGTACTACAAACAAAGACTACCACACAAGAGTTCCCGTGGCTCCAGGATATCTTGGCTCCCAGGTCAAAGTGCACAAGAGTCCCAAAGTACGTACTCCTTGGATTCCCCAATATTCAACAAAAATCACAAGCAGGCTTGTCCACTTCCATGATGGCTGGGCTGCTCAGCTCTGCTTGCAATAAGGCCTGTGTCCAAAGTGTTCAAGGTTATTTAGGTCTCTCAGGCATTTGTAGGTCTGACTTAGATTTTTCTAAAAATCAGATCTTTCACGTATTACAGATCTCTTTCAGGACAAAAGCTCTGAGAGAATAAAACTCTCTCAGAATGTGGGCTGCAAATTCTCTAGCCTCAAATGGAAAGCCAATGGTAGCTATAATTTTGGCCAGGGAACTACTTTGAGCTAATTAATTTGAAAAAGTAAGAGCCCACCTATGCATATGGATACTTCCAAGCCCTGGGGACCAGATTCCTCTTGAAAACAATAGTAGTCTCATTGTCAAAGTATATCCTGATGGGTGGAAGGCATAAATTTGGTAAAACTGAAGATATTCAAACACGGATTTTAATCCTGCAGTTTAGTAGACTACATTTACCTAACAGGACAGGAAACAGTTTTGGTCCTCACTCTGAATTTTCTGATTTATTTATTTTTTTTAACGTTATAGGGTAAATTAGTTTGAGAAACACTTTGAACTGGGAACTGAAACTAAAGATTCTTTCTTCTGGTCTGTTTTTTAAAACTATTAGACTATGATTTTTCTTGTGTTCTTGGTCTCTCAGGCCCCAGGGGTCTGGTACTCGACTGCAAAGTGACAATTTCAGCATGACAGATGCAGGGTGCTTTCTGCACCTTTTTAACCCTCCAACTGAGAACTTTGACCCTGTCAGAATATATTAGGCACTACCTGAGAGTTCCCAATGTACTGGGAAGTGAAGTAACACCAAAGTTCTCTACCCTAGTGAGGTTTAAATGCTGAACCACTTAGACCAGGGACCTGTCAAACTGCAGAGAGCAACCGCCAAAAGTAAGGGAATGTCATGCTCTTTTAAAAAGTGCCTAGGTTCATCATAAAAAGGCTAGATTCTTTCAGTGTTTGTGGTCTCCAGGTAAAGAAGAGTTTGAGATCATTATTTTGGACTTACACAGATTCAACCTCAATCCTGCTTTAACTCTAAGCCTAAGCTTTTTATTGGATCTAGCTCCTAATACCTATTGAATTAATTTCTTTATCTCAATGAGCATTTGGCTTCTATATGCCTTTGAAGATCTAGACTAGTATTACAGACTTCTGCATACCCCCTCAGTGCCTCCAGCCCATCACTAAAACTCATTTATGGATTGCTATCAAGAGTTGTCAAGGCATCCAGCTGTCAGCATGCACATCAGCAACAGATCACCCACACATTTGCTCACTCCCACTGAATGCATCATTCCCACAAAGTTCCAAAATTTTACTTTGCCTTGAGAACAAGAATGTCAAGGTCCCTCCTGTAACAGAGTGTCCTAACATCCTGAAACATGTCAATAAGTTTTAAACCAACTTTAAAAGATTTGTTGCAGAGCTAACAACTAAATAACTTGATTATTATGGAGCTTCAGCCAAGTATTACAACCAAACCTTTCACAGTCAAAGTGATATTTCACACTGGCAATAATTTCACACTGGCAGTATTGAGCCAAGGAGAAGAAAGAAAAAAAAAAAAAGAAAAAAAAAAAGGGAAAAAAAAAAAAGGCTTAAAACATCCCTTTTCTTCTTAAATTCTAGGTTTCCAGTAACATACAGCCTTGGTGTTTGTTTTAATATAGAGCCTATCATAGCATTTGTGGCCGTCATCTGGAAAATGGCTGTACTGCAACATAACCTGTCCATCCTTTCCTCCCTGACAAACTTTGGGCATGACCCTGTATGAGAGACCAGTGATGTTGGAGCAGTGGAGTCTCTGGCATACCTGCAGTAAACAGGAGCCTACAGGATGCCTGCTGTGTGAGGTCTGTTTCTCTGGGCTCTTCTTAGGGCAGACACCAGGCTTTTAGTCTCACCTAAATCACACTAAACACCAGGGCTGTTTCCTGAATTTTCTCTTGGTGCATGATTATCTTTAGGTAACAAGCCATAGAAAAAAGCAATAAGCCTAATTCAGACATGCTCAGTCATAGCACTCCTTTGTAAAATTTATTTAATGATTTTTAGATATGCTCAAACAACACTGGTGAAAAAAAAATATCATTCAAAGCATTTGCCTGGAATAACACTCAGTTCAGTGAAATTCTCAATTGTGTTACACAATCGTCATTTACAAATAAAACAAAAATATTTGTGC
Organism: Netta rufina; assembly: GCF_964035555.1. NCBI lineage: Eukaryota > Metazoa > Chordata > Aves > Anseriformes > Anatidae > Netta > Netta rufina. The sequence goes on from NC_140123.1 coordinate 179,086,288, forward strand.
AAGTGCATGAATTGTAAGAGGCCTCTGGCTGTGACCTTCTATCTCTTCAGGGTGGAAAACATGTCCATTCCTCTACACAGGTATATCCAGAAAGTTTCATGATGTAACTAGAGTCTAACTTTACAGTTTTCAAACAGGGGTATCAATGTAGCACTAAGTCAAAAGCACAAAATAAAAATCTGGAAGAAGAAAATAACCTATCAGCAGATGTCATATTTCTTAGAGTATTGCTTAATTACACTAACAGATTATCAGCTGCAATATCAGTAGCAAAATACTGAGTTAGTTATTACACCTTTCCCTGTGTTATGTACTCCTTAGGAAAAAAAAAAAAAATCCCAGAAAAAAACGAAGCTTTACTGCAAAAGAAATTAATGCAAGAAAATGGTGTTTTTAAGTACTAAAGAGATATGAAGCATTGCCTCTTCATAGCCTGCTAAGGAGCAACAGCTGTACTTCATTTTAAGTTGACGTGCTTCAGATCTCATATTCATGTAGGTATTTAATGATCCAAACATAATGGTCCTATATAGTATAATTACTTATATGAAGGCTCAACTTCATATGTAATCTTTTTTAAAAGATGCTTCAGTGGAAACCTTGCTTTGGTTCTAACAATGAATAAGCTCTTTAGCAGTGAAAATGTTTTGGAGGAATTGGAGAATATTGACCATGGATCCTGAGCACAGCTGACAATCAAAGAATGTTATTCTTTCTTGACAGACTCCTTGCTTCTTCCTCCTTCCCAGTATAACCAATACAAGGAGAACAGGTAGAGTGCAAGACAAACCATCAAATCATAGTGATAGAGCGTTGCAGCAAACACAAGAAAGAAAAAGAAATAAAAGATTTTGTAACCAATATGTTTTAAACCTGGAGATTCATTAGGCAGCATATGTCCTTCACTTTTCTGGTCAGAAATATCTGCAGAATTAGAAACATGCTGCTTTTCATTCTGTGAGTCATCAAGCCAATTTCGTATTTTCTCCTCAGTTATTAAATGGTCAGAATCAGAGCCCTTCCTGCCAAGTTCTTTGGTAGGCTCACTAATTGAAATTTCTGGCCTCAATGACTTCTCTTGTTTGAATTCTGCTTGATGGAAACATTGACCTATATTCTTCCCTCTTTCTTCCCTAGAAATGGCCATGTCTGAAGTGGAAGGTACTTCTTTTCTTCCAGCTTCAGAAGAGAGGTTTTTGTTAATACATGTCATTTCATTTGGTAGACTTAAATCACATCCTGACTCAGCAAAAACCTTTTCAATTACTTTGAAATCAGAGTGAATATATGGATGGCCCATGTCTCCTGCCACAGTGAACCCTTCAGAAGATGCCACTGAAGAGCTTTTATAGTGGTAACTGGGCATAGCGTTTGTACCAGAGGGTGACATTTTTGTTTCAGCTTTAGCATGCAGATAGGAAGGTGTTCCAAGGTAGCTTTCTTCCCTATAGAGCTCTTCCACTTCCTCACCATATAGGTGTTTTTGGGTGCTCAAGGAACATTTAGATACTTCTTCTGAATATAAACCCTGCCCCAAGCCATCTTTCTTTCCCATAGCAGAAGCCTTTATGGCTTCTCCTACAGGTAGAATATTGCCAATGTCTGATTTTGCTTTGGCACGTTTTTCCCTGCTATTGCATACAGACATCATTTCTCTTTGCAGTGTTTCATGTACGCGTGCATTATAAGTATCTAAAACTGATTCCTTTTCAAATTCGGTGTCATATAATACACCCACTGTGTTGAGTTGACAAAGAGCATAATGTGAACCATCATTTCTCCCTTCATGTGTATCAAACGCTGTTTCCTTTTCCTCTGTGGGCCTGTCACTTAGTACGGTCTCTTGAGGTAGCTTAGCAATTACTGCTTTTTCACTGGCAGACATTTTTTCTGGAGCACTTTCTGATGTTGTTTTAATTATATAAGCTGTACCTGCCTCTGCTTTCCCTGTAATACCATGCTCAGAGACAAGAGACTTTTCACAACTCTCTGTCTCTTGGCAGGTAAACAGCTCTTCTGTGTAAGCCATACTCTGAGACCTCGCATCACCCCCCGCTTCCCACCGAACCCCACTATCTGCTTTTTTCCACACCTGTCCTGTGGCATTTGCTTCACTTTCCTTCCCTATAAGTCTTACATTATTTCTGTTGTCTGACTTTCCTCTGTCTTTTAACCTTGTGAATCCTCTTTGTTCCTGAATGTCTTCAGCTCTGCTCTCATCCCCCAGGGAGCAGGCCCTGGGATCTGCTTGCTTAGGCCCGGGTGCATGCCTGTTGTCTTCAGCAGACAGGGATGATGTGTTGAAGGTTTTAGTAGAATGTTTTCTGTGTGATTTGAAAAACTTGGGTGCTTCTTCCTCCCCGATTAGTGCTAAGTCTGCTACTTCAATGACTTTCTTCTCCTTCTCTGTATCAGTGCTATAGTTCTTTTCTGACATTTCACCAGCTCCTTTTGTGTGTGTGTATTGGCTTTTTGTGGAATCTATTGAGCCATCAGCATTTGCAAAAGTGTCGGCATATAAATCTCCTTTTAAATGTACCCGAACTTTGCTTTCAATCATCTTGATTTTTCCTTCATTTTTGTCAGTGGCTGACAACAATGAATCCAGAGTTTGGTGAGTCGTTTGCGGCGCCTGGTGCTCTGGAGCTGGATTAGCATTGCCATCCAGCGTTTCTGTTATGCACGTATTTAATTGCAGGGATTCATCATGCACTGAAGAAATGGTTTCTGGTCTCATTTCACAGGTCTCTTTTGAGGTATCAGCAGCATCCTCACTGATGAATAACCTCTCCATCATCTTACTTCCTGAGGCACTATCTGTTTCACCTCTTGAAATATCTGTGTGGCTTTCTCCTTGTCGGCTTGAGATAGTAGCCACAGTATCGATAGCCTCATTCTGCTTTGCTCCAGGAAAATATTTTGCTGATGAAAGGGTATCACTGGTACCAGTATGATCCCAAGACTGCTTTCTGCTGTTTGCTGAGCCAGCAGTGACTTCCTTTCCTAATGGCTGACTATTACAATCTCTTATGGAATAGTTAGCATTATCTTTTAATTCTTTTCCTATCTCTTGTGAAGTATTTTCAGATGAGGAACCGATAGGCACAGGGTGCCTCAGCAAGTCACTGCTTCTTTCTCTACTGGTTAGCTTTTTCTCCAATCTTTCAGTTTCACTTGGAAAATTAACTGGTTCTGTTGTGTCTAAATTCCTTTCATCTCTGGTAGAGGTACCTTTAGCTCCTGTGAAGTGCTGATTTAGCTGAAACAATAGAATAGAAAAGAATGATCAAAAAGCGCTTTACAAAAATATGCCAAATGAATGAGGCAGGATTTTGTTATTGAAAGTTTTGTTTTCAGTAACAAAGCTTTTATGGAAACGTGTTCCAAACCATTTGCAAAATTTGCATTGTATGTATTTTTTAACATAGGTAATGAGCTTTATAGTGGTGTTGAAAGGAGCAGGAAATAAAATAGAATTCAGAACCCTCTCTCTTTATTCATGAGTTCAGTAAGCTGCTAGTGCATTTTATACAAATTAAATCTGAAGAGAATTTTCCCTTAAAGGGAAGTTAATTCATTCTCTGCACATTCAGTTCTAGGTTTGGGGAGAGGGAGGCATTGGAGGGGGGAGGACTGGCGCTTAAATGAGGGCATTGATACAGTACATCAAAGCCTGGTAATGTACAGTATTGTCCAGTAAAACAAAGACATATTTCACACTGACAAATACTGTAAGGATTATCTTTGCTTCATTTCTCTCAGGGACCATTTTATAGGCTTCAACCAGTCTGTTTTTAGACAATCTAGTAAGACATGAGTTGGAAATGAGATTAGCAAAGTAAAAGGCCAGAAACTAATCACTCTCCCTCCCAGCTTCCATATACCATATTGTATTATTCAGTTATGCCTGCTTGTCATTACACTCTCTTCTCACTTTAGCATAGTCACAGTGATAGCACTAGCTGATCAATTAGAGGCTAGCTTCTTGGGCACCCCTTTATGCATTTGCACTTGCTGTAGATACCCCCATTACAGTTTCTCTTATTAATATGTTTTCTGCAAAGCCTCTGCAAACTATTAATAGCAAAACGTCACTCAAAGAAAAGTGAGGGAGCTAATGTCTCTGCAAATTCTGTTTTAATGACCCTCTGCCAACCGGTGCTCAAGTGTATTTGAGTTCTTCGGTGATGCCAACTGTCAGGATTTAACAGTGAGATGCCTGTGTTTTTTTCCCCTCCTCATAACTGACATTTGCATGATCTCAATAATTATATGCAAATCTTACGATTTCCCCTTCTTCTCACATAAGGCTCATGTTACTTGTCAACTGCACAGCTGTCTTGTGAGCCAATGCCTGTGCGTTTCAAAGATTTGGTTGTATTTCCATCTATTATAAGCCTTCATTGTTTAATTCATTAAAGAGCGCATAGTGCAAATTAACATCTAAATTATAGCTCCCCCTTCATTTATTGTACAGACAATCCTGGCAATTGATAAACAAACGGTTATATTTGATCCTGCTTTCTGTAACAGAGTGGACTGAGAACAACAAGGGATTTTAGAGGTCCTCCTTTTTTATGTTTCATCATAAAAGAAAAAGAGAGAGAGAGATAGACAGAGAGACAGAGAGAGAGAGACTGACTTTCAGGCAGTGAGATGTCCCACAATAGGCAACAATTTGGAACTTTCTTTTTTTGAGAAAAGGCAAGAAAAATATATTCATATAAGGCAAATTTATTCTCTATATATCAATAAGGAAAAGAAGAAAAAAAAAGAAAAAGAAAAAAAGAATGGTTCTCATCTTCCTCTCCTGATTCAACATTCACATTTTCACAGGTGATAGCTATTATAATCTATGATTATGAATCTATGCACCCAAATGATATGAGCTGAGAACAGACACTGAGAATAATAGGTTGCTGTATGTGTCTCATTTATTGCCATTTTTTTCTTTCATACTGAAAAATGCAAGCCAAACCACACACATGCACACACACAAATCCAAATAGATTGAATGCTCACTGAGTGTGAAATTTATTATAACAAATGTAATGCCAAATACTGACATAGAAAAATCTGTTATATAAAATATATATATATATATGTATGTATTTTGTTCATATAGCACATTACATAGGTATCTGTTGAAAAAAAATAAAAGGCTAACAGTACCATAAATAAAAGTATTATACCAAATATAAAGCATTTGTGTAAGAATATACCCATCCTAGATACTAGGATGAGAGATCTTTGAAATATTAGTCGTCTAATTCCTTCAAACTGTCACTTAGAGCCTCTGGTAAAGAAGTAAAAGGGAGAAGTCATTAATTTAAGACCAGAAAAAGTTGATGCACTATGCTGAAATCAAAGCACCTTCTATTGTTGAATCAGTTAGAGATTCAATGAAAGTACAGACCAAGGCTTTACATTTGTAAATTAGTACATCAGTCAGCTCTGTTAAAAGGGGGCATTTCACCAGCTTTGAAGAGTAAATGGATTCATATCATTTAAAACTGTAGATATAATTGTATAACACTTACCAGCAACTCTAATTCTTTTTCATCATCTTCATGATCACCCTGGTTGTATTCTGCATTTTTATCTTTTATATTTTCATTAGGTGGATCAGTCTCTTTGTCTTCTGCTTGCGAATAAACAATCTCTGGGATGCTTTTGTCTGAAGAGTTAACAAAAACATACTTGAATAATTTCCATGGGATTGTTTGTTACAGTATGTTTTTAATTAACAAGGGCAGTAAGGAAAACTAATTAAACCAGGTGTTGTACCTGAAGTTCTTGAATTATTCCATATGTCATCATCAGACGTTGCCAATATTTCTTCTTTGCTGTTAAACAAAAATAAACTTATTGTGTTATTCTGTAAAAAAAAAAAAAAATTTTTTTTTTAAATGTTCTAATTCCTCTTAGACTCAGCTATAAAGACAGATGGTTAATTACACAACATTTTAAAAGCAGTTTGAAATTCTGAAGATAACTGCTTTATCAAATGTAGCTTTTTTGAATGACCCAATATTAAGTCTTGGTCAAAGAAAGAATTGGCCAAGAAAATGAAAATGTGATGACCTTCAGATTACATTGCAAAGCTGATGGGTTTTCCCAGGCCTTTTCTGAGAAAGCAGCACAAAGGTGATTAGATGGGTCAGTGACAAGAGAGAGTAACTTTGAGGTCAGACAAGGGTCTGGAAGGATGTATGTGCTTAGGAGACTGGGCCTCTCTCTTGCTTATATTTTTCAAATATTTGTATACAGAGATTTCTGGAAAAAAAGTTATCTTTTTTTACCTGAAATAAATCAAAAGATTCTCACTGCATGCATGCAGTATAAATCCTGTTGCTAAGCTATGGCTGGCCGATAGGAATGAATTCTGCTTCCCTGCAGCTGGTGCAATTTTTGCTGTTGCTTTTCTGGCTGTGAAAATAAAGGCCAGGTCCAATACAACAAACACCTACAGAAAGATGTTGAGTGTCTGCTGTCTTCATCGGTATCAATGCAATGAAAGTGATAGCAGTTGGAGTTGTGTGCTTATAGGGATGTAACCTTTAGTATAATGGGGGGAAAATCTAAAAAGAATGTCACTTATGTAAAATGTAAATTATTATATCACTCTTAATGCTTTCTTTATGAGGTAGATTTTTTTTTTCCTGTAGGTCTTAATTTATACATTTTTCAACCAGCCGTCCACCTGTGTTACTGAAAATTACTTTCTAATTTTCAAATATTAATCTTTTCCCTTTCTATTTTATTCTAGGTTCTTTCATTCAAATTGATATAACATTAACTCTGCCACCTAAAATGCTTAATTCAGAAGGAGGTTTCTAAATTTGTACTTCATTAAAAGAACCTAGACATCGGCTGTCACCAACTTTTTAAAATACAGCCTTTCCAGGGATTGCCAGGCAAAAGCAGACAGAACATCCTTCCAGCTTAGCATCTGATCTCTGATACTGGCCATGATCAGGTACTTCACGGAAAGATGTAAAGTTCTTGTAGAAAAAGACATGGGATAAACTGCATTGCCCTATAAAATATCCTCTTGGGTTTTTGTTGTTAGAGGTTGTCCTTGAGACACAAGATTTAACACTCTTTCAACAGTTCTTTTTCACCATTAATTGTGATAATGCTGAATATTCTTGATATGCATATGAATGTCATGTCATTTTTGAGTTCTGCTAAATGCATAGCCTCCGCAAATATCTCATTCTCCTACTCACACCAAGTTGTACTTTCCTCTGCCAACAGTTGCTATAATCAGAATAATCTGCATTTCTTCCTGAAAAGGCTGGCAGAGCAAGGCCTTTATTTTCAGGAAATCTGTGGGTTTTTTTAAGGTAAACTATCACTCTTTAATATTTATTCATCTTTTTATTTTTATTTTTATTTTTGTGATATTCAAATGCTTCTCTTAGTGTTACACCTAGTCCCCAGTTTCATTCTGCCTCTTTGCATCTTTTTCAGCCACCTGTCTCCATAAGCCTAGACAAGTAAGTTGTGGGTTGACTATGAGATAGATTCATACAAGAGCTTAGGTACAAATGTAGGTATCTACAAAAGCAAAATTAGGAGCCAAAACTCTGTATAACGCATGAGCTGAGTTAGTCACACAAAAATAATGATCCTGAACCACATAGACATGAAAAAAAAAGGTTTTCAAAGTCTTTATTTGAATACAACTGGCCTCATGCAGCTTTCAGCTACGTAGACATAACTCTCAGGAAGCAGGGATGGCATCTTTTTCTGCTAGAAAGGGCCCTCACTTGCTCCTTAAAGACATGGAGTTTGGCCCACTCTTGTCCTTCAAGAAGCACTCCCACAAGAAGGGATTCCCCTATCTGATGTAATAGTCTACTGGCAGCTGGAGCTTACATACAAGATGCAGTGGCACATTCGGCTTCTATCACAGCCTGAGGAGATTAAAAACACTGCACACACATCCAAAATCCAAACTGCCAGGGTGTAGACCTTTTTGTGAGAAACTGGACGTCAGATTTGCCAACTGCTCTTGAAGCTGGATGTACTATCCTGACTCGTTACCTTATTTCTCATTACATGGAAAAAAAAAAAAAAAAAAAATCTGGATTGTATTCCTAGCCTCCTGCATTCCTTTTCCATTAATATGTTTGGTTTCTGTGTTTCTGGTGTCACAAAATTTTTTTGTGTAAATATAGACACAGTCTTTGAATAAGGTTGTTAAAAAGGAACACCTCTTTTCTGAACATTTAAATGTATAAGAATAAAGCTGCTTTAAGCTGTATGCTTATAGACATATGCCAGAATGGGTTTTATCTCATCTAGCCTTAGTTTTCTAAACACCTGTGTTCAGGCAAATGTGTACTTTACCCATATCATCACTGATGAGAGACCAACACTTCTGAGGAGAGATTCTTTCCCTCTGTCTTGGACATCACCAGTGAGATTGTGAGAAATAAAGTTGAGTTTTTGCAAAAGAAGGTGCTTTTGCAATGTAAAATTCCACTAACCTTGCATATTCAAAAGTGATTGTGCAGGCATGACAGTAGCATAGCAGTGGGGAGTATGTTAAGAAGATAAGGAGAAGGTCCCACTGTCCCAAAATAAGGAGGGTAGCTAAGAAAAACAGGATGAGCAGTGCAAAATCAGTAAATACAAAAATCACAAGCCCTGTAGTCACGAGAGAAGAAGGAAGAAAAGAAGAAAAGGAGAAAATAATGTTTGGTCAAATAAAATTGTACATATATGGTATGGGTGTTGAGTATGTTGTGAACCTATAGTACTCAGTCAATGAGGAAATGGGAGAAATCAGGTGTTGGGCAATAAGAATATAAGGTTATGATAAACTTTTACCATGCGCTCCTGCTTGCAGGACGCTTGCCATTGCAGTTATGAATAAAATTCTTCTAAAATTCTTCTGCTTCACAGAAGACCCTGTCTGAAAAAATTATTGAGATTTTTCTCACAAGATAAAAAGAAATATCCTTTGAAGGAGCTTTTCTGCCTCTGGAAAAGACTGCAGTGACTGCCTTAGACTGGAACCATATGTTTTAGGTAACAAAAATTAGCTGAAGTGAATCCCACAGTGTGACTTCAAATTCAAACTGGAACATAGCTAATGAGTTTTAGCAGCTGGACTGTACCATACCATGTGTGACCTGAGCAACCCAGTTTTTCTTCTGTTGTGACTAGTGCTGTGTTTGTCCTTAACTCTTATTCTGGTAGCATATAGAGCCCTGGTTCACAAGTTTCTTTTCATAGCTGCAACAAAGGTTATAAATATCAACAATAATACAGCCTTACAGCCTGGATCCACAGCAAAAGACAAGAGCGCACCACTTCAGGACTTCTAACATGACTTGTTTCACCTGCTTGTTGCACTGAATTTTATAAAGATTGTAAGTCTGTAGCCCATAATTTGTACACCACTGTCCTGCCAATGCCTGGCTGAAAGGAAATGCAGTGGAGGAAATTCAGTATTTTCCTTATTTTACTTCTAGATCAGAAATATTTATCTTCAGGTAATTATCCTAGTGGGAAATCTGAAATTATCCGAAATTGAGGATGTTAACACTACTGTCTTTGAGGATCACAATGTACATAAAACAATAGCAATTTAACAGCACTTCTTTAATCTAAGAATTTGTATGAAGATGTTGAGTCTATAGGTTGGTATAATCACAGAACAATCTCAGAAATACAAGTGCAACTTAAAGAGAGAAATATTTCCCCAAAGTCCATAAATATTAGCCACTTTAACAAGCAGTGACAGTTAGATGGGATAAAATCTCTACTACCAAATATTTAATTATTTGACAATAATATGGAACATATTTGTCTAGTTACAGTTTTTTCTCTGTAGTTTTTGAAAAGCACCTAAATCACAATTAGAATTCCATGAGCAGATGTTTTTTTCTTAATTGTTATAATTCATCTTTTATTTTCTAAGTTAATTATTTCACTGTGGTTTGGGAGGATCTAAATGTATGTACATTGTGTATTGAGAGACACAACATTTGTGTTCAGTTTTAAAATCTTTTTATTTTTAAGTGAAACCAGATATTCTGATAAAAAATCAGGCTAGAAAAAATAATGATATCAGCCAGTGCAGTTCCCCTCCAAAATAAATACCTTTGTACCTGTAGAAGCTCAGTTGTTTTTTCTCCTTCGGGTGAATGGAATACATCTTCATAAAGTATATCAGGAACTTAAGAATTTCTACCAGCTTCAAAAAATACTTATGCTCATATGATTCATTCTTGATGGAACTACCATTCACTTGGACTGAGTGATAAAAAGAAAGCAGGAATGAGAATAGGTTATCACTATAATTTCACATTTAGAGAGAACAAATGAAAAAATCAAGGACTAGTTAGTAGAACTGAGAGGACTGAAAAAGTGATGGACATTATGAAAAGTTGATGAACATTATATGGAGTTCAGAAGTCTCAAAGTTGCTCTGTTTGCATCCCAAACAAACAAAAAGATAAACTTGAGCCATGAAGATGATCACCTAAAGATGTGAAGATTAGGTAGAGAATGTATGAGTGAATAGGAAAAAAAAAAAAAAAAAGTTAATAAAAAGTATTGTTTTGACTTCAGAAAGTGTTGGGATACAGTAGGATACATCAAGGCTTTGGAATTGACCTTTTTGAGTCAAATAGGATTTTTTTTTAGAAGTAAGTTTTGATTAAGATTTCAGAATCTATGTACAACTCTCCAATCAAAAGACTGAAAATGTTCTACCCCACTGCTGCTAATGGGGCAGAACCTCATTCAGAAGAACATGATGATTAGGGTATAATTGATGGGAACACGGACTTAGAAAACTATATTATTTAATTCAGTCTGTGAGCAGAACTCGTTTAAATATGTTCCAATTAAGAGAAGCAGGTAATCTCCAACCCCAAATACTGACAGACCCAAAAGAGGAAAAAAAAAAAAAAAAAAAAAAAAAAGAGAAGTTGAAATTCTTTGCTATTCAAATCCATCAGATTGGTACTGATACTATTGTAACAGTATTGGAAGACTAGGAAAAGTAGTAGCTATATCAAAGAAAAAGGAGAGAAGTAGTGTCTGGGCAACTATAGACCCAGGTATCTCCAAAAAGTTTTCACAATAGACTTAGAATAAAACTAAAAAGGAGAGAATAAATACAGAGAAACGGCAAATGACATAAAAATGCCAGACTCACCTGATAATATCTGTCTTTGATAAGATTACTGTATTTCCCTTGTCTAAAAATCAGTTATCTGATCTATCTGGACTTCATTAAAGCATTTGTTATGCAGCCACCTGGGAAATTTATTAATTAAACTGGAGAGGAGGGAGATCAGAGCAGGAGCTCAGAGGTGGGAGAGAGGCTTGATGCCAAGCAGGGCCCTGCAAGACAGGCTGTGCTGAGCTGGCAGACATCACCCTGGAATTTGAGAGGACCGGCCGTGTGATCACTCAGTCATTTTATTACAGACCACGGCACAAAAGTCAAAGTTAAATTAAATCTGTGGCAGATAGGAAGTTGGGAGACATCACCAACGCAGGAGAGGATTGAAAGAAATGGGTGGCCTGGAGGATAAGAATAATAGATAAGGGACGCAATTCAAAATTATAAAGTGCTGGGTTATATGTTTAGGGACTAGAAATAGTTTCTGCTACAAAATGAGGGTTCACAAATTGGAAGAAACAGACGAATAAGAAAAATCTGAGATTGTTTTTGTCAGACAACATTTCCAAGCCAACATTTCTAACTGTGAGCTGGCTGTGACAACACAGTGAGCAGGGTTCTGCAGTAATATGTCAGAGAGTAATATGTCCCAGTAACGAAAGATTTCCAGGAAATGCTCATGTCCAAGCACCAGGCACTAGTAAGAACTCCTTACCAGTTCAAGAATTTCAAGAAAGATTATTTCAGACTGGAACAGGTGCAGAAGAGAACTACAAGAAGACAAGCGGGATGAAAATCATAACCAAGGAGGCAAACAGTATTTCTATTTTTAGTTTAGCAAAATATAGAAAAGAGAGGAGAAATAAATGTCCTCTATTTAAATAGCAGAGAGGTAAATACTGAGAGGGCAAAAAAGATATTAAACAACAAGACTGTTAATATATTAATAGAAAGAATTGCCAAGAACATTTGTTGTGGAAACTTAAAAGATTTGTAAGCATTAGAAAAGCATATCCTGGACCAATTTTTCAGTGCAAGTACCAGATGCAAGCAATTGAGAAGGTAGGAAACAACTGAAGGTAGGAAGCAATTGAGTGGTAAGGAAACACACTTTTGTGAATGGGCTTGTACACCATGTTTCCCAGGGGATAAGACTTCATGGTCCCCTAGTCCCAGTCCAGCTCTATACTATGCACTCCTTCATAGCTATATGCCCTGAGAGTTAGTGCTCATTTCATCAGAACAGCAGGTGCTTTGGTCTGGGCTACATTAGGATTGGGCCTATAGCCAGGAGCTACTAATCTCTTCATAATGGGTGGAGTTGTTATAGCTTGTCATGGTTTTAATTCACACAAATATTTGGCAGAAATTGTGTCTGTATGTTTGTATAACCTGCCACACAGTTTGCATTGTTCTGTGTTACATCCATTTATGTTGTACCTTTACACTTAAATTACAAGATATTTATTTTACAGAATATGAAAGAAAACTAACATTGTCAGAATATAGAGTATGGAAAGATAAAATGTTACCTGTCAATTTCTTTAAATTAATGTAACAATAAAAAATTTATACTATCTTATATTTAAATGTGGAAATATTTTATTCAGTCTGAAATTTAAGGAGGTATGGTGATGTTAAGATATTTAAAATTATATTTCTCAAATAATCAGTTATATATAAGAGAGAAAAATTGGGGATATTATTTTATTTTAAAATCCAGATAAGATTAGACCATCACAGAATCTTTCATGCTTCTGGATTTTACTTCAAGGCGTACTCATCAAAATGATCCTTCTGAAGCAGAGCTGAAGCTAAAATAAGAGGACTTGGCAAGACTTAAAAGTTAACTATACAGTAATTCTGTTTTAATATCAGGTCTAATTTCTAAACCTAAGAGAAGCCTAATGTACTATCTATATTCAATGCAATTTGTCCTTTTATATCTAGCCAGGCTTGCTAAAGATTTATTCCACTGTGATGTAAACAACATATGAGATTCTTGAAAAGAAGTAGTTAAATGTGTTGGTAATATTTTATTGAGAACCAGAAGAGGAAAAAGCAAATCCATGAAAGTAAGTGGTTAGGTTTGAGATGTCATTGGAGACCAACAGTGATCCTGCAGAACTGTAATCCCTCAGAGCTAAAGAGAAGAGGAAGGATTGAGGAGGGATGGTCTGTTGGTTTGGCTTGGTTTGTGTTGTATTAGAAGCAGAATGAAGTAGAAAATGAAATAGCTACATTTGTATTAAAAAAAAAAAAAAAAAAAAAGAGCAATGAAAAATATTTTTAAAATTTTATGTGTGTATGGAAAGCATAAAGACTGCAAGATGTTTGAAGGAATTAGGTTAAAATAGCAGTTCTGAGTTTCTTCACATCAGGATTTTTCACATGTAATTCTCAGCATCAGTTGTATCATAGGCAATGTCATTCAAAACCCACAAGCTCATAACAAAAACAAATTTCTAAAGAAGAATTAATTTGGAAAAGAAGTAGGAAGACTAAGTATGCATGAAGTTCTTAACAGAGCTTTAATATTCTATATATTTGTTTGTATGACACAGTAGAGTAAAAATTCTCTCTCTTTTTTTTTTTTTTTTAACTGATATAAACCCTGTAAACTTTTGGCTTACTGGACAATTACATTTAAAACCTTACTCTATTATTGGCCTTAAAATACCAGTGCAACAGAGGAGAAAATAATAACAAAACCAAATCATGCCGAGAAGAAAATGCTTTATTTGTAAGTAAAAACATAAGCTTGATTCTAGTCTCTTTATGGTGAGACTACCACTGAAGGTACATTCCAACCACCCTTTGGGATCTAGATGAAAATCATGTCCTGGCCTGTCTGTCTATGTACAACTTGTGAAAGGGTTTTAAGATCCACCAAGAATCTCAGTATGTGGATCTCTGAAGTGTGCACTTTCGAGTGGTGGGATCTCCATAATTATTTCAGTTCTATTTCCCTCACTGACTATATGAAGCAAGTATTTAATGAGTAAAGATAAACTCATTCCTTGTCTCCATAAGGCTCAGTCCAAAATTCACCACAGGGACAAGTCTCCTACTGATTAAGATTCATGACCGTGTTATCAATTGTTGAAGTTACAGTCTTATAATACAACCTCTCGAGGATTTCTTATCACACGTTTCCAACATCCTATAAATACTAGTCCCAAGCTCTGGTGCTGCCAGAGAATTCACAGCATAGCTCAAGAAGGGGAGGCACCACCTTGGCTTGAAGCCACCTTTGTGCTCCCTGGGGCCTGGCTTCACTGTGCCTAAGCAAAAGCCGAGGCTGTCAGATGGCATGGAGATGACAGGGAGGCTGAGGATTACCTTCCCATGCCTGTTGCTACACCAGTGTAAGAGGGTATTTACCTTATTTCTACTCTAGATAATTTCTAACCCAGGAGGCTGTGCCTGTTGGAGATCTGCCAAACAGCCTTTCCATAGCACAGTGCTTCACCTGTTATTTCCAGGCACCTGAAAGTCCAGAGACCAAAAAATGCCTGCAGCAGAGCTGCACGCAGCAGGGTATCCTCATGTGCAACAACCTCTCTGTGGTGGAGAGGAGTCCTGAAGTGCTCTGCTTCCAAGGAGCAGACAATACCATGCCTGGTAGCTGCACCTGGCAGTGCTGGCCACATTGGAACCAGCCAGGCTGGTGGGCAGCAGGACCTGGCCTCATTCTCCAGGTCTGCCTGCAAGTTGTACCTACCCAGGACTTGAGCTCCCTGCAGCTAAACAGAAAGAGTCTTGATAAAGCTAAGGAGATAAATCATTGTTATTGCAGGAACTGGTGCTTATATCTCGTTTGTTTACCTGAACATTTTGTCTAAATGAAGGCAGAATATTATTTTTATGAACGGTATGCTCTCATTTGGAATTGACACTAATGAATGCAAGGCCCTTTCCCCCTCTTGTTTGTACCATCAAATTAATTAGCTCTATTGTGACATCAGTATTTTTCTCAAGCAGTTCAAGGCTTGAGCATTTTCCTTTCTTTTTCTAAAGGGCATCTTCAGTGCCCTTTATCTACCATAAGAATCATGCATCACTTGTATTTTTCACAACTAATGCTGTTTATTATAAAAACTGATTGTGATGTGAAGATTGTTATACTGTGTGGCAAATTGCCCAAACAATTACTGTAAATGCACGAGCCATAAACTGTACTGCCAAGGACACTGGTAGGTTAGCTCCTATAAAAGAAACAATTAGAGTCTGAGGTGAAAATAATAGAGATGAGATGACAGTTATTGAAAAGGCAGAACATCCAGTTTAATGTTGTAAATATAGGTTTGTGGATTACACTGATGGTTTTAAAGTGTTCATGGCTTATTGAATGGAATAGAATATTACATACTTTAGAATGGGACCATAATTATTATTCCTTTTTAATTGTGATGTCTGATGCATTTGTGAGTAGTTGTTGAGAACATCCTCACATTATACTGATCCTAGTTCTAAATTATCATCCTGCTCCAAGGGTTTTCTCTCTCTCTTATTTTTATTTCTTTTTTTCCACTTTTTTAGCATTTTGTTGTTCGGGGTCTGTTCTGAACAGAGTATTTTCTCTTGAGGAACTTAGAGTGCTTAGAGGGTTACAGCAATAATTATTTCAGTTTCAGCCTACACACTTCACTGCTTTAAATCATCATTAGAAGTTTCATCCCTCAGCAACTCCTGCTGAGACTGTCTCAAACTCCTAAAAACCATTAGATAAGAATAGCTTATCTTTGTAACATTTTGTATATAAAGGTATTGATAAGAATTTGCTAGAAATTAAGGGAATATATTTTTCCTGAGGAATCATCTAAATACAGAATAAGACTTTTTTTTTTTTTCCTATGATTACTAAAGAATTTCAATCATTCAAGCAAGATTTGCATCAAATAAAGATTAGGGTGCAGTAAAAAAGATGTGCACTGTATAAGAAGACACATTGCAATAGACATTGGTAAATATTAAGAAAATATAAGAAAAGAAACATTACTACCTGAGAAAATTAAAGGGTCCTCTGCTTTTTTAAGAGAGGACATAGGGATAAAATTCAAATATTGTTCCCTATGGAGAGTGATAGCCAACTGGACAATTATGATTGACCAAGAAGGCAGAAAACCTGGGCATGCACAATCAAAACTGGACAGAGTGTCTGTCTTTGGTTTGTGAGGAGAGGACAAAGTGAGCAGCAGAACAAAGACAGCAAACAGCAAAAGGCAGTCAGTGTCAACACTGCAGCATATATGATCTCTGAAGTACCAAATCCATTAGTAGGGGAAAAAAAATCAGTTAAAGTGGCTCTGAAAGAAAGTTGCAAGAGACTAAGTGCTCAGCTGTACCACCTTTCAGGGAAATGTTCTAAGTAATTTTAAGGCTTTTACTTATTGTTAAGAAGGGCTGATCTTAATGGTTGTGCTCAACTTAGGAGCATCACAGCCATGCCATATAGTGATCAAATGATACTGAAGCTCAGCTAACACTATTTCTTATTTCTGGTCTTTTAGTTCACTCTGCTAACACACATCTGAATTTCTACTTACACGACTACTCCACTTAAAAATATGGCTGCTTCCTACCTAAGAGTTTTCAACTTCAGGTGATTCCACATTGTAGAGATGCTATGTGTGCTGGAGCCACAAAGTTTCTATTTCATGTCAGTGCAATGTGCATGTGCCACCTGTGGCAGTACCATTGCTTTTTATTTGTGTTTACATTTTTAAAAAAAGCATTTGAAAAACAGAAGCACAACAAGAAAATAATTTAAACAATGTGGAAAATGATTGTTTAAAGTACATTGTTAGATTCTAAATAATTGAGACCACACAGAAAAAGTTACAGAAATTAAAGCAAAAACTGGAAGAAAAAAAAAAAAAAAAAAGTATGAACAGACATAAATGAATGGCCATGTGAACATTAAGTGGAAATTACTGAATAGTTTTTAAAAAATATTATGCTGTTACCAGTGATCCTATTAGAATGAAGCTGTATGTAAAATCAGAACCCTTATTACAAATCTAGGCGGCATTGATTTTCTTATATGACCTTCAACTACCAGAAGAGTTAGAGAAGGCTCCATCTAGTCCTTAGTAAATAGGTGTCACCAAACAAATGGGACTGACACTAATTAGCTCCCTTGTTGATAGTCAGGACACAGAGGATAGAGGCATGGAGACAGTGACCCGCTCATCATTAGAGTGGTAGATGAGGATATTTGCACACTGGCACAACAATGGAGACCAGCACAAGAAACTACCATTTTGAAACTATGCTGTGAACAGAAGACTGCATTATCAGGAGTGTCAGTTTAGCAACTTTCACAAGCAGTTTGCACAAAAATAGAGTCTAAAAGAACCTCTATTTAAGTGTTTGAAATCTGAGAAAGAGAATATTAACTTGTTTTATTCCCCTACCTGGAAAATACAGGAAATACCTGTTAGTTTGGGTCATCTCATGACCCAAAAAAAGGGCTGAAACCAGAAAAGAGCAAAAGCTGGGCCTGCAAAAGGACAAATAAAAGACTGTCAGTAGTTTCTAAACAAGGAGAAATTCGAAAGGAAGTTTGGAAAGTGGAGTGGAAAAAGATGCTAAGAATAAGCAGTATATAGTATGATGATTAATAGTATCGAGGGGAACAATTGATCAAGAGAGCAGCTGTGAGGGAATTTGAGTGTTTTTTTTCTGAAAAGATAATTCCCAGCAGGGTTCAGGCAATGTTTGTAATAAACCTATTTTTATTAAGATTATTGGATTGGTGCTATCCAGGGGATTATATTTTCCAATTACTAATATTTTCATTTTTCAGTCCTAGTTTATGATTGAAGCAGGGACATAGGTGGCACAGAACAAAATGCATTGGCCTGGTTTGGGATGAGAATAATCACTGCCTCAAAGCAAACAGAGTCCCAAGAAATTAGTCTTTATTTTCTAGCTCATTAAAAAAGACCTTGAGTTTTAATGCCAAAACATTCATACATTTATTTATTTTTTTTAATACAGATGCATATCTGTCTTTTTGAAGATTTTAGTGCCTGTGTGCCTGAAATGGGAGCACAATCCAATTTGATGCCAGGTTCTAACCTTTAACATAGCCTTGTCTATCCCCAAATCTCATTATTACAGATACGAAGAACACACACATGCAAAGAAAAAAAAAAAAAAAAAGCAAAAAAAAAAAAATCAGAAGTCTCAAATTAATCCAAAACTATGAACTATGAACTAAGTAACTATGAAAAGGCACATTGCAACTTTTGCCAGGCTTTCTTATAGCCCTGTCATGATATTGTGGTACATTATTATGATATCTACATAAAAATGTTGAAAAGGAAATGGGTCAGAAGTCTTGTTACTTCACTGTTTTGTGCATAGAAGTGTTAGAAAGCTGCTAAAGTCCCTTGACAGATTGGGCTAGCTACTTCAGCAACAAGTTTTTTAGGGAAAGATTCCCTTGGAAAAGGCTAGAAGATCTATCAACAACTCCATTGTGAATTAGTGGTGCAACACCTTACTGCTGGGGTGCCTGTCTCCAGGAGTCAAGTTTCCTAAGGACTAAGCTCAGTCTGAGGTCAGAGGAGAACTTTGGTTGCTATTTTTTCTGGAAGGGACATGGTCAAATATCAAAATGATGTTGTAGAAAGGAGTTGGGGGTGGAGGGTTTTTGTCCTTCTCTTGCTTTTTATTCCCACTGTTTTAAAAGACATAAGGAGAGAAAAGCAAGTACCATCAACTGGTCTTGCAGTTCTTCCAAACTGGACCTATTTTGGGTAGATCTGAGAAGAAAAAGTCCTTAGGCTCTGTGGCACTTGGTCTTTCCCTGGAACTCAGCTGCTCAGCTGGAGGAAAAAAAAAAAAAAAAAAAAAAAAAAAAAAAGGAACAGTCCTCTACCAGCATGTCAGGGGACAGTCATTTCCTAGAGGCTGACTGCAGTATGCTGAGGCACGTACACAGGAAGATGACAGATGCCTCAGAGATAGACAGATGGCAGTCAGGTGAGACTAAAGCACAGATACCAGAAGAACAGAATGGGTGACCACAAAAATCCCTAGGCAGTCATTCTCAAGAGAGAACAGATCTAGTCTAAAATTTGGAAAACACTTCTAAACTCAGCAAATATCTTAATAGTTTGAGATTTCCAAGTGTTATCACCATGAGAAGAGACATTTATAACTTTTCCCCCATACACGATCTTATTCTTACGTAGCCAGAAGGTCATTTTGTGATACATATCAATATTTCTCACATGGTTTGTCAATGTTCAAAATGGTTGCACATGTGCAAAATGATTTAGCAATTTGAACACTTTGTATATTTCTATGAATATTTCTATGAAGAAAATCTAATCAAAAAAAAAAACCCTCAGGGATACTGGTGCAAGTTTACTGGAGTAACTGGGGAGAGAGAAAGACTGACAAACTCTGAAGCTATCACAACATGAAAGGCTTGAACATCTTATACTACTAGGAGCCATAAATGTTATTGCAGGAACAACTACTACTTGTCAATGAAAAATTTAAAGGCAAATTCACTTGGTGCACCCAAGTGCAAGATAAGAAAAAAACTACCAGCTTTACCTAGTTCACATGGACTCCTAACAGTAGCACTACATTCAATTGCATATTTCAGTGCTCTTCAGTGCTCTTTAGAGCTGTTATTAGTAACCAGCAGTAATAAATCTTTGGGTTTAGTGTCAGAGTATCAGCTGGCTCTACAGATCAGGAGAAGGAGAGCAGAGAGACAGCCAGAAAACCAAGCCCCCCATTATGCCTTGGCATATCAACTAATATTTTTGTGTGTGTCACTGAAGGCCTAGGGATCAAATAACCACTTCTAACATATTCCCTCAGTGTTTAAAAGGTCTTAGCTCTTCCTTTGCCATGAGGTAGGGACTTCATTTAGGTTAAAAAGTATTTGTTTGGACATATTTTTCTATTTTATGTAACTGAGAAAATAAACCATCAACAGTTTATGTTAACAATATGATAGACAATCGGTTCTCTGGAGTTACACTGTCAGTGAGTCAATTGCTTCAATTTTCAGAGCTGCAGAGCTGTGGCTGGATCATAGCTTAAAGTTCCTAATCAGAATAAACAGCTCAGATGACATAGTGAATACATGGATTAAAAATGCCTCTAGTGCTCTCAGTTAATGTCTCACTGACTTTAAACATCTTTTCAGGACTAACATTTAGCCAAGTCAAGATGAATGTAATAGAACATATTTTTATAAATTAACATTTATAAATTGCAATAACTGGACAGTGGACAGGAGACAGAATATTGAAATATTCCTTACTAGCTCGGGTCAATTTGCTAAACAGGTACCTAACTAAACAAAAGAGTCATTAAACAATAGAATACAGGAGCAATGCATTTTTATTTGTCCAAAGGTATGTCACAAGTATGGTTAGCAACTGTCTATTTGATATGTGCATGCCATTTTCATCCATAAATTCCACCCGTTTTTTTGGCATTTCTGTGATAGCTTTCAAAACCTTATGCCATTAGCTTAGATGTCTATCCTTAGGGTCTTTAAGATATTTCATATTTAAAATGCTAAGAGTGTCTGGATTTTTGAAATATTGTGATTAGACAAATAGGAAAAAAAAGAAAGAAAAAAAAATTAAACCACTGAGTGTAGTACCTGTCCAAGTAGGGTTGTTCCCTGCAGAATATTTTTAAGTGGTTTATCTTAGCTTATTTTAATTGACTTTGGAGAGTAAGGCTATAGCAATTTCCTTAGAAGATAACTACCATCACTATTAAGAAACAGTTCCTAACATTCAACCTTAGTTCCACAGCTTGTTTTTACCTCACTTGTCTGAAAATTATATTTTAGACCACCTTAAATTGTCTCACCAGTAAACACACTCTTGAAGTACCTGGAGAAGTGTTATTTGGATGGCTACCTACTTCAACTGTCAAAGACTGGCATTGACCAGGAGGCAGGAGAAGGGCTGGGAATACCAGATTAGAGTCAGCAGCAGGGGAGTGCTGCTTTTAGCTGGCTCCCTGTGAATGGATAGGTTCTGTAGCAGCTGCTCTGCTGGTAAAAACAGTGACTGCAATCACTTGCTAATAATAGCAATAAACTTTAGTCAAATCCCATATCTGTATGCTGATCAAGGTGTAACTTGTGACTTGAGATGCCAGAAACAACCTTGAGATTAAATGATAGTACACAAAGAAGACGTATGTTTTAACACCTTTTCAGCTCTCCTTTTCCCTTTCTGATTATGATGTGAAATAATCAGAAGAACAAGGATTAAAAGGGAATATAATTTAAATGTCATATTTTAAATGGACCATCTGGGAATAATACAGTTTTTCCTCCTAGCAAAGTATATGCAAAACTAAACATCTTCCTCAGAAGTCCTCATTTTTTAAATGGTTTGTGGGAAAGACCAAGAGGAGGTGATGCAGAACTGCATTTATCAGCACAACTAGGCTTAGGTTTGCGATCCACCTGTGGAAGACTGAGCACGCTGCAGTCCTGCCAGGATGTACCACAGAATCACATAACTACTGAAGTTGGAAAGGACCTCTGGAGGTCATCTGGTCCACCACTCCTTCTCAGTCAGGGCCACCTAGAGCAGGTTGCCCAGAACAGCCTGTGAAGATCTCCAAGGATGGAGACTCCACAACCTCTCTGGACAACCTGTACAGTGCTCAGTCACCCACAGAGGAAAGAAGTTCTTCCTGATGCTCAGAGAGAACATTCTGTGTTCCAGTTTGTGCCCATCGCCTGTTCTTTCACTGGGCACTACTGAAAAGAGTCTGGCTCCATTCTCTTTGCTTTCTACTTTCAGATAATTATACACACAGATAAGATCCCCCTGAGCCAACTCTTTTTCAGGATGAACCAGCCTCTCCCAGCCTCTCCCAGCCTTTCCTTATTGGGAGAAATGTCCCAATCCCTTTATCGTCTTCATAGCCCTTCTTTGGTCTCTTCAGTATGTTCATGTCATTCTTGTACTGGGGAGACCAGAGCTGGACACAGGTGTGTCCTCACTAATGCTGAGTAAAGGGAAGGAACGTCTCCCTCCACCTGTTGGCTATACTTTGCTTAACACAGCCCACGACACCATTGGCTTTCTTTGTGGCAAGGGGACATTTTTGGTTCACGTGTCTTCAGCAACGTATTTCCTTTGCCTTCCATCAGAAAGTGGATGAGGCTGGAGATGAAGACAGGAAAGTACTCATGCACAGAAGAAATTAACTGACAATTACTATTATTATTACTAAGTAATATTATCATTACTATTATTCTATTTCACAATTACTATTATTATATATTTAATCTGATGAAAATTAGCATTGGTGACCTGCAGACCATATTTTTTTTAATCTCTTCCTTCTCATCACACATTTTACATAGAGCAGCTCTTGTATGAGACATCACCTATTTTGTGTTCTAAGGAGGCATCATGGAGGGAAATAAATCGATGTACTACCATTCAAAGAAAAGTATGTCCAGCAATTACCAGAGAAACACAGGACCAACATCATTTCAGAGTGATACATTTGTGGGCTTAGAGAGTTAAGAGTGGGATAACTAACAGTTATGACAAACATATTAGCTTCCCTTTCCTTGTCAGAGGACAGGAGTCCGAATACATTTTAGCCTTTTGAGAAACATTTCTCATTCTTATCAGACATTTTCCTCGTGTTGCTGTTCCAATTGCTCTCTTGACAGATGGCAAATCAGGACCAAGCACAGAAATAAGGTGCAGCCTCACCAGTGACTGGCCACAGGGGGGGGAAAGGTTTGCAGGTCGTTATCACTGCGCCGTGCACCATGATCTACGGGATTTTGCCTCATGCAACACACAACCAGTCCCTGTCTCATCAGACCGATGCAGGAGCCTGGGGTCCACAACAAAATCACGTGGTCCAAACCTGAGGACCAGGAGAAATTTGTGTTCAGAATCGTTATCCATGTCCCAAAATCAAAAGTCAAACAAAAAGAGGAAAAACTGGAGCTGATACAATTCAATTATGTTTTTCTTGATGTTGATGTGTTTGTATATATGATAGAAATGAGGACTGTTTTCTGACAGAAGCTCTCTCTTTTTTTTTTTTTTTCTTTTTCCAGTGGCAACCTTCACATTTTTAGGAGCCAATTTTTCCCCCAAATATATGAGTTAAATGCACACTTCCAGGTTGACTAAAAGATAAAGTAATTAATTCAGACACTATTGTTTCAAACTATACTTTGTTTCTATGAATCTTCAAGTTTTTTGAAAAACAACAAAAATTATTAAAATTTATATTGGAGAGAATTTTTGCATGGAGAAATACAGTTGGAAGCAAATATTTTATGAAAGTTTGGGAGAAGACTATTTTTTCTTGTCTAGGCATAGAAGCAAAAGCATATAAAACATGGAATGAATAGGCATGTGGTTTTGATCATCTAAATCTAGATAGTTTTCAACATTAATTATTCTATGCAGCTTTGCCTTTTGCTACCATTTTTTTCAGGTGTGATTTTTGAGGGTTGAGTCCATTTTGATTTTATTTTTTCATAATGATGTCAGAAGCCATCTCATTGGCCTTATTCACACGACTTTGTCCTGGTTCATATTCTTAAGGGTAACATGATACAGTCATATTGTGTTTCCTCAGTAACTTCCTCTGAAAGTGTATATTATTCCTTTCACTTAACTAACGCAAATAATCCTCACTAATGACATTTAATGAGCCACACAAGTATGCCCTAGAGTGGATCAGACTATGTGCTTAAAAAACATAATTCTTTAACAGTCCTATTTTTTAACTGAAAAGGTAAATTGCACATTTAAGAGAAAGTATAAATACCTTTAAGCCAAGATTTAAAAATTAAAATGATAACAGGTTTCTCAATTTGAACTAGGGGCTTAAATAAATGCCCTTTTTAAATATCATTGTATTTAGGTTGTTATAAAGGAATCATCAATTTAAGACGTCCAGTTTGTAGACATAGATAACAATATTACTTACCTGTGTGATCCATAGGTAAAATTGTTACTAATTCTCTGTATATCTGTTTGCATTGCTGCAGTTTCTAGGACAACCTAGTTATGGTCCAGGACCCCACTTTGCTCTATATACATGCGGCACAGCACATACACACTCTGTAGAGTTTATAATTTGAGCATGAAACAAGAGGAGAAAGAGAGAAAAAGGGGGGAAGGGGGGAGGTCTTTTTGAGGAGAGCAAGGAAAGACAGCGCTGCTCAACATGATATGAAGTAGTCACAGCACATCATCAGCCTCACTTTGCCAATTTTGGGGGGTTTGTTTTTCTTGCAATTTTTTATAGACATCAAAGCAAAGGAGTTTTAATGAGGGTCTGAAGGAGAATAATGAGGTACTTTTGCAGATGTCTGCAGGGTGTTCCTCCTCACTCAAAGGGGCAACATGTACAAAGACACTTTGAAAAACAAGTGAGCAATGGAGGTTGGCATCTTAGTTCTTTTGAAACGAAAGGCCCTGATGCTGACCTCATTTACACTGGTGAAAGCTGTAACTCCTGTGAAGTCAATGAAGTCCCTGTAGCATAAAATTGGTCCTGGATTACAATCTGCCAGCACTGGCTTTCAGAAGCCATAGAGACCACTGAAACTGTATTCCAGAAATACTTATAACACATTTTTTTCATTTAATGTAAGGACTCTTTACGTCCTTCTGCCACTAAAAAGTGTCTTGAAAGTGCATGTAGGTAACTGCCAAAAATGTGTATGCGATCTTAATGTAAACAAAAACCTGATCACTTTGTTTTTAATGTCAGAAATTGTTGTGTGTACATCTGCATACATGAACAAATACGTATGTGTTTGCATACATATGTATGCTTACATATGTATATATATACACATTTATGTGTGCACACAGACACACACATATATACATATATGCATTCTGGTACGTACTGTTATGGAAGGATACAACTTTCCATCTCTGATAAGGGACAAGGTAATTTGATGTTAGGAAGTAGACGTTATCTTCTTTCAATTTTTTAGTATATGTTTGTGGCTGAGATATCTATAATATATTCAGCATATACATGCAAAAGAGCATTCCCCAGATTAAATGTTTCTACAGTTTATACTAACACTAGATATATCACTTCAGGGTTTTCAGGGAATTACACTGGTTTTTGTCACTTAACATCAACTGCCCAGTTGTATCTAAATTTACAGGTCAGTCCCAAACACAGCTGGAAGCCCAGGGTTCCCTAAATTAAGACTCAGCTCTCCATATCCATCTCCTCCTTGTAGGCTACCTGAACTCAGCCTGAAATCACACTGCCTGCATATGCCTGTGCTATCTGATATCAAGGCCCTTCTACAGAATACCTCAGGCTATCTTATTTACCCAGAATGAGTCATGTGACACTTCTTGAAGGACAGATACAACGTACAGAACCAGGCACAAATGTCAGGATCTGACCACACAGCAGGTAAATGCATTAAACCCTCTGCTCTTACGTACAAGAACATTCCCTGTGGAAGCACCAGGTCTGGCCCAAAAGACCCTTGCCAGGAGAGCTCTCTGGACTGTCTATGAACTGGACCTTGGGTTATCCCTGGGGCCTGCTCTTACACCATGTTTGTGGCGCAGGCACTAAGTTGTATTTCACACATCCCCTCACAGGACTCATGCACTTATTGCTGCCAGATGCTCTCAGCTACAGGAGAAGACAGAACAGAGAGGCTCTGCTATGGGAAGCCTTGGAGGATTCCCTTCACATTAAGCTCCAGCCACTGCCACAGGTTTGTTCCCTCTTCTCCACCAGTTCTGTTCAGTGGAAGAGTGTAGGCAGTTAAAACCTGGGAAATCAAAGAGCACCATCTTACTTGGCAAGAAAACAGGAAGTAAAAAATCAAGATGAATTCAGTTCAGGGATTTAAGTATTGCAGAGGATGCTGCAGGTAAAATATAGATTCGGTTCTGCAGAATTTCTATGGATTTAGAGGAAGTTTACTAAACAAAACCTGAGAATTAGATTTACACAGGTAACATTGTTTTACTTACAGAAACAAAGGGAGTTAAAAACAGAGTAGGAAGCTAAAAGTTACTGTTCCTGCTTCTCTCTTCATATGGGGTTAAGCTATAAGTTAACTACTGTCACTTTATAATCAACAGAATACTTGGCTATGTTTAATCAGAACAATGTATATTGAATACATTGTATTGTTTTTATTATGTTACCAATTCTGCCTTATAAATCATTATTAATTTCACCAGTTGTGAAAACATCAAACAATGGTAGGGAGAAGGATTTGTTACTCTAAGATGCACCTTGCAGAACAGCCCAGCCAATCGCAGAAAAGTTTGTACCAGCTATTCTAATTGCAACAGGACCCTTCCCTGAGTTACCAGCTTCCTGACTGTTGCCATTCCTGTTTTAGTAGCTGCACGTAGAGAATGAAATATGAAATAAATTATGTGAAAATCCAGGATTTTCTTTTTCTTTTTAATTCTTGTTGACTTACCAAGGGACTGAATGTGAAATGCTTTAACCATACAGCTACTTCAGTCTAGAGCAAAGTAGGCTCACCAGACTACTGATGTCAGCTCAGTTTATATGCTACAGAGATCAAAATCAGTACACAGCACATAATTTGTAGACCCTCACATTACTTTTCATATAAGAGGCATGCATGTCATATATTAAAACTATGATGTTTGATTCCAACCGACTGTTTGCAGAAAACTACTGTCTGATATATGCAAGAGCTTTATTGAAAGTAAGTTTTGGTCTGATTTATTACATAAACAATAACAATCAACATGGGAATCTTGGCTTCAGCAAGTTAGAAAGTTAGAATTAACCAGCTATTTTGTAAGTTAACAAAAGGGAAGATGAAACCTCACCTGCTTGGTGTTGTCTTTAAGCAGCCTTTAAGATGTCTATCAGTAGTTTCTCTGTGTGGTTTATTATCCAGCTTGGACACATTTTCTTTCTTGTGACAAATCAGAGTGTAGTTTTTGTCATCGTTGTTTGCCCAGAAAGTACCAATCGATGTCTCATATCGTATACAGAACTCCACTTTGGCTCCATCTCTCTGATAAGGAGGCACTAAAGAAATCTTAAAGCAGAACTGGTCAGTTTCACTGCCACAAGAATTAGGCATGAATTCTGCTAAGATATCGTAATAACTGACCCAGTCATCCAGTGTCATTCGAACATATACCTGCTTTTCAAAAGATACATTGAGGACTCTTATAATACCGTTCATACAGGTAATTCCAGGCAGGAACACAATTGACTCCAGCAGTACTTTCTGCTCTCGCACTTTTTGCAAAAGTTCTTCTTGGGAAGCAGGTAATGTAAACAGCTGAGATAAAAAAAATTCCTCCTGAGGGAACACTTCATCTTCTAAGTCATTATTTTGTGCTGGATTTGGAACTTCCCATGTATCAAACTCTTTAACAGACACAAGATCAAACCCAAATGCATCAGCAAATGAAACTTTTCTTGCAATGGTGGTGGGGGTATCTGCCTCCTCTTCCTCTGAAGAAGCAGAATTCCGCCTTCGGGGAAGTGGAGAGAAACGATGTTTAATGTCAGGTTTAACATCTTCATCTTCAGAAGAGAAATCATTCACAGTAGGGACTTCTAATAAGTTAGCCTTGCTAACCCTACTAGGTCCTTCAAAAGACTCCATTGGGCTCTCTGATATAAACTGAAAGAGAACTGTACAACTAGTAACAGCTGATATTTGAGACACTGTGATTTAAAACAAGGATTAATGTTACAGTTGACATTGCAAAAGGGAGTCAGGCCTATTAATAGATGCTATGGTGTGTTAGCTATGTTTGTCTGTTCTCCATCTGATAGTATTAGGAGTTATAATTTCAATGATACATTTCAAATATTGCATTCCCTATTTTTATGTGGCTCTGTGTGCTATGAAGAAAAATAATACTTAAAATCTAACTGGACAAACAGCTATCTTTAGATGATCATCTTATGTTACACAACATAAGATTGCACAACAAACTGATCACGTTCCACAAATAAGGAGCTATTAATCTCTGATTAGCATGTATCAGGTAAATAATTTCTATATTTTCAATTATTCCTGTATATGTTTTGAAGGCCTCTTTTTTTGCAGTGTTTTAAGGCCTATAAGTACAATGCCACATTCTTCCTTGACCTCAAACCATGCTAAATCAGTGGGACAGATCCTAGGACTATATCAGCTATTTCTAGCTAGGATCAGACATCAAAACTTAAATGAACCAGGAATGCTATAAAACATCAAAGTGAGTACACTGGAGATGAACTTGTAATACACCATTGTAAATATGACTGAATTCACGACTAATCATATTATGAAATTATCTAGTGCTAGACTGCATATAGCATCATCCAGCCAAATGGAGAGAAAAGCACGTCACAAAATTAACTTGTGCAGCCAACCCTGAAACACAAACCCTGTGCCACGCAGCTATAAACAGGAGGACGAAACACACTTCACTGTTTAATTGGTTTCAACCTTTGTACCGGGTACCTTCCCATGATATCAAACGAAACTCTCAATCAACTTAATCAGTTAACATTTGGTTTCTACTTTTACGGCATGCCATGCATGGAAAAATGCAGTGTTTGCGGGGCAAAGATCATGAAATTAAAATGACACATTTTTGCTTCATATTACTTAACCTAGTTTTCTTGAGTTTCTCTAAAAGGGCAAACCTGCACTCTAACCTAATGGTGTAGTACAAGCTAATAAATATGACAGGGCTTGCTTTGAATTAAACAATCCAGAGACTGACAGCGTTGGTGGCATCATCATGGATCTTGGACCAGGCCAGAAATCTAATTCAATATTTGGACTTTCAAATGGCTCGGCTCTTGCTGGCTGTCTTGAATTCTTTCTCCTGTTGTTACAGGTAATTTTTGTCCTACACCAAGAGAGCACCTCCAGGTCTTTCTAATGCTTCTCTGCCTTAATCTCTGGAGAGCTGTTCCACAAGACACAAAGGAGAGATTCATAAGATAGCTTTCCATAAACTAAATAAATCCTATCACAGCCTGTAAATTTCTGGAATATTATTGATATTGAACCAGCACTGGAAAATGCTGTATTTTTCAACAAGGGCTAGCAGTGAAAGCATTGAAGACTTATTTTTTAAAGACAGATGGTAGTGCTATCCAGCCACGTATTTATGAGGGCCTAAGAAGGGAGTGAGATCTCCAGAGCTCCTCTCATGCAAGAGTCCAAGCTTTCACTCACTGAAATCCCAGAAGCATTGCTTCTACCTGCTCCTATGTACTGCCTTGCACACAGCTGCACAGCTGACTTAATATATGGATATTTTGGCTTTGCACCATGCAAATAAGGTGCAGTTTGGAAAATGAGGCTTCTTGCTCTAATGGCGACTTTATTTCTTCTATCAATATAATCTAAGAAAATATTACAGTAGTAATTATGCAAACAAGGAGAACTTATTTATTATTCCTAAAAGATACACCTATTTCTGTTTCAATAACACCAAGCTGAGTGGTCCAGCTGATGTGACAGAAGAAAGGGATGCCATCCAAAGGGACTTGTACAAGCTTGAGAAGTGGGCCCATGTGAACCTAATGAGGTTCAACAGGTCCAAGTCTAAGGTGCTACACCTGGGTCAGGGCAATCCCAGGCAGGAGTACAGACTGGGAGAAGAACTCATTAATGCAGGGAAGGACTTGGGGGTTCTGGTGGACAAAAAGCTCAACATAGGCCAGCAGTGTGCACTTGCAGCCCAGAATGTCAACTGAATCCTGGACTGCATCAGCAGAGGCATGGCCAGCAGGGCAAGGGAGGTGATTGTGCCCCTCTGCTCTGCCCTTGTGAGGCCCCAGTTGGAGTGCTGCTTCCAGGTCTGGGGCCCCCAGCACAAGAAGGATGTGCTGTTAGATCCTGTCCAGAGAAGGGCTACAAAGATGATCAGAGGCTGGAGCACATCTCCTGTGAAGACGGGCAGAGAGAGCAGGGGTTGCTCAGCCTGAAGAAGAGAAGACTCTGTGGAGACCTCATTGGAGCCTTTCAGTACTTAAAGGGGGCTTATAAAATAGAATAGGGACTTTTTACACAGGCAAATAGTGATATGAAAAGGTGAACAGTTTTAAACTAAAAGAGGGGAGATTTAGAATGGATGTTAGGAGGAAATTCTTCACTCAGAGAGTGGTGAGGCACTAGAACATGTTGCCCGGAGAAATCGTGGATGTCTGGATCTCTGGATCTCTGGGGATGTTCAAAGCCAGGCTGGGGTTTTGAGCAACCTGGTCTAGTGGAAGGTGTCCCTGCCCATGGCAGGGGGGTTGGAACTAGATGATCCTTAAGGTCCCTTCCAACCCAAGCCATTCTATGACTCAGTTACTTTTTCTTTTGTTAATTTATTTTTTAACACAAGAAATGGTGATGACTTTAATCAGCACAGAGAAGTCTGTGAACCTGTAACTGCCTTGTCATTCATTGAGTTCAACTCCCTTACTTCTATTCTGGGTGTAAAGAAACAAGGCAGCTGGGAACCAAAGTGTAATTTAGCAGTTTGGCCTAAGTGATACCACTGAGTCACAAAATCTTAAGTCTTGTGCCCTTATCTAGTGAGAGAAGGAACATGTATTCAGTAAGGCCAGTTAAATAAATAAATAAATAAATAAATAAGGAAAAACACTGTATAAGAAATAAACAGCGAAATAAGAGAAGGTAAAGATTTTTTCCTTGTACCAGAGAGAAATCTCAATGGTTATAAGGGTGGAGGCCAAGAAACATAGCTGAGAATGGAAGAAAGCCACAATTATGTGGAAAGCAATTTCCTATCCACAAGCCTCATCTTCTTCAGTGCAGAGGGGTGGAGATTTATGCCTCTTCCTCCACCTGATCCAGGATTTGCCTGGGCAGTTTATGCTCAGTTGGACCTTTTACAAGGGTTTCAACCATGTACAAGTTACATGGTTTCAACCAGGTACACCAAAGCAAGTATAATTACACATATAGGAATTGCATTAACATTCTAAAAATAATTGTAATGAAAAATAATATCTTTTTTGTTCTCTGCATCTTACAATATGGTGCCCAAAAACCTCTTAATCAGACTATAGAGTAAGTATTTCCTTTCATACTTTAATTAAACAAATAACAGAGCACAAAAAGCAATAGCCAAATAGACCTTTAATCAAAAAATAGTTGCTCCTGCCTATGTTTTTGGTATGTCTATTATTAGCACTGGCCAGCTGATCTTTCTTGGCCTTATCTGGAAGGAGAGAGAATATACCTTTCTGTGTCAACTGAAATACAATTATGTTTTAAGCATCAGCTAAAGATGAGCAGTATAAAATCTGGTTCCACTTGGCTTCCTAACAGTGTACTCCCTAGTGCCCTAGGAAACTGTACTTCTTCAGCTGAGAGTATGAGATGTATTACTTACTTCTCTTCTATTAAATAAATCTATTAGGATGAGGCATAAAAACATTTTCTCCTTGCAGAGAACACTATTCCAGCTGACTGTTGAATGGTCAAAAGTGCTGAACAAGAGGTAGATGAGCTAGAAGAAGAAAAGAAAGATTTAAAAGGTTATATCCTTTAGGAAAAAAAAAAAAAAAAAAAAAAAGGAAAAAAAAAAAACATTGCTGGCATATTGTGAGAGGCATTTTGAAACAGCAATTCATTCTCAAAGTAATAAGGAAGTACTTTTAAGGAAATATGTTTTCAAAGAAGTAAGAAAAAAAAATGTCATTTAAGAAATATATTCTGTCTAAATTCCACAATTGAAGCTAAATATCAGTAATAAAGGCTAAGTGAGGACAAATGCTACCCTCAATTGTTTTCTGATCTTTGCTATGGATTGCATGGACTTTCAGAATGTTTTTACAAAACTTTGTCCTATGACTTTGAACTGACTGCAGCTGGTATCAACTTTATTAATTTGTGGCCCAGAGAAGAAACCAGCTCACTCTTGAAAAGTCATGTTATTTTCACAGTGTCAAGTGGAAAAATTGCAATCTCTGTAAGAATATAAATACATATGCATATATAAAGAATATTAGTATTATTTTAAGGGGATAGCCTCCATTCATACAATTACAGCTAAATCACTGACAAAACCCTTGTTAACTTAGACTGATGAAAGAGAACAAAATACGGACAAAGGAAAAGACAATCAAGACAAACTTTGCACAGTGAAAATTCAGAACAGATTATATTACTGTAACAGAATTTCCAGATACAGTGGTTTCCAGGTTCATATTTTCAAGAACATTTAATTTATGACAAATCATAAAGAAAAGTAATTTGATAAAGCAATTTGATATTTTTATACTGTTTTGTGGGAAAGCTGAGATTTCTAAGTATGCAATGTTTTATTAACATTGTAAAGAATGCAGTAAAGAAATGCTGCTTTAATAAGGTATTTGTTGATATTTGAAGAAGAATCTGCTTCCCCAGGTTGGAGAAAGTCTGTATAAGAAGAGTAGACAGTATGTTTTCTCTGTCTTTGATTCTTCTTTTCAGATAAAACTGGATATTGAGCAAGTGAGGGTAGTTCTAATGTCAAAGCTTTGCAGACATTTCAGGCAGTGACAAGACTCCCACAAAGGATAAGGATAAAACAGGGAATTTGCCTTACATTTTTTGTAAGAAACCTTGATTTTAGGAGAGATTTTCACCCTTTCCCTTTTAAAGATAGAACTCAGGGGAAAACAAAATTAATTCCAGAAATAACACAGAGAAAGGAGAAACAAACAATATACCCAGAAGCATGGGATGATTTTTTTTTTGCAGGTATATACAAAAAAAATAAAATAAAATAAAATAAAATAAAATAAAATAAAATAAAATAAAATAAAATAAAATAAAATAAAATAAAATAATAAAATCTTTACATTGGAGATCAGGGCTTTCAGCCCCTCATAAAGTCTTTCTTTTGTTCACCTTTTTATCTTTCATTCCCTGTAGAATTGTTCTTTCCTTATATTATCTACTGAAAGGACTGTTCATCTGTTCGTGTATGGAGCCCTTTCCTACATATTTTTTCTTCTTGCTTAGGATTGAGTTCAACTTCTATGCTTTTGATTTTTGAGTCTTTACTGCACTTGAATTTCTGAACACTTCAGTCTGGCTCCCTTTAATAACCTCATTTTCCTCAGTTTCTGAAAGCTTGTCTTTAAATCTGAAAACCTTAATAATATAGTTTTGCTTATTCTTGATGTAATTAGAGTATTTGTAAGCCCTCAATGTCTGGTCTTCATGTCTAATCCTTCTCTAAAATTCTCTCCATTTATAAAGTGGGTACTAAAATAGCAGAACACGTGTTTGATTTTGTGCTTGTTAGAAATGTAGGGGAAAAAATAGGTAGTCCTTGTCACAGTGAGGCATTTGTTCTTCAGTCTGCAACTGCTCCATAAAGACCCATATCGCAGCAGAAATCACAAAATAATTTATAGGAAATCCAGTATTTTGAATTGAATGAAATCAAACATTTGATGTTATTATTGTAGGAACCCCTTCAGGCCTAATCTGATTACAGTTGCAGCAACAGAAATAGGGTGATCAAACAGTCAAAAGTGCCAAGTCACAAGCTCTGGAGCTAATTAGCCTCAACAGCTCTGCCATGAGCTGGCAACTGTTCAGCTGCAAATAAGAGAGGAGGAGAACAAAATGGATAAAAAACCTACAAGAAGGTTATGAAAAGCCACCAGTATGATGGAAAGATATTGGCGACTTATGGATGTGCCAGGCAGAAAATTTCTAGCAGGGATAGAACAGGGCAAATGAATGCCTTCAGAAGAAGACATTCCTGAGACCAGTATGAACAACAGCATTGCATTCTGAGTCTTGTTTTCTGATCTAAAAAGATTGTGGCTACCAACTGAATCATAGGCTGGTGGATTTGAGAACCTCAGAAAAAGCTTGCAAGTGTACAATCAAGATAATCAACTAAGATGTGAATGCTGAGGTCTAGGGTAATAGGATTGGTTTAATGTGTGGTCTAATCCCTCTCTTTTTGCCTGAATAAGCACTTCAGACTCTGATGGATGTTCCCCAGGGGTCGTTGCTGGGTCCAGTCTTGCTCAACATCTTCATCAACAACTTTGATGAGGGAATAGTGTCCGCCCTCAGCAAGTCTGCTGACGACACAAAGCTGGGAGGAGTGGCTGACACGCCAGAAGGCTGTGCTGCCATTCAGTGAGACCTGGACAGGCTGGAGGGATGGACAGGAAGAAACCAAACGAAGTTAAATAAGAGTCCTGCACCTGGGAAGGGACAACCCGAAGTATCAGTACAGGCTGGGGGGTGACCTGCTGGAGAGGAGCTCTGAGGAGAAGGACCAGGGGGTCCTGGTGGACGACAGGTTGACCATGAGCCAGCAGTGTGCCCTTGTGGCCAAGAGGGACAATGGGATACTGGTGTGTGTGCATTAAAAGGAACGTGGCCAGCAGGTCAAGGGAGATGATCCTCCCCCTCTACTCTGCCCTGGTCAGGCCTCACCTGGAGTACTGTCTCCAGTTCTGGGCTCCCTGGTACAAAAAAAGACAGGGATCTCCTGGAAAGAGTCCATCGGAGATGGGCAAAGATGATGTGGGGTCTGGAACATCTTCCCTATGAGAGAAGGCTGAGAGACCTGGGTCTGTTCAGCCTGGAGAAAAGAAGACTGAGGGGGGATCTCATAAATGTGTATAAACGCCTGAGGTGTGGGAGACAGAGGGATTTGGCCAACCTCTTTTCAGTGGTTTGTGGGGACAGGACAAGAGGTAATGGCCACAAGATGGAGCACAGGAAGTTCCGCACCAACATGCAAAAGAACTTCACGGTGAAGGCGACAGAGCACTGGAACAGGCTGCCCAGGGAGGTTGTGGAATATCTTCTTCTCTGGAAATATTCAAGGACTGTCTGGCCGCCTACCTTGGCAGCCGGCTCTAAGGAACCTGCTTTGGCAGGGGGGTTGGACCCAATGATCTCTCGAGGTCCCTTGCAACCTCTTCAATTCTGTGATTCAGTGATTCTGAATAACATCAACTTCATTTTCATAAGACTGAATCTTCAAGGCTGCTGTTGATGCCTTGAAACTCTGATCTCATTTGAGAATACATATCATACACATCAAAAGTGACCCAAAAGAATACAATACCAGAGAGAAAAATTGAGGAGCAAGTTTGTCTTTCAAAGCTTTCAAAGCTTTCAAAGCCATTTTGTTTTGTTTTGCTTTAGAACATATTTAAACATGTTTAATTAATTTCCTTGACTAATCACATTAGATGATTATGTTGTCCTTAATAGTGTCAAAGCTCAGGACTCTGAGGGCTATGTCAAAGTTCAAGTGATAGTTCAAGCATTGGGAGTCCCAGGGCACAGTACTCTCTTGCTCTGAGTAGTACTTGCTCCCTCAAGTGGTTTCTTGGGTCAGTAGGAGCAGTCACATGCATACTCAGCTTGAAAACTAGTTGCACAGTTGGGAACAGAAAGTTAAGAAAATAAATGGGGAGTAATTTGGTTTTGTGTGTGTGTGTATTTCATTCAATTTCACCAAGAATAGGTATCCTGTAGCTACCAAATTTGATAGCAAGTGTCACGCAGTACTTTCTTTTAGGGCGTAAAGCAAATGTTTATTGTACTAAATACAACATGCTTGACTAGGTGTACAACACAGGAACCAACATGTTGATTTCAATTTGTTCTGCATATCAGTGGAGGGTCTAATCCTTTCACAACGCTATCTAGCCACAACCATTTTTTCATTAATCATTATGTTTCAATGGGGAACACTGAAGGGTGTTTTCTCAGATTATACTGAAGTAAAAGGCTAACGTCATGGTCTGTTTATCTTCATACTTAACATAGTATAATTATTTTATATTTTTTTCATTCAGCTAGGACTCGTACCTTGACTTTTGTAAACATTGGCAGTTCTGTTTTCATTGTTAAGGATGTTGACTTAACAAAGTATAAAATAGGAATCTGGGTACGTGAGAGCAGCATATTTAAAGTCCTGCTTCCTTTTCTCCCGCTGCTCATATTCAGCAGACCAATATTCAACTGACTACTTGCAGTAAAATATCAGAACATTTGAAATAAAATAAATGCTATACTTCATGCTGCTATAATGACTGAAGACCTTTCTCAAAATAATGAAGGAAGTCCATCCATCCATACTGTAGGAGGAGAAGAAAGAAAAGTGGTTCAGAGGATTCCACCACGAATTTCCAGCTCTCATATATGCACCAAAAATGGTCTTTCTGTGCAAATGGATGAAGGAAGATTTCTGGAAAAACCACCCCTGTCTTACATAGCCTTAATTGCAAAGGCAATTCTTTCTTCCCCTACAAATAAATTGAATTTAGCTGCTATCTACAAGTATATTGAAGATAACTTTCCTTTCTACAGGAACAAAAGTCAAGGCTGGAGAAACAGTGTAAGGCACAACCTTTCACTAAATGATTGTTTCATCAAAGTGGGGAGATGTGAGGATGGCAAGGGAAACTACTGGAGTATCCACCCATCAAACTTAAATGACTTTGTTCATGGGGACTTCAGGCAACATCGACGGTCACGAAAGCGAGGACGTCAAAAGGAGCTAGAGCATTGCCTTACTGTGAATAATTTCATGCCATGGGGACATTATCCCTCCTACCCAGCACCAAGTTTGTTTTACCAAACACATTATTTTCTGGATCCTCTTTGGAAAATATTGTATGCTGACAGACTGCAGTTTATGCCAGAATACCAAAAATGGAATGCAAACAGTGATTTAATCATGGGGAAGTTTTTACCTCCACTACAGCCTAATAAACGACAGAGCATTTCTGTGGACTGGTTTTATGGATCTCCTTCTACTTCAGCAATGCAGCAGAATATTTTCCTAAATATTCAACAGACATTGCCTAATTCTGTTTTCTTCTCTTCTTAGAAGCTGCAGTGAAGTTAAGCATTCAGACACATCTGTAAGTACTAGAAAGTACTTGAAGTGCAGTAACTTCATGGGCAGCTTTGTTTGGGACCCTGTCAAGACACAATATATTAATATATATTGCACAGTTTTGAATGTTCGTATATGTTTGAAGACAGCAAATGTGCTTACTCAGTCATGTAAGCCAGTGATTACCAATGATTGCTACCTAAGAGTATTAGCTTTGAAACGATAGCAATTAATACTGGTTTTAATAATTCTACTAGTCAATGACAGTGCATAGATTATGAAGTATGAGTAAATCCATTAGCACTAATTGCCCAATAAAATTATTTTTAAATTGTTCTGTATTAATCATATTGTTGTATACTGCAGCTCTATTAGTTTCAAATTAGATTGTATGCATGCATATGTATAACTATATGATCAAACATGCACACCCATACATTACATTTATATCATATCAAATAGGAAGCATTAATACTTTTTTCCTTTGTCAGTTGTGAATGTCTTGGAAATGCTACCTGTAACCTATCACACTGTTGGAAATACTAAGTGAGTTATTCTTCTAATCTTTTAATTTTATACATTGTCTGGGACTCACTTGGCACTATTATTTCCAACATATTGTATTGATCCAAGAATCATTATACATTTATATATTTTTATCAATTAAATGTATACTTGCTTCTTTTTGAATAAATGTTCAGATCAATAAATATTTCAAGTGAAATAGGATTGCAATATTATTTTTAATATGTATTTAAGTTCAAGTCTGGTTCTCAAATGCATGGCCACATGTCAATTAACCTGCTTAAATGATTAGTTAATGACAGCATGACTAATTACTACTTTGCCCATTAGTTGGGTACAATCCATTTAAGAAATTTTCATTCTTCAGATAATGTCAACTATGTGAAATTGCTCAAGCTTATATCTATGCTTTTAGTTTACATAGTCATATATATTGACTTGGGTGCTTACATAGTTGTAGAGTATATGATGATATAAAGCACTCACTTAAATATATTTGTTTTATGTATATATCTACCCAGCAACCTCATTGTAACAGGAAAATTATATTAAACTGGACATTTTAAAGCACAGAAAGTAGTTTTATACTTAAGGCTGCTTGAGATGCATGTTGAAAGGACTTATATTATATGGAAGTTCACTACTTTGATTAAAGGTGCTTCTAGTTTTATGGATGGTTATTTTATTTTCAGTTGCTTAACATATGGCTGTATTTTAAAACATTTGCCTTCAGCTGATTTTGTTTCTGTTTCCTTTTTTCTTTATTTCCTTTTCTAAATTTCATCTGAAATGTTTCAATTCTTTGAGAACTACATGGGCAATGAGAGTGGAAATGAGCAGACTCATGGGCATGTATTATAGGAGCAGCACAGAAAAATTGCTAATGGAGAACTTTTTAATCAGGAAAGTATAGCAATCATTCCAGTGAAAATATCCAGCTTTTGCTAAGTTATAAACTTTCAGAAAATCTTGCTTTGAAATATTTGTTCACTGAAAATGTGAATTTGAGTAGTAAATTTTTAAAATCTCTGTTGTGAGGATGTCATACAGAGCCCTAACATGTGTACAAAACTTGAGACTTGGAAAATGACTGGGGAAGGTGGAGTTCAGGGGTGGCCAGCTAGCAAGACTGGACTGAGGAAAGGAAGGAAATAACTGGTGTTGAGACAATGAGCCTAGATTCACTGAGCAGGGAGGCAGGACCTCTGAGAAGTCTGAGGAATACAAACTGTGAATGCCAGGCAATTTTAATCAGATGAAAATGAAAGCTAGTGATAAGAAAAGTCAGGGCAGGTTTAAGGAGTAGCAGGTGAAAAGTCTCTGCCTACTAGTTCATATGCTAGGATGCCTGGGATGGAATGTAATACTTAATTCTTTAGCTGTCAGCAAATTACTTTAAAATTACACAAGACAACAAGCTACTCCTGTTCTCACTTGCTCCATTAGCTCACTTGGCAAAAGCTTGTGAAGCGCACCTGAGGATATTCCTAGAAGGACACAATGCCATTTAACTTAATTTTCCATGCTAAACAACACTTGGAGGAGAGGAATGAGCATATAACATAGTAATTTGCTTTGAACTAATGTGGCCTGTTGCTTAACAGGACATCCTTTAAGCTTAGAATAACCTAATTAGTTTGTTTTGGAAAGAGAACTGCATTTTACCACATTAGTGATGGTGATGGAACTGAAGCATGTATTAAACCATACACATGCTTCCAGATCTGTGCCCCAGTTTCCTGTGGAAATGCAATACAAGGAATTTACGTGCAAACATTCTTCTGACTAGATGCTCAGGTCTTATTTGAAAATCACTTTGAAATAGTTTTCATACCACTAGTAGTACACATACCGTAGCCTGGGAACTCCCATCTTAGATATTTCCAGTCTGATTATGTAGTTATCAGTATACTTTCTTACGTTTTTTTGTTTGTTTGTTTGTTTTGTTTTGTTTTTTCCAATTTGTTTTAAATTTTGCTTCTTTGTATAGCACCTGCATGCCCCAGTGGAGGAAGATTCTACTCATGTAATGAACAACTATTTTTTTCTCCCCATCATTCAATGTGTATCTGTGGCTTACATACTGTGCATAGTTTAAACACTGACCTAGAGACAAAATATCCATTCACTATTTTTTTTATTATCTTTCAAAGCCATAACACAATCCACTTTTAAATGCCCTGAGAGATGAGGAGTGTCTTGAAACATAGACTTAAAAAGACTGAGGTCAAATGTACATGCTCGCTTTGGACATCACATTTGTGAAATCATTGTATAACACTCAAATGCTCAAAGCCCAGCTCCCAGTGCCCTGGTTTTTAGCTCTGAGTGTTCAGAACGTTTGCAATGAACTCAAGCAACAAGGAAACCAGACCATCTGTGAAAAGTTTGATTTAGCTTGTCCAGAAATATTGTAACAGATGAAAGAGAGGAATTCATCTCTTCAAGGTAAACTTCAACTGCTATAAAGTAGACAATCATTTTTCTTCCTGGAATCCCTAACCCAGTTTGCTAAATACCTTCCAAGTTCCTCAACAAAACCCAGTATTTCTTCATTATGCAATTCTAATTCATCAACAAAATAGATCTACTTTGGATATTAAATAAGGCAAGAAAAAATAGACTTTTCATATAATTAAAGACCATACAGTAATGCCTTCAACTGAGGTAAGGGCCAAGTTAGGAAAGCACAATTTAGACAAGATGCCAATTTCTTTCCCTAGCCTGTGAAAGCCTGACATTGTGATCTTAATAATGTTTTTCATCACAGCTGAAGGGGTAGGGTTAGTATGTCATATTGTGATGAAAATGTCAAAGTACTAATTTGCAAACAACCTGAATTCAAAATTTAAAAGCAATGAGAAACAAATCAAGTTATATATTTTACATGAATTCCAAAACCCAAATTCCACTTAGCATATAAAAATACATAATTTTCTGATTTTGATCACCCTACAATTAGAGAGGACATTAAATTTCTGATACAGGAAATTACCATTTAATGAGAAGACAGAAATGTTCTTGAAAATTAAATGGATGAATTATACGCTTGTGCAGGAATGTCTGCGGCAGTACGTGGTGTAAAAGACTCCCTTAGAAGTGAAAACAACAGTTACAAATGCTGTATTACAGAAAATATTATATTAACACAGTATTCAAAAATTACATATTGTCAACTTCAGCATTCTCCAGCTGAAATGCATTACCGAGGTTGATAAAAATGTCAGGAAATCATAATCTCAGCATTTTGACTATTGTCACCTCTGTTCTGCCCATAAATAAGACAGAGGTCATCTTTTTAAAGCTGATCTACTTTGAGAGTACACAGATGAAATGCCAGTATACGACATAAATAGCTGGAATGGAGGTCACATATGCTCTCATAAATAAATAGTGCAATTTCTCTCTTCTTTTTTGCACTAAAGAAAGTGACTTCTGCATAATGGAGTTATGTTTGAATCATATATTTCCTAACATTTTCAATAAACTGCATCTTAATGATGACTGGTAAAAAAACTAGGCCTGAGCATAAGAACCTTTTATTAACAACAGTTTATGGGTAATCATATCAAGGCAAATAATAACATTCATTTTGCAGTTGATCTTCACCAGCTTATATATTTATTTTAAAAGTTCAGTAATGTATCTAAGCCTATAAAGCCCAGAAAGTTAGCATAAAGTTTAATTTATGATACATTTGCTGTGCAGCACAACTTACGTCTCTTAGACTTATCTTCTTTCATATGGAAAATAACCATAACCTGCCCAGAGGCACAAACAAAAGCTCTG
Organism: Netta rufina; assembly: GCF_964035555.1. Lineage (NCBI taxonomy): Eukaryota > Metazoa > Chordata > Aves > Anseriformes > Anatidae > Netta > Netta rufina. The sequence goes on from NC_140123.1 coordinate 179,127,643, forward strand.
TAGAAAAAGAAGCCTCTAAACTGTATAGCCACTCACACCTATGCACCGTAATTTATGCTCACCCAGCAGTTATCCATTTCTTGCACTCCCTGAAACAGTTCATGGAAGACAATTCCCCTTTGGAGGCTGCAAAGCACAAACACTTCTTCCAGCCTGGTGGGGCTTGGATACATATCCATGATGGTATGTCAGGTTTGGCCTATAGGGACACCATGTCGGGGAAAAAAAAAAAAAAAGGAAATATTGAAAGTCTCTTGGAGAGTCAGTGAGTGTAAGCTCAAATTGTGAGAATACTCCAATCACAATTAACTAGATGGTATCTCACTATAGGACACAGCTGTGGTTGATTCGTAGAATCATAGAATCATTAAGGTTGGAAAAGACTTTCAAGATCATCTGGTCCAGCCATCACCCTACTACCAAGGTCACCCACTAAATCATGGTCATCCCTAAGCAACATGTCCAGCCTTTCCTTAAACACCCCCAGGGATGGTGACTCTACCACCTCTGTGGGTAACCTGTTCCAATGACTGGCTATTCTTTCTGAGAAGAAATGTTTCCTAATTTCCAACCTGAATCTCCCTGGTGCAACTTGAGGCCATTCTCTCTAGTCCTGTCACTAGTTATCTGTGAGAAGAGGCCAAGCCCCAGCTCCCCACAGCTTCCTTGTTGGAGAGAGCAACAAGGTCACCTCTGAGCTTCTTCTTCTCCAAACTATACAATCCCACTTCCCTCAGCTGTTCCTCATAGGACTTCTGTTCCAGGCCCTTCACCAGCTCTGTAGCCCTTCTCTGGACACACTCCAGGGCCTCAACGTCCTTCTTGTAGTGAGGGGCCCAAAGCTGAACTCAGTACTCAAGGTGCGGCCTCACCAGAGCAGAGTACAGGAGGATGATCACCTCCCTGGTCCTGCTGGCTGCACTATTCCTGACACAAGCCAAGATGCTGTCGTCCTTCTTGGCCACCTGGGTACACTGCTGGCTCATGCTCAGGCAAACATTGATTAGCACCACCAGATCTTCCTCTGCATAGCTCTCAAGCCACTCTCCCCCAAGCCTGTAGTGCTGCATGGGGGTGTTTTGGCCAAAGTGCAAGAACCAACACTTAGCCATATTGAACTTCATCCCATTGGCCTCTGCCAATCAACCCATCCTGTCCAGGTCCATCTGCAGGGCCTTCCTACCTTCCATCAGATCAACACTTCCCCCCAGCTTGGTGTCATTTAAATGTGCTCTCCTGTACCTAAATCATTGAATTTCTCTGAAGTGTAACTTTAACTAGAACCTTCCCGAGTTTATCTTATCCGGCCTGGGTATGTTACCAATATGCAACAATTGTAACATCCATTATCTATATTATATGCCAAACAGTGATAATTGCTTACAAATATAATTCCATCCTTGTTATTAAGGTATGGGTTTCTGCCAAATGGGTCATGTGGACATAGCTTAAAATGCATAATTTTTGTACTATAAACCGAGCTTTGAACCTTTTTCTCAACATGGACTTGCTTGGACCAGGTGCATCCAAGCTCCAGAGAAATGCTTGCAGACTTTATTTCTATTGTAAGATTATACCGTACCAGTTTTCCTGTGTGCCTAATAGACTTCTCAGCAGAGTATGTAGTAGATTTGAGTCAACCTCATAGCTCAGCAAACAAAGCCTCAGTTAAAGGACTTGCTCCTGGGAAGTTCTGTTAAATTTTGTCTTCAGATAGAGCTGTCAGCTCTTCAAAAAACCTCTTGGAGCTTTCAACAGTTTCTGTAGCATCTTAGGCAGTTTTAACATTTGATTTAATATTGTGCTTTCAGCACATAGAGCTTACCTCCTTGGGTTCTTTGAAGACAGTGCATGGTTTATACTACACTTGTGACGTGTTAGTCCTTCTAAGTTCTGGCATGCCTGGAGCTGAGAAGGACCATCTTAACAGGTAGAAACAAGCCAAAGTGTTTGGCCAGCTGTTTTTTGTTGTTGTTGTTGTTGTTGTTGTTTGTTTGTTTGTTTGTTTTAATGGCTACCTCTCTGTAAGTAAAAGAATAGAAAGGGAATGGGGACATCCTCAGCATCAGGAAAAAACATCCAATAAGTCTGAAGTTATAGTGAAAAATATCCTGGTAACTGTGCTTCAGACTGAGGCTGGAAACTTATCAACAGCCAGTTGAATGAGCTTCTTTTACAGAGTACTAGGTTCATTTTGAAGAAGGAGACATTAAGCAGTGAATGGCAACAGAACAGCTTCCCCATTTTCATTAGTAAGACAAAAGGCATTAATCTGCCTGCTGGGAAAATGTTTTCATGCTTCCACATAGTCCAAGTGTGTGCAAGAGAAAGCTTTAGTAAATATACAATTCTTAACAAAGTCACAATCACAAGAAGAAGTAAATCCCTAGGTATCAGCTTGTATATATTTGATTTTACAGCCTGAGAGAAGGAAGGGACCCCCAAGGCCACCCAATTTGTAACAGAAGCTGCAGATCTTGAATGTTGTGCAGTACTATGAAATTAAAGAATCCTGACACCCAAGAGCTTTCCCCATGCTGGCTTAGGGAAGTCCAGGTCTCTATGCACAGGAAAGCATGGTTCCTCTTTCACAGAATTACTCTACTGACACAACAGAATTTTGAACATGAGAAATAGAAATAACAACTGGATTTCACCCTAAATAAAGTGATTTAACATGTAATTTGAGCAGTTTGCAATTTGCTGTTGTAGAAGCCAATTCCACAGCAAGTCTAAAAGGAAATAATTAGTGCTACAGCATTCTACTCTGAGCAATACTCTAGTCTTCTAGTGTTGATGTTGACAGATATGTATGCATTTTTGTACTGTAAACAGATTAGAATTAACTACATGTGCTCAGACCAGAATTATTAAAAATAAAATATGGTTCCATCTTTTTAAACATGCATATTAAAAATCAAAATATATAACTAGTATACTCCACTGTGCTTTAAAAAAATAAGTCCATATATCAATTAAAATAAAACAATATCTCTATAGGCCAGTATATACAGTTCCACTATGGGAGAAAATTTTATCATCCTTCTTTGTTCCTCTTCCATAAAATACCAAAGCTGTGGATCACAATCCAGTCTGTTCAAGACTTTTAGAATTATTTAGTAATTCTAATACAGAATGCTAGGATTCCTGGTATAATGGTACATGTAAATACCAAGTACAGTAAAAGTATCTAAATAAGCAGCCATTACATACAAACAAAGCAGAATATACTCCAGTCTTCACAGCTTAGATATGGTTCCCCAAATTAAAATAATTTTCTTTCTAACTTTCTAATAGTATTTTCATGGCTATAGTTATTTGTACCACCCGTAAGATAAATTACTGAAATTAGAAGTCGCAAAAGAAAACCATTGTAAGCAGAGATTGTTCTAAATCTGGAGACAGCAGAAGGAGTTTGAGAAAAGTCTGCAGATGTTTTGAAATGGGTTTTGCCTGATAATAGTTTCTAAAAAGGATCATGAAAGTATTTTCACAAAAAAAAAAAAAAAATCTGAACTTCATAGCCCTGAAGTGTTTACAGTGTTAAGAAAAAAGCATGACACATCAACTGAACTATTAGTATACTTGTATGCTTGCGTACTTGTATACTATAGACTATACTGTTAGTATACTTGTACTTTTTTTCAGTACAAGATGCTTCTTAAAGAGTGTAGTAGTGCGTTATTGAAATTGTTTAATATAGAAACACTAACAGACATTTGTGGTATACATGTATGTTTACATGCACACAAGCATGTTTACATATTTACAAATGCTCAAAATATTGTAATTATTAAATTGTTTATAATTTTGTAACAAGTTGAATAACTTTATCTAAGTATGGTTTGAGTAAAAAGCAAATCAATGATGCTCCAGTATTAATATCTGGTATGTTTGCTGCCTCCACTGTTCCTCATATTCATGAAAGAGAAGCTAGACATGTGGAGATAATTATCCCATTATGTTAGTAGTACATTCTCAAAGATGAGATTAAAAACTATAATTCTATTTAATCCCTGTAGCCTGTGACACAATCAAAGAAAGAAGGTAATGAGAATACATCTCACAAAGCAAGAGTAAAAACAATGTCATAAAGGATGCTCCATCAGTTAAAACCTTTACATGTACATCTGATTGCTGCAGACTAGAAAATCATTGTAAAAACCATCAAGCACTGGGTTCACAGAACAGTTCTGAAATGCAAAGCAACAAATTAAACTGCACACAGTAAGTCAGAATCAATCAGTACAAAATTTATGTCATGCTTGAAAGACTTACTAGAATTCATGTAGCAATGCTTCAGTTAGTAGATCTTTTGTTAATTGAGATACAACAATACATACCAAAATTTAGTAAGAAATGGCAGATGTGCTACTAGCTGATAATTACTTTGCAAATCTGAATCAAATAATAGCTTTCTAACAATTAGAGTAATCATAGTAATTTTAAGGGTGGAGAGAACAAGGATGATATCAAGTTTGTGATATAAAAAACTGGAATTAATACTTGAATAATCTCCATCATTAATCAAGAAATAAATCCATCTTGCAAGTGGATTTCTTGAGAGCAGTTAATAACTGCCATCACACTTTCCTGAGCCTGCAATCCAAATATAGATAGAAGAATGACTGATATTAGTTGTCTGAAAGTGACAATTCCCTTCTGAATATCACCAGAACATGTGACCTGTATAGTATGAAGTTTTGAAGTTAAATGATCTTATAAGGAAATAATTCAGCAGCCAGCTTGATGACTACTCTGCATAAGCATAGAGGCTTAGGTAAACCTGATGTATCTTAAAGCTGGGGAAACAATATAATTTTTAGTGTATATCTATTTAAATGTGAAGTCAAAATTTGGGTTCTACTGATTTCAAAGCCTTTAACTGTATTCTTCCTATTTCTAGAAGATTTGAACCTCAGTTTAGAGTAACATGCACTACTCAACAGGCAATGGGATATTCCTCAGGAATGCTGATCTCCCCCCTGAAGCTGTTCCTTCTCCCATTGCCAAGCTATGCAACAAAAGCTCAACCAGATATTATATGTTCTTACAGTCCAAAGGCAAGGAGCAGCTTCCTGCAAGGACAGAAATTTGAAAAGCAATCTCTGCTGCAGCATGTCCTTCACTGTTAGTTCTGAATACACAGTAGATCAGGGACTGGAGAAGAGATCTTCCTCTGCCTCTCAGATGTTTCACAAATGTACTCACAAAGCCAGATGCTCACTCATTCTTGTCCATTTTCTGATTCTCTTCCCTCTTTGCTTGTTTCAGACTGCAATCAAAACAGACCCCTTTGAAGACAATCTTCTAATCTTCCAGGGACCTGAATCTAAGCAACAGAAAATTAAACCACCACCACCACCAATCCTCATCCCTCCCCACTCCTCACCTTCTCCCCCCCCCCCCCCCCCCCAAAAAAAAAAAAATCATGATAAATCTGAAAATACAAACTGGAATTACATTTGTCAAATTATTTTTTTTTCTTTAGGAGCATGATCTTTAACAGATTGATCTTTAACTTTCGGAAGTCAATTCAGATTTTTGTGCTAATGTGAATGACTATGAAGTGCAGTAGAGTTCAGGCCTGACTATATGCAGTGTGCATCCATTCTTTTATGGATTCAATACATGTCCAAGTGCATTTTTTAAATCCATCACCAATGTGCAGCCCAACAAACTCCACAGAGACCAATGACTGTTTGTACATCTGGGGTGTCAAACATTTCAAATAATTAGCCAGGGGAAAATGTATGAATGTGAAAGCAAAGTCCTATCTCTCAGTGACCAGAAGAAATCTATTCATATAGAACAAGAATGGATGAATGAAATTCTGTTGGAAAAACAAGGTGCTTGCTAAACCTTTGGAATTAACAAAGTAATCTGTTAGCAAACAAAAGCAGAGACAAGTTTCCAAGTTCCAACAAGCCAGGCCAATGAATTGTTCCCTAGAATGGCAGTTTGATGTATACATGTGAAAAGCAACTGGAAAGGTTAATTTTTCTAACTGTGCTTCAATAGAATCCTCTCACTTGAAAGATCAAAGAAGAAATATTGCCTAGCACGGCAAGTGGATGTTGCTGTGAATTTATCCTGTGCTTTAAATAGTAGATTACAGGGGACAAATACTGAAAGAAGAAACAAGAATTTAATTCTACCAAAAATAAATAAATAAATAAAAGAAAATTGCTTTTTAAAAGTACGTTATTTTCCCCTGAAAACTGCTATTACATCAGATGCTCTGAAAAGCAAAATTACCCATTTGACTGCAGGATGCCAGGCTTCTCCAAAGTATCTTAAAAAATACCTAAGATGAGTTTACATTGACTCTTTCAAGCAAAGTGCATATGCAAATCTTCATTCTTTGCAAAATAACAGTCCAAGATTTTACTGAAGGGTTTATGTCAGTGATGACACAAAGTCTGGTCCTTGGTGGCTACGTGAGTGAAGACATTTATTTCAAATATTCTTTTATGAATTTTTATGTTCTGTGATTCATAGGAGAAGCAGACTCAATAAAGGGTTTGAAGTACCCACTGTGTAGAACTGTATACTTTCTTAACTGTATGGAAGAGATTTATTCAACATACTCGACTTTTTGGCAAAATATATGATCTGACACTTGAAACAACCCATCTTCTTTTTCCTAAAAGTGCCAACAAAATTACTTTGAATAAAAGGATTCAAAATGCTTTAGCCTTGGTTCAGTGAAGATCAGCTCACAGTTGTTTGTTGTCCCAGCATTTTGGAGATGTTTCAGATCTGGACAGAATCTTGAAATGACACCAAATGATTGCTCCTCTGAAGTTTTGTCACTACTTTGGGTCCATCGTGTCAATGGCACGAGTTGGGAAACTGGAGACAGTGCTCAGAAAAAGTACTAGTTCACAAAACAGTGATCTGCAGCTCTGAAGGAAAAGCTGTATAAGACCTTTAATTAAAGCATGTGCAATCATGCTCTTCAGACCTCTCAGTAGTGACATTCATCTCAAAATGAGATATTTTCAGAGGCAGAAGGCTGGTTGGCAACAGTTTTGAAGGAAGAGGGTGCTAGGTCAATCTTTTTGAGGTTCTGGTTGTGTCTGGGTGAATCAATAGTATTCTGGTATCCAAAATTGTGCCTGATATTGGTGTCCATGATGGAGGCAAGTGACACAAAACCAACAGAAAAGACTGAAGCAGGGGAAACAATCCTTTTGTGTATCAGCTATATCTGAAACAAGATACTGGATGGTGCTGCCATTCTGTGTCAACAGCAGTCTAACTGCTCAGACATGATGAGTCCTTAGCTTTCTCTCAGAACATTTTTTCACCATTTGTTTCAATACAGCTGAAAAAGTAGTTTTATACTATCATAGAGCTGTATGACACTGCAGTGAAAACTTTGCACTGCCATTTTCTTAGCCTTTTCCTCTAAAATGTTTGACTTCTGAACTGACATCTTAATCTTTACTTTTACAAAGTAAGTGAGGAGTTGCAAGATGCCCAAAGAGCTCTCACTGAAAGTACAAATACAGATGTGATACACAGATATGAGCCAGCTCTTGATATCTTCTAGCATCCATGGTGGTGAAGTAGTGAAGATCATTCAGATAAACTGGTTAAGATAGGCTACTAGTATGCATTGAATACATGATCTCAAAAGTCATCAGTGCTAGTTAACTTACTCAAGATGAAATTTCTGATTACTCCAATGGAGTAAAAATACCAGACTTACCTGCTAGCTACATCACTTCAATTACACTTGGTGAATCCAAGTCTGCTTAAATAGATGCGGTCTATACTGCACTGGTAAAGTACACATGTGGATAACCTCCTTCTTTCCCCCAGACTTGCATCTTGTCATTGTTCTCATTCCTTCAAATCTTAGTCACACAATCTGTCAGCAAAGTTTACCATTGCAGTTTGCAGTAGGTTTCTTTGGTCATTGTTAAGCTTTGGAAACAGCTGAATCTCCCACCCGACTGGAAGTTCACTAGATATGTACTGAAGTGTTATTCTAACCTGCAGATACTGGGTTCTGCTAACACCAAGAAATCATTTTCTTTTCACATATTACTTTAAGAATTAGCTTGCAAAACAATGCTGTTGTGAGGGAATTTGAGAAGAGTACTACCAACATCTTTACTAAAAGCTATGTGTCTTCCTGAAAAATGTAGTATGTCTTAAAATGCTTCCCCGGTGTTCCTGTTTGTTAATGAATTAAGTACATGCTGATTTAAGGATACATTTTCTACATACTTACCTCCCATTTTTGTAATTTGCATGTCTAATCTATGTGCAATGCACTGTTAATTTACCCTGTAGTGTTCCCTTGGAATATAATTTGTATGCATATAAAATATCAGTGTAATATCTAGAGATGAAATCCAATGGAAACAGTTTACTGTGAAATCCAATCTTTGTTCCCTCATTTTTCCACTTCACTGACTGTTGCTTTTTTAAAGTACTCCTAGAACAGCTCTCTCTTGCACAGTCTTTCATTATGTTGCATTATTTCTTTATTTGGGAAATAAAACTAAAAAGCTTTTTTATACAACCTAATTTCCTATAATTTTTGGGATGATCTTTAGACAGTTCTTCAGGAGAGAAAATGCTAATCAATTTTATTTCAAACACACATTGAAATTCCACATAAATTGGTGCCAGAGTGCAAATGCTACTCAACTGGGAATGGAGAGGAGAGAAAAGAGAAATATATGCCAACTCTCACTTCAATACAAAGGGTGTGAGATACATTTTATTTGAATCAAATGCTATTTAACAACTTAAGCATCTGGGGCACATCTGATAACTTGGGTAAAATGTATTGATTTCTCTATTGATTTTTCTAATATACCTTCTCTATGAGGGAGCTGTAACTGAAAGTAGCAAGTGACTCAGCTAATGCCAACTCTAAGTAGTGTGGAGATGTACTGATATACAAGATGGGTCGTCACTGAATTCCAAAATACTATGGATCCTCACTTTTCACTTGGAGGAAATACATGGTACCAGTGTCTTTCTTGCATGGCTTGCAGTGTTTGCATTTTGTTTTCAATACGAATCTTTTAATGCACTTTCCTATTGATAAATATATATATATGTCTTTGTTCGTAAACTAAAAATGTACACATGGATTGAGAAGACATAATCTTTATACTACCATATATTTTAACCTTAGGAGTAGAGCCCTTTATGTAAAGGCCTTTTCTTTAGTCTCAAAAGTGATTTGTATGTTGAAATTATACACACAAACATATTAAACATAAGTAACACCTATGAATTTCTGGTCAATTTATTTCCAGAAGTAACTTTGAAATGCTATAACATTTATCACTCTCTCTGAGCAGTTTTCTATAAACAAAGGATAGAGAGGAGCTCTTACACTCTTGAAAACACTAGGAAAAAAACTTTTGCCATTGGGTTCGATGCGATCAGAATTTCCTGGCCACAAATGGAATTTGCCACTGAACTCACTGCAAGTTTTTCTAGGTACTGTTGGATTTAGCCTTAAGAATTCTGTTCCCCACCCCTTCACCCCACTCCGCCGTCCCCCCCCCAAAAAGAAAAAAAAAAAAAAAGAAGAGCCTAACAAATCACTAGGAAAAGCAGCAAGGCAGCCTGGAGTATCACCACTTAGCATTGTAAATATCTGCACACACAAAACAGCTCTTGAAGTATGTTTTCAGCTGTAGGAACCCACATTTTATATTTCTACTCTGAAGATCCAAAAATAGACTCTGTAAGAAAGAGTATTCAAGGCCCCCAGTTGACAACAGTATTTTCTGCAAACTCTAACCATGAAGAGATAGCTGATACTGTGCCTTGACACTAATTGCCAGGAAGGGCAGGAAAGATCTAGGCCAAATAGGTACATGACTGCACCATGAGAAGCTTTTGCTACTCTTTGTAGAAAGGTTTAATAAAAGTAGTGGCCACTCTTCCTTCCCCAGCAAGCATTATGTTTGCTCCTAGCTCCTCCATTGAACTTCATTTGGCCATTTTTTTATTGAAATAAAAAAATTGGCTTGAGGCTCTCCAAATTTGGCTTGAGGCTTCCAGATGAAATACTTATGAGGTGTCACACACTTGATTAACATCAAGACTCTTCCAATTCCAGAAGTCAAAAAGTTTACCCTTAATTTGCTCTGGGTTCTCTGGTTATGTAAGATTCCTGTTATGTCTGTGAAAGTGTTACAAGAAACGCAGCACCCAATGATTCTGGGAGGTGCACCCTGTGAATATCTGGTCTGCAAAAAAGAAGCAGATGGATTTTGGAATAGGAGGGGTGGGAGGGGAATAGAGGGGAGGAGGGAGACATAAGACTTCAACATGCTGCGTTCCAGGGATCGTGAACCACCCCAAATTCCACCCAAAACTGTGACTGCTGGTAGTGGCACATCTGCATGCAGATAGAGAGCGGAACGTTATCTGAGGGCTGCACAATGACCCAATCTGCACTTCAGCTACAGCTGAAGTAAAGCTGAAATCCAATTACCGGCAGCTAGCACATCTCCTCCTCTGGCATTATCAAGACCAGCTCTTCAAAGTTTTATGTAATTCTACACGAAAAACAAAGAATTTTCATGTTAAGTGCTATCGAATCCTGGAAGCTCTCCCTCTGCGTCTCGCACAGCCTCATCCTGGAAACAACACGGCCTCGCTCTGCTGCCTTAATACAGCGAGGAGTAATTAAACACCGGGAACGGGCCGGGGGGGGTGGGCGGCCCCCCTCAGCCCTGCTCCTCCGTGAGCCACGCGGTGGCACCAAAGCGCCGCTCTTTCCCCGCTGCGCGCCCCGCTGCGCGCCCCGCTGCGCGCTGCCAGGGCGCGGCTCGCACCTGGTCAGCTCTTCCCTGCCCCGGTAACAGTTGTTGTTCCCGGAACGTGGGAATATGACGGCAAGTCTTCTGCATCCCCCAAAACGTCACCAGAACCCTCCGTCTCTGAGTGCTGATTCATTTATGTTACAACTGCTATGAAAATAGACAGAAGCTTTTAAGAAATGCTTTTAAGCTGTCTTTCCATCTATTATTTTTATATTTATTTTATTTTATTTTATTTTATTTTATTTTATTTTATTTTATTTTATTTTATTTTATTTTATTTTATTTTTACACTCCCTTCGTTGATCATAACAATTTCTAAGACCTGAAACCTCTGACTGGCTCTATCTGGGTACAACTTTGTGTCTGCATCTAAGTGCCTACGTAGATCCTGGGAGATGGCTGGTTTGTATTACATATATAACTAAGTCCCAATCAGGCCCTGACACTTCTGCACTAAATGCTGGACAAACAAAGCCTTACCAGTGCCCACTGAAGCCAGCGGTGGTTGGTCAGGCCCCATGGTGAGTGCTCCTAGCCTGAAGAGCTTACAAGTCCAAAAAGACAAAACAAACAATGACAGACATAACAGGCATGCAGGCAGCTGCCTTGGCCCTGACCCTGCAATTTTTTCTGGTCTGGTTTAACCCTGTCTGAGAGGGTGCATGATCTGGACTCTTATTTTTAATGCAAATCTTGCCCGCTTACTAATCCGAGAAAGCTGAATATACTTTCTTTAATATATTCTACATTGAGCTTTTAGAGCAATATCAATATTCAATGTGTTTTCATACCTCTAAACCATCAACAGAAAATAATTAATAAAGTATCAAATAGTTTTCTTCTCATCTGCTTCTTTCTTTAAAAAAAAAAAAAAAAATTACCCTTCTCTCCACTCTTTTTTTTTTCTTTTTTTCCTTTTTTTTTTTCTTTTTTTTTTTCTTTTTTTTTTTTTTTCTCAGCACTTGCCAGTCTGTATTAATTATTCCTGGTTTTATGCACCATTTCGTATTTCAGGTTTCTATCTTGTGTGTTTATCTTTACTCATGTGTATTCCCTCTAGGTATCAATGAAACTATTCACATGCTTAATTAAACACAGACAAAATTTGGTAAGATTATGACTGCTTTTTATGCAACAATTAATCCCTGGGTATTATTTTACTTAGCTCTTACCATTTTACCTGTCTTTTGACAAAGTCTCTCAGGCAGTAGTTCCAAGCTATTTAAAATTCTGCCTTCTATCTTTTCTGTGGGATTTCAGGTCCCCAACCTCCAGCCATGTCAACCATCCCAAGTACAAGTGTCTGTACTCCTTATTTCTCCTCACCAAAACCCCATTCCAAGATACAGGCAACCCACCCCAGTCCCTGAGTTTCCCCAGATCCTGCCACCAACCTTCCAGCAGAAACCCCCTGGACTCCTTTATTGCTTTGCTCACCAAGCAAGCTTTAGCCAGACCACCTTGCTCTTGGCAGGTTCCTGACTTCCACTGGCCACCAAATCTTCACAGCATTCCCCAAAGACTGATCTTCCCCCAGCACAAAGCTGGTAAAAGGGATATAGGGCATGTCCTATGAGGAGAGGCTGAGGACACTTGGGATGTCTAGTCTGGAGATAAGAAGGTTCAAAGGTGAACTCATTGCTTTCTGCAATGTCCTGAGGAAGAGAAGCGGAGAGGGAGGCGCTGGTCTCTGCTCCCTGGTAATGGATGACAGGATGCACAGGAACTATACAAAGCTGTGCCAGGGGAGGTTCAGACTGGGTATTTGGAAAATTTTCTTTACTGTGAGGGCAGTCAAACACTGGAACAGGCTTCCTAGAAAAGTGATTGATGTCCCATTCTTATCAGCATTCAAGAGGAATTTGGATAACGCTCTCAATAATAAGCTTTAACTTTTGGTTAGCCCTGAAGTGGTCAGGCAATTGTACCTGATGATCTTTGAAGGTCCGTTCCAACTGGACTATTCTGTAAAGATCTGTTCCCAGCCCAGAGCTTTTACAAACAACTTAATTCCCTGCCAAGTAGATATCTCCTGCCTAGATTCAAGTTCCATGCAAACACTACTTACCTCCTTGTCCTCAGTGATCCCCACCAACAGTGGCAGTCTTACAGTAAACAAATTTCATCTAAAATGAGAGGAGATCAAGGCAGAAAAGGTACACAGAGAGAAAAGAAATGGGGGAGACAGGATAAGAAATGGAAGGAAAAATCTTGATGCTTTTGAATAGCCCTCAGCTCCTCTTCATGTCGTGGCATCCCTCCCAGCTTGAGATCAAAACAGAGATGAATTTATTTGATTGTAAAAATGTAAACCATAACACTTCTCCCTTTGTATTCAGTGAAATTCTAAATGTCAATAAATTGCTGAGCTTCATTTCTGAAAGTCGTTCTGTTTATCCTCCATCCTTGTTCAACAATTCTACATGCAGTTCTCCTCTGTCATGCAATGAGAATGTCACAGGGAGTTGGGTTAGTCCTTACATTTTGAGCACCTGAGGTCTTGTTTTTTAACTCTCTGATTCGACTGTCTCCAGAAGGAACTCTAGTGTCTGTTGGCTTCTTGGGAGTAGCATTTTGTAGACATCACACACATCCTAACTGAGCACAGTAATTCCTTTATGAGTTATTTTAAGAAAATATCAAGTAGTCAGTAAGACCCCTTTTTGTGCTTAGGTATTTGACATTTTTTTAATTTTAATTTTTATTTATTTATTTTTTTTTACTATGCTGCTAAACTGAGAGTATCAACACAGTTTGGACGAGATATTTGGTAAACCTGTGTGCTTCTCTTCAAAAATCTACCAGCAGATTAAGATTTCACATGAACTTATTGCTGCTTACAATGAAGCTGTCTTTCTCCAGATCTTGTTAATTTATTTGCAGATGAAAGGATGGTAGGACTTGTTAAGTCTCCCTATCCCCTCTCCTCAAGCAAATTCTTTACTTTATGAAGCATCAGGCTGTTTTTTTTCAAATGTTCCTTGGGAGGTATTTAGGATCCCCACCTTCACACTTGAACTTCAAAGTCGAGCACTGTCTAGTGCCCATCTTCTCAGCATATTTTTCAAGAACAAATTATAAACATTTCGAGCAAAGTGCACTTATTACAAGTTTGTTTGCCAAGTACTGCTGCCTCCCTTCTAAGTTCCAGCTACGTCAAAGCATCTGGTTTACAAACATGTTCCTCCCCTCGACTGGTACATGGATGCCAGGGTGTAGAGGCTTATCACTAATAAAGGAGTTTCCCAGATGAAAGCAGAAAATGCTGTGGGAGTCACTTAATAGACTCTCACTTGTCACAGAGTGTGTAGGCATGTTGTAGTCACCAAGCAGATGAATGAAGTGATGTGCAGGAGGAGTGATTTACCCAACTTCTTCAAGAGTCTGGTCTAAAATTCCACAAAGCCAATAGATTCCTGTTGATTTCTATGGACCTTACACTGTGCTTTCAGGTAATTATTTATTCTAAACATGAGACAGTGAGTGCCCTGGGTTTATCTTCTTTAGAAGAGCATGCAGTGATTTGAAATTCCTGCATATTTGCAACTTAGTTTACACAGTATAAATATATATATATATTTACTGAGTAGATAGATAACAGTCTATTTTCTTCAGAAAGCAATGCAGTTCTCAGTCTCATTTTTACTCACAGCTATACCAAATGCGACTTACATAAAGGATAAGTTATTTTGACTTGAAGCTCAGGTCAACCCCAATTTCAAGAGAACATAAATCTGGCATAAAGCCATGTGCTTCTCATGCATCACACTCCACAGTGAGATCTATCATTACACAGACTCAAATACACAGTGCCTAAGCTTTTTTTTTTTTTTTTTTTCTCTATCATAGACTGCATAGCAAAATTAAGAACTTTCAAACAACCCTCTGAAGATTTGTGGGAACTTAGGAAGATGTTACACCAATAAATGTTAGCCTGATTGGAACATTTAATAGGTATGGCAAAATGGCTATTACTACATTCTCTCATGGCTCTACTCCTAAATAGGATTTTCTGTCTTTTACAGAAGATTTTAAGGATCTTTCTTCTGATTTCAGGGGATTTCACCCTAATTTATAGTGATATGTTGAATGTGGACTTAGCTCAAAAGAGCTAAGTTTTGTCTAGACAATGGCGTTGGTAGGATTTTTCAAAAATCTTTTCGTTCATTCCTGCTAAAAGATTTCAGTATTTTTGTGAGTCCATTTAAGTACTAGTTATAATAAACTATATAGCATAATATAATTTGCACAGTTTGTCTTTATATAACTTTATCCTCAGAGAAATAGCTCTGTATAGGATTGATGCCTGATCCAATGCCATACCTTGGCTTGCCCTTCCTTTGTTAGGAGGAAGGGGCACTGAGTCAGGATGTAGTGAAGAAAAAAAAAAAAAAAAAAAAAAAAGCTTTCGATAGCATGGAAAATCTCCAAACCTTTTGCTATCTCTGTTATCAAAATACTGAACTGTGCCCACTCACTTGCGCAAGTCTTTGTTTGCACATACACTAGACAAGTAATCAGATGTATTATTCTTACACAATGCCTTGCAGTCCGGATGCTTTGCAAACTGAATGTGTCTGTCCCTATCTTTTGCATGTGTATGCAGGACAAAAGGGCAAAAGGAGCCTTCCTCAAATCTTACAAGTCCCTCACAATGACAAATACAGTATTTGCAGAAAAGGTTTTTTTCAGGCCTTGACTGCAAAGCACCTCAGATTCTGGTTATACCTATAGTGAAATACTAAATCAAGGTTTTGACTTAAGACTGCACAGCTTAGTTTGGTTTGGGTTGTTTGTAGCATCTGACCAGACAGAAGCCCAGGGAGCCTATCATTTTCATGATGGCTGTATCTGCATAAAATCCCAGCTAAGTACTCAGAAATTTGAACAGTCATCTTTATTACCATGAGTCCAAAATTAAAAAATAATAGAGAAATAATAATGATGCACCATAAATGCATAGTGAATAGCAAGCATTTTCCTTGGAGCAGAGCAAAGAAGTGGGTGGCCACACTTGATAGCAACATCGGTTAAATATTTCAAGAAGCCACTGACATAGTGAAAGTGGCATGTTACTAGAAAAAAAAAAAAAAAAAAAAAACTGATTCACAAATTTGCTCTTTTCATTTCAGCAGTGGGGAATCCAGTGCAAGAGCTGCCTGAAAAGAGGACCTGCCATCTGGCTGAGCCAAAGCAGTACATTACTGTTTTTCAAGTACATTCTTTTATGGGCTACCTAATCCAGTGCTCTTCCTCAGAGGATGTGCATGTAACTCAGGCCATCTCCCTTTCAGCTCCAAGTGTTGCTAGTAAAAGATTCTTCTCTGTTTATTCTGCTATGTTTTTCATTATGAAGCTTACATATTGTCTTCTTTTCTTCTTCTGGTACTCGAAGTGCTGAATTATTGCTCATGGTTCTGTGTGACCTGGTTCTGATGTTATTAGTCTAGCTGCTCTATTTTTGTTATAAAGTATTTCAGGTATATCGCTCTTTGGAACAGTACATTTCTTTTGTGAAAGACCTTCTATTGTGTGCCTGTTTTTCACAATATATATGTGTGGTGCCTACTGCAAATGATTATCTGCTGTATACATAAAAATAAGGTGTTTTAATCATAATATGCCCATCATTCCTGCTGGCCAATTTACAGATTTTTAAAAATAAATAAATAAATAAATAAATAAATAAATAAATAAGAAGTACTGGTGTTCCTTCCTGGAAATTTTCTATTACAGGAGGAAAATAAAATAAAATAAAATAAAATAAAATAAAATAAAATAAAATAAAATAAAATAAAATAAAATAAAATAAAATAAAATAACAACCAAAAAAATAATAATAATCCTTAATCTCATTCAATACTGCCAACTGGAAAAAAAAATCCAAATGTATACTATTCATTGCTATATTTTCTGAGGCTCGTCAAATGCAGGCTGTTTCATATCAATGGCAGGAATGAAATGTCAGGATTAAAGGCCTTTTGTATTTTCCTGGATTTTAGCAGCCAGAATATAGAGGCATCTTGAGCTGACCTCTCCCAATGAAGAGGAGTAAAAGGAAAAAGGAAGTCTACAATTAAAAGAAGCCAGAACCCAAGTGATGATGTGATTTACAAATCAGAGATGCATAGGTTTCAGAAACAAACAGGACATGTCGATGATCCAGTGATTTTCAGTGTGAGATTTTCCATCTCTGTCCCACTAAAGTTTTCAAAAATCCAGATTAAACTAAAACGGGAGGAAAGGGACTTGTTTCCCCCAGTAATGTTACTTATTCCACACAAGCAGACTTTGACTTGTGTTGAGGTCTCTCATTGCCTCAGGAATGTAAGAGGTTAATTCAAGCTGTCTTGATATCAGATAATAATTACATGATTTATGACCTCTGTCATAAAGCATCCAAGAGATCAAAGACCAAAATAATGTTGCCTCATTTTATGTTGATTTTGTTCAATGCTGGTAACAGATGGAACTTTTTTTTTTCTTTTTTTTCTAGAAGTGCATTTTTTTCTTGCTTTAAGTCCAGTAAACTTGTTGTTTAATATGTACCATTTAATTTGTTGTTTAATTTAATATGTTAAATTAAATTAATGTTGTTGTTTAATTTAATATGTTGTTTAATATGTACCATTTTCACCATTTTTCCTTGAACTTCATCATGTCTTCCAACCATAACATATCCAAATAATGGACAGTTGCTATCATTAAGGCAATTCCTAAACTTTCTAAAAACAATTATTTGTTTGTTTGCTTGTTTGTTGGTTTTTTAAAGTCTTAGTTTTAGAACAAAAGAGAGTTCTGCATTAAGACTCTTTTTATACTATTTATTTATTTATTTTTATTTATACCCTTCTAAAATCATTGTGCACCCTTAACTGGTTTTACTGCAGAATCCTTTACAAAAAATTCATAAAGTGGCAGACATGCTATCTTGTTTTTGGTTTGGTTCATTTAATACTTTTCTGTTCTAATAGTACAGGCACTCTTGTCTGTGATGAGGCATATGAAAAGTAAATCTATACAGTAAATCAAGGAGTTTAGGTAAGAATAAACTAATTACCCAAGTTGGAATTTTGACAAGACACTAAAATCAATATCACCGCTTCCTTATACCAATGCAATGAAGAATAAGTCACAGGGTAAGACTTTACTTTCTATATGTCATTGCAAAGAGACAATGCTTTCAGCATCAGTGTCTTTTGGCACTGGACACAGGACTGGATCAATACTGACACCAGAACAGGAATGTCACCTGCCAGGATTTTTACAGCATGCCTGGTTTAAAATAAATAAATAAATAAATTGATTAAAGCACAGGAACAGCTCTCTGAAGGCTTTTCTTTAATTCCCAGACAACTCATAGAATTCCTCTGTGAACTTGGGCACTCCCTGTCTCTCAATTTGTCTTCTGCTTAAAGGAAATAATAACACTTACTGACTTCACAGGATTTTTGAGTTATTCTACTTATTATTTTTTTGTAAAAAGCTACAAGTCTTTTTTCTGGAAATCAATATAAAAGTGCCAAGTTTTATTCATGCACTTATTAGTATCCTATATACTAGTGTACACTTAACAAACTAGTTGTGTCTGTAAAACAATTTCCAATGGTATATCTATGGTTTCTTCAGAATTTTAATACATTATCACCTACAAGCCTGGTTCAGAGAAAGATATGCCATTACTAAGGTCTCTTTTGATTACTCAGGATCATGTTTTGTACTGATGTATTTGGAGTCTTTTGCTTTGATGGCTGCAAGGTACCTAAAGCTCAGTGTTTCAGCCTGGTCATTTCAGAACTTTGCAAAATATAAAACCAGAAGTACCACCACAATTATATGGTCCAGCTTCTTGTATGGAGCAGACTGTGAGTTGCCTACACTAATTCTTCTCCGAGCTACAGACTGTCTTTTAGAAAAGCATGTTAAAATTGCCATTAAGGATGTTAGGAAGTAGCTCACTCCAATGCTCATTTCTGGCATGAATTCGTCCAGATTTTCCTATTTCATCATATTTTCCATCATATTATTGTTAATTTAATGTATTTGCTAGATTTAAGAGTCTATAACAGAACCTGTAAAATTCCCCATGGTAACAGCTTTGAAGTTGTTTCAAATCAATCTCTAATATTCTCAACTGATAAAATAAACAGATTGAGTTCTTCGAGTCTTTTACCCTGAGGCATGATTAACAGTCCCCAAGTCATGTTTGTGACTTTTGTCTGAACTTCTTCAACAATATTCCTGAACCATGGACCCTAGGACTGGTCAAAATATTTCAATAATGATTTCATCAGCGCTAAATACAACAACAGTGTAATAACTCTCGACACCTATCTTCATTCATTATTCCTCTGATGCCTATTTATTAAGCTCATATTAGACATTTGGTGCACTGTGTCATATCGGGAAATTATATGCAGATGACTATGAACTCTGATCCCCAACTCTTTTGAGAAGTATTGCTTCCGAGAACAGAGGATCCAATATCTAATTACAGGCTGAAATGCTACTTCTTAGATTTTTAGTTATTTAAATATATTTCACCATACTAATATTTATACTGTTTGGAAGTGATTTGATTACTCTCTGTTGGTGATGAGCCTCTGTGTTCCTCCAGCCGTTCCTCCAGCCATTCCTCCAGTCATTTTTACGTTTACAAACATAGGCTCTGATGGCCCCACTCTAGCGATACAGCTGGAGCAATTGTCAATGATTAAAGTTCCAGTTGATGGAGGAAGACTCTGTCAAAATGCGATCCTGTGAGAACTGTATAATTCTCTGCTGGGACTTGGTAAGATGCTTTTCTGAATCCAACAGAGATAAACAAGGAAGATGATTTCCTTTCTTCCACCAGATATAAATGTTCAAGTTACTGCTGAACAGAGATTATCCAGACCTTTTAAAATAAAGGTGCTCAGTACTGTCTTTTGGTATAGAACACCACCACAGTTAAAGACCTTGTTGAGTGAAGATGAATTGTCATTCCTTTGTTTTACATTAGTCAGTCACTGTATTAACTGTATTAACATTTTTCTTGTATTATGAGAACATATACAAAGACTGTGTAAAATATTTTTACGTTATCTCTGCAATGCTAAAAATTTCAGTTAAATCTCTCTAAACTTTCTTTTTTTCTTTTTTTTTTTTTTTTTTTTGGCAAAGTAGACTACATAGTATTGGTGCCAGTAAAAACACTAGACGTCCCCATGCTACTGGTTAGAACATCCTTTCTCACTTCTTAACTAAACAAATTCATAATATGGCATAATATGGTGAGTCTTAATTGAAAACTGCCTCTAAAATTTACAGCTCTGTCACAAAACAAACAAGCAAACAAACAAACAAACAAAAGCTTTAAGGTTTGGTTGAAAGAGACAAATGTTTAGCCAAAGATGCTATTTAAACAAGTCTTACAAAAAATTACAGATTTTACATAATAGGTAGGTATACTCTTATTTAAAGTAAGAAGACTTTAGATAATCTAGATAATCTCAAGATTTGACTGACTCATTGTCTCTCTAGCTCTTCTCAAGTAATAAATTGTTAGCAAAAAGCATGAAGTAATGAGAAGAGAGAGAAGTTTTCAGTGGGTAGAAAAGAATAGGTCAATTTCACTTCTTATTAGAAATGTTACATATATGGTAAGTGCTTCTTTAATTCCATTTTGTAGTCCTTGTTTTTCTATGTATTATTCAGAGATTAGATCAATTATTGTAGATATTTAGGATGAATAATTCTGGTTTTGCACAAAGCTTAATAGGACGTATTTGTCCCTTCTCCGAAATGTGCTCAGAGGAATTGTTGTCAGAACTAGTTACAGCTTCTTCTTTCTCAGCCTGCCCTGTCCTGTCTTGCTTTGCTCCTCAGCTGAAGTTAGAACATAAAATAAGTTTGTGAACTCTATATGGTTCTAATTTATGAAGCTGGCTTTGGTCCCTAAGGGACCATATGCTGGCCAGAAATCATCACAATAAAGACACAGTTCATCTTCCCTCTGAATTTCCCAACCTTTCTTTTGCTTAACATGCTTTTTTGGACAAGACAGAAAGCAGTGGGAACCAGCTACTCTAGTTGTACACCATTTGACAGTTCACTTCAGCCAGGGGAATTTCTACACTGGCATCTGTGACCAGATTCCAAGTTTCTTTACTGTTCAAAGACTGCAAAACAGCTGGGTCAAGGGGCAGAGAGTCTATCTGAATTTATTTTGCTTAAACTTGAGGTCTGGTCTTGCTTAGCTAACAAGATCTCATTACATCATAGTCCATGCAGCTATGCCTTACAACGTGTGCTTTGGACAAGATGGTGAAAAGCAATTAAGAGAACAGCGAACACAGAGATTGTTCAGATTTCCTCATACTGAGATTTTTGCACCAAGTACTCAAGTTTTCAATCAAAAATTGATCAAAGAAGAACAGGAAAAAGAAGAGATGTACATTTCTTTAATACTAATACTTTTAGCTTGTGGGGAAGGTCATTTCCTTTACAAAAGAGGCTAGATTCTTTGTTTCATGGTGAAATTTTCTTCATATATGATGTTATGGAGAAGTCAAATAAGCAGATTTCTATCTGCTTCACAGCTACTTTGTGAGCAACCAAACTGTACATTTTTCATCTTAGAGTATTTTTTAACAAAACAAAACACAATATACTTGAAAATGTGCTGTCAGTGCTTTCATACTTGCGTTTCACACTTGCTTCAACACATTGATAAAAAAGGAAAAATATTTACAAGACAGAAGCCAGCTAAGCTTTGAACCCAGATTTTTTCCATGCTATAATAAAGTGGTGCATCCTGCATTAGTCAAACAGTGCTTCAGAGTAATAGGACGCATACTGTCAACAGCTATGGCTATGTTTGTTCCCTGGCTACAAATTACTGTTGTCCTCAAATTGGGCTGCAAGATCCATTGCAAACTAACTGAAATAGATTTTTTTTTTTTTTTTTTTTTTTTACAATGCATGGTACAACACTATCCTCAATGTGCAGGTGTTAACTACAATTGAAATTGAAATCTTAAACATTAATAAATATAAGACATTTCCTTTAGTGACATTTCCTATCTGTTTATGAATACATCCTCCCACATGCCATCCCATACAGTGGTGTTCCCAAATTTTTAAACTGCCTGAAGCAGAAGCTTGTAAGGAATGATGTGATTGGTCCCATTTGTCTTCATGGGGTGTTAAAAACCTCGTGATGACAATTCTGACCTCAACACAGCTCATAGCCAGACTTGGCTGTTGTGATCATGGAACCTTAACTTGTATGCAGCACGTTATGATTTTTTCCTGAGTTAATTTTTATTTTAATGATAGTATATGCATAGGAAAATATTCACTCTTGTGATGAAGAACCCATGACAGTAAATAAGAAACTATTCGAGAATGGTCTTGTTGTTAAAAATGTTCCTCTGCATTGTAGTCTGAATTTGTCTCATTGCAAATGCCATCCTCTAGAATCTGTTATACATTGTCTGTAACAGTGAGGACCCATCTATTATCAAAATATACTGCTTTGTGGGTATTGTGATACATGCTTTAAAATGTGTTTGAATTCTTGTTACTCTCCCATTAACCTTTTCCAAGTTTTAGTCATCTCTCTTGAACGGTGGACATACATTTCTTCTGATCATTACACTGAGAACTGAGCAAAGATTTTGCTCTGTTGATTGTCATGATCCCTGTGGGGTTTTAGAAGACCTTTTTTTTTTTTTTTTTTCCCCAACACAGACCCTTTGTCTCACTCTCAGCCTCTCCCAGCATAAGTATCCAATGCACATTTTGCATTCATTTTTCCCATGTATCATTTCAGCATGTATTTCATTCATTGTTTGGGATTGATATCAGATTGACAAGCCCATCCACACTGTCTTGTTTACCACTTAGAAATACAGTTAAAGCATTTGCATTCTTCCATTCTTTTTGGAACTTGCTTTGTTTTCCAAGATTTATTGCAAATCCATATTAATGGTAAAGCAAGAAGTGCATCCCACTCTTTTAAGACTCTTGAATGGCAATTATCTGTGTCTATGTATTTTAAAAACTCTAGCTTTTGTAACTGCTGCTTATTGTCCTCTTTTGCCACTCTAAAATTCAAAACTATTTATTCACTATGTCTATGATCAAAAAAATCTGCTTTATCTTTATAATTTTTAATTCAGTCATCAGCTTTTCCTCATATGACATTGCCATCTAACTCCATTTTCTGGTGGATGCAACTCTTTGAGTTAGGAAATGACAATATTAAGTACCCATTTTATTAAGTTTGGGTTGAGTTTCTTCATTTTAACACAATTTTCCTTCCTCTGTCATTTCAGATAGGTAAAGGTATTGCCAAATGATACGGTTCAATATTCTGCTCTGGACACCCCCTATTCCTCCATGAGGACATTCATGCATGAGTTTGTTTGCAACGTGTTGTGACTTGGAAACAGATGATGCAACTCTTCTATTCAGCAGGGTTATTTATAGCACATACTATCCAAAATAAATCTTTAATTTAGAAGGCTATTTTCTCTTATTCCCTGAACTCAGTTGAAAGATTCCAAGGGGATTCAATGCATCCATGTGAATCTCCTGTCTCTTCTAAGATGGGAGAAGCCTAAAGAGACCA